>NC_043996.1:14151984-14796984 GCF_902150065.1 Myripristis murdjan
TGAGAGGCAAACTTTTTCTTGCTGTGACAAAGGAAAACTATTTCACTCGTGTATGTGTGTGAGTGAGTGTGTGTGTGTATGTGTGTGTGTGTGTGTGTGTGTAGTTACAAGGTTTTATTTGCATAGAACTGATTTTGTGACATATGTTGTTGAGCTGTGTGTGTGTGGCTTGTGTGCATTCAAAGAGCAGATATAGGAAAAGCTGTGCTAGTGTTTGGTTTGAGAGGAAAACTTATTCTTGTGTGGAAAAGGAAAATTATTGGACTTGATGATGATAGATGCATGTTTTTTTTTTGTTTGTTTGTTTGTGTGTTTGTAGTTTTAAATCAGGTTTTATTTGCATGGAACTGAGTTTGTGATATGTACTTGAGCTGAGTGTGTGTGGCTTTGTGACAGAGCTATATCTGCTCTTTGAATGTACACCAGTCATAGCTCTGCTAGTGTGTGTGTGTGTGTGTGTGTGTGTGTGTGTGTGTGTGTTCTTTTTTTGTAGTTTCATATAAGGTTTTATTTGCATTGAACTGAGTTTGTGATATATGTTGTTGAGCTGAGAGTGTGTGGCCTGTGTGTGTGTGTGTGTGTGTGTATTCAAAGAGCAGGTGTAGCTGAAAGACATCGTGTCGGCCATTTTGTGTGCATATAAAGAATAGCTGTGTCATAGGCCTAGCTCTGTGTAGCTTAGCAGAGAGACATTGTGTCGGCCATTTTGTGCCCATATAAAGAAAAGCTGTGTCATAGGCCTAGCTCTGTGTAGCTTAGCAGAGAGACATTGTGTCGGCCATTTTGTGCCCATATAAAGAATAGCTGTGTCTTAGGCCTAGCTCTGTGTAGCTTAGCTGAGAGACATCGTGTCGGCCATTTTGTGCCCATATAAAGAAAAGCTGTGTCATAGGCCTAGTGGTGCTAGTGTGTGGTTCCATAAGATTTTGAGAGGCAAACTTTTTCTTGCTGTGACAAAGGAAAATCATTTCACACGTGTGTGTGTGTGTGTGTGTGTGTGTGTGTGTGTGTGTGTGTGTGTTTGTAGTTACAAGGTTTTATTTGCATAGAACTGATTTTGTGATATATGTTGTTGAGATGTCTGTGTGTGGCTTGTGTGCATTCAAAGAGCAGATATAGGCAAAGCTGTGCTAGTGTTTGATTTGAGAGGAAAACTTATTGTTGTTGTGTGGAAAAGGAAAATTATTGGACTTGATGATGAATAATTGCATTTTTTTTGTTTGTTTTTTTGTGTGTGTGTGTATTTTGATATCAGGTTTTATTTGCATGGAACTGAGTTTGTGATATGTACTTGAGCTGAGTGTGTGTGGCTTTGACAGAGCTATATCTGCTCTTTGAATGTACACCAGTCATAGCTCTGCTAGTGTGTGTGTGTGTGTGTGTGTGTGTGTGTGTTTTTTTGTAGTTTCATATAAGGTTTTATTTGCATTGAACTGAGTTTGTGATATATGTTGTTGAGCTGAGAGTGTGTGGCCTGTGTGTGTGTGTGTGTGTGTGTGTGTGTGTATTCAAAGATGTAGCTGAAAGACATCGTGTCGGCCATTTTGTGTGCATATAAAGAAAAGCTGTGTCATAGGCCTAGCTCTGTGTAGCTTAGCTGAGAGACATCGTGTCGGCCATTTTGTGCCCATATAAAGAAAAGCTGTCATAGGCCTAGCTCTGTGTAGCTTAGCTGAGAGACATCGTGTCGGCCATTTTGTGCCCATATAAAGAAAAGCTGTCATAGGCCTAGTGGTGCTAGTGTGTGGTTCCATAAGATTTTGAGAGGCAATCTTTTTCTTGCTGTGACAAAGGAAAATCATTTCACACGTGTGTGTGTGTGTGTTTGTAGTTACAAGGTTTTATTTGCATAGAACTGATTTTGTGACATATGTTGTTGAGCTGTGTGTGTGTGGCTTGTGTGCATTCAAAGAGCAGATATAGGCAAAGCTGTGCTAGTGTTTGATTTGAGAGGAAAACTTATTGTTGTTGTGTGGAAAAGGAAAATTATTGGACTTGATGATGATAGATGCATGTTTTTTTTTGTTTGTTTTTTTTGTGTGTGTGTGTATTTTGATATCAGGTTTTATTTGCATGGAACTGAGTTAGTGATATGTACTTGAGCTGAGTGTGTGTGGCTTTGACAGAGCTATATCTGCTCTTTGAATGTACACCAGTCATAGCTTTGCTAGTGTGTGTGTGTGGGTGTGTGCGGTTCAACCAGATTCTGAGATGAAAACTTTCTCTTGCTGTGTGAAAAGGGAAAATTATTGGACTCGATGATTAGTTTTTGCATGTGTTTGTGCTTTTTTGTAGTTTTATAAAAGATTTTATTTGCATAGAACTGAGTTTGTAATATGTACTTGAGCTGAGTGTGTGTGGCTTTGTGACAGCTATATCTGCTCTTTGCATGTACACCAGTCATAGCTTTGCTAGTGTGTGTGTGTTTCTTTTTTTGTAGTTTGATATAAGGTTTTATTTGCATGGAACTGAGTTTGTGATATATGTTGTTGAGCTGAGTGTGTGTGGCTTGTGTGCATTCAAAGAGCAGGTGTAGAGTGTCAGAGCTGGGCTAGTGTGTGGTGTAATAACATTTTGAGAGGAAGACTTTTTTGCTGTGTGAAAAAGGAAAGTTATTTGTTTTGATGATGAATAGTTGCATGTGTTTTTTTTGTGTAGGTTTATATCAGGTTTTATTTGCATGGAAGTGTTTTGATATATGCAGTTCAGTTGAGTGTGTGTGGCTTTTGTGTGCATTCAAAGAGCAAATAGTTGTGTCATAGGCATAGCTGTGTCAGTGGTTGGTCCAATATGATTGTAAGAGAAGGTCTTCCTTGTGAGACAAGGAAATTATTTGATTCAATATTGATAATTGTAAAATTTTTTTTTCTTTTCATGCTGGCGTGTGTGTCTTTTGCTGTATGCAGGAACTGTAGTTTGTGATGTATTTAGTTGGGTGTGTCTGTGTCCACCGGTATGGCTAAGCTGTGAGATGTTGTGTCAGCCACTTTCTGTGTAATGAGGAAGCAAATAATGTAATTAGGATGCCAGTTTGCTGGTTTATTAAGATTTTGAGAGGAAAAGGTTTTCTTAACATGTGTCTCTGTTTTGAGCAGCACAGTATTGTTGTTGGCCTTTTTTTTTCGATTACTTGAACACAATGTGGATGCTGGTTTGTGTCTTAAGCATTTTATAGAGAGAAAGACCTTATTTAAAATTAAAACCTAAAAATTTCCTACAGCTAAGTGTATTCAGGATGCTTTCAGTAACGTTCTGTTCAATTAAATGTGTTGTTTTTTTCTACTAGACAAGTAATGTTTAAATCAAACATGTTTTGTTTAATTTACAGATATTGATATCGATTGGCTGTGAGATCTGGTGTTGTCTTTGCTTTGGCTGCTATTGAGAGCGACTGACCTGCGTTTGACCTGCGATTGACCTGCGATTGACCGGCGAGCTACCTGCACCTACATCTGTGATCGTCTGATCCAGAACCACTTAACACATACATTTATTCCATTTAAAAACACACACATAACTAATTGTTAATCAACACACATATTTGCACTCCTTCAACACACAGACACATACAGACACATACAGACACATACAGACACACACAGACACACACACACACACACACGCACTGCCAAGGTAAGTTGAAACATTTGTGTATTTGAAGGCTGACCTTGTCTGGGAAAGCATTGTCTGTGAGTATGATTGGCACAGATTCACTTGAATTTTTAAAGTTTCTTTGAACTTTGGAGGAAATTTTATTTATTTTTTTTTTGTTTGTTTGTTTGTTTGTTTGTTTTTCATTCCTAGATGCCCCGTGCCAAGTCCCACCGGCGGGCCCAGGCCCTGAAGCAGAGGATGGCGCAGCCGCTGCCATGGATCCCCCAGCCGCCTGTCCCCGAGTTCGTTGCTCGTAAGTATCAAACAGTTTGTTTATTTTTTTTTTTATGTTTAACTGATGCATTTTGAATGTTGTGTGAAGAAGTACGAATTTTGTGTCATCATACTTAACTTTGTTGTCAACTACACAGGGCGCGGTACAGGGTACCGCCATCGCGTGCGGAGATGGCCGACTTCGAAGCTGACCCAGCGGAGCTTCAAGTTGGTCACTCCTGCCCAGAAGCCGGACCAGAAGGTATTAGTTTTTCTTTTTCAGAAACACAGTGCTTGTCGTGAGAAGTCGGTGTCTATGTTCTAAAGCCGTGTCTCTGTCGTTGCAGATGGTGTTCGTCGTGGGAGACTCCCACCTGCGGGCCATGGTGGATGGGATCGTCGCGATGCCGGAGGTACCTCTGTGTTTTTCTTTTCTCTCTGTTCCAGGTGCGCATGCAGCAGAGCTGAGGACGGAGGTGTCCCACGCCGCTCTCCCCTGGACCCCGGATGTGGTGTGTGTGCTCGCCCCGAGCAACAACCTGACAGCCAGCAGGAACATCGGAGAGGCGTCGCTGGACTTCGGTGCTCTCCTGGCTACAGTTTGCAACCGCTGGGCGAAGGTGTGTTTAATTTGCAGTTGGCAGTATTTGTTTTGTCCTGTGCTGTCACAGTAAGCGTGTGTTTTCACATGTGCTTTTTTAGAAACCTAAATGTGATTCTAAACGTGTTTTTTTTTTTTGTGTGTGTGTGTGTGTGTGTAGGTGTTCGTGCTGGATTTCCCTCCACGCCTGAACATCGAGCCTGGCCTGCAGGAGCTGTTCCGCCAGGAGTTCCGCCGTGTCGCAGCACGCATGGGTACGTCTTAGTTTTGGTCATCAGTTTGATTATAACTGACGTATCGTGACCCTAACCTCATATGTTTTACCAGAATGTATGATGTTTCTCACTTTTGCGGCAGGTCTCCCATACGTGTCTGTGGCAGAGCACCTCCCTCTGGACCGTTTGGAGCTGTGGAGCCGTGACGGTGTAAGTACAGCATACTTTGTTGTTGTGACATGAGACATGGAGGAGTTGAAGGTGTCCATTTTCGATACACAAGTTGAGCGCAATGTGTTCTGCGTTTCACTGTTTTCCAGGTGCACCTCAGCGACAGCGACGGAACGCCGATCCTCGTCCAGGCCCTGTGGGACGCCGCGGTCCGCCAGCTGACTCCTCCTCCTCCTCCTCCTCCCTCGGTGCCCCCCCGGACATCGCCTCGTGCCAGGGTCTCCCCCGTGCTGGTTGTGACAGGACACAGCCCCGCGCCCCGTCACCGCGACCCACTGGAGTGGACCGTCGTCGGACAGGAGGGCAAGGTAATGTGTTTGAGTCATTTTCTGGCTGTACATTTGTGCATCTTTTCTGGTTTTACGCCTTTATTTTGTGTGTGTGTGGTTTTTTTTTTGTTTTTTTTTAATGGTGACAATTTTTTTTTGTGGTTTTTAAGATTCGAGCATCTCCGGTGCAAGAGTCTGTCCTCCCGTCCAACCCCGTCTGGTTCAGCGGCGACATCCTGGATGCCATGGAGAGGGTTTCTCCATCTTCGGACAGCGACGTCACTGCCCTTCTGCCAGCTGGCCAGGTAAACTGCCTGAGAATTATATTTATATATTAAGAAGTAATCCATATTAGTTCTGACTTTAAGGTGTTTCTGTTAAGTTATAAAATCTTAAATGGGTTTGCCTCTGATGTTTCCCCTTGTCTCTGTGTGAGTGTGTGTGTGAATGGTTGTGAGTTTTTCCGAGTGCGTGCTGTGTCTTTTTGAGCCAGGTCATCATGGTGCTGGTGGTTGTGTGGCTCAGGTCCCAGGCTGCTCCAGTACATGTGGCTCCCCTCGGCATCCGCATTCCTCATCCACCAACTGTTTTTACATTTTTTTCCTTTATATTATACATATAGATCTTTTGTTGTGTTTTTTTTTTTTTCTGTGCTTGCAAAGTCTATTGTACGTGTGTATGTCCTGGACAAAATTGAATTTAAGACTGCATTTAACAAGGTTTGTTTTCCTTCTTTTAGACTTCCCGTGTGAGGCGTTCGCCGAAAGGTGTTGCCACAAGGCGTAGAGGAGGAAAGCGGCAGGTTGGTATCATATTTAGTATGTGAGCTATTTGGATTGTTTTTGTCGTATTTTGATAACACGTGCAGAACCCGAATGAATGAGTGCATTATTGAAATGAGTCTTTTGTCTTCCCCTATCTTTTTTAGGTGCTGGCAACACCTTCACCTGCCCGTGTGACCGTGCCTGCCTCCGGGCCCAGACCAGCGGTGCAGCAGGTTTGTCTTTGTTTATTTATATATATTATGTGAATTATTATTATGACAGGTAACAGGAAAATGGTTCTCCTGTGATTTAGTGAAACCTTGTTTGATTTTTTAATTTATTTTTTTGTCTTGTGTCAGGTGGAGGTGACAGCCCAGGAGTCGTCCAGCGTGGTGCCAGGGGTGGTCGTCGTCCGGGAGGAGGTTGCCGCAGCGTGCCCGGCCGTCCCGGAGGTGCAGCAGAGAACTTTTTATAATGTGCAGAACCCGAGTGAATGAGTGCATTATGTAAATGAGGCTTTTTTTCTTCCCCATCTTTTTTAGGTGCCGGCGAGACCTTCACCAGCCCGTGTGACCGTGTCCGCCTCCGGGCCCAGACCAGCGGTGCAGCAGGTTTGTCTTTGTTTAAATATAATATGTGAGTTAGCATTGAGAGGTAGCAGGAAAATGGTTCTCCTGTTTTCATATTTGTCTGTTGTGTACATTCTGTTTTATCTAGTTATTCTCAATTGCACTCATTATTATTTAGCTCTTGTTTTTTAGCACTAGTTATATAGACCATATCGCACTAGTTATATAGATTATATTTAATTTTTAAATGGTCCCATAATTCCATCTCTGCTGTAATCCGGAAGCCAAGCAACGACATTTCGTTGCCAAAATCTCACTGCTTCGTTTTTTTTTTTTTATCAGGTGGAGGCGACAGCCCAGGAGTCGGCCAGCGCGGTGCCGGGAGTGGTCGCCGTTCAGGAGGAGGTCGCCGCAGCGGGCCCTGCTGTCCCAGAGGAGCGACAGATCTTCAAAGCTAAGGCTGTTTTTGTTCCTTCTATTTGTGTTAGTGATGTTCAGTCAGAGTCTAGCGCTAATGCTGTGGCAACAGGGTCTAACATAGATAGCAGCAGGATTAGGCTAGCTAAAGTTGTGCGCGGGTCGTTTCATCAGGGAAATGCCCGATTTGTGTATGGTGGAGTGCAGTGTATGGCTATAGCTTTGGTCAGCTTAGCCAAACACACAGTGAGGAGCGCGTTCTCGTGGGACAGGCTGGATCTGGATCACGCGTTGGTTGAAGGTGATGAGTTGTACACGAGTTTGCGTGACCTCAACATCTTCAGCCATGTGTCTAATCTGCTGTCTGTGCCAGATTTGCCACAGCAGCTGGAATTAGACGGACAGCTGTTTAGGTTTAGTTTTGGCGACACAGTGTTAGGCGAAGTAGGCGTGACCGAAGGTGAATACATCGACTTCGGTGTATTCATCAGCTTGCGAAATGGACTGGAGAGAATCTTCAGTCAATACACCACATGTCTTTTGACAATGTGCGGAAACACCACTGCCATCGTGCGTGAGGGTGGACGGTTCGCTGTGGTCGACAGTCACTCACGCAGTAACACTGGCTTGTTACACCACAATGGTACAAGCGTGGTTCTGCATTTCGCCTGTCTTGACGACCTGCACCACTACATCTGTCGTTTGGCCGACAGTCTCCGTTCGAGGGAGAAGCTCTTTGAGCTGTGTGGTGTCACGGTCAGCACGGGTGCAAGTCCAGCGCGGTCTGGTGTGTCTGTGGAGAGTCTCATCACTGGGATGAGTGCTGCTCCAGCACCAGAGTCTAGTGTGCTCACTGAGGCTGGGAGAAAAAGTGAGGTGTCTGCAGGCGTTTGTGTGCCTGAGTGTGGTGTCAGCATTGCCGCAAGTCCGGCACTGTCTGGCATTTCTGTTTTTAGTTTCTCCAGCGAGGTGAGCAGTGGTTCAGCTGCAGAACCAACGGTGACCGATGGCAGAAAGCGTGTCATTTCTTCTGACACTTGTATGTCGAAGAAATCCAAGAGTTTCGATGTCCGAGAGGTTAATTTGGACGTCGAATTTGTTAGCGAGGTGAGACGCGAAGAGCTGGTCTTCCATCCCCTCGGCATAGATGTTTGTCGTGCTTTATGCACAAAGTTGAACGTTGATTGCGTGAAGGTTGTTAGTCCGGTAGCCACAGAGGAGGGGTTGTTAGGTGTTCCTTGTAGCAAAGAGAGGATTGTGGCCGATGGGAACTGCTTCTTCAGAGCCATCTCTCAGGCGGTGAGTGGTTCTCAGAAGCACCATCGTAGGATTAGGTTAGCTGTGTGTAAAGAGTTAGAAAGGAACACTGATAGGTATCAGAGTCTTTTGAGGACTGAGTACTCCTCTGTGTTAGAGTATATTCAGCAGTCCAGGATGAGATGTGTCGGTAGTTGGGCCACAGAGGTGGAAATTCAGGCGACAGCCGACTGGTTAGGCATTAGTGTGTTTACGTTTCATGACGGACGTTGGATAAAGTATAGCTGTAGTAGTAAGCATTTGTCAGTGGAGTGTGTTTATTTAGAGAATGTCATGGGGCAGCATTTTGAGAATGTTGTTTGTGTGTGTAATCCTGGACTGCAGAGTTGCTATGGGTGTTGTAAAGTTAGTGAAGTTACAGGTTACAATGTAAGATCTAGAATGATGGATGTTGTAGATAGTGACAACACAGCGGTTAGGTATGATGTCGTAGGTTCTGTTGTAGGTGTACAGGATAGTGTCAAGGACGTGGAGGCTGCTAGGGAGTTAGTGTCAGGTAGAATGTCAGTGAAGTCTAAATACTTGAGGCGTAAGCAGAGGATGCAGGAAAAGTTGAATTTGTCGCTTAGGGAGAAACGGCAGTTGAGGAAAAGAAAGATGTATCAAGAAAATGTGTTGTTCAGGGAGAACGTTAAGTTGTGTAGTGTAGGGAAATACAGGAAGAATTTGCCCCACAGAGAGAGGGTTAAAGAGTTCAGCATTAGTAAATACAGGGAAAGTGTAGAGCACAGGGATAGTGTTAAGGCCAGGAGTGTGGGCAAATACAGGGACAGCACTGAACATAGGGAGGAGGTTAAGGCCAGGAGTGTGGCCAAATACAGGGACAGCATTGAGCATAGGGAGGAGGTTAAGGCCAGGAGTGTGGCCAAATACAGGGACAGCACTGAGCATAGGGAGAGACTTATAGAAAGCACTAAGAGAAAGTATCATGATAGTGTAGAGCATAAGCAGAAAGTTATTTCCAAGGTGATGTTAAGCAGAAAGCAGAAGTTAGAGAAGTCTAAAGATTTTGGTTTTGTTAGAGAGCAGTTTTTAGAAAAGGTCAGAGATGGACCTGATTTTGTGTGCTGTGTGTGTCATAGGTTGTTTTTTAGATATCAGGTGGTTAGTTGTGATAGGGAAACTTATAGGCAAAGTTCAGCGACAGCGGCTGTGGCAGATAGGTGTATAGGCCAGCAGTATTTGCATCGGTGTAGTGGTGAGTGTGTTGCGCCGTGTTCGTTGGTTTCATCGCGCGGTAATTTGTGGATTTGTTACACGTGTGATAGGAAGCTTAGCTCAGGTGAGATGCCAGCTGAATGCTGGGTTAATAACTTGGAGCTTGATCCCATTCCTGCTGAACTGGGATCTTTGAATAGTTTAGAACAGCATCTTATTGCGTTACACATTCCATTCATGAAGATGTTGGCACTGCCTAAAGGCGGGCAGAATGGAGTACATGGACCGGTGACATGTGTTCCAGCCAACATTGTTCAGACTGTGAATGTGTTGCCACGTTCGAGTATGGAGGGGTCTCTGCTTCAGGTTAAGCTGAAGCGGAAACTCACATATAAAGGGTATTATGAGTATCAGTTTGTCGATACGTTGCGTGTAAGACAGGCGCTAGAGTATTTAAAGAGGACAAATGTTCATTATAGAGACATAGAGTTTAATGAGGACTGGGTAAATGAGTTTGTTAGGGAGGAAGATAGGGAGAGGGAAGAGGCCGAGTCAGGCAGTGAGGATGAGGCTGAGGTTAGGTCAGGGCAGGTTACGGTTCAGTCTGAAATGTGTGAGCTAGCGGAATCAGCAGACATAGGACAGGATGAACTGTTACATGACAGACAACAGCACTGCATGTTTCAGGACACTTGTCTTATGCCTGTTGATATTGGTCAGGAAGCTTTAGATCAGTATTTTAAGGATATTTTGAACATTGCGCCTGCAGAAGGGAATAGTCCAGTTAGAATGCTTTCTGACCACACGAATGAGGCAAAGTGTTTCCCGGTGTTGTTTCCCACAGGCGGTAAGACATTTCATGATGGTCGGTGGCACGACTTGACGTTGGCGCGTTATCTTAATAATAGGATTATGCATGCCGACGGTCGTTTTGCGCGTAATGTAGAGTATATATTTTTTGCTCAGTACGTGTCGGAGTTGGACAAGGTTGTGTCAAGTGTTTCTGTCGCGTTGCGTAAAGATAAAGGAGGTCAGAGGCCTCAGCGGATTAGTGAGGATATGTTGGCAGATGCGGACGCCTTGAAGCAGTTGTTGGCGTGTGATGATGGGTTTAGGTTTCTTAAACCCATTAGAGGAACTCCGGCCTTCTGGCAGTCTGTCCAGAAGGACGTGATGGCTTGTGTGCGTCAGTTAGGCATTCCGACGTGGTTTTGTTCGTTTTCGTCTGCGGATATGCGCTGGCAGAATCTTCTGACCAGCATCCTGAAACAGGAAGGCAGATCGCAGACGGTAGAGGATTTGGAGTGGGCTGATAGGTGCGCGTTGTTGCGACGTAATCCTGTGACCGCGGCGCGGATGTTTGACTACAGGTGGCATTGTTTTCTGAAAGAGGTTCTCATGTCTCCCTGTCAACCAATCGGCAAGATCATTGATTACTTTTATAGGGTCGAGTTCCAACAGCGAGGCTCACCGCATGTACACTGTTTGTTTTGGATCGAGGGTGCTCCCCAAATTGATAAAAACACAGATGAGGAAGTTGTAGAATTTATTGACCGTTACGTTACGTGTGAGCTACCCTCAGATGATGACACACTATTGGACACAGTGTCATCTGTTCAAACACATTCCAAACGACATTCAAAGTCGTGTAGAAAACACAAAACGACATGTCGTTTCAATTTTCCTAAACCTGTTTCTTCGCGCACATTCATTTGTAGAATGCGGGAGTGCAAGTGTGATAAGAAGAAGAAGGAGACAGGTGAGGCTGAATCTAATTCAGAAAACAAGCCAGCCTGTAAGTGTTTTGAGGATAGGGACAAGATGCCTAAGGAGTTTGCGCACAAAATTCTTGAGGATGTCAAGAAGGCTGTGGAACGCGATGTGCCTCCTGCTAGTGTAGAGGAGTTGTTTTGTAGCTTGCGTATAAATCAGGAGATCTTTGAAATGGCTTATAGGCGTTTAGAGAAGAAACATAAGGTAGTTTATAGGAGAGGGGTGAACGAGGTTTGGGTCAATCAGTATAGCAAGAAGTTGTTGAAGTGCTGGAACGCAAACATGGACATTAGCTTTGTCACCGACGCCTACGCAGTAGTAATATACATAATATCGTATATTACGAAAGCAGAGAGAGAAATTGGCCTCCTATTGACTAATGCCCAAAAAGAAGCAAAAAAACAAGGGAATCTCTCTGCCAAAGAAGCCCTGCGGAAGCTGGGCAGTGTATATTTACACAATAGGGATGTTTGTGCGCAGGAGTCGGTGTACAGGCTAACGAACATGCACCTTAGGGAGTGTTCCAGAAAGGTTGTGTTTGTGCCGACAGGCAGTAGAATAGTTAGAATGAGTTTGCCCCTCAGTGTGTTGAGGCAGATGGCCGCCTCCCGTGATCTACGGGAGGAGGATATGTTTATGATTAGTATTGTAGATAGGTATAGGAATAGGCCTGACAGTGTAGTGTTTGATAAGATGTGTATGGCTACTTTTGCATCTGAGTATCGTGTTCTCAGCAAAAATGAGATGTCTAAAGACAGAATTGAACTGAAGAATGACTTAGGATTCATTCTTAGGAGAACACGCACTCAGTTTGCAGTGGTGCGATACATGCGTTTTAATTTGGATAGAGAGGAGGAGGCACATTTTCAGAGCCTGTTGCAGTTGTTTCTTCCTTATAGAACTGACTCAGACCTCAAACCTGAAGGCTTTGAGCTGTTTGAGCAGTTCTATAACGATGGTGAGGTGTTGTTTAGCGACGGCTCTGTACATTCGGTTAGTGATGTTGTCGATGAGAATAGGGCAAGGTTTGAGGTCAATTGTCCTCACCTTGAGTTAGCTCAGGAGATAGCTGCGCAAAACAACGGTGTAGATGAGGATGTTTGGGGTGAGCTTTGTCCTGAACAGGAAGCGGAACGCCTAGAAGGTTTAGAGGAGATGAGGCAGCAGCGGGAAGGTGAGATAGCTGAGGAACAGCTAGTTGAATCGTTAGTGAATGTGCCAGATTTGATTGTTGGTGGCAGACAGGTAGCGCGGTTAGAGAGAAACAGGTCCATTTTATCTAGAACTGAGGGTTTGGCGCTTGTTAGGTCTCTGAATGAGACACAGCTTGCTGTTTTTTTTAAGGTGAGACACTGGTGTCTGCAGAAGGTGATGGGTAAAAACCCAGAGCCTCTGCGTGTGTTTGTGACAGGTGGTGCAGGGACGGGGAAAAGTCATTTAATTAGGGCTATTCAGTATGAAGCAGCGCGGCTGCTGTCAACACTTTGTGATCAACCAGACGATATCTGTGTTTTGTTAACTGCTCCAACAGGAATAGCTGCATACAATTTAAATGCAGCAACAATTCATCACACATTGAGTATTGGCAAACAGGCTAGTTTACCTTACACCCCTCTGGGTGAAGATAAACTAAACTCTTTGCGAGCAAAATTAAGTCACCTCCAAATTTTAATCATAGACGAAATCAGTATGGTTAATCACAACCTGTTGGCTTATGTCCACGGTAGATTAAGGCAGATAAAACAGACAGGCGACTTTTCCCCGTTTGGTAATGTTAGCGTGATAGCTGTCGGGGACTTCTATCAGTTGCCTCCCGTTAAAGGGAAGCCTCTGTATAGTAGTCCTGTTGGTGTGGACCTGTGGTGTAATTTCAGCATCGTGGAGCTGAAAAAGATAGTTAGACAGAAGGATAGTGTGTTTGCTGAAATGCTGAATAGGTTAAGAGTGCGTTCCAGGGCCACCCCAATGTTAGATAGCGACGTTGAAATGTTGAAGATGCGCGAGACCGGCGAGGTGAGCTCAGCCTTGCATATCTTTGCGACGAATAGGCAAGTAAGTGAGCACAACCTAAATTATCTGTTTGACTGTTGTCCTGATTATGTCACCATTGAGGCGCAGGATTTTGTGACTAACAGGACAACAGGGAATTTGGAACGGATGCCCGGGCATCACGGCGTTGCGGCGGACACGTCTCTACCGGAGACTTTGTGTATAGCGAGGAACGCGCGAGTGATGTTGTGCAAGAACGTGGATGTTGCGGACGGCCTGGTCAATGGAGCATGTGGCACGGTTACTCAGGTAGTTTTTGGAGAGGATTCCACGTTTCCTCTCACTGTGTATGTTAGATTTGATGATGAGAAAATTGGTTCAGATAGGAGGAAAAACCGTGCACATGCAGCAGTAGAATGCCTGCAGTCTACTGCCATTGATCCAGAGGAGGATAGAGCTACCAAGCGTGGCGGTTTGCGTCGTCAGTTTCCTCTTAGGTTAGCGTGGGCTTGCACTGTTCACAAAGTGCAAGGACTCACTGTGGACGAGGCGGTAGTGTCTTTGAAGAGGGTGTTTGCACCGGGGCAGGCATATGTAGCGCTTAGTCGCGTTAGGGCCTTGTCTGGACTGATCATCGAGGATTTTTCAGAGAGGGCAATTTATTGCAAGAACGCCATAAAGGAGGCCTTGGATAGCATGCCTCCATTTTTGATTGAGCAGCCAGAGCCTTCATTAAATACACACAGTTTCTCTGTGTATTTAATGAACGTTCAAAGTTTAAGTCGCCATGTGTTAGATTTGGTGTCTTGCACGCAGCATTTACAGCTTACCTGTATTGCTGTGACAGAAACGTGGCTCACTGCACAGTCCTCATTAGACGCTGTCCAAATTGAAGGTTACACTTTCCACAGTCGTCCTCGTGGCTTGTGTTACAGCAGCAGTAACCCTAAATTGTTAGAGCTAAAGAACCTAGAACATGGTGGAGTTGGTTTGTATAGTGTAGATAATTTGGACTGTGATATTCTGCAGGTGCCCGATTTGAATCTGGAGTGTTTGGTGTGCCTGTGCAACAAATTAAACATATTGTTGGCAGTAATTTATCGTCCACCGTGTTATCCAATTTCTTTATTCAAACAAAATCTGGGGAAGTTACTTGATTGGTTACATCCAATCAGTAACACAATTGTAATAATGGGGGATTTCAATGAGAACATTTTAAAAACATCCTCAATTTGCAAATTTATGGGAGAAAAAGGTTTTAGTCAGTATGTAACACAAGAAACTACAGAGAAGGGGACACTAATTGATCACGTTTATGTTAAAACAACACAGTATAATGTGGAGTGTGCAGTGATGCCCACGTATTTTAGTGATCATGAAGGTGTTGTATGTAGTTTTAATGTTAACGATGATCAGGGGTTAGTTGTTGACTTCGAGGAGGTAGAGGGCCTCTTCGAGTCAGACGTGGATTTTGATGAGGGTTAGGTTGTTTTGTTTGGCAAAGGAGGCAAACAATGAATTCACACTACTGGTGTAAATTCTTTGTTTGATGAGTCAAACGGAGCTACATTGCAGTGTCCCGGTGCAAATGTTAGTGTTGTCGCGTTTGTGTGTTGGTTCAGAGGAAACTGACTTGTAGTGTGTTGTGTTGTTCATGGTGTGTACATTGGCTACCACTATGAATGTTGTCTTTTTAGAGCCTGTCCCACTGTAATTGTATAGATTGTTTTTTATTATTGTAGTTATTTATAGTATTTATACTGTGTATTTATTGGGATTTTAGATTATGTATTTATGATGTGGAATTGCTGATTACGGTGAGATTTTAGATTTAGCAAATCATGTGTTCCAGGTGTAATTAGGGAAGGTATAGTTGTGGAGAATCATGTATAGGGAAGTTAGTCATGTAATCATGTGTCACAGATGTTATTAATTATGGACGTGCTAGTCTCTGTTTGCCATGTGTTAGCTGTTGGTCTCTGTTTAAAGTTTAAATGTGAAGAGTTCATTTGCAAAAACAGATAAGAGCCATTCTTAAAATGGATACACCGTTTCACTGATACTGCTTGGAGTACACACACACACACACACACACACACACAAAGCATGATTTAGGATAATAAACATTATGCCAGGCTAAATAAACATATAAATAATAGAAATAAATATAAAGTAAATTTTAATACAATTCAAAAAAGTTTAAAAAGGTTTAATAAACTCAAATGGGGATCTGTTTTTGCAAATGAGCTCTTCATGTATATCTGTTAAAATTTTAAATGTATGTCTATTTAAAGTTTACATGTATGACTGTTTAAAGTTGAAATGTATATCTGTTTAAAGTTGAAATGTATATAGTTCTGCATGTTTGAGTCCATGTCACCTTCATGTGTACTGTCTGTACACAAGACGTTCACTTTCAATACTGAAGTGTTCCGTCTGGTGTGCATGAACTCAGAGCAAAACTGTTGTGGCACAACAAGGCACAGACTCCCCATTCTGTACGCCTGAGCTGCCACAACAGGACAGTTATTTATATAAAAAATAAATCCATTACCGGTCTATTTTCCAGGTTTTCTGCTCCCATTTGTGTCCCCCATTCTTATCTTTTCTGTCTCCCTATGCCTCACCAACTTTACACAGTTGGGTGGCCCTGTCAACAAATTGTAGTTACTTTAGTGTACTATGCGATGCTGTTGGTGATGTTTGCCTCAAAATGTTGTCTTTTTTTACTTGAAGGGGAGCTTCCTGGTTGAAGATGCTACTGTGGTGCAGCGTCCCAAACTTCCCTACCTCCCAAGTGATGATGATGTCGCCTTGTAGCAAGTGGCATCGTGGGACAGAGACAGCACATACATTGTACCTATGTCCTGTCAAAGTGGTTCAGATGAACTTTAGTCTCAGTATTGTAGGTCTGGGACATGAGATGTATGAGGTAATAGTTAAAAAAGTAATCCTATCTTAATTGTAGTTTGTTATCTGTGTTTACAACATCTATTGCACATCTGTCCGTCCTGGGGAGGGATCCCTCCTCTGTTGCTCCCCTGAGGTTTCTTCCTATTTTTCTCCCTGTTAAAGGGGTTTTTTAGGGAGTTGTTCCTCATCCGATGTGAGGGTCTAAGGACAGAGGATGTTGTATTTTTCTGTAAAGCCCTTTGGGACAAATTTGTATTTGTGATTCTGGGCTATACAAATAAATAAAATTGAATTGAATTGGAATCCAGGCCTATGCTATTTTATTTTTCTTACATGAACAATACATGAAGTACAGCCATGATTTTTCTAAATGTTTGTCTTGACAGAATAAATAACTAAACTGTACTGAGAAAAAAGGTCAATGACAAAGTAAAATGCAATCAAAACATTTACATGTAAACGAAATTGAATTGAAAAATAAATTTTATATTCTAAAGTACAAGATGTTGTCTGTCATATTATGAATGAAGCTCCTTTCAGTGTATTGTGAAAAACAAGTCTGTAGTAATACTACTCCTGCTTTACTGTGTAATGCAATATTATATAACTACATAGAAGGTTATATGTATAAATTGTAATGGATTAAAATATTATATTATTCACATGGGTAAAGAGATGACATAAACATGAGGAAGTTATCCAGCATTGATGTTATCAAGAATGAAGAGATGACCAACAGAGGAGCTTATAATGTGTAAGTCATGAGTGTAATATTCCCTCAGCTGCATGTTACCCTGCCTGATGTTTGCTTTTTGCTTTTTTTATGAACAAATTTAAAACCTCTTGAAGTATTGATGAGTTAAGATGAAGGACATAATGTCACCATTTTAAAGACTATTTTTGAAAAGTAAACAGTTATTTGAGAGGTGTGAGATGTTGTTACCAAAATATCAGAGGCATAACCCACATGGTTTGGGCAAAGTGTGTGTGTGTGCCTGTGTGTGTTTGTGTGTGTGTGTGTGTGTGTGTGTGTATTTGTGTGTTTTTGAGTGTGTGTGTGTGTTTGTATTTGTGTGTGTATGTGTGTGCAGCTACGGCTTCGGTGTGTGTGTCTGTATGTGTGTATTTGCCGCTGGCAGCTACGGCCTTGATACTCATGCCTGTGTGTGTGTATTTGTGTGTGTTAGATGTCGGGCTCGATGAGATCTACGTTTCGGCGTTGGTTTGGTCTTTCTATCACATTCCTGTGGGCCGCAGCGGCTGCTTTCGTGTGCCTTTGTATGCCTAGGTGACGCCAGCGAGCCCATTTTTGCACTTTGGGGGTCCGAGTTGCCATTTTATCGAATTTTTCACCAGACCTGGGGTGCGTGCCATATTTGGTGAGTTTTTGAGCATGTTTAGGGGGTCAAATTAAGGGTTAGTTAGACGTAATAATAATAACAAAAAAAAAAGCTGCAAGCAGCAATGGACAGCCCTCGCACCCCACCGAACCCACATGCATGTGTGTGTGTGTTTGTGTGTGTGCATGTGAAATGAGTACTAGCAGCTGTGTCATGGTCAGACCAAACTGCAGGAAGAAATCCTCATTCAATCCAATGGAGAAATCGTGCATGTGTGTGTGTGTGTGTGTGTGTGTTTGTGTGACTGTGTGTGAGTGTGTGAGACATGATCCCCGCCCTGTGTCCACGCCATGAACGTGCAGACAATTTGTCCATTTTTTCATTTTTAAGGTATTTCTGGTGCTTTTATTTTGAAAGAGTTGGGGGCTTTTATTTTGAAAGGTCGAGGACTTCCTAGTGTGTGCTTGACATGAGGAATGGCAGCTTTGTCATTATCAGAGCAACATGCAAGCAGACAGTGGACTCCTCATTCAATCCAATGGAGAAATCATGAATGTGTGTCTGTGTGTGTGTGTGTGTGTGTGTGAGTGTGTGTGTGAGAGAGAGAGAGAGATATGAGTCAGCTACGGCCAGCTTCCGCTGGCCTTGTCGCTGTGTTGCTGTCATGATCAGACGAAAATGACAGACAGTCAAATCCTCATTCAATCCAATGGAGGGCTTTTATTTTGAAAGGTCGACGACTTTCTAGTGTGTGCTTGACATGAGGAATGGCAGCTTTGTCATTATCAGAGCAACATGCAAGCAGACAGTGGACTCCTCATTCAATCCAATGGAGAAATCATGAATGTGTGTCTGTGTGTGTGTGTGTGTGTGTGTGTGTGTGTTTGAGTCAGCTACGGCCAGCTACCGCTGGCCGTAGCTGACTCATGTCGCTGTGTCTCTGTGTTGCTGTTTTGCTGATCAGATGAAAATGACGGACAGTCAAATCCTCACTCAATCCAATGGAGGAATCGATGAAACCCACCCCTGTTTGAGGTGTCAGAGCTCGGTCATCGTTTGAGTTACAGACTTTATTCAAAGTTTAAACGAGTCACAAGACCTCGATCTACAAATCTTGTAATGACATGTTTTATCCATCTTGTACTGCTTTTGAATTGCGACAGTTTACGTTTGAGAATTTTTTCTGCTCGCTCTGACGCCTTCCCATGTGTGTGTATTGCGGAATTCCGCCGCAGCTAGAGTGAGTGACAGTTAGGACAGCCGAGCTCACCAGGGTCCAAAATGGTGGAAAAATGTTAACGCCGTCCACAAACTTGTTCCAATCGACACGAAAACTTCATATTTTTGTAGGAATTTTCGTCTTCTTTCGTGTGGCATAAGTTTCGAAGCCGTTAGACATTCACCTTAGACGGCAGGTGCCTAATTAGCGCCAAGTGTTCGCCTCTCTATGCCAAACTCCATGGGAAAAAACGATGCCCTCGAAGTCGGCGTTGCCGACTTCGAGGGCTTATAAATCCTAAACGGTTCGAATTAACAATAATTCCTTCAGAGGTTTTGTTAAGAACAGGATCCTCTGTCATGTATTAGCGGTTCAAGCCGCCGCGATTTACGGCCTCGGAGGAGATAGATTCGGCGTAACGTGCAAAAATGGGCCGTGACTTTTATTTTGAAACGCAATTTCCGGACTTCCTGTTGGCTTTAGGTGGGGGCGGCGAGCACGAAAGATGTTGGGCTCGCTGAGATCTACGTTTCGGCGTTGGTTTGGTCTTTCTATCACATTCCTGTGGGCCGCAGCGGCCGCCTTCGTGTGCCTTTTTGTGCCTAGGTGGCGCTAGTGAGCCCATTTTTGCACTTTGGGGGTCCGAGTTGCCATTTTATCGAATTTTTCACCAGACTTGGGGTGCGTGCCAAATTTGGTGAGTTTTTGAGCATGTTTAGGGGGTCAAATTAAGCGTCAAAGAGACGTAACAATAATAATAATAATAAAAAACGATACAAAAACAATAGGCCCTCTCTCCGATGGAGGGCGAGGGCCTAAAAAGAAGAAACGATACAAAAACAATAGGCCCTCTCTCCGTTGGAGGGCGAGGGCCTAATTAAAGCTGCAAGCAGCGTTGGTCGGCCCTCGCACCGGTGCCGGTCCGCCACGATGTTGGTGTCATTGAAGTGCAGACAATTTATCCATTTTTCCCATTTGTAAGGGTATTTTTCGGTGCTTTCAGTTGGAAAGAGTTTGGGGCTTTTATTTTGAAAGGGTTAGGGTTAGGCCGAGGATGTCCTAGTGTGTGAGTGACATGAGTACTGTGCTAATACATGAGCAGCTGTGTCATAATCAGACCAAAGTGCAGGCAGACAGAGAAATGTACATTCAATCCAATGGAGAAATCGATAAAAACCCACACCCGTTTGAGGTAACGCCGCTCGGACATCGTTTCAGTTACAGACGCAATTCGAAGTTTAAACGAGTCACAAGACTCGGCTCTATAATTCTTGTATTAACACCATTTTGTTATCTTTTACCGTTTTTGAATTACGGCAGTTTAAGTTTGACTGTTTTCTCTGCTCCCGCTGACGGTTTATAATGGGTGTGTATTGCGGAACTGTCCGTTGCCTAGAGTGAGTCACATGACCGGGCAGAGTGCAGAGGAGAGGACACCAGGGTCCAAAATGGTCGAAAAGTCCTCACAGCGGCCACAAACTCGCTCCAATTTAAAAATTAATTTCATATTTTTGTAGGAATTTTCGTCCTCTTTCGTGTGGCATAATTTTCGAAGCCGTGCGACGTTTACTTTAGACGCCACGGGCCTAATTAGCGCCAAGTGTGCGCCTCTTCACGCCAAACTCCATGGGAAAAACGACGCCCTCGAAGTCGGCGTTGCCGACTTCGAGGGCTTATAATTTAAAAACTAAACGAGTAATGACGAAGTCTTTAACAACTTTTGTTCAGCACTGTATCCTCTTTCATGTATTAGCTTTTTGAGCCGCCACGATTTACGGTCTCGGAGGAGATAAATTTTATTCAACACGCAATTTCGGGGCCCGACTTTTACTTTGAAAGGCAAATTGCGGACTTCCTGTTGGTTTTGACCTGGGGGTGACGAGCGTCTAAAATCTCGGCCTTGATGAGACCTACGTTTCGGCGCTGGTTTGGTCTTTCTATCACGTTCCTGTGGGCCGCAGCGGCCGCCGTTGTGTGCCTTTTTGTGCCTAGGTGGCGCTAGCGAGCCCATTTTTGCACTTTGGGGGTCCGAGTTGCCATTTTATCGAATTTTTCGCCAGACTGGAGGTGCGTGCCAAATTTGGTGAGTTTTTGAGCATGTTTAGGGGGTCAAATTACAGGTTATTTAGACGTATAAATAATAATAAGAAAAAGAAGAAACGATACAAAAACAATAGGCCCTCTCTACGATGTAGGGCGAGGGCCTAAAAACGGTACAATAACAATAGTCCCTCTCTCCGTTGGAGGGCGAGGGCCTAATTAAAGCTGCAAGCAGCGTTGGTCGGCCCTCGCACCGGTGCCGGTCCGCCACGATGTCACTGAAGTGCAGACAATTCATCCATTTTTCCCTTTTGTAAGGGTATTTTTCGGTGCTTTCAGTTGGAAAGAATTTTGGGCTTTTATTTTGAAAGGCCTAGGATGTCCTAGTGTGTGAGTGACATGAGTACTGCGCTAATACATGAGTACTGGCAGCTGTGTCATGATCAGCCCAAAGTGCAGGCAGACAGAGAAATCCCCATGCAATCCAAAGGAGAAATCAAGCAAACCCACCCCTGTTTGAGGTGTCACCGTTCGGACATAGTTTGAGTTACAGACTTTATTCAAGGTTTAAACGAGTCACAAGACTTGGATCTATAAATCTCGTATTTACATGATTTTGCTATCTTTTACCATTTTTGAGCTATAACAGTTTAAGTTTGAGTGTTGTTTCTGCTCCCTCAGAGCTTATAATGGGTATAGTATGTATAGGGGAATGTGCAAGCAGCTAGAGTGAGTCACATGACCAGGCAGAGTGCAGAACAGAGCACTCCAGTGTCAAAAAGGGTAAAAAAGTCTGCACAGCGGCCACAAACTTGTTCAAATCTACACCAAAATATCATATTTTTGTAGGAATTTTTGTCCTCTTTCCATCGGCGTAGGTTTGAAAGCTGTCAGGATTTTACTTTAGACAGCAGGGGCCTAATTAGTGCCAAGTGTCTGCCTCTTCACACCAAACTCCATGGTAAAAAAAAGAGGTAGAGGAAGTATCCACAGACAGGCATAATGTTATATATAATAACAATAATAATAATAATAATAATAATAATAATATAGTATAATAATTATAATATAATATCATATAATATATATTATTAACAATATTATTATCAATTATTATAAACAAAATAATAGTTACTAAATAATAATTATTATTACTTTTTTTTTATTTTTTTTTTATTACAATAACATTATGTAGTAGGTATTTACATCACCAATGCTATGGTAATCCATCTTGTTTTGATTTGAAAAAGAGATCGGGAGGGGCGCAGGGGGGGCTGCGTATAAAAGCCCCGTGCGTCTGTGTCCCTCCCCCCCACTTCTTCTCACAGACTAAGAGGTAAGACCTGTTTTCATCTCTGTTAGCTTAACGTTAGCCTATTGTTTGAACTCTGTGCTGATATGAGGCTATGGTTGATGATAACACAGGTAATTTAAATGTTATATTTCAGAGAGTGATTATGTACTTTGCATTGTGCTGTTTGCTTGTGCTTTTGGTGAGTTTTGATGGAGGGGCCGTCGAGCTTTACATGCAAAGCTAACCTGTGTTTGATAATCTCAACTCCTGAGATACAAGTGATTGACTTGAAACATTTATTAGGACATAGACAAGGCATTACCATCGACGTGAGATGAATTTTAAAGTTTATTGATGGCATTTGGTCGATTGGATTAGCGCGCTAAGCTAGCGCTAGCTAGCGCTAGCTTAGCGCGCTAACCTAGGCCTGAGGCCTACTGGCGTTTAGCTTTACATGTAAAGCTAACTTTTATTTGATAATCTTAACTTCTGAGATACAAGTGGTTGGCTTGAAACATTTATTAAGAAGTAGAAAAGGCATTACCATCGACGTGTGATGAATTTTAAAGTGTTTTGATGGTGTTTGGTCGAGTAGATTAGCGCGCTAAGCTAACGCTAGCTGGATCAGGTTTTATTTGCTTGGAATGCTAGCCTTGCTAGCCCGCTAGCTTAGCTGAGAGACATTGTGTCGGCCATTTTGTGCCCATATAAAGAAAAGCTGTGTCTTAGGCCTAGTTGTGCTAGTGTGTGGTTCCATAAGATTTTGAGAGGCAAACTTTTTCTTGCTGTGACAAAGGAAAATTATTTCTTGTGTGTGTGTGTGTGTGTGTGTGTGTGTGTGTGTGTGTGTGTGTGTGTGTGTGTTTTCTTTTGTAGTTACAAGGTTTTATTTGCATGGAACTGAGTTTGTGATATATGTTGTTGAGCTGAGTGTGTGTGTGGCCTGTGTGCATTCAAAGAGCAGATACAGGCAAAGCTGTGCTAGTGTTTGGTTTGAGAGGAAAACTTAGTCTTGTTGTGTGGAAAAGGAAAATTATTGGACTTGATGATGAATAATTGCATTTTGTGTGTGTGTGTGTGTGTGTGTGTGTGTGTGTGTGTGTGTGTGGTTCAACCAGATTTTGAGATGAAAACTTTCTCTTGCTGTGTGAAAAAGGAAAATTATTGGACTTGATGATGAAAACTGCTATGTGTGTGTTTTTTGTAGTTTGCTATCATGTTTTATTTGCATGAAACTAAGCTTATGATGTATGTCGCTGAGTGTGTGTGGCTTTTGTGTGCATTCAAAGAGCAGGTGTTGCTGTGTCATAGGCAAAGCTGTGCTAGTGTTTGGTTTGAGAGGAAAACTTTCTCTTGCTGTGTGAAGAGGGAAAATTATTGGACTTGATGATGAGTTGTTGCAGGTGTGTGTGCTTTTTAGTAGTTTGATATCAGGTTTTATTTGCATGGAACTGAGTTTGTGATATATGTTGTTGAGCTGAGTGTGTGTGGCTTTGTGACAGAGCTATATCTGCTCTTTGCATGTACACCAGTCATAGCTTTGGTTGTGTGTGTGTGTGTGTGTGTGTGTGTGTGTGTGTGTGTGGTTCAACCAGATTTTGAGATGAAAACTTTCTCTTACTGTGACAAATGAAAATTATTTGACTTGGTGTGTGTGTGTGTGTGTGTGTGTGTGTGTGTGTGTGTGTTCTTTTATTGTAGTTTGATATAAGGTTTTATTTGCATGGAACTGAGTTTGTGATATATGTTGTTGAGCTGAGTGTGTGTGGCCTGTGTGTGTATTCAAAGAGCAGGTGTAGCTGAGAGACAATGTGTCAGCCATTTTGTGTGCATATAAAGAAAAGCTGTGTCATAGGCCTAGCTCTGTGTAGCTTAGCTGAGAGACACTGTGTCGGCCATTTTGTGCCCATATAAAGAATAGCTGTGTCATAGGCCTAGCTCTGTGTAGCTTAGCTGAGAGACATTGTGTCGGCCATTTTGTGCCCATATAAAGAAAAGCTGTGTCATAGGCCTAGTGGTGCTAGTGTGTGGTTCCATAAGATTTTGAGAGGCAATCTTTTTCTTGCTGTGACAAAGGAAAATTATTTCACTTGTGTTTGGATTTTTTTTTTTTTTTTTTTTTGTAGTTACAAGGTTTTATTTGCATGGAACTGAGTTTGTGATATATGTTGTTGAGCTGAGTGTGTGTGGCCTGTGTGCATTCAAAGAGCAGATACAGGCAAAGCTGTGCTAGTGTTTGGTTTGAGAGGAAAACTTACTCTTGTTGTGTGGAAAAGGAAAATTATTGGACTTGATGATGAATAATTGCATTTTTGTGTGTGTGTGTGTGTGTGTATTTTGATATCAGGTTTTATTTGCATGGAACTGAGTTAGTGATATGTACTTGAGCTGA
The DNA here is from genome assembly GCF_902150065.1 of Myripristis murdjan. Taxonomy (NCBI): domain Eukaryota; kingdom Metazoa; phylum Chordata; class Actinopteri; order Holocentriformes; family Holocentridae; genus Myripristis; species Myripristis murdjan. The sequence goes on from NC_043996.1 coordinate 14,176,353, forward strand.
GTGTGTGTGGCTTTGTGACAGAGCTATATCTGCTCTTTGAATGTACACCAGTCATAGCTTTGCTAGTGTGTGTGTGTGTGTGTGTGTGTGTGTGTGTGTGTGTGTGTGGTTCAACCAGATTTTGAGATGAAAATTTTCTCTTGCTATGTGAAAAAGGAAATTTATTGGACTTGATGATGAAAACTGCTATGTGTGTTTTTTGTAGTTTGCTATCATGTTTTATTTGCATGGAACTAAGCTTATGATGTATGTTGCTGAGTGTGTGTGGCTTTTGTGTGCATTCAAAGAGCAGGTGTTGCTGTGTCATAGGCAAAGCTGTGCTAGTGTTTGGTTTGAGAGGAAAACTTTCTCTTGCTGTGTGAAGAGGGAAAATTATTGGACTTGATGATGAGTTGTTGCAGGTGTGTGTGCTTTTTTGTAGTATGATATCAGGTTTTATTTGCATGGAACTGAGTTTGTGATATGTTGTTGAGCTGAGTGTGTGTGGCTGTGTGACAGAGCTATATCTGCTCTTTGAATGTACACCAGTCTTAGCTTTGCTAGTGTGTGTGTGTGTGTGTGTGTGTGTGTGTGTGTGTGTGTGTGTGTGTGTGTGTGTGTGTGTGTTCTTTTATTGTAGTTTGATATAAGGTTTTATTTGCATGGAACTGAGTTTGTGATATATGTTGTTGAGCTGAGTGTGTGTGGCCTGTGTGTGTGTGTATTCAAAGAGCAGGTGTAGCTGAGAGACACTGTGTCGGCCATTTTGTGCCCATATAAAGAATAGCTGTGTCATAGGCCTAGCTCTGTGTAGCTTAGCTGAGAGACATTGTGTCGGCCATTTTGTGCCCATATAAAGAAAAGCTGTGTCATAGGCCTAGCTCTGTGCAGCTTAGCTGAGAGACATTGTGTCGGCCATTTTGTGCCCATATAAAGAAAAGCTGTGTCATAGGCCTAGCTCTGTGCAGCTTAGCTGAGAGACATTGTGTCGGCCATTTTGTGCCCATATAAAGAAAAGCTGTGTCATAGGCCTAGCTCTGTGCAGCTTAGCTGAGAGACATTGTGTCGGCCATTTTGTGCCCATATAAAGAATAGCTGTGTCTTAGGCCTTGTTGTGCTAGTGTGTGGTTCCATAAGATTTTGAGAGGCAATCTTTTTCTTGCTGTGACAAAGGAAAACTATTTCACTCGTGTGTGTGTGTGTGTGTGTGTGTGTGTGTGTGTGTGTGTGTGTGTGTGTGTGTGTTTGTAGTTACAAGGTTTTATTTGCATGGAACTGAGTTTGTGATATATGTTGTTGAACTGAGTGTGTGTGTGGCTTTTGTGTGCATTCAAAGAGCAGATACAGGCAAAGCTGTGCTAGTGTTTGGTTTGAGAGGAAAACTTATTCTTGTGTGGAAAAGGAAAATTATTAGACTTGATGATGAATAGATGCATGTTTTTTTTTTTTTGTAGGTTTAGATCAGGTTTTATTTGCATGGAACTGAGTTTGTGATATATGTTGTTGAGCTGAGTGTGTGTGGCCTGTGTGTGTATTCAAAGAGCAGGTGTAGCTGAGAGACATTTTGTCAGCCATTTTGTGTGCATATAAAGAAAAGCTGTGTCATAGGCCTAGTTGTGCTAGTGTGTGGTTCCATAAGAGGCAAACTTTTTCTTGCTGTGACAAAGGAAAACTATTTCACTCGTGTGTGTGTGTGTGTGTGTGTGTGTGTGTGTGTGTGTGTGTGTGTTTTGTAGTTACAAGGTTTTATTCGCATGGAACTGATTTTGTGATATATGTTGTTGAGCTGAGTGTGTGTGGCTTGTGTGCATTCAAAGAGCAGATACAGGCAAAGCTGTGCTAGTGTTTGGTTTGAGAGGAAAACTTATTCTTGTGTGGAAAAGGAAAATTATTGGACTTGATGATGAATAGTTACATTTTTTTTTTTTTTGTAGTTTGATATCATTTTTTATTTGCATGGAACTGGGTTTGTGATACATGTTGTTGAGCTGAGTGTGTGTGGCCTGTGTGACAGAGCTCTATCTGCTCTTTGAATGTACACCAGTCATAGCTTTGCTAGTGTGTGTGTGTGTGTGTGTGTGTGTGTGTGTGTGTGTGGTTCAACCAGATTTTGAGATGAAAACTTTCTCTTGCTGTGTGAAAAGGGAAATTATTGGACTTGATGATGAAAACTGCTATGTGTGTGTTTTTTGTAGTTTGCTATCATGTTTTATTTGCATGGAACTAAGCTTATGATGTATGTTGCTGAGTGTGTGTGGCTTTTGTGTGCATTCAAAGAGCAGGTGTTGCTGTGTCATATGCAAAGCTGTGCTAGTGTTTGGTTTGAGAGGAAAACTTTCTCTTGCTGTGTGAAGAGGGAAAATTATTGGACTTGATGATGAGTTGTTGCAGGTGTGTGTGCTTTTTTGTAGTTTGATATCAGGTTTTATTTGCATAGAACTGATTTTGTGATATATGTTGTTGAGCTGAGTGTGTGTGGCTTGTGTGCATTCAAAGAGCAGATATAGGCAAAGCTGTGCTAGTGTTTAGTTTGAGAGGAAAACTTATTCTTGTTTTGTGGAAAAGGAAAATTATTGGACTTGATGAATAATTGCATTTGTGTGTGTGTGTGTGTGTGTGTGTGTGTGTGTGTGTGTGTGTGTGTGTGTCTGTGTGTGTGTTTTGATATAAGGTTTTATTTGCATGGAACTGAGTTAGTGATATGTACTTGAGCTGAGTGTGTGTGGCTTTGTGACAGAGCTATATCTGCTCTTTGAATGTACACCAGTCATAGCTTTGCTAGTGTGTGTGTGTGTGTGTGTGTGTGTGTGTGTGGTTCAACCAGATTTTGAGATGAAAACTTTCTCTTGCTGTGACAAATGAAAATTATTTGACTTGATGCGTGTGTGTGTTTGTGTGTGTGTGTGTGTGTTTTTCTTTTTTTGTAGTTTGATATAAGGTTTTATTTGCATGGAACTGAGTTTGTGATATATGTTGAGCTGCGTGTGTGTGGCCTGTGTGTGTGTGTGTGTGTGTGTGTGTGTGTGTGTGTGTGTGTGTATTCAAAGAGCAGGTGTAGCTGAGAGACATTGTGTCAGCCATTTTGTGCCCATATAAAGAATAGCTGTGTCATAGGCCTAGCTCTGTGTAGCTTTTCTGAGAGACATTGTGTCGGCCATTTTGTGCCCATATAAAGAATAGCTGTGTCATAGGCCTAGCTCTGTGTAGCTTAGCTGAGAGACATTGTGTCGGCCATTTTGTGCCCATATAAAGAAAAGCTGTGTCTTAGGCCTTGTTGTGCTAGTGTGTGGTTCCATAAGATTTTGAGAGGCAATCTTTTTCTTGCTGTGACAAAGGAAAATTATTTCACTTGTGTTTGATTTTTTTTTTTTTTTTTTTTTTTTTTTTTTGTAGTTAGAAGGTTTAATTTGCATGGAACTGAGTTTGTGATATATGTTGTTGAGCTGAGTGTGTGTGGCTTGTGTGCATTCAATGAGCAGATATAGGCAAAGCTGTGCTAGTGTTTGGTTTGAGAGGAAAACTTACTCTTGTTGTGTGGAAAAGGAAAATTATTGGACTTGATGATGAATAATTGCATTTTGTGTGTGTGTGTGTGTGTATTTTGATATAAGTTTTTATTTGCATGGAACTGAGTTAGTGATATGTGCTTTAGCTGAGTGTGTGTGGCTTTGTGACAGAGCTATATCTGCTCTTTGAATGTACACCAGTCATTGCTTTGCTAGTGTGTGTGTGTGTGTGTGTGTGGGTGTGGGTGTGTGTGGTTCAACCAGATTTTGAGATGAAAACTTTCTCTTGCTGTGTGAAAAAGGAAAATTATTGGACTTGATGATGAAAACTGCTATGTGTGTGTTTTTTGTAGTTTGCTATCACATTTTATTTGCATGAAACTAAGCTTATGATGTATGTCGCTGAGTGTGTGTGGCCTTTGTGTGCATTCAAAGAGCAGGTGTTGCTGTGTCATATGCAAAGCTGTGCTAGTGTTTGGTTTGAGAGGAAAACTTTCTCTTGCTGTGTGAAGAGGGAAAATTATTGGACTTGATGATGAGTTGTTGCAGGTGTGTGTGCTTTTTTGTAGTTTGATATCAGGTTTTATATGCATGGAACTGAGTTAGTGATATGTACTTGAGCTGAGTGTGTGTGGCTTTGTGACAGAGCTATATCTGCTCTTTGAATGTACACCAGTCATAGCTTTGCTAGTGTGTGTGTGTGTGTGTGTGTGTGTGTGTGTGTGTGTGTGGTTCAACCAGATTGTGAGATGAAAACTTTCTCTTGCTGTGTGAAGAGGGAAAATTATTGGACTTGATGATGAGTTTTTGCATGTGTGTGTGCTTTTTTGTAGTTTTATAAAAGGTTTTATTTGCATGGAACTGAGTTAGTGATATGTACTTGAGCTGAGTGTGTGTCGCTTTGTGACAGAGCTATATCTGCTCTTTGCATGTACACCAGTCATAGCTTTGCTAGTGTGTGTGTGTGTTTCTTTTTTTGTAGTTTGATATCAGGTTTTATTTGCATGGAACTGAGTTTGTGATATATGTTGTTGAACTGAGTGTGTGTGGCTTGTGTGCATTCAAAAAGCAGGTGTAGAGTGTCATAGTTGGGCTGGTGTGTGGTGTAATAACATTTTGAGAGGAAGACTTTTTTGCTGTGTGAAAAAGGAAAGTTATTTGTTTTCATGATGAATAGTTGTATGTGTTTTTTCTGTGTAGGTTTATATCAGGTTTTATTTGCATGGAAGTGTTTGATATATGTGGTTCAGTTGAGTGTGTGTGGCTTTTGTGTGCATTCAAAGAGCAAATAGTTGTGTCATAGGCATTGCTGTGTCAGTGGTTGGTCCAATATGATTGTAAGAGAAGGTCTTCCTTGTGTGACAAAGGGAAATTATTTGATTCAATATTGATAACTGTAATGGTTTTTTTTTTTTTTTTTTTTTTTTTTCATGCGGGCGTGTGTGTCCTTTGCTGTGTGCATGAACCATAGTTTGATGTATTTAGTTGGGTGTGTCTGTGTCCACCGGTATGGCTAAGCTGTGAGATGTTGTCAGCCACTTTCTGTGTAATGAGGAAGCAAATAATGTAATTAGGATGCCAGTTTGCTGGTTTATTATGATTTTGAGAGGAAAAGGTTTTCTTAAGATGTGTCTCTGTTTTGAGCAGCACAGTCGTGTTGTTGGCCATTTTCTTTCTGTTACTTGAACACAATGTGGATGCTGGTTTGTGTCTTAAGCATTTTATAGAGAGAAAGACCTTATTTAAAATTAAAACCTAAAAAATTGCTTCAGCTAAGTGTATTCAGGATCCTTTCAGTAACTTTCTGTTCAATTAAATGTTTTTTTTTCTATAAGACAAGTAATGTTTAAATCAAACTGTTTCATTTAATTTACAGATATTGATATCGATTGGCTGTGAGATCTGGTGTTGTTGAGAGCGAGAGACCTGCAATTGACCTTCGAGCGACCTGCGAGCGACCTGCGAGCTACATCTGCGATCCCTTGATCCAGGACAAGTTTACACAGACATATTGATTCAATTTAAAAACAAACACATAACTAATTGTTAATCAACACACATAGTTTTACTTCTTTGACACACAGACACACACACACAGACAGACAGACAGACACACACACACACACACACACACTCTGCCAAGGTAAGTTAAAATATTTATGTATTTGAAGGCTGACCTTGTCTGGGAAAGCATTGTTTGTGAGTATGATTGGCACAGATTCACTTGGATTTTTAAAGTTTCTTTGAACTTTGGAGGAAATTTTATTCATTTATTTTTTTTGTCTGTTTGTTTTTCATTCCTAGATGCCCCGTGCCAAGTCCCACCGGCGGGCCCAGGCCCAGAAGCGGAGGATGGCGCAGCCGCAGCCATGGACCCCCCAGCCGCCTGTCCCCGAGTTCGTTGCTCGTAAGTATCAAACAGTTTGTTTATTTTTTTAATGTTTAACTGACACAGTTTGAATGTTATTTGAGGAAATACAAATTTTGTGTCATCATACTTTGTTGTCAACCACACAGGGCGCGGTACAGGGTACCGCCATCGCGTGCGGAGATGGCCGACTTCGAAGCTGACCCAGCGCAGCTTCAAGTTGGTCACTCCTGCCCAGAAGCCGGACCAGAAGGTATTAGTTTTTCTTTTTCAGAAACACAGTGCTGGTCGTAAGAAGTCGGTGTCTATGTTCTAAAGCCGTGTCTCTGTCGTTGCAGATGGTGTTCGTCGTGGGAGACTCCCACCTGCGGGCCCTGGTGGATGGGATCGTCGCGATGCCGGAGGTACCTCTGTGTTTTTCTTTTCTCTCTGTTCCAGGTGCGCATGCAGCAGAGCTGAGGACGGAGGTGTCCCACGCCGCTCTCCCCTGGACCCCGGACGTGGTGTGTGTGCTCGCCCCGAGCAACAACCTGACAGCCAGCAGGAACATCGGAGAGGCGTCGCTGGACTTCGGTGCTCTCCTGGCTACAGTCTGCAACCGCTGGGCGAAGGTGTGTTTAATTTGCAGTTGGCAGTATTTGTTTTGTCCTGTGCTGTCACAGTAAGCGTGTGTTTTCACATGTGCTTTTTTAGAAACCTAAATGTGATTCTAAATGTGATTTTTTTTTTTTTTTTTTGTGTGTGTAGGTGTTCGTGCTGGACTTCCCTCCACGCCTGAACATCGAGCCTGGCCTGCAGGAGCTGTTCCGCCAGGAGTACCGCCGTGTCGCAGCACGCATGGGTAGGTCTTAGTTTTGGTCATCAGTTTGATTATAAGTGACGTATCGTGAACTTAACCTCATATGTTTTACATGAGTGTAATTATTACCAGAATGTATAATATTTCTCACTTTTGCGGCAGGTCTCCCATACGTGTCTGTGGCAGAGCACCTCCCTCTGGACCGTTTGGAGCTGTGGAGCCGTGACGGTGTAAGTACAGCATACTTTGTTGTTGTGACATGACACATGGAGGAGTTGAAGGTTGTCATTTTCGATACACAAGCTGAGCACAATGTGTTCTGTGTTTCACTGTTTTCCAGGTGCACCTCAGCGACAGCGATGGAACGCCGATCCTCGTCCAGGCCCTGTGGGACGCCGCGGTCCGCCAGCTGACTCCTCCTCCTCCTCCTCCTCCCTCGGTGCCCCCCCGGACATCGCCTCGTGCCAGGGTCTCCCCCGTGCTGGTTGTGACTGGACACAGCCCCGCGCCCCGCCACCGTGACCCACTGGAGTGGACCGTCGTCGGACAGGAGGGCAAGGTAATGTGTTTAGTCATTTTCTGGCTGTACATTTGTACATCTTTTCTGGTTTTACGCCTTTAGTTTGTGTGTGTGTGTGTTTTGTTTTTTTTTTTTAATGGTGACAAATTTTTTTTTGTTGTGGTTTTTAAGATTCGAGCATCTCCGGTGCAAGAGTCTGTCCTCCCGTCCAACCCCGTCTGGTTCAGCGGCGACATCCTGGAGGCCATGGAGAGGGTTTCGCCATCCTCGGACTGCAGCGTCACTTCCCTTCTGCCAGCTGGCCAGGTAAACTCCCTGATAATTACATTTATATATTAGTTCTGACTTTAAGGTGTTTCTGTTAAGTTATAAAATGTTAAATGGGTTTGCCTCTAATGTTTCCCCTTGTCTCTGTGTGAGTGTGTGTGTGAATGGTTGTGAGTTTTTCCGAGTGCGTGCTGTGTCTTTTTGAGTCAGGTCATCATGCTGCTGGTGGTTGTGTGGCTCAGGTCCCAGGCTGCTCCAGTACATGTGGCTCCCCTCGGCATCCGCATTCCTCATCCACCAACTGTTTTTACATTTTTTCCTTTATATTATACATATAGATCTTTTGTTGTGTTTTTTTTTTTTTTTTCTTTGCTTGCAAAGTCTATTGTAGGTGTGTATGTCCTGGACAAAATTGAATTTAAGACTGCATTTAACAAGGTTTGTTTTCCTTCTTTTAGACTTCCCGTGTGAGGCGTTCGCCGAAAGGTGTTGCCACAAGGCGTAGAGGAGGAAAGCGGCAGGTTGGTATCATATTTAGTATGTGAAATATGTGGATTGTTTTTGCCATATTTTGATAACACATGCAGAACCCGAATGAATGAGTGCATTATTGAAATGAGTCTTTTGTCTTCCCCTATCTTTTTTAGGTGCCGGCAACACCTTCACCTGCCCGTGTGACCGTGCCTGCCTCCGGCCCCAGACCAGCGGTGCAGCAGGTTTGTCTTTGTTTAAATATAATATGCGAGTTATCGTTTTGAGAGGTTGCAGGGAAATGGTTCTCCTGTGATTTAGTGAAACCTTGTTTGATTTTTTTTTTTTTTTTGTCTTGTGTCAGGTGGAGGCGACAGCCCAGGAGTCGTCCAGCGTGGTGCCAGGGGTGGTCGTCGTCCGGGAGGAGCTCGTCGCAGCGTGCCCGGCCGTCCCGGAGGTGCAGCAGAGTACTTTTTATAACGTGCAGAACCCGAGTGAATGAGTGCATTATGTAAATGAGGCTTTTTTTCTTCCCCATCTTTTTTAGGTGCCAGCGAGACCTTCACCAGCCCGTGGGACCGTGTCCGCCTCCGGGCCCAGACCAGCGGTGCAGCAGGTTTGTATTTGTTCAAATATAATATGTGAGTTAGCATTGAGAGGTAGCAGGAAAATGGTTCTCCTGTTTTCATATTTGTTTGTTGTGTACATTCTGTTTTATCAAGTTATTCTCAATTGCACTAAGTATTATTTACACTGTTTATTCAGTTGTTTACACTGTTTAGTCTGTTGTTTACATTTTGTTTTATCTAGTTACTCTCAATTGCACTCATTATTATTTAGCTCTTGTTTTTTAGCACTAGTTATATAGACCATATCGCACTAGTTATATACACTATATTTAATTTTTAAAGGGTCCCACAATTCCATCTCTGCTGTAATCTGGAAGCCAAGCAATGACATTTCGTTGCCAAAATCTCACTGCTATGTTTTTTTTTTTTTTTTTTATCAGGTGGAGGCGACACCCCAGGAGTCGGCCAGCAAGGTGCCGGGAGTGGTCGCCGGTCAGGAGGAGGTCGCCGCAGCGGGCCCTGCTGTCCCAGAGGAGCGACAGAAGATCTTCAAAGCTAAGGCTGTTTTTGTTCCTTCTGTTTGTGTTAGTGATGTTCAGTCAGAGTCTAGCGCTAATGCTGTGGCAACAGGGTCTAACATAGATAGCAGCAGGATTAGGCTAGTTAAAGTTGTGCGCGGGTCATTTCATCAGGGAAATGCCCGATTTGTGTATGGTGGTGTGCAGTGTATGGCTATAGCTTTGGTCAGCTTAGCCAAACACACGGTGAGGAGCGCGTTCTCGTGGGACAGGCTGGATCTGGATCGCGCGTTGGTTGAAGGTGATGAGTTGTACACGAGTTTGCGTGACCTCAACATCTTCAGCCATGTGTCTAATCTGCTGTCTGTGCCAGATTTGCCACAACAGCTGGAATTAGACGGACAGTTGTTTAGGTTCGGTTTTGGCGACACAGTGTTAGGCGAAGTAGGCGTGACCGAAGGTGAATACATCGACTTCGGTGTATTCATCAGCTTGCGTAATGGACTGGAGAGAATCTTCAGTCAATACACCACATGTCTTTTGACAATGTGCGGAAACACCACTGCCATCGTGCGTGAGGGTGGACGGTTCGCTGTGGTCGACAGTCACTCACGCAGTAACACTGGCTTGTTACACCACGACGGTACAAGCGTGGTTCTGCATTTCGCCTGTCTTGACGACCTGCACCACTACATCTGTCGTTTGGCCGACAGTCTCCGTTCGAGGGAGAAGCTCTTTGAGCTGTGTGGTGTTACGGTCAGCACGGGTGCAAGTCCAGCGCGGTCTGGTGTGTCTGTGGAGAGTCTCATCACTGAGATGAGCGCTGCTCCGGCACCAGAGTCTAGTGTGTTCACTGAGGCTGGGAGAAAAAGTGAGGTGTCTGCAGGCGTTTGTGTGCCTGAGTGTGGTGTCAGCATTGCCGCAAGTCCGGCACTGTCTGGCATTTCTGTGTTGACTTTCTCCAGCGAGGTGAGCAGCGGTTCAGCGGCAGAACCAACAGTGGCTGATGGCAGAAAGCGTGTTATTTCTTCCGGCACTTGTATGTCGAAGAAATCCAAGAGTTTCGATGTCCGAGAGGTCAATTCGGATGTCAAATTTGTTAGCGAGGTGAGAAGTGAAGAGCTGGTCTTCCATCCCCTCGGCGTAGATGTTTGTCGTGCTTTATGCACAAAGTTAAACGTCGATTGCGTGAAGGTTGTTAGTCCGGTAGCCACAGAGGAGGGGTTCTTAGGTGTTCCTTGTAGCAAAGAGAGGATTGTTGCCGATGGGAACTGCTTCTTCAGAGCCATCTCTCAGGCTGTGAGTGGTTCTCAGAAGCACCATCGTAGGATTAGGTTAGCTGTATGTAAAGAGTTAGAAAGGAACACTGATAGATATCAGAGTTTTTTGAGAAGTGAGTACTCCTCTGTGTTAGAGTATATTGAGCAGTCCAGGATGAGGCGTGTCGGCAGTTGGGCCACAGAGGTGGAGATTCAGGCGACGGCCGATTGGTTAGGCGTTAGTGTGTTTACGTTTCATGATGGGCGTTGGATAAAGTATAGCTGTAGTAGTAAGCACTTGTCAGTGGAGTGTGTTTATTTAGAGAATGTCATGGGGCGGCATTTTGAGAATGTTGTTTGTGTGTGTAAGCCTGGACTGCAGAGTTGCTTTGGGTTCTGTAAAGTTAGTCAAGTGTCAGGTTACAGAATTAGGTCTAGAATGATGGATGTTGTAGATAGTGACAACACAGCGGTTAGGTGTAGTGATGTAGTTGGTTCTGTTTTAGGTGTACAGGATAGTGTCAAGGTTGTGGAGGGTGTTAGGGAGTTAGTGTCAGGTAGATTGTCAGTGAAGTCTAGATACTTAAAGCGGAAGCAAAGGATGCAGGAGAAGCTGAATTTGTCACTTAGGGAGAAACGCCAGTTGAGGAAAAGAAAGATATATCAAGAAAATGTGGTGTTCAGGGAGAAGGCTAGGTTGTTGAGTGTAGGAAAGTATAGTACAAATTTGCCCCACAGAGAGAGGGTTTTAGAGATGGGTGTTAAGAAATACAGAGAAAACACAGAGCATAGGGAGACAGTTAAGGCCAGGAGTTTGGGCAAATATAGGGATAGCATAGAGCATAGGGAGACAGTTAAGGCCAGGAGTTTGGGCAAATATAGGGATAGCATAGAGCATAGGGAGATAGTTAAGGCCAGGAGTGTAGGGAACTACAGGGACAGCACTCAGTATAGGGAGAAACTTAAAAAAAGGAGTAAGGCTAAGTATCATGATAGTGTAGGGCATAAGCAGAGGGTTATTTCCAAAGTGATGTTGAGCAGAAAGCAGAGAGTAGACAAGTCAAAAGATTTTGGTTTTGTTAGGGAGCAGTTTTTAGAAAAGGTCAGAGATGGACCTGATTTTGTGTGCTGTGTGTGTCATAGGCTGTTTTTTAGATATCAGGTGGTGATTTGTGAAAGGGAAGCGTATAGGCAAAGTTCAGTGACAGTGTCTACTGCAGATAGGTGTATAGGCCAGCAGTATTTGCATCAGTGTAGTGGTGAGTGTGTTGCGCCGTGTTCGTTGGTTTCATCGCGCGGTAATTTGTGGATTTGTTACACTTGTGATAGGAAGCTTAGTTCAGGTGAGATGCCAGCTGAATGCTGGGTTAATAACTTGGAGCTTGATCCCATTCCTGCTGAACTGGGATCTTTGAATAGTTTAGAACAGCATCTTATTGCGTTACACATTCCATTCATGAAAATGTTGGCACTGCCTAAAGGCGGGCAGAATGGAGTACATGGACCAGTGACATGTGTTCCAGCCAACATTGTTCAGACTGTGAATGTGTTGCCACGTTCGAGTATGGAGGGGTCTCTGCTTCAGGTAAAGCTGAAGCGGAAACTCACCTATAAAGGGCATTACGAGTACCAGTTTGTCGATACGTTGCGTGTAAGACAGGCGCTAGAGTATTTAAAGAGAACAAATGTACATTATAGAGACATTGATTTTAACGAGCACTGGGTCAATGAGTTTGTTAGGGAGGAAGATAGGGAGAGGGAAGAGGCCGAGTCAGGCAGTGAGGATGAGGCTGAGGGTAGGTCAGGTCAGGATAGAGGTCAGGGTGAAATGTGTGAGCTAGCGGAATCAGCAGACATAGGACAGGATGAACTGTTACATGACAGACAACAGCACTGCATGTTTCAGGACACTTGTCTTATGCCTGTTGATATTGGTCAGGAAGCTTTAGATCAGTATTTTAAGGATATTTTGAATATTGCGCCTGCAGAAGGGAATAGTCCTGTTAGAATGCTTTCTGACCACACGAATGAGGCAAAGTGTTTTCCAGTGTTGTTTCCCACGGGCGGTAAGACGTATCATGATGGTCGGTGGCATGACTTGACGTTGGCGCGTTATCTTAATAATAGGATTATGCATGCCGACGGTCGTTTTGCGCGTAATGTAGAGTATATATTTTTTGCGCAGTACGTGTCGGAGTTGGACAAGGTTGTGTCAAGTGTTTCTGTCGCGTTGCGTAAGGGTAAAGGAGGTCAGAGGCCTCAACGGGTTAGTGAGGAAATGTTGGCAGATGCGGACGCCTTGAAGCAGTTGTTGGCGTGTGATGATGGGTTTAGGTTTCTTAAACCCATTAGAGGAACTCCGGCCTTCTGGCAGTCTGTCCAGAAGGACGTGATGGCTTGTGTGCGTCAGTTAGGCATTCCGACGTGGTTTTGCTCGTTTTCGTCTGCGGATATGCGCTGGCAGAATCTTCTGACCAGCATCCTGAAACAGGAAGGCAGATCGCAGACGGTAGAGGATTTGGAGTGGGCTGATAGGTGCGCGTTGTTGCGACGTAATCCTGTGACCGCGGCGCGGATGTTTGACTACAGGTGGCATTGTTTTCTGAAAGAGGTTCTCATGTCTCCCTGTCAACCAATCGGCAAAATAATCGATTACTTTTATAGGGTAGAATTTCAACAGAGAGGCTCACCACATGTACACTGTTTATTTTGGATCGAGGGTGCTCCCCAAATTGATAAAAACACAGATGAGGAAGTTATAGAATTTATTGACCGTTACGTTACGTGTGAGCTACCCTCAGATGATGACACACTATTGGACACAGTGTCATCTGTTCAAACACATTCCAAACGACATTCAAAGTCATGCAGAAAACACAAAACGACATGTCGTTTCAATTTTCCAAAACCTGTTTCTGCGCGCACATTCATTTGTAGAATGCGGGAGTGCAAGTGTGATAAGAACAAGAAGACAGGTGAGGCTGAATCTAATTCAGAAAACAAGCCAGCCTGTAAGTGTTTTGAGGATAGGGATAGGATGCCTAAAGAGTTTGCACACAAAATTCTTGAGGCTGTTAAGAAAGCTGTGGAACGCGATGTGCCTCCTGCTAGTGTAGAGGATTTGTTTGCTAGCTTGCGTATAAATCAGGAGATCTTTGAAATGGCTTATAGGCGTTTAGAGAAAAAGCACAAGGTTGTGTATAGGAGAGGGGTGAACGAGGTCTGGGTTAATCAGTATAGTAAGCAGTTGTTGAAGTGCTGGAACGCAAACATGGACATTAGCTTTGTCACCGACGCCTACGCAGTAGTGATATACATAATATCGTATATTACGAAAGCAGAGAGAGAAATTGGCCTCTTATTGACTAATGCCCAAAAAGAAGCAAAAAAACAAGGGAATCTCTCTGCCAAAGAAGCCCTGCGGAAGCTGGGCAGTGTATATTTACACAACAGAGATGTTTGTGCGCAGGAGGCGGTGTATAGGCTAACGAACATGCACCTTAGGGAGTGTTCCAGAAAGGTTGTGTTTGTGCCGACAGGCAGTAGAATAGTTAGGATGAGTTTGCCCCTCAGTGTGTTGAGGCAGATGGCCGCCTCCCGTGATCTACGGGAGGAGGATATGTTTATGATTAGTATAGTAGATAGGTATAGGAATAGGCCTGACAGTGTAGTGTTTGATAACATGTGTATGGCTACCTTTGCATCTGAGTATCGTGTTCTCACCAAAAATGAGATGTCTAAAGACAGAATTGAACTGAAGAATGACTTAGGATTCATTCTTAGGAGAACACGCACTCAGTTTGCAGTGGTGCGGTACATGCGTTTTAATTTGGATAGAGAGGAGGAGGCACATTTTCAGAGCCTGTTGCAGTTGTTTCTTCCTTATAGAACTGACTCAGACCTCAAACCTGATGGCTTTGAGCTGTTTGAGCAGTTTTATAACGATGGCGAGGTGATGTTTAGCGACGGCTCTGTACATTCGGTTAGTGATGTTGTCGACGAGAATAGGGCAAGGTTTGAGGTAAATTGTCCTCACCTTGAGTTAGCTCAGGAGATAGCTGCGCAGAACAACGGCGTAGATGAGGATGTTTGGGGTGAGCTTTGTCCTGAACAGGAAGCGGAACGCCTTGAGGGTTTAGAGGAGAGGAGGCAGCAGCGGGAAGGTGAAATAGCTGAGGAACAGCTAGTTGAGTCGTTGGTGAATGTGCCGGATTTGATTGTTGGTGGCAGACAGGTAGCGCAGTTAGAGAGAAACAGGTCCATTTTATCTAGAACTGAGGGTTTGGCGCTTGTTAGGTCTCTGAATGAGACACAGCTTGCTGTTTTTTATAGGGTGAGACAGTGGTGCTTGCAGAAGGTGATGGGTAAAAACCCAGAGCCTCTGCGTGTATTTGTGACAGGTGGTGCAGGGACGGGGAAAAGTCATTTAATTAGGGCTATCCAGTATGAGGCAGCGCGGCTGCTGTCAACACTTTGTGATCAACCAGACGATATCTGTGTTTTGTTAACTGCTCCTACTGGCATAGCTGCATACAATTTAAATGCAGCAACAATTCATCACACATTGAGTATTGGCAAACAGGCTAGTTTACCTTACACCCCTCTGGGTGAAGATAAACTAAACTCTTTGCGAGCAAAATTAAGTCACCTCCAAATTTTAATTATAGATGAAATAAGTATGGTTAATCACAACCTGTTGGCTTATGTCCACGGTAGGTTAAGGCAGATTAAACAGACAGGCGACTTTTCCCCGTTTGGTAATGTTAGTGTGATAGCTGTCGGAGACTTCTATCAGTTGCCTCCCGTTAAAGGGAAGCCTCTGTATAGTAGTCCTGTTGGTGTGGACCTGTGGTGTAATTTCAGCACCGTGGAGCTGAAAAAGATAGTTAGGCAGAAGGATAGTGTTTTTGCAGAGATGCTGAATAGGTTAAGAGTGCGTTCCAGGGCCACCCCAATGTTAGATAGCGACGTTGAAATGTTGAAGATGCGCGAGACTGGCGAGGTGAGCTCAGCCTTGCATATCTTTGCGACGAATAGGCAAGTAAGTGAGCACAACCTAAATTATCTGTTTGACTGTTGTCCTGATTATGTCACCATTGAGGCGCAGGATTTTGTGACTAACAGGACAACAGGGAATTTGGAACGGATGCCCGGGCATCACGGCGTTGCGGCGGACACGTCTCTACCGGAGACGTTGTGTATAGCGAGGAACGCGCGAGTCATGTTATGTAAGAACGTGGATGTTGCGGACGGCCTGGTCAATGGAGCATGTGGCACGGTTACTCAGATAGTTTTTGGAGAGGATTCCACGTTTCCTCTCACCGTGTATGTTAGATTTGATGATGTGAATATTGGTTCAGATAGGAGGAAAAACCGTGCACATGCAGCAGTAGAATGCCTGCAGTCTACTGCCATTGATCCAGAGGAGGATAGAGCCACCAAGCGTGGCGGTTTGCGTCGTCAGTTTCCTCTGAGGTTAGCGTGGGCTTGCACTGTTCACAAAGTGCAAGGACTCACTGTGGACGAGGCGGTAGTGTCTTTGAAGAGGGTGTTTGCACCGGGGCAGGCATATGTAGCGCTTAGTCGCGTTAGGGCCTTGTCTGGACTGATCATCGAGGATTTTTCAGAGAAGGCAATTTATTGCAAGAACGCCATAAAGGAGGCCTTGGATAGCATGCCTCCATTTTTGATTGAGCAGCCAGAGCCTTCATTAAATACACACAGTTTCTCTGTGTATTTAATGAACGTTCAAAATTTAAGTCGGCATGTGTTAGATTTGGTGTCTTGCACGCAGCATTTACAGCTTACCTGTATTGCTGTGACAGAAACGTGGCTCACTGCACAGTCTTCATTAGACGGTGTCCAAATTGAAGGTTACACTTTCCACAATCGTCCTCGTGGCTTGTGTTACAGCAGCAGTAACCCCAAATTGTTAGAGCTAAAGAACCTAGAACACGGTGGAGTTGGTTTGTATAGTGTAGACAATTTGGACTGTGATATTCTGCAGGTGCCCGATTTGAATCTGGAGTGTTTGGTGTGCCTGTGCCACAAATTCAACATATTGTTGGCAGTAATTTATCGTCCACCGTGTTATCCAATTTCTTTATTCAAACAAAATCTGGGGAAGTTACTTGATTGGTTAAATCCAATCAGTAACACAATTGTAATAATGGGGGATTTCAATGACAACATTTTAAAAACATCCTCAATTTGCAAATTTATGGGTGAAAAAGGATTTAGTCAGCATGTAACACAAGAAACTACGGAGAAGGGGACACTAATTGATCACGTTTATGTTAAAACAACACAGTATAATGTGGAGTGTGCAGTGATGCCCACGTATTTTAGTGATCACGAAGGTGTTGTTTGTAGTTTTAGTGTTAACGATGATCAGGGGTTAGTTGTTGACTTGGAGGAGGTAGAGGGCCTCTTCGAGTCAGACGTAGATTTTGATGAGGGTTAGGTTGTTTTGTTTGGCAAAGGAAGCAAACGATGAATTCACACTACTGGTGTAAATTCTTTGTTTGATGAGTCAAACGGAGCTACATTGCAGTGTCCCGGTGCAAATGTTAGTGTTGTCGCGTTTGTGTGTTGGTTCAGAGGAAACTGACTTGTAGTGTGTTGTGTTGTTCATGGTGTGTACATTGGCTACCACTATGAATGTTGTCTTTTTAGAGCCTGTCCCACTGTAATTGTATAGATTGTTATTTATTATTGTAGTTATTTATAGTACTTATATCATGTATTTATTGGCATTTTAGATTATGTATTTATGATGTGGAATTGCTGAGGTGAGATTTTAGATTTAGCAAATCATGTGTTCCAGGTGTAATTAGAGAAGTTTTAGTTGTGAGAATCATGTGTAGGGACCTAGTCATGTAATCATGTGTCACAGGTGTTAGTATTTATGGATGTGTTAGTCTCTGTTTGCCACGTGTTAGCTGTTGGTCTCTGTTTAAAGTTTAAATGTGAAGAGTTCATTTGCAAAAACAGATAAAAGCCATTGTTAAAATGGATACACCGTTTCACTGATACTGCTTGGAGTACACACACACATACACACACACACACACACACACACACACACACACACACACACACACAGACACACACACAAGTTTAAAAAGGTTTAATAAACTCAAATGGGGATCTGTTTTTGCAAATGAGCTCTTCATGTATATCTGTTAAAATGTACTGCAAATGTATGTCTGTTTAAAGTTTAAATGTATATCTGTTTAAAGTTGAAATGTATATAGTTCTGCATGTTTGAGTCCATGTCACCTTCATGTGTACTGTCTGTACACAAGAGGTTCACTTTCAATACTGAAGTGTTCCGTCTGGTGTGCATGAACTCAGAGCAAATCTGTTGTGGCACAACAAGGCACAGACTCCCCATTCTGTACGCCTCAGCTGCCACAACAGGACAGTTATTTATATAAAAAGTAAATCCATTACCAGTTGTCTATTTTCCAGGTTTTTGCTCCCATTTGTGTCCCCCATTCTTAACTTTTCTGTCTCCCTATGCTTCACCAATTTTACACAGTTGGGTGGCCCTGTCAACAAATTGTAGTTACTTTAGTTAGTGTACTATGAGATGCTGTTGGTCAGTGATGTTTGCCTCAAAATGTTGTCTTTTTTTTACTCGAAGGGGAGCTTCCTGGTTGAAGATGCTACTGTGGTGCAGCGTCCCAAACTTCCCTACCTCCCAAGTGATGATGATGTCGCCTTGTAGCAAGTGGCATCGTGGGACAGAGACAGCACATGTACTGTATCTATGTCCTGTCAAAGTGGTTCAGATGAACTTTAGGCTCAGTATTGTAGGTCTGGGACATGAGATGTATGAGGTAATAGTTAAAAAAGTAATCCTATCTCAATTGTAGTTTGTTATCTGTGTTTACAACATCTATTGCACGTCTGTCCGTCCTGGGGAGGGATCCCTCCTCTGTTGCTCCCCTGAGGTTTCTTCCTATTTTTCTCCCTGTTAAAGGGGTTTTTTAGGGAGTTGTTCCTCATCCGATGTGAGGGTCTAAGGACAGAGGATGTTGTATTGTTCTGTAAAGCCCTTTGGGACAAATTTGTATTTGTGATTCTGGGCTATACAAATAAATAAAATTGAATTGAATTGGAATCCAGGCCTATGCTATTTTATTTTTCTTACATGAACAATATATGAAGTACAGCCATGATTTTTCTAAATGTTTGTCTTGACAGAATAAATAACTAAACTGTACTGAGAAAAAAGGTCAGTGACTAAAAGTAAAATGCAATCATCAAAACATTTACATGTAAATGAAATTGAATTGAAAAATAAATTTTATATTCTAAAGTACAAGATGTTGTCTGTCATTATGAATGAAGGTCCTTTCAGTGTATTGTGAAAAACAAGTCTGTAGTAATATTACTCCTGCTTTACTGTGTAATGCAATATTATATAACTACATAGAAGGTTATATGTATAAATTGTAATGGATTAAAATAGTATATTATTCACATGGGTAAAGAGATGACATGTAAACATGACGAAGTTATCCAGCATTGATGTTATCAAGAATGAAGAGATGACCAACAGAGGAGCTTATAATGTGTAAGTCATGAGTGTAATATTCCCCAGCTGCATGTTACCCTGCCTGATGTGGAAACCTTTCTGTAATTCCCTTCTGAATCTTACAAAGGTATGTCTGATTTGTAAGGACTTGTATTTGAAATGTGTTGATGTGATGTAACCCTGCAGCTCTCTCAGCTGGGTTAGAAGAAATGATAATGAAAATAACTTAAAAGGCTTTTAAGTCATCTTTTAAAGTGATTTTATCTTGAAAATGTAGTGCTTTAAATCTGAGTCTATAGCATGATCCATGTAGCCTGGTCAACAGTGTGCTTGACATGTCAGCAGTGAGGATAAGAAGTTCACACAAGGTGAGATGTGTTTGTGTTGCTCACACCAGTGTCATCCAAATGAATGTTCATTGAGGTCCGTTCCCTCGATGTTTATGTATAAATTTAAAACCTCTTGAAGTCTTGATGAGTTAAGATGTAGAACATAATATTGCCATTTTCAAGACTATTTTTGAAAAGTAAAGAGTTATTTGAGAGTGGTGTGAGGCTTTATTACCAAAAAGGCATAACCCACATGATTTGGGCAAAGTGTAACTAACATGTTGTGGCAGGTGTGAAAGAATTAGAAGTATCAAAACATAGGCATAATGCAATGTGTAATAGGAATGATATTAGAATACAGTAATAATTACAATATAATTATGTGTAATAGTAATAATACCAATAATAAAGTAATAAGTATTATAGTAACATAAATATTAACTGTACTATAAATTATTAAGAATATTATGAGAATATTATGCCTTTAGCTCCTTTAGATTCATTGTAAAGTGAATTAACGGCCGTGAATTTTACTTTGAAAGGCAAATTGCGGACTTGTTGGTTTTATGTTGGGGAGGCGAGCACGTGAATTTTCGGCCTTGATGATCTACGTTTCGGCGTTGGTTTGGTCTTTCTATGACATTCCTGTGAGCCCCTGGGTCAGCGTTTGTGTGCCTAGGTGGTGCTAGCCAGCCCATGTTTGGATTTTGGATGTTTGTGTGTGTTTGTGTGTGTGCGTGCATGCGTGCGTGTGCGTGTATGTATGTGTACTGGGTGCGTGTGCGTGTGTGCGTGTGTGTGCGTGTGCGTGCGTGTGACATGAGTATCCGAGGCCGTAGCTGCTGTGTGTATGTGTGTTTGTGTATGTGTGTGTGTGTGTACGGATGTGCGTGTGTGTATTTGTGTGTGCGTGTGACACAAGTACCGCGTGTGCGTGTTACATGAGTATCTGAGGCCGTACCTGCCGTGTGTGTGTGTTTGTGTGTGTGTGTGTGTGTGTGTGTGTGTATTTGTGTGTGCATGACACGAGTACTGCGTGTGCGTGTGACATGAGTATCAGAGGCCGTAGCTGCCGTGTGTATTTGTGTGTGCGTGACACGAGTACTGCGTGTGCGTGTGACATGAGTATCAGAGGCCGTAGCTGCCGTGTGTATTTGTGTGTGTGTGTGTGTATTTGTGTGTGCGTGACATGAGTACTGCGTGTGCATGTGACATGAGTATCCGAGCCAAATTCACACACACTGAGAGGTACGGCCTCGGCCACATACACGCGCACACGCGCATGTGTGTATGTACTTATGTGTGTGTGTGCGTTTGTGTGCATGCATGTGTGCGTGCGTGTGCGCGTGTGTGTGTGTGTGTGTTTGTGTGTTTGTGTGCGTGTGTGGGTGCATGTGCGTGTGACATGAGTATCCGAGGATGTAGCTGGCAGCTACACACACATGTCACCTGCATGTGCAGGTGACATCTCATGCATGTGCAGGTGACATCTCATGCCAGTACTCATGTCACCTGCATGTGACATGAGTACTGGCAGCTGTGTCATGATCAGAGCAACATGCAGGCAGACAGTGAAATCCTCATTCAATCCAATGGAGAGATCGATGAAACCCACCTATGTTTGAGGTAACGCCGTTCGGACATCGTTTGAGTTACAGACTTTATTCAAAGTTTAAACGAGGCACAAGTCTCGGCTCTATAAATCTTGCATTTACACAATTTTGCTATCTTGTACCGTTTTTGAATTATGGCAGTTTAAGTTTGACTGTTTTCTCTGCTCCCGCTGACGGTTTATAATGGGTGTGTATTGCGGAACTGTCCGTTGCCTAGAGTGAGTCACATGACCGGGCAGAGTGCAGAGGAGAGGACACCAGGGTCAAAAATGGACGAAAAATGTTGACCGCGGCCACAAACTTGTTCCAATTTAAAAATTGATTTCATATTTTTGTAGGAATTTTCGTCCTCTTTCGTGTGGCATAAGTTTCGAAGCCGTGTGACGTTTACTTTAGACGCCAGGGGCCTAATTAGCGCCAAGTGTGTGCCTCTTCACACCAAACTCCATGGAAAAAACGAGGCCCTCGAAGTCGGCATTGCCGACTTCGAGGGCTTATAAGTCCCAAACAGTTCGAATTAATAATAAACCTTTAGCAACTTTTGTTCAGCACTGTATCCTCTTTCATCTATTAGCTTTTGAGCCGCCACGATTTACGGCCTCGGAGGAGATAAATTTTGTGCAACGCGCAATTTCGGGGCCCGACTTTTACTTTGAAAGGCAAATTGCGGACTTCCTGTTGATTTTAGGTGGGGGGGGCGAGCGCGTGAAATGTCGGCCTTGATGAGACCTACGTTTCGGCGCTGGTTTCGTCTTTTTATGACGTTCCTGTGGGCCGCAGCGGCCGATTTAGTGTGCCTAGGTGGCGCTAGAGAGCCCATTTTTGCATTTTGGTGGTCCGAGTTGCCATTTTATCGAATTTTTCGCCAGACCTGGGGTCCGTGCCAACTTTGGTGAGTTTTTGAGCATGTTTAGGGGGTCAAATTAAGCCTCAAAGAGACGTAACAATAGGAAAAAAAAAAAGAAACAGTACAATAACAATAGGCCCTCTCTCCGATGGAGGGCGAGGGCCTAAAAACAGTACAATAACAATAGACCCTCTCTCCGTTGGAGGGCGAGGGCCTAATAAAAAACAGTACAAAAACAATAGGCCCTTCTCCCTAAGGGAGGGCGAGGGCCTAAAAACAACTCTTGAGCCTCTGCATTTTTGGCACACAGAAGCATCTATTTCTCAAACACTATGTAAAAGAAGGATTTTATGAGTTATTCTATCCAGTGGCCTCAAACTCACGGTCCAAGCCTTCACTGTTTAGTGAGGGCAAAAGATCGGATCAGTGCTTGGTTGACACCTTCAGTTTTGTACTGAAAAAGTGGCATTGGTTCATCCCTAACAAAAGAAAAATAATAAAAAGGTGAAAAAAGGATTGGCCATACCCAAAATGAACAGGAAACATTAAGTGCTGATAAAACCAGCAGGTTTTATTTCACCAGGGTCACAGATAGAATATTTGTTGACATAATTAAGGCTTCAAATGCCAAAAGTCAAAGGCCTTTCCATTATTTGTTTCCTAAATATTCTCTGTCATTTAGCCTTGCTCTTTAAGAGGTGAGTGAGGGCGACCACAACAAGTCATTTTCTACACCTCTCATATAACAACACCACTGTAGTGATACTAGCAGAGAGTATTTCCAAGTGGATTATGCTTTAAAAGCCCAGGAAAGGAAGTCTACCATGTTACTGTTGCCAAACGTGTGCAGTATAAGCCTCTGAGATTCACACAGGAGGCTCGGCCTGTGTTTACGAAGAGGTAGCGGCACCCCGGGGACGGAGCAAAGGTGCCACTGAACCTGGGTGCTTTGCACAGTGGCACAAATTCAAAAATGACAAAGTGAAATGTCCTCCCTGCTCACTAAATCTTAATAATGGACTAGACTGCTCTTGAAGCCATTTCTCAGAAGGTTTAATGACACCGTGGCGATGTCGATAGCGAGGCTGGAAGAATTCTTAAGGCAGATAATTGTTGCTGTCTGTTGGAGAAAATGTGCTTAGTGACACTGCCACTTCCACCGGTACCCTGAGAGTGTGGCAGGAGACAGGTAATTGCTCTTCCAAGTGACATTTTCACTCAAACCACGAGGAGGACGAATGGGATTCTCTCCTCTGAGCGTCTGTCTGAAACAGAGTTATCATCAAGAAGTGTAATGAGGTGTGCGCTACACTTTCCAAGGTGGTGTTGCTAGGATACAGCACACTCTGGAGGCTCGGCTTAATCAAAGGAAATTACATTGTTTTTCCACTATGACTTGAGCCAACTTTTGTCTGTCGCAGCGTAGCGGGGACTCCTCCTGATTTCGCTGTAATGACCGGCGCCTGGAGCATCCAACAACAGCTCTTCACAGGTTACACAGAGCTTGTTACTGCAATATCTGGCATTTTTACCCACCTGGGAAAAGAGTCAGTGTGGGTGGAGAAGTCTTAACTTCAAGGCAGTGAGTGAGACAGTGAAAGAGAGTAAGACGCTGACAAAGAGACGAGGAGAGTGGGAGTGTTTGAATATGGCTGCTGAGCTTTCAGTGCACTGCTTTATCATTATATTTAAAAAAAAAAAAAAAAAAAAGAAATCATGGGACCCAGCAACACACAGACTGAACCTGGGCTGTTTTTAGAAACAAATCAAGTGCTGGAGGAAATAATCCTGTCATCGAATGTGTGACACAATCTGACAGGTCTGAGTGGTGCTGCTACCCACCAGGTTGTCCATATTCTGTGAAGCTATAAGTGACTAACTAGACACACAGCATCAAACAACAACAACAATAACAACAAAAAAACATTTTCCATCACTAAATGTAAGTATTTTTTGGTGTGTAACAATCAGTGCCCTCTATCGTATCATCTTACTCTACAGTATGTACTCTTTGATAGGGCTGAACAGCATGGTTTAAAAAAAAAAAAAAATGAATCAAATGATTTTTTTAAATTTGTGATTCATTCAAGATACTGCAATTGCGATATGATTCACAAATTTAGGAGGAATTATATGTTTGTAGCATAGCTTTAATTTTCACAGAAAAACCTATTAAAAGGACATTAATTTGATTTTTACTGGGGTCTGTACCGAACACAACACATTTTACCGTTCTCTAAATATTGCTTGCATCCCCTGCAATTTCAATATTGCACTTGGCCATATTGTGGTCTGGATAGTATTTTGAGTAATTGTTCAGTCCTACCCTGCAACTCACTTTCTGTTCTAGCTGAGTGTCTCGGTCGTCTCATACGGCCTCTGAAACTTGTTCCACTCTGTGAGAAAACTTGGCCTGGCTTTTCTAGCCACTCACTTTCTCTTATTTCCTAAAATGAATGCTTTTTGCTTCCCTGCCATTATACTGTTTTGGAGGGCGCAATTTTAATCTCAGAAAGACCAAAAACTGCAGCAGCCTCTGTTGTTCCCCTACCTTATGACTCACACTTATTCATCAAAGTTTTAAATCACTACTAATCTCTGCAATGTGGGATAATCCTGGCGATGCCATTTTGAGACAGAAAATTGATACTGCTTCTAGTGCAAATACTACTTTTTTCCATTCTCAAATTTGTTTCCACTTCCACGTAAAACCAGTTTCCATGTTGCTGCCAACTTAAACAAGATTGCTTTCTGTCTGCCTGTTACATAAGCTCTGCTGCTGCCCTACCTTGCGTGCCTCCATCTGGGCCTCCTGCTGGCAGCACTGCCGGCAGTCAGGCTGGAGCTGGGTGAGGCTGAACTCCCCCAGCAGGTCACAGGAGCTGCACAGCAGGTTGCTGGAGAAGCCCAGCTCCCTGCACGCCTCAGACGACAGCTCCACGCCGTACGCCGACAGCTGGAGGGACACAGGGAGAAGAGGGAGGGGGGTAAAAAAGAAGAAGAAGGGGGAGGAGGAGGAGAAGAAGAAGAAGGAGAAGGAGGAGGAGGAGAAAAAAACACAGGCACAGCTTTAATAATGTTTACTCACTTTGTAAATGCAGAAACATAAAGTGGGACAAAAAAAAAAAAAAAAAAAAAAAAACTAGGGCTTATTTGTAAGAATACTAGAAAATGGCAGTCAAAATTCAAACTGTGCTCAAAAGTGCCTGTGATGGAAAACAATTTTGTATATGTGATTAATTTTCCAGCAGCCTGCACTACAGTGACAGTGATAATATGTTGTCTGATAGGAATCTGGGTCAGGATGTTTCAGCGGGTTAGTTTCACTGTGGTGTGTCTCATGTTACACTTTTCCATGCCATCTTTTCAGCACCATGCCCTCCTCGTTCTGTTTCACTTTCCCACAATAAAAAACTGTTATCAAAAACCTGCCCCATTACCACAGATCAGTGTTTAGTCTCCACCCTGGAAGCTACTTTGTTTTGTCGTCCGTCCCCCGGCTATTTATGGACAAATCAGTTAATAAAGCCACTAAATAATTAATTGATGTAAGTGACATCAATAGTTTCCTGGCAGGAGTCAGCTGTACACAATAAAACTTAGCCAACAAGGAAGCCTGGCGACGTGAAATGAAGTTTGCTGCAGTTTTCCTTTACAAAACACCTTTGCAGCAAATTAGAGTGTGCGTGAGATCAAGTTAAGGTTTTTGTTTAAATTGTGGTGTAAAATGTGATGTTAAGCCACGTCATTCAAGCAGGATGCGGCTCGCCTCTAACCGGGACGCGGCTCACAAACTGAAGCTGCGCCGCGGGACGTGTCGTAAGCCATTAACTCAGCAAATATCCCTGATTAAATGTTTATAAAGTGGCAGAGATTGGTCTTATGTGATGTTTCTAAACTCACCGTTTGTATAAGCGACAGGAGCCACAGGAGATAGACCTCTCCCGACATTTTGGAGCCTGCTTTGTTAGGAAACTACACCGTGGACCCCTTTATTTTCCTGCGGGGAAGCCGCGTCGCGCCTGACTCCTGTGCTTTTTACGGATTATTTGTTAAAACGACGATTTTATTTATCTAGCGTACAGAACAAGAGTTTTTACACAATTTAGTTATTATTCCACCTAAATTTGTATCAATCGGCATCATTCATTGTGTTACATTTTATTTTACATTTTGGCAAAATAGAAGAGAACACTATTCCTTCTTCTTCCTCTTCTTCGTGTGTTTTAGCGGATCGCAAACCAACTTTTAAAGGTGCATACCGCCGCCTGCTGTATCGGAGTATAAACATTCAAGGCATTATTTATACATCCGTACACCGATTCATATATTTAAAAATAAAGAAAAGAAAACTAAGCTCTGTTCCCTAATCCGACCTGTATTATGTAACCTATCAACGCCCTTATAATTTCCCTAAAGTCCTGTCCTGTGCGCGATATTCTTCTTCTTCGCCTGTTATGCATTTTCCAATCCACAGCGGAACAGCGCCCCCTGCTGCCGGAGTTGAGGTCAGTTTAATAACAGAACTGTCCAATCCCGTTTCAACAGACAGTAGCTGTCGACGAATGGAAAGCCTCATCTTTGTGGTGAACTGTTAACACGTCCAATGGCCTGTCTGGTGCTAATAAGTTCTCCATGCTGTGGTGGAGAGCACACTGGACGGGACAGTGCTGCACGGGGGACTCCGTCGACAGCGGCCGCCTGCTCCTCTCTCCGCACACTTCCACACAAAGAGACACCTCCGGGCTTCCCGAGCCGTCACCTTCAGGGAGCTGGCTGCCCCGCCATGAAATAAAACCAAAAAAATATCCGGGCATGAGCACACTGCAGTCGAGGTGATCATTGAATGTGAACACTGGGAGATATCAACATCAAGAGGAGCGCACAAGAGAGAGAGAGAGAGGGCCATGCACAGACACTCTGCCGCTTTGTAATCGGCCGACGTCGCGGTGCGTGTGCCTGTGTGTGCGTGTGCGCGTGTGTGTGTGCGTGTGTGAGTGTGTTCTCGGCGTTTTCTCCGAAACATGGAATGACCAAATCCCGCTGGATTATTTGATGGGGCTGCTCAGAGTCATGATGCCGCCCAAGTTTCAGCTTCTGGCGCTGCTGGCTTTCGCAGTGGCCATGTTCTTCCTGGAGAACCAGATCCAGAAGCTGGAGGAGTCCCGGGGAAAGCTCGGTAAGCTGCCACTGACACCCACCGACCTCCCTGTAGGTCCTCAGCGACCACAGGTAAACCTCACCTTGTGTGTGAGGTGTCTCCTTTTAATACACTGAATCGTTGCTTTGATATTACACCACCGTCATTCTGCATTCAGGTGTGTGCAGGAGGTGCTGTGCTTATTCAGGAGCGCACCGCCTCCCACCACACAGCTTGTCACATCTCATCATACGGTGCAGACTCTGGCACATAGTCATGAAATGTACACGATCTGACTGTATGTAGCCCGCATGCCATGCTGCAGCAGTGTGGCCATAGTTTGCATGACTGTGTGACTAATGATGGTGAACCAGTGCAACTAAATAACACAGAAACTAAATAACAGGACCCCCAAAACAGGGTTCAGCCTGTCCAGTGGACCAGCAGGAGCACCAACACTGTGCCAACCTCTAACATCAACATGTAAAAGGTATATTTATGTGCAACATTTGGGGAAGAGAAACAAAAGCCAGTTTGGAGATAACAAACAAATGGAGCATGAAATTGGTCAGGGGTCAGGGTTTTGCTTCTGGAGGCGGGACAGTAAAGTGATTACTACTGCATCACTTCTCTTAAAAAAAAAAAAAGAAAAAGAAAAAAAAACTGAACCAGGGTGCATTTGCTCCACGTAATTTTTCAGGAATCTAAGCTGCTGCCTGGGGATGCCACCCCGCCGTAAATCCTCCCTCGCCTGTACCAAACTCTCTCCTTTGATAGAGACGTGGCCTGCGCCGTGTTAAAATCTCATTGCCGGCTCCCAACAGGGGCTCACTCCCAATAAAATATCTGGGACACTGCAGGATTATCTCTCTGGTGCCTCCAATGTGGGGATTTTTTTTTATGAGGAACGGCAGAGCAGGACAGACACCCCGGGAGGACACAGTGCACCTCAGGGGTTCACACCACCTCACCTACCATAAAAACTTGGGGGGGAAAACGGTAAAAGCCTGGCATTGGGACGTGGTCAGCCAATCACATTTGCATTCATTTGTATTTTAAAGGTGAGGTTGTCATGTTATTGCCATAGATGGGCAGTAATTTGTGGCATGTGATTTGCATCGGGACTCAGGTAAAAATAAACACTTGAAAAGCCAGGAGCCTACAGGAAGGTGATGAGTGTTATTTGTAATTTGAGCTAGAGAGGGTAAAAGAGAGGGCAAAATGAGGATGTATTTGAGATTTTATTCAGCCTGACTGTGAAGTGAATGATTCCCAGTCAGCTTAATTGAATAGACGAGTCCCCCAGGCTGACTTTTGACATGTTATTCCCATCAAGAGTCCTTACGTGGGTACTTGGTGTCTATATCTATGTTGCTGCTGTAAACGGTTATACATTACACTGAGTGAAAATCCAAACTCCTGGGCTGTGACACACACACACACACACACACACACACACTCAGTGCTGAAACAGATCCTGAGAGCCCTGTGCCTTCCCCCCGACTGCCCACCACCACGAGAATCTGTTGACTTGGCAAAACCGCTCTGATGGATGGCTGGACCGAGCAGACGTCTGTATACCGGAGCCCTGAATTATGTGCTGCATAGCCAAATAGTTGTGACTGAGGCTTTCACAAGGCCCGGTGCTATGGACAGCCACAGGGTCGGTCAAATTACCAGGTACGGCTGCTGCAGGTCCATCTGTGCAGCAAAAACAAGAAGGCAACAACAGCAACAACAAGAAGGGCTGGTGTCCGGTGTCAGGCTCAATTATAGTTGAAATACATCACAATACCCATAATGACTTTATTTTAATATCTGCATATATATCAAGATATTGCTCAAAATCCATTTTTATCCTACTGATGGGTGAAATATATCAATATTTATATTTTAACAATATCCTAATAACACACTAGATATTTCTGGGATTTTATTGTAATTGTATTGTAATATGGTGATCTGGCATAAATGTTGTCACCCTCCTTTTAAAGGTTTCATTCAAAGGATGCAATTCTCTGAACTTATTAAACTTCCTAAACTGGCCACCATATCCACATTACTAATGATTGTTTATCAAAAATCTTGCGTGTAAAAGCAGCAGTAGTCATTCCTACAATATTGTCACAATATCAATATTAAGGCATTAGATATCATGATACTTGATTTTTTTTTTTTTTTTTCCGTATCGCCCAGCTCTTGTTTTATCCCACTGACTGAACCGAACGGTAACATGAGCTGCCCAACTCTGCCAGTGGTTCAGTGCAAACGTGCTTGTTATCATCGGGCTCAACAGCAGAATTGTGTGTCATGATACCCCAAAATCATGGTCATTATTCCACTGAGAGACAATAAACCATAACATCAAGTTGTCATCCAGCTCTAGTCCACGCCCTAAGCTTTAAAAAAAAAATCCTCACAGGTCTCACTTTGTAACCAGAGAGAAGTTTTAGAAGACGCGCCTGCATGTCACAGTGAGTCCTTTATCGTGCTCCCACATGCTCATGATTAACTTCATGCGGGCTGGAATGGCCGGCGCTCTCTCGCCTCTCAGTGTGGGATCGTATTGCTCAACACGGAGGCTGAATCATTTCCCCCATTAGACGCCTCCCGCAGGGCAGACAAGCTGTGATTTGCTTCCAAGCTAATCGTCGTCCCAAGGTTTTGGAGAGAAGTCTCCTGCATTACAATCATGCCGTGATGCAGTTGTGCATCCCGCTGTGGGCCTAATCCGTTATTCTGACAATATTTCTCCCCGGCTGCTCGTCTGCACCGCCGCCGGCTGGGTCACAAGTGAGGCAGACGGTCTTTGGATGGATGGATGGATGGATGGATGGATGGAAATGCTGGGCTGTGAGTTTCTTTAATAAAGAGGTGCAAACGGGATTCAAGGCCACTTTCTCTGTCAGGGTTGGGGTCGGCTCCCTCTCAGTTAATGCAATTTCAGGTAGTTTCCACACACTCGCCTTGAATTACAATTCCCCAACATTTATATGATGAAGTCTGAGGCTGCCACTCCTTGTTAATGTGCCAGCGACGTGAAACAGGGAGCAGAACTGACTGATTAGATCTTCTCCAACACTTAGAAAATCCTATTGGTTGATCAAAGCGAAGCCACTTTCAAGACAGTGACCACCGTGAGGATTGTCAAGTCCTGCAAAGAAAACAAATAAAAAAAGATTTTGCATTATCATTTAAAAGCATGTAGCACGCTCAGGTTTGGGGCCCAGTGTAATGTTGTTGTTGTTCTTGTTTCTTTTGTACTCGTGCCAAAAAGATGATGAACACCTTTTTATGGAAGGAATCAGCAAGACGTCTTTACGAGTCGTGCTGTGATATTTAAATGATAGGTTACTCCCCTTTCATCTGTGGTGCGTGCGGACTGGGTTTGAGCTGATTGTTTTTGATCTGTAAAGCTGCCACTGATTAGCAGGGAAGTCGAACCCCCCGTGGGATTTGACGTCACCTTGTGGAGCTTAAATCCAGACCAAGCTCCGTGAGGATGAGGATGATGATGCGGTGCTTCGTTCACCTCCGGCAGCAGGGTAGGATGGTGTAAGGAAACTTTTGATTAGGCATTCTAGCTCCAATACATCAAGTTTGGCACTGGTTCTGTTTTGTTTTGTTTTTCCTAATCCCTTTCTTTGGTTGTTGTGCAATACAGTATATTACTATTTGTGTGGCTTTGGTCTATTCTACCTGCTTTTGTAAATAAACGCAGACCACGCTCAATTGATTTCCTCAAGGAAAACGTCCATAAACAAGAAAAGGAAAATCCGATTGTGGCCCCTTCAGAAGCTTTTCAGTGCTTCCTGATGCTTTAATATCAATGTCAGAACCAAAAATCAATAAGTTTTTTCTTTTTGCTACCTTGTCATGGGTGATAGGTCCATTCTCGGGGGGAAGTCGCGGTATGCCGAAAGCTGCGAAAATAAAAACGCTTATGAAGCTGTCACCTCGTGGCCCCTGAAACCGGAGCACACGGCCTCTTCACCTCTGCTCTGCAGGCCTGGGAGAGGACTTTAAATCACACGGCTACTCAACAATTTCTCTCTCAGTATTGAAGGCTTGTTGCTTTTATGTTTTTTAAAGCGCGTCTGTGTTTGGCCTGATGGAAGAATTTAATTTCTGTCTGCAGCGTTGTAATGCTCAGCTCCAGACACAATCCTCTGTGTGGTGAGGCTGCACACCGAGGCAGAGAAGAGAGATGCTATTGAAGGCAGTGGAGGGCAGGATGCATGCTCTCATTGTGCGGCTGTGTTTGGAGAGCTGACGCAAGAATGTCTTTTTAAGCATTCATTCATTGCCACAGGCCGCTGCTCCTGGGCTTAAGTTTAAATTTGACTTTGATTGTCATGCAAGTGGTTGCGGCCACAAGCCCACCATGGCAGTCCACCGCCGCGGGGGCTGAGGGACTGCTCAGGAATTTGTTCTTTGAAAGGACATGGGTCAGACGTTAGCTGACTGGACCACTGCAGCTACCAGAGCTGCTCTGAGCACGTCCGAGGCCTCTGCTGCTGCCAGACGGAGTTTGAGTGCTTCAAATTTAATTTTAGTGCTGAATCGAAGCATCTGCATGATCCAGCATTCAACCTACACATATATCAAGAGTGTAGAGCAGAGCTATCAGCTGGTAGATTTGGTTTCTATGACAGTCTCGCAGGGCTGCAACACCAAATGGAAATTTCTGGCAAGCTAATTGGTGACAGGCCAGCGGCGTCAGACGAGATGAAACCTTGTTTGTATTCCACCACACCAGGTGCAAACCTCGACCTCCTCCTCCTGCCTCCAAATGTGCAACCTCCAGGATTTGTTGTTGTCGTTATCTTTGCCTTCATGTGGACACGGCGCTCACATTCCCTTTGAACTCTCCCTGACACCCCACATCTCTGTTTTTAGCCTCCCTGATGGGTAGAAAGGGGGCATGAGTCATTTGCTGTCATTCTGCGAGCTGGCACGGCCATACAGCGAGCAGCCTGTAGCGTCTATGTGCCGATCCCGCAGTCACTCAGCGCCAGGCTGAAACATGCCATTTGAGCGGCTAATGGAGAGGAGCCCGCCGCCGAGCTGAATGCAGGTGTCGGGAATGGATTTGTAGTGGGAGGCGGATGGGGCTGCGTGCTAATGGTCATACTGGGCTCCTGTTGCATTGTTAGAGCCGGGCTTTGATTGGGCTGTGTATTTATGGTGCCTCTCTTGCACTTTGTCTGACAGAGAATGCATTTCTGCAAAGTGGCATGCATCAGCAGCTGGAGCCGGCATTGCGTTTGGCGCGGTAGGAAGATGACAGACGGGCTAATCAGGGCGTTATGGACGGTTTCACACCCTGGATGTAATTGGAGCCTGTGGTGGGAGGACCCCCACCCCACCTGACCCCAACACACACACACCCAGTTTCTCCTAACTCCCCCTCAGCCTCTCCTCTCCCTCTTTTACACACACACACACTTTTACACTACCCTCTCCTCCCTTCATCTTCATCTCCTCTGTAGTCACTCTTCAGCAGAGGCATTCATTCTCCAAAGCCCAAGGAAGGGGCAGCTAATACATCTGATGTCATGTGACTGACAAGATATTATTTGGTCAGTGTGATTAATAACTCCCGAGATCACACTCAGGCTGGCATCAGAGAGAATCTTTCAACTGTTGACTGATCTTATGATGATTAAAAAAAAAAAAAAAAACATCAACAACTACAGGATCAAATTTAGACTTGCTTATGCTGAGGTTGTCACAAGTAAAACACACCTTGCCGCGCCCCAAATGACGGCCATTGCTGTTGACAGATGACGCTCGCCCCTTGGGTGCAAACACACGTGAACGCGGTTGTCAGTTTCCTCAAAGTTTCCTCTTTTCAGCAGACTTGGCAGGGCTGCTGACAGGGAAACGCCAAGCAGCTGATAAACCTCTGTCATAATAATAACTCATAATGATATTACTTTCATCCAGCTCCTTCTCGATCAATAGCTGTAAACAACTTCTTTATTTGTGTGCCGGGGCTCCTTTGTAATAGTCAAATCCCACCCCCACCCCCCTCGTCATTTGCTAACCCCACTGGATGGGCGCCCGAAAACAGGAGTATCTGCTGCCGCTGCTGGCTCCCACACTGACGTGGTATAAAAGGAGGCGAGGGGACGGGAAGGGGGGGGAGTAGAAAGAGAGAAGAAGAAATGAAAGATATGATTTAATTTTCATTGTGACACAGAAATATTTAAAGCCCTGGCTGTTGAGAATCATAAGCCCCTCCAAAAAAAAAAAAGAAGGAATGAAGAAAGCGCGCCTGCAGCATTTTTACAACCAATTTCATCAGAGCGCAGTGGGATAAGAGGAGGAAGGAAGACGGTCTAGCTGTGCTGGCCTTTTTCCTCAGCCCCGTGGTTCAACTTTGCTCCTATTAGTTGTGGATTTGGCTTTTAGCTGCCTTTATCTTGTTTTGGTTGGTTGTGCCTCCCCTCCCAAACATATCGAGCACTTGGCATCACACTGTCCGCTCCTCTGGGATGAGCTGTGTGGTTCTGCTGCTCTGCTTTGACCAGGCCTCTCTTCCTCTCTGCTCTCTTTGCTTCCACTTCTCTCTCTCTCTCTCTCTCTCTCTCTCTCTCTCTCTTTTGCATGCGTCTCTGTCCCATTTTTCAAAACGCTTCATTGGTAGACACGCAGGTCTGCTGTCTAAACCGATGACAGCAAGCAAACTTTTAAGGAATATTTGAAAATTTTATCGTTCTGTTTGACATCTCGTCCGTCTTCCTATTTATTGTGACGTTGATTTCAATCATATCACAATCAACGATAGCTGACCTCATGATACAGTGTGTCACGATACGATGATAATGTAAAAATAGAGCTTAAAGTTCTACTGACTGTATAGTATGGGTGGACTAATAAAATATGCAGCATGCCATATAATAGATCAGGTAACTGACTCAAAACTAGTGGATGACCAATATGTTTTTGTTTTTGTTTTTTTCCAATGGCCAATGCCAATACTTAGAGAGCAGGGTGGCTGATTGCTGATAGATAGATAGATAGATAGATAGATAGATATACTTTATTGATCCCAACCAGGGAAATTCTGGAATGATGCAGACATCGTGCTTATCTTTTTGTTTTTGTTTTTTGAATCTGATAAAATACAACAGTTTAATAGCAAATAAGGCACAAACTTGTGGAACTCAAAGTTTTATTTGTATTATTGTTAATGTTAACATCTGCTTTGTCACTGTTTTCTGTCTGCAATGCACTTATTTTAAATTAAAAAACCAAACCAAACCAAAAAACTAACCCTATGAATAAAAAGTAGGCTTAAATTCAGTTTTACTGCACTTAACAACGGCATTTATCAGCAGATAAGAGGAAGCGCTGACATCTTTCCTCAGCAAACACACTGACGAGGCTGCCTGCCAGCATGTGTTGTTTATCGGCCTCGTGAGTGCAGATATCGGCCGATGCGGATTATCTGAAAATGTCAGAGATCAGCCTGATTAATTGGCCGAGTGATCAATCAGTCTATCTCTACTCAAACAATTTAATTAAAAGCTCCCTCTCCAGTTTATTAAGAGTGAATTAGCACAATGCCCTTACTTATTGTAGTTTGCAAAAATTAATCAGCTGTGTTGTTTTTGTTTGTTTGTTTTGTTTTGGGGTTTTTTATGCACAGCGGTCGTGTGTGTATGTTGCAGAACCTTATTAATAAAGTATCTGTTTGCTGCTTATTCAGCTTCCATAGTCAGACCTCCCCTGCTGAGTGAGTATCAGTAGATTTATGTCTCCTCTCGCTCTCTGTTTTCCTTTGCTAAAGCCGCTCTGCAGACTCCTCCGGGGCAGCCTCTTGGTGCTCGAGCGATGTGCTACAAAGAGGACACTTACTTTTGCATAAGATCCTCATAATGTTCGTGCTTTTTCTCAAGCCACAGTATTGCTCTGGGGGTCCGCTCGCACAGAAATCAGTCGCTAATGCTACATGTCCCTTTTGACTGATGTGGCTTTTTCTCTCAAAACCAGTGTGTGTGCGCGTCATGTTTCCAGCCTCCCCTGCCTCCTATCGCCGCGATCTGCTGGTGAATACAGTACAACAGCCATGGTAGATGAATAGCCTAGAGACATAGATGCTGAATATAATGAGATGAAAAGAGAGAAGCTGAGAACTAAGAGATGAAAGACTCACAGATAAGATGAACTGGAGAGATCAAGAGATAGAAATATAAACTAGCTGTAGAGACACAGTGTATGACAATGATATTACCTTGAACTAATCCACTTGCTTAGATAGGCCATATAACAATAATTGCGGCTTAAACTAGTCTAATGTAGGCTTTATGACAATATTGCGTCTCTCTGTGGCATGTTTCTGGTCTGGAACATAATCCATTGTTAACTTGCCCCCCCCCCCACACACTCATCATTAAATCTATGAATAGCTGTTGTCTGCTTGGCTTAATAGAATGGGGAGTTTTCCCTGGACTCCTATATATGCATTATTAATTATCTGGAATGGGGCAGAGAGACAGACTGAGAAAGAGAAAGAGACAAAATCAGATATCTGGGTTGTAGCTTGCAACCAGATCTGCATTGTTATGCAAACAGTTTTTGTTGTTATATTGGGATATGAGAGCTGTGCATGCACACTCCCAGCAAAACTGAGGCATGTTTGTCAGTAGTCTGACTCACGGGATGTGGACTGTGGATATGCGGCTGCCATTGGCCGACTGTTTCAGAATTCTCCTCCCCTTCTGCCATTCGCTATCCGTGTGTTACTGTTTTCAAAATTCCCGCCGCTATGTGAAACAACTGCAGCCTCTGAGCTGATCTCTCATAGCCGGACTTATTTCTACCATTTGTTTTAGTGCGCCTTTGGTCGTATCACATAGTCATCGTACGCCTTTGTGGGGTTTTCTTGTGTTGCCTCCGTTGGTTAAATTGGGTACGGTTAGGGTTACGGTGGGGTCAGTGTTAGCCAATCACAGGCAGAGTAGGGGTGTGTCTTCGCAAAGTGTGAATGGAGAGACTTAATCGCCTTGTTGGGCCTGTAGGACCTGCCCTTCTCTGCTTCTGATTGCCTTGGTTGGCTAGATTGGCTAAGGTTAGGATTGGAAAAAATATTGCTTAAACAATTAAAAAGTGTTTTTTCCCGTTATAGCAGAATGATAATGGGTTCAGCCAGACCTTTGTCCAGTGCTGCCACAGCTCTAAAACAGTGTGGAGATGGTTCTGGCTATGCAACACTACTATGGCAGTGAATTGATAAGACGAAAGAGCTCCAACATGAACGGCGGTTTTTAAGACGTTGTTCTCAGGAGCCAGATGTTGCGTTCCTGTCAGCTTGGAAACCTTTAAATACGAGCTCCCAGTTATGGAAAAAACAAACAGAGCAATATTTCATCTCAGAATTACAAATTGAAAATTGTTGGATCATTTTAGAGCTCTGCTGCAAATGTTTTTTGACATGCAACACATCAGTTCTCAAGCTAGTGTGACACACTTTACAGCCGGCCCTGTTGACATCCGTTGCCACCATAGTAACAAAACACAATATCCATTTTTTTCTGTAGCAAACAGTTCAGTGACTGCTCTGCTCCATCGAGGTCTGTGTTCTGCACCTGGCGTCCAATAAAATATGCAGCATGTCATATAATAGATCAGGTAACTGACTCAAAATTAGATCAGGTGTGAACCAGGCCCCGATTGGATGGCCTCAGTGAAGAGCTTGACTCCACTGGTCGCAGCTGGTTTGGGCTGAAGTTGCGACTTGGCCACCGGAGCTGATCGTGGCCACTTTAGACAGTGTCTGTGATTCCACCAGATGCACCGCAGAGCATTTCAGAGGCATCACAGAAGAGTCGCCTGTTCTGTTTGAAATACATGCCTAGTTTATTTATTTATTTATTTATTTATTGGCATTTTACTTTATTTGACAGTCACAGTAGAGAGAGACAGGCGAGGCAGGGGAGAGAGAGGGGACAACATGCAGCAAATGGCCTGAGGTCACATTCAAACCCAGGACGCTGCGATCAGGACTCAGCCTTAACATGTGGTGCGCACTCTTATCCGGATCACCCTGCCTGGTCTATTTTTGACGGTAGCCGCATCAGTCTGCACAGAGCAGATCAAGCCGGGCAGGAAGTCAGACACGGGAATCGCATCATCGGGTCAGTTGTCAAAACACAACACCCTGTGCAGACTCCTGGTCGTGTAACACGCCACAATATCAGCATTATGTCGTAACCGGCGGCAGCAGGCTGGAAGTCACCCGGTCAGAGGACATTTGGCAGGTTGTGAGAGGTTCATCTTGGAAGTGGAGAAATACAAGAAATCAACAAAATGAGCAATTCTGAAACGCACCCGGTGGGGTAGAAAGCCACGCAGAGGACGGGACAGCATCAGAGAGCCGCGCCTGGTGGAATCAAGGAGCGAGAGCCTCCTGCTTCGGCCGTTTACCAGTTCCCGCCAACGGCAGACATCCCTGCTGCGATGCTGTGGAGGCATTTTTGGAATTTCTCCACCTTTTAACAAAAAGAGAAAGTTACTCTGTCGACATAAGTTACTGAGACATTTCTCTCTCTCTCTCTCTCTCTCGTTCCTTTTGAAGAGAAAATGCCTCTGAAAATGTCGGCTAATTCCCGCTGCTTAGTCACTGACAGTCTGTGCCAAGATGAGATCTGTTCCAATCAATCGGCCCCCTCCCCTCCACAACCTGCCAGACCCGCCTTTACTTAACAAGGCAGGGGAATGATGGGATCTGCCATCTGTGTAAATTGCTCCATAATCTCATCTGGCTGGCTGTTTCTGATGAACCAGACAGAAGGTGGCCCCTTTTCTCTTTCCGTTTTCCCAGACATTATTGGCTCACCTGTCGGACAGCAACACAGCCTTCGATCGCACACAAGACATATTAGGGTGCGAAGTGACAGGTTGAACCGTGATGATTAGCAGCTCCGATCCTGGATTGTTATCATTAGCGCGGAGACATGGCTCGCATTTAGACTAGGAATTATTGATAGAGCACATGTGGCTGGATTTTATTTAGTCTAGCTGCGAGTTTAGTCGAACAGCTTGTATTTCATCCATAGTTCATGAACTGTGGAGAGGAAAAAAAACACTCATTTCTCAGTTTAGGCTTACAACTTCCATTCTGCTCCCTAAAAAATATCATTTTTAAGAGTACTGCCATTAACTTTTTCCTCCATGATGACACTCAATGGAATAATTGTGGTCCCAAGACCCATGTCCCAAACCACTTAACCACTTAAAACTGGCTGCTCAGTGTCTGTCACCGCTGACAAGACCGTGTTTTGTCTCTTCTCCATAGCAGAGGAATGCTTTCATCAGATCATCTGACAAAACAGGCTTGTTTTCTGCGTGCTATTTTGGTGGGGGGGAAGCAGGGCTTAAAACCGGTTCAAGGGATGGAAAAAAGCGGTATGTCTCAAGCATCAGAAATATTTCACAAAACAAAATCATATTCCATTGTTCCAGAGCCGAAATGTGTCTTTGAATTCAGTATAACTGGTTAATACATTCTTTTCTTCTGTCTAATATTTGATAAAAAGTCAAAGGTCTCCTCAAAGCTACTATTCTGATTTGATTTTCCAACTTCCAAATGATAGGAATTAGTGAAACTCACTTTTGAATGATTGCTACTGTTATAGCACATTTCTCAGTTCTGCATAAATATAAACATTTCATTGGAGTGGCTGAATACCAGGCCGGAGGAGATGAAGTTTCTGTGTTTTGTATTCAAGCGAGGTATAGCTAGTTCTTTACAATCCCAACCTTTTGAATAACAAATGTAGCCTAAAAGAGAGCATGTTTGTTTTTATGGCCCACGCAGCCTTTTCTGATTAATTTTTAACCCGTTCTTCAAATCATTTGGAAGTGAAACTTTTCCATATCGCCCTTTGGAGAATAAATTTGATGAAGGCTAAACATATTTTATTTATTTGTAGCCCAGGCCTCTATAACATAGGCCTGTGTGTCAAATTTATTCCTGTTAAGAGCCTCCCATAGAAATAATGAGTTTTAGGTTTTATGCATGCATGACTGTAAAAAACGACAATAATAGCTTTCTCTTTGCATTTTGTTTTGTTGGGCTGGAATGCTAGAATATAAAGAAATGAAAATGACAAAATGCAGGTTCTGCTCCCAGTGAATCGGCTGAAAAATCTCTCTCTCTCTCTCTCTCTCTCTCTCTCTCTCTCTCTCTCTCTCTCTCTCTCTCTCTCTCTCTCTCTCTCTATATATATATATATATATATATATATATATATATATATATATATATGTTTTTAAGGCCTGGGAAAAAGTAATTTCAAGACTTTACCAGACAGGTGACCTTTATGTGGAGTCTGACTGTTGAATAAAACTCCTCGGCCCAGCGGCGTCTTTGTGCAGGACCGAGTGTTTGCCCTGTGCTGCAAACATTATGGTTTGAAATCCGGTTCAAGACCTTAACAGCAAGTCACCCTCCCCTCCATTTCCTTGTAAAGCAGAAACGCTGTAAAAGTCATAATAATAATGAAAAAAAAAACTCTCTTAGGCTGGTATTTTATGGAGCCTCACAAAAGATGAGGGCCAAGTCCAGAATAACTGAACAAGTCTCTTTGAAGCTTCCTGGTTATTAGAGTCCACCCAGCATTTCATGGGACGGCACGGCATGGGCAGACATTACTTACTTTCACTACTTCACTGAGTGCATGTGTTACCCGCTTGAATTTTAATAATGGAGTTTTTATGACGCACATTTCTTTGGTGTTGCAATATAAACGTGATGCATTGCTCAGCTAATCAGCATTTCGTCCCTGAGATGCTTGATAAAATGCAGGGGATGGAGCAGATAGAAACTCTGCAGACGTTTCTTCTGGTGCGCCACAGAAACGGCCCGAGGTCTGTTTACTTCCCATCAGCCGCGGTGCCGATGTCTGTTCCGTTAATGCCAGGCCTTGCTGGTGTTTGTAGAAAAGACGTTGCCTCCAGCCACTGAGCTTTGCTACCCGTCTGGCAGAGTTTGCCCAGTTTACTGAGGCCGGAGAGTCTCTCCCTGACTGTTACGAACCATGATTAGACTGTCGGGCCCCATTTTCGGCAAAGTCTCCCTCTTGCCCGGACCTGGTCCTTGTCCACCCGCCCGCCCCCTCCCCCTTGTCCTCTCCTCTCTCTCCCAGCTGTCCACAGCTCTGCCGGGCCAGTGAATGAGATCTTTCATGGAGCATCAATGTCGCAGTTGTGTGTCAAAGCCAGGCGAAAAATCCCCCCAGCTTTAGCAATTACCCCTTCTTAAAAAAAAAAAAAAAAAAAAAGACCATGACAAGAATTGCCCTGTAACTCAATTGTGACTCTGCCACAGGGCTGCAACTAGCCATTATTTTCATTGTCAATTAATGGAAGATTATTCTTTGTCAATTATTTAACCATTTAGATTATTTAGAGATGTAAAAAAAAGACAAACTCTCGTGGTAGGAGGCCAAAATGATGCCTTGACCAGCAAACAAACAAAAACAATTTCTTTACAATTTTCCTGTATTTAAATATTTTTTTAGACAACCGTTCATCATATAAAAATGCCAAAAATGATAAAAAATGACCTGCCTTTAATTTCATAATGATTCATGTGGCGAAGAGTAAGCAGATGTTAGCGTCTTTCAGTGTATTGTGATCAGCAGGATTATTACTTGGTAAATGACTAAAATGATGAATCCGTTATCAAAATTAAAAAAGGGTCAATTATCTGTAAGCAACCAATCGTTTCAGCGCTGCTCATGCCATATCTTCCTCTAAAATGTAGGCCTATGCATGTTGTGTGTGTGTGTGTGTGTGTGTGTGTGTGTGTGTGTGTGTGTGTGTGTGTGTGTGTGTGTGTGTGTGTGTGTGAGTGAGTGCCAGAATCTGTTTTATGTATATCATTAAAGTGTTGCTGCAGCGTCTCAACCCAGAAGGAAAAAAGTTCCAAAAAACGATTATGTGCTAAAAAGCTGTGACCATAAGTACTGCAATCCATAACCCAAGCACTTTGGGGTTTTTGCCTATGCTAAATGTGTTTGTGTGTGTGTGTGTGTGTGTGTGTGTGTGTGTATGTGTGTGTATGTGTGTGTGTGCGCGCGCTCCTCGTCATACTGAGTTTGTTTGAAAGCCCTCAAGCAGTTTCGGTTGTACCGAGCAACTCACTTAATGAAAGCGCTCCAGTTTATCTGTCTCCTTTTTAAATTTTCTGCAGCTGCCAGCCGCGTTGAAAAGCAGCACAATGGATTCCTCACACAATATGTTTCATATTCTTCGCTGGTGCTCAAATAACAATGGCAGCGCAGGGGCTCCAGGTTCGGCTCGGCTGTGTTTAGTCGGGCCTGAATCTCCCCATCAGCCAGACGCTCAGTCACACATTCCTGTTTCCTCTGATAATCCACTCTCTGCAAAACACATCCAAAGACTGAATTAGAATAATTAGGAATTTGGAGCTGCACAGTTTTGTTTATCCAAATGTTTGTGAGTGTGTGATATAATTGAGTGCTGCAGTGGTGACATAACTGTCCCCCTGGAAACCTGGCACTGCAAAAAACAGCAGCATGCATCCAAGTCTATATAGGAGAGGAGGAGAAAGCAGCAGCGGCAGCACACACACTAACTCGATTTTTATATAGCAGCAACCTAGATCTCCTCCCTGTCATCCTTCATTGATTTTGCAATCCAGCGTCATCCAAGCAGAACCATACAAGCCGTACACCTCAGTCTGCTTCTGATAGCCAATCTCTATTACCCACCCAGCCCTAGACTTCGGTTCGAGGGGCTGAAAGAGAGAGAGAGAGGAAGAAAGAAATAGAGAGGGAGCAAGAGAGAGAGAGAGTGAGAGAGATCTCCAACTGTCGGATTGGAGCGATGATGGATTTATGAGCCGCTTGGAGAAAGGATCATCTTCTCCCCTCCACTTTTATTATCCCATCAGATCTGACGAGATAGCCATAATACATGACGGCCTGTCACATTTCGCAGATCTGGCGGTGAATATGAATGATGATTTTGAATGGTTGCGTCTAATCAGCCGCGAAATTGCTTCAGTAAATATGTTCCAGCAACCCCAACCGGCACCATTCTGTCTTCCCCCTGTCTCTCACTTTGAATGAAACTCAGAGTAATAGGCTTGTAGTTGTCACAATGTTTAAGACCCGTGTTGGCTTCACGGTTCATAATTAGCTTTTAATGCATAGAGACGGCCAAGGGGGGGGCAAGGGGGTTGTGGGGATCGACGGAAATGTGGAATGAAAGGAGGCCTGCTGTGTGGCCATAGTAATTCAGGCTTTTGTTCTCTAATTAAATGACCTCAGAAGGGAACGCTAAGCTTAAATTTGTGTGTGTGTGGCGCCCTCTGATACAATGGTTTGTGCCAAGCATGTTCAGCCGCGCAATGAATAGGGCGTCTACTACAAAGCCTAAGAAGCCCTCTCCTTGCCCGCCTTGCCTCCTTGTTGGTTGTTGGAAATTTGGCAGCGAACACCATGTCTTTAACAAGTGGTTTCTGGGCCCCTTCGCATAGTTGAGCTCGTTGTAGTTGGGGACAGGGTAGCCCTGGTCTTTTCACACCCCTATTCCAGCGCCGTGAAAAAAGGGAGAGACTGACAACCTGCTTTGAAAGCCGGGGCCTCAGCAAAGCCCCGGCGTAGTAGTGAAGTACAGTATGTTCATGCCAGACCCGGAAACAAAGAAAATGTCAAGGTTACATGATGACACGCACATCATCTTCTCAGGCCCCGGAGATGTGAGCGGCGCTCGGGCTGCGGACAGACAGAGACTTGATAGCTGAAGTCGTCAGAGTACCCAGTCAGCACCGAGTGAAGGACAGAGAGTTGAGTCTCATGGCGGAGCGTGAGACTGCAAGGTCCTCTCAGACGTCCGATAGTCATGATGGCTCAGCAGACTCACGCCTCACACTTGCACTATTTTTGCTCGGCATGCCCTTTCTCTGCCGTAGTTCCTGTCACTCTGTCGTGAAAATAATCCTAAAAGGACATTTGATCCCAGGCGGTATGGATCCAACATAGCAACTGTTACTGCTGTTGTTTTTGGCTAATGCGTGCTTCGGGCGGACGTGTGAACGAACGTCTCCATTACAGTTGTTCTCCGAGCTCCGAGCCTCCGGACAGCCTCCGCCCGTCACGGCCACCTGGCATGTCTCCGTCGCTCTGCCGTCGAGCGAGCACCAGTTGGGAGCGTGCGGAAACGACACGGCTGTGCCGGTAACCAGATCCAGCTTTGATCAGTGGGACATTAACAGCTGCTCAGGAGGGTGTAAGACAGGGGGCAGCGAGGGTGCTGGAATGTGTGTGTGTGGTGAGGGTACAAAGGCTATGGAAAGGCTGTGTGTGTGTGTGTTTGTGTGCAGTGTAGGTGGGAGTGGATGTGTGTGCTTGCAGGGATGATGGAGAGGGCGGTGGGATCACAGATGACATCTTAATTGGCCCTCGGTGCCAGATGCCAGGCTTTCAGCCGGCCAGCCAGTCTGCAACTGTGTCTCAGTAGCCAGGCAGGGCTTTAGGAGCCCGCTGGCTCCGCTCAGCTCCCACGGGTATTAGGTGCTCCAGTGTTGTGCCCCCCCTCCACTCCTCCCAGCACCCACCCCTCCTCTCTCCATCCTTCCTGTGGAGAGCTGTGAGGCATTGTCAACGCCAGTCAATCTGAAACAGATTCAGACTAAGAAAAAAAAACAAGACCAACAAAGGCTCAGGCTTCTTCGTGAATTTATTCATAGGTATTGAGGGCTTTGTTGCTGTTCCATGCGGTGTTTAAATTGGAATTACCCCGCTCATCCCAACACACACCCATAGGTAGTTTATTGATGTCCTGTAAGTGTTCGGCTAACTATCAAATAACCCTCGTCCTAACTCTTCCAGCCTAA
The DNA here is from genome assembly GCF_902150065.1 of Myripristis murdjan. Classification (NCBI taxonomy): domain Eukaryota; kingdom Metazoa; phylum Chordata; class Actinopteri; order Holocentriformes; family Holocentridae; genus Myripristis; species Myripristis murdjan. The sequence continues at coordinate 14,219,959 of NC_043996.1, forward strand.
TGACGACCTCTGACCCGTAACCTGTCACCTCCCACCTTTCACCTTTCACCCTGATGACGTGTTGCATTTCTCAGCAGCAGAGGATAGTTGGTTTCATAACTAATTTCAGAGTAAACTTGGTTTCTACTCTGGAATACGCAAAGGAGAAGACAAGACTTTTCCCAAACTACAGTACATTTCATTTAAAAGTACAGACGCTGCGCCCGGTAGTTAAAATAAGAAGAGTGAAAGTCAAGGTAGAAGTCTGGTATTAAAGTAAAATCTGATTAGGGAACAAGAGATGTGGTGCTGTGGCGTGAAATGAAACAGAAAATGAGTAACTGTATTTTTTCTTTGATTCACATTATTCTTGATCATTGGTGTGAAGCAGCTAAAGAGTTTTAGTTATCTGCTCTCCAAAAGAGAGACTGTTCAAACCCTCCTCAAAGAAACTTTTACAGCACCGTCTGAGACAAACAAGAAATTTGGTGATTTACTGTTTGGACCCCTCTTGTTGGATTTTAGTTCATTTTAGTCTGAGTTAGTATCACTGATGTTAAATGTACATTATTTATCAATTAATTTAATTTATACAGGGGCCCACCTTATGCTCCATCAGTGTAATTTTTTCAAATTGAGCAAGTGTTTCCTTGTTCTGATTTTTTTTAAAACTGCACCGCTCCACATTATTTTAATTCTGTATTCCCCCAAGCATTAAGAGAATAATTGTTTCCATACCAAGATTTAAAAAATGCACAATCTAGTCTGCGTTCAGTAAACAATTTCTGAAATGCCATTTGTGTTCAAAGCTGCTTCCAAAGATACTGTTTTACTCAAACTCACTTTTTAATAACATTACAAAACATCAACAAAGTTGATATTAATGTTGGTATGAACAACATAAACCACATACATGACATTTAACTTAAGCAGCATCCACAGTCCCATGCTCCCTCCACATGAGCAGAAGAATAATGGCTGTGTCCCCTACTTTATTAACAGAAAAGAAATAATCTGATAGTTTGTGTTCAGGAAATAATATTTCAAATGGTGTTTGAAATTGTTGTATGAAGAAATTACACTGATGGAATGTGGGCCTTGGGAATAAAGGACCTTGGCGACAGATAAGGCTCCCGGTATCTGAGCTGAGCAGAGTTATGAATCATGCTACCCATTAAGCGATGTCAGGGATCTGAAGATGCCTTGGAAGTTGGAGATACTTGTGTGTTTGCTTAGGAAACCATTAATATTGTGTCCAGGCTAAGTTTAAATCTTGTGCACATTCAGACTTCTCCTCCACTCTGCATGTTTACACTTTAGTAATAACACGATATTCGCTTCTCATGGGGAAATTCTTTTTTTCTCACTCTGTTCCTCAAAGAGTTCAAGGTTGGGTTTAAGTAACTTGCTCATGGACACTTTGGCTGAAGGAAGTCTCCCACCTCACACTACACCACCCTGCTGCCCACTCTCTGTTTAAAAAAAAAAAAAAATCATCAGTGTATTCTGAGCTGCCCTTTAACTAACGTCCTGTCCTCCTCCCTCCGAGCAGAGCGGGCCATCGCCAGACACGAGGTACGAGAGATTGAGCAGCGGCACACGCAGGATGGGCTGCGGGAGCGAGAGGCGCCGGCGTCGGCGCTGTCCGAGAGCGAAGACGTGGTCATCATCTACAACCGCGTGCCCAAGACGGCCAGCACCTCCTTCACCAACATTGCCTACGACCTTTGCGGGAAGAACCACTACCACGTCCTGCACATCAACACGACCAAGAACAACCCCGTCATGTCCATACAGGACCAGGTCAGGCAACACTGGGCTAAAATGTCAACCAAAAAGTCTTTCACAAATCTTTAAACATCCTATCCCTTCAAATAAAATTGTGTTTCTCTCCCAAACTAACATCCTGTTGGCTTTGGGTTTGATCTGTTCTATTAGGTCACAAATGTGATAGATAGATAGATAGATAGATAGATAGATAGGTATACTTTATTGATCCCAAACGGGGAAATTCCCACGTTACAGCAGCATCATCAATCAAAAAACATAAAATAAAATTAAAATTAAAATTAAGAAGTATATACAATAGAGACTAAATACACTAAATATATACACTAAAGACAATAAGCTAAGTATATACAATAAACTAACCTACGAACCTAATATGAGATGTTGTGATGTGAAATGTGAATGATCCTTCCCTGCAAAACATGCCGTTTCAATAGGAAATACACAAAATCAAGCGAGTGAAAGTCCATTTGATGGGGTATTTAATGCAGATGTCTGTTTTCTTGATTTTCCTCCATTTTCTCCATCACTTGCTGAATTGATCAGATTACATATGTAGTCTGCTTGTCTATAAGGGACACTGAATATTTACTGAACTTTGTGAGTCGGTTAATGTGAGGACCCTTTAGACTCAGCTGACAACAACAGCAGTGAGTCGGTCCAACACCATGTAGGCTTATAAACAGAGAAACAGAGTCTGCACACTAGACAATATGCTCCCACCAAAACCTAATGGTGTAGCACCTTGTGACGTTGTGGTCTGAAGAATGGCTTGTGCCCAAAACATCACATGGTGGCACACTAATAAACTTTGATGGGGGCATATTATCTGGTGTGTGTCCGGTCTATTTTTATGTTTATTTTTCCACATGATTGTCTGCCCAGTACCTAGTACAGTTGTCCCTCGCTATAACGCGGTTCACCTTTCATGGCCTTGCAGTTTTGCGGATTTTTTTTTAGTGCAATTTTGCATGCTTTTTTTTTTTTTTTTTTTTTTTTTTTACAGCGCATTGTGTTCTGCATCCTTATTTTTCTACGAAGGTTTGAACTTTGAGAGTGTTTAAACAACAGAGAAAAGTGAGGAAATGTTAATGCCTGTCTGAGAAAAGTGTACAAAGTGTGTAGTGAGGGGTTTTACAGACTTAAAACATCTATAATTGTAAAAAATAAAGCTGACTACTTTGCGGATTTCGCCTATTGCGGGTTATTTTTAGAACGTAACTCCCGTGATTAACGAGGGACCACTGCATTTATCATTTTAGTGTGCACCCTTTTGTAAACCACATTCCTGTGTAGCCTTAACCGTAACTTCAGCTGATCGTTGGCAGTTTTGCATAGTGCACCTTTAAACTTGTTAAGCTTCATTAACAAGTACTTTTTAAATGTAGCTGCCATGCTGCATTGCTAAATATACTGCAGTCAGCTGTGCGAGCTGACTGGGGATAGAGTCGGGATGCAGCAATGCCTAGTTTGGTATTGAAGCCGATACCAGGCAAAAACTGAGCATTGTGTTGTATTGACTGATATTCAGTTCTCAAAACCCTGAGTAACATGTTAGAAATAAAAAAAAAAACAAAAAAAAAGACTGTCTAGGTTTTCTGCATTTGAAGCCTGAATTTCTCAATTGGTGGTAAAAAGAAGGATTTTGTAGCAGTTATTTTGTCCAGTGACCTGAAACTAATATCCCAGCCTACACTGTTGAGTGAAGGTAATGGATTAGATCGGCACTGGGAAAAGTGGTGTCAGTGTATCCCCAGGACAGATGGTGATGAACTGTGTGTGAGCCGTGTCAACCTCTGTCTCAGTGACCGTGTTTGTGGCTTCAGGTCCGGTTTGTGAAGAACGTGACTGAATGGAGGGAAATGAAGCCGGCCTTCTACCACGGACACGTCTCCTTCCTCGACTTCACCAAGTAAAGACTCAGTCATGTGGTGTGGCTTTGTGCAGTCGACTCCACCTTGTGGTCATTTGACACTCACAACGCACAGCTGTCATCTGAACACAACAAAGAGTCCTCAGTGTGTTTAAATACGGGGGGCAATTTACCGAGCTCTTACATCATCTTTATCTTGAACATCTCAATGGTTTTTATCATTCCTGCGCTATTCAAATGCTGATGATTTCCTCTTGTCTCTCTCTCTCCCTCAGGTTTGGGGTTAAGAGGAAGCCCATCTACATCAACGTGATCCGGGACCCCATTGAAAGGCTGGTGTCCTACTATTACTTCCTGCGTTTTGGAGATGACTACCGGCCCGGCCTAAGACGCAGGAAGCAAGGAGACAAGAAGGTACAAATTGCTGAATCCTCAGCGTTTTAATTTATAGTCTAGATTCCTCTATTTAACTCGCTCATTTCATCAAGTACATCTAAGTGTTTTGCTTTGAGAAAACGCTCAATTGGCCCAACTTGTTTACTATGGGGAAGCAATGATGTGAATGTAAAGACAAGGACACCGACTAGAATTGGCCCTCTCGTGTGTTTTGTGTTTTCAGACATTTGATGAATGTGTATCGGCTGGAGGCTCAGACTGCGCCCCTGAGAAACTCTGGCTCCAGATCCCTTTTTTCTGCGGCCACTACTCTGAATGCTGGTATGTTTTCATGCATGGCCGCACGTACAACACCCGAAACTGCAACCCATCCAGACACCATAAACCTGGAAACTACCCGCTAGATATTCTCCAGTCTTCACCTTGATACTATCAAAGCAGCAGGCGTAGTGACTCTCAGAGAAAGAGCTCCGTTGTAACCGCAGGTTTTACAAGCGACCATGAAAAAAAACTTTTCACTTCACTTTGAAAGGAAAAGCGGTACGCTGGCACCAATAAAGTCTGCGGATACGCTCTCTGATCCGACATTTCATGATATAACACACACATGCATCTTCACAGTCCATCTCAGTGACACCTGTAAGGTAGGAGAAGGCAAACGTCTGCAGAGTTTTGTTCCCACCTAACACTACACCAGCTGATTTTACAGATAAGCTACTCCTCTCTGGTTAAAGGTGTGATCTCCATTGAAATCACTGGGTGTAGTTTGATTTCAGTGAAAGCCAAAGCCACTCTCGACCATCCATCCGCATATAAAAGTACTAATGTGTTTTGGTATTCAATATTTAATCATCAGGAGAGAAAGTTGTTGATTACCAGACAGGTGAGATAACATTACATGAGGTTTGCTCTCCTCCATCCTAACACAGTTATCACAACATGCTGGAGACATTTTAATTAGTGTGTGGTAAGTAAAGTGTGATATTTAGACAGTGATGGTTGGCACATTCTGTGAACTGTCTCTTTTGGGAGTCAATATGGCAACTTGCACAGGCTTAATAAGGGGGTGAAGTTTTGGCTTAACAGAGATTCAATTCAATTTAATAAGGATTTTTTTTTTTTTTTGCAATAATTCAGTTTGATTCAAGTTTGTAAATCACAATTTGAGATTCGATTCAGTGCAAAATTTTATATCGGTTGAATAAACGTGCGATAATGTAAGACACTTTTTCCTCTGAAATGTGAAAAGACTTTGACAGCAGAGCAGCATTCATCCCAAAAACACATTATTTAAGAAAAAAAATGTAATTCATAGTGTTCTGTTCGATCAAGGTTAGGCCTTTTCAACCAAAAAAAAAAAAAAAAAAAGAAGGAAAAAAAGAAAAGTCAGTGATTCAAGTCAAAGAATTTCATATTGATTCTGGCTGAAGTCATAGTGATTCATTCTGTTTATTTCCTTTGGCTGATCAATGCAGCTGAATTGGTAGAATTTATAATCAATAGGAGGGAGAAGGAGCGCACGCCGATGCTAAGCACCGTGAAGATTCAGCTGTGAAGGAAGGCAGTCGCACACGGAGCCACAATGCAAATACAAATTTATTACGTTAACACCAATGTCGAAGTGCTAATAGATTTATTTTATTCAATTTATTTCCCTCCCTCACAGAATTTATAATTGATGCATGAATGAATTGTTGCTCCCCGCCTGGATGGTCGAGGGTGAATATTCCTCTGATATCTGACAGGAGGAACCGTCTCCCCACGTTTCCTGCTGTTCAGAGGTTTAAGTGGCAAATTGAATCGAGCACACTTCAGGTAGCTCAATTAGTTCAGGAGGGCCGCAGACATTCAGACTGGTAGTTTTCAGTTTCACGGCACGCTACATTAAGCCTTATAGTGCTTTGCTATCACTTCGGCTACACTCATCTCCTCAAGGTCCCCGTCCGCTCCCTCGATGCTTTCTCTCCTCGTGACGATCTGTATCAATCTCTCTCTCCGTCCGCCCTCATCCCTTCATTTTCCTCCTCCCTTAATCTCTCCTTGGCCTCCCCCGCGATCTTTTAATCATCTGCCCTCTTTAAGACGTTTACTGCCATTTGGGCAAGGCTCCGCTGATTAACTAACCGTTGGTGCGATCAGACGAGTCCAGTATTTACTGCACTCCGCTTTTAAAAAGATGCTACACTCGCCTCTGCTGTCCACTGAGCTCACATGGGACGTTACAGCACCACTTGAGCTCTGATTTTCTCTTAAAGTCCCCCTTCAAAGGTAGGACAGTATTGAAAAATAGTTAATTTTTTACACATTTCCCTGTAATTCAGCAGGACATGTTTGGCATCTTTGGAAACCTTGGGGTCCCCACAAGAATTTAAAATTAAGTTCTTTTGGTTTGAACAAAGCCGTGCGGCACGCATTTAAAATGACAACCCCCGCCCCGTTCCCCGGTGGGGCTGTGGAGATGAAGAGGGTAAATGCACGACAGCAAATCAAATCAGCGCTGGACACACAAAAGCGGAACCGCCGCCGGCTGTCCTCTCACACAATCCTACGCCGAGCAGAGAGCTCATTGGCCGAGAAGTTGGTGTATATCTTTAAACAAACTTTTATTGCTTTTATTCCGTTCCTCCTTTCCCCTTTCCTTATCATGCGCTTCCTTATCATTTCATTTCCTGCCCCTGACAACTCCTGCCACCTACTTTAATTTCTTCTTAGTTCTTTTTGTTATCTTTTCCACTCCCTTCCGTGCCTTTCTCCTCAGTCCCTTTGCTCCGCTCCTTCTGTCGCCTCAACCTTGTCTGGTCTCGGTTCACAAACTTCTCTCCTCTCACTTAATCATCCTCCTCCCTCCCTCCCCTTCTCGTTCCTTTCAACTCTCCCACTCCCCTGTTGTTCTGCCGCTCTCGCTTCTCCGTCCCTCGTCTGCCAGGCCGTATGCCTTTGCTCTGCTCCATCCCTCCTCTCCTCACCGCCCAGATTCTCCGTCTCTCTGTTCTGGTAAACATTTTGAACAGTTAGCAACACTCGTGAGTGAAGCAGAACAAGACAACAGGGGAAACACCCGAATCCACATAAAAACGGAGCTGATCTCTGTCTCTGCAGGAATGTGGGCAGTCACTGGGCGCTGGAGCAGGCCAAGTACAACCTGGTGAATGAGTACCTCCTGGTTGGAGTCACCGAGGAGCTGGAGGACTTTGTCATGATGCTGGAGGCGGCGCTGCCCCGCTTCTTCAAAGGAGCCACTGAGCTTTACAAAACAGGTATCACGCCTGGAGCAGCTCGGCGCCGTTTGCTGGCACCTTGCGTTTTTTGTTTTTAGGCTTCCTTTGATGATGTAATAAACTGAAGAAAAAAACAACAACAACACAAACACAAAAACACAACCACAGCTCACTCACATTGCACAAGTAAATCATCAGCGTGCGTGTGCTGTGTTTGCAGATTTGCAGTCGCCACTTTGAGAATTGAGTTTTGATAAATACGTACCCATGCCTCACAGCAATTGATAATAAGGAGTGTGGAAGAATTTAATCCTGTTGGTTCTGTCTATCTACTCAATCATGTATACTAATTATTGTTAGCAGATGTGATTTTGGCATTGCCACATTTTGCATTTCCATATTTAAACAGCACATTATTTTGCGAGACACGCATCTTCAAAAACTATGCCTTCCCTTCAGTCACCACGAACAGATGGTAAAATCTGCATAATCTTATTTTACTGATCTTATTCCTTCTTTAAGGTCCTATATTATGCAATTTTCATGACTCTGTTGCTGAATATACTGTGGCTGAGATATAAAATAATGTTTTGCAAGACTCACAGGCTCACACTCAGAATTAACACAGTGTTAGATCCTGACTGTCCACTGGGCTCATTTATTTATTTATTGTTGTATATATTTTTTTATTGTTATCCAGATACTGCACAGTTACAAACATCATAGAATTAATAATCATAACAGAGAAAATAGGAACATTTAATGATGCCCACAAGATAAATGTTAAGAGATGGAAAAGTACTTGTTTCATGAGTTGAGTCATGAGTTTCATATTAGAACCAGTCGGAGTCGGTCAGAAACTGTAAAGTAGGGGTGGGTTATTAAAAATGCACTGATGTAGAGTTAACCCACCCAATCAAATGTCTACATTAAACACCTTCAATCATATATCCAAAGCCTAGATAAAAGGCTCCTTTAAACCTCCTCTTCCTTTGCCACAGGGAAGAAATCCCACCTGAGGAAGACCAGCGAGAAGAAGCCGCCCACTAAAGAGTCCATCGCCAAGCTGCAGCAGTCGGCCATCTGGAAGATGGAGAACGAGTTTTATGAGTTTGCTCTGGAGCAGTTCCAGTTCGTCAGGGCCCATGCTGTCAGGGAAAAGGACGGTGAACTCTACCTGCTGGCGCAAAACTTCTTCTACGAGAAGATCTACCCCAAAAATTAAGAGACGCGCACTCTGGGATAGAGTTTGGAGTCGTTTGGGTGAAGGAAGACTATTTAGAGGCTTAGTGGTGCACGGGGAAGAAAGGGACGAAGACTACTGATGACTGTACGGCTGGCTCGCACGGACGATTGAGAAGGCGAGGTGAAGCTGTGGGCCAGTCCTGGATGTGACTTGTGTATTCATGTCTGTGCCAGCCAGCTGGACCCAGAGGTCGAGTTTCCTCCTCTTCCTCCTCCTTCGTCCGCTGTGTCAGCAGGTTGTGCTCCCTGCGGCTCCCAGGCCACGACTCCCTTTCGCCGCCGTGTCAAAGGTCGTCGGTGCAGAGGAGTCGGCAGACATGTGGCCGGAGACGGCGCGGCCCCCGCGGCCGGTCACACCGCCACTCCTCCTGATTGGTCACGCGACTGCTGTTTTCCGATCCAGACGAAACGTTTTCATTGGCTGTGTTCTGTTTGGTTGTGTTTTGGTAGTATTTTAACTCTAATTTGATTGTCTTTTCTACGTAAAGACGGTGACAAGTCCCAAGGTGAAAAAAACCACATCTCCATGCCTCACCGGTACAACTAACTTAAAAGAAATTTTACATGTGAGAAAACTGACTACTGTGCTCTGTTACTGGACTTGAACAAGAACTTTTGAGGTTTTTATGAAGTTAAAATCCTGTGAACAAAGACTATTTACTGGGGCAGGCGTGTGTGTGTTTTATACTGTACTCGATGTATTTGTTTTATTAATCTTGTAAATGTGCAGCCTTGCCCGGGGGGGGTTCCTTGCTAATGAAGGAAGTGTTTACACATGATGATGTTATTAAACTGTGGAAGAACACGATGGCGATGATGCTGCTGCTGCTGTAAATATTTACTAATTTTGGTCCATTTAATTTCTAGCAAGCTGGTTATAGAATTAACATATTTATACTGTTGTAACAGCCTCGGTAAAATAACAGCATTTATCAGTTTGTGCATTTCTTTCATTAATTTTTCAGCAACTTTTTTTTTTGTTTTGTCTTTTTTCCATTGTATAGCCACAGTGAAAAACATGTCTGTCAACTAATATGCTGCTCTGCTGCTACAAACTGCTGTTTTCTTTGCGATTGTCTGCACAAAAGATATATCATGTAGTCGATGAGACTTTTGCCGTTTGACCATATTTTTTTTTTCCAGGTCCTTTTGTTTATCAAAACTCGTTTCATTTATGACTTGAGGGCCTTTGGTTGGCCAATTAAAATTCAAGCCTGCACCCCTCGTTAAAATTAATAACTAATGCAAGCTCAGTCAGGAAAAGCCCTCAAAATGACATTGAGTTACCCACTCAACTAATTAAGTTATGTTTGATCCAAGAAGGTGCTCTAGCTTGAAAGGCAAAAAAGACGAAAAGTTACACAGGATCTTTTTTTTCTTGTTTTGTGACAAGTAGACGCACTCACATCTGTTCAAGGTCAGTTTGTTCCTTTGTAAATTCCTGCTGTATTTCAACACACACATGTACACACACACACACCCACATACATAAAGGTTTAGTGGCTGTATTCGAAGGCTCAGCTTCCATGTGCCTTCTCTGCACCCAGCTCTCCCTGTGTTGCAGATCTGTCAGCTGGAACGTAAACATGTTTGTCACAACTTTTTCATCTTTCGATTGCCAAAAATATACATAAACTTAAGAAAACTGAAATGTATGCTTGTGTTTTTGCCTTTTTTTTTTTTTTTTTTTTTTTTTATCGGTACAAATGTTTGTGCAGCATTAGTTACAACAGACCAAGGAGTGGTAAGGAGAGATAAAGTTGGTACTGTGAAAATTAAAGCTGGATTATTTCAGGGCTGGCATCCTGCAGAGGGAGATAAAGAGCTGCCAGGTCTTGTCCTGCCTCCAACTGTGTGTGTGTGTGTGTATGTGTGTGTGTGTATGTGTGTGTGTGTCCTTTAGATTAAAAACATTTCTTTAAGAGAGTTTTATGGCAGAACAGACTATTGTCCTGGCAGTATTTTCTCAGTATTTGTTGTTGTAGTGGTTGCTGGGGGGGATAAAAGTTTTTTCTCTATCTGTCCCTACTTTGGTTCTAGTGCCATACAACTGTGAGCACTGATTTATTCACCTTCTCACAATAAAAGTACTAACAATTTGTATTTCCTTATTATTATTTCATATTTTGGGCCCCAAATTATGACATTTTTTCTTGTGGTGGCTGTTTTCTTGGTGCTGCAGAGCCCTCACATAGGACCCTCCAGACTGATAATGAGAAGAGTCCCCAGAGCTAGTTTATGTGACCCAGTGCTGCCACCAAGTGCTGCTCATCCCTGCTCAGATAATCCCCAAGCCAGCCGTCTGTAATTGAACTCATCCCATTAATCTGAGGTCATTCATCCAGTTACAGCTTCCTGGTTTCGCCTCTCTGACCCAGATAAACACGGAGGGCTTCCCCAAACCCGGCAGCCTCACTTTCAGGATGCTTTGCGAAGAAAACCTTTAACATTAACATTAGTTTTTAGGACGTCGTGTTAACCCCTGTTGGGTTTTTTTATGAGGTTGTAACGACACACATCAGCGCAAGTGGCTGTAGTAATCTGGGTTCTGTGCACGTGTAAATCACAAGAGCCTCTTTGAGGGATGAGCATCATTTTGAGCTGTTACTGAACTGCTTGCTTGACCCTTGTAACACGTAATGACTGTTGATAAGGTGATAGGGCTGATAATCACCCCTGACCCTGAAAAGTGGGATTTAATCTGCCAAAGCTGCCACCCAGCAGAACTGGCACCTAGTTTCTGAGGATTACCCTGCACTGGGAAAGCCTGTGGGGGAAAATAAATCAGATTTTCAGCAGGTATTTTTGATTTCTTGGCAACCAAGGTATGAAAACAAGTTGGATAATTTACCCCATCATGATTCCACACTAGATTTTTTTTTTTTTTTTTTTTTTTTTTCTGTGGGACTGTCAGGATTTAGGCTCTAAATTTCATACGAGAAATTACAGTTTCTGTAACTTTACTGAGACATTAACTGATCCCCACCAGGTTCCTAAAACTTTACAGTGAGTGCCCTGCCAGAGCAGTAATCAACCAGTTTATTATGGGAAATTACATGCCCTCTGCTCATAGTATTTTTCAGACTATGGAGACACAAAGCTTGGTTGACAGCCGAAAAAGGGACAAGTAAAACAGACATGCATGTGTCTGGTGAGGGCAGATAAATTAGCTCGCTCTTTACTGAAACAGAAACAGCTCTGCACCGTGAAGTAGTCTCCATTCCTTCCTCCCACTCCAAACAATATAGGCTGTGTATTTTGCTTGCATAGCATATTGATCCACGCACAAAGGACAAAAACATGAAGCATCACGTCCTGTCTGAAGCACCTGCCTACAGTCAGCTCCCGAGAGCGTCACCGTGGAAACAGAGAAAAGAGAGGGGCAGACCTTTCATAATTTTTAACAAGGCGTCTGCCAGTTTTATTATCCGGGCAGAGCTCAATTTATGAACGAGAAAGCAGAGCAGTTGTTATCCACACCAGTAAATATTTAGGACACAGTGCCCCGTCTCAGACACATCCAGGTGGAGATGACGGGCTCCCTGTGGATTATGTAAGGCCAGCAATAAGTCTTCTCACCCAGGTGTGACATGTCATGCATAGGCCCCAATGGAAAAGTGGGAAGTGTGTGTCCAACATACACACACGTCCACTGCAGCTCCTTCTCATCTCCCTGAAAAGCAAACTTCAGCAAGTCATGCAACATCTGCATGGTCTTTTTTGATTTGTGGGATCCTCAGTGTTAGAGTTACGCTTGTCATGCCAGACTCTGCTATGCTTAAGGTGAAGTCGTCAGTGTGGGGTCCGGGGACCCAGAGATGTCCTTGAGGAGTTTAAACAGGGGGTTCAGCAAATGAGGAATACTAGTTTGACTTCACAAGGAATTTTCTTCACTTGAAATTAATATGCAAAAAAAATTTAATTTAAAAAATCCAAGCCCAGGTCATTTGCTGCATGTCACCCCTTCTCTCGTCCCCCTGCCTCTCCTGTCTCTCTCTCCCATCACTATCAAATAAAGCAGAAAAGCCCCCCCCCCCCTTTTTTTTTAAAGATACAAAAAGAATGAGTGATTATTTTAACAATATGTTAAAATATGTATCTAATCATTTTTAATCTATTTGCCAGTGTTCAAGTATAACATGTAAATAGTCTGACAGACCAAATTACATGTTGACATCAGTGTCCCTAGAGTTTATTAGACATTATACACAAGATATTACGTGATGGTGAAAATTACAATGTGGGGGGGTCCAGAACATGAAAAAGCTTAAATAAAACCCTTGACTTAAGGAGTGAGGAGCAGAACCAAACGCTGATAGTTACTGATTTAATCTCCGAGTTGTCATGGGACAGTAAATGCGCAGCATGGCTGCCCACTGCGGGTCGCACTGTCATCATTTTTGACTCCATGAAAAACTATACTCTACAGAGTTTTCCATAGTGTTTAATGATTGGACTAAATATCATCTGCTGCCAATTTAAACTAGTTATTATGACTGGTTATTGTTTGTGTGAAGTTAAAATCTCAGTTATGCAAAAGGGTTTAGTTTGGCGTGCAACTTTGTGATCATTTCCCATTTTTTGCACCGAGCTGGGGCAACTCCTCACCCCCTCCAGGATTAACTTTGTTTTTTCTCCATGTTTTGTTTACCCCACGGTGATATTAGGTAATTACCGTGAAGTCGGGCCGGCCTGTAAAGTTTTGGATCACGTGTGTGGATCCAGAGTCCGGCTGGGTTGAGTGAGTGCAGAGCAGCAGAGCAGCATAGCTCCTCTGGGCGGACGCTTCCACACTAAACCACCGCCTCTCTCTCCCCTCTCTCTCTCCCTCTCTCTGTGTGTGTGTCTCTCTCTCTGGGACAGATTTATGCCTCGGCTTTTTTTATTTATGAGTGCCAGTCAGCTCTCGGGACCCCTCAGGACGGTGTAAGAGCGCACGAGACGCCTCGAGAAGACATGGGAAGCCCCGTGGTCCCGAGATGACCGATGCTTTGGTCAGATAATAAGCTCTTTTTTGTCGCCAGAGAGGGAAACTTAAAACAAGGCTTGTTTTTGGAGTTCCACCTCCCTCCTCTCTCTCTCCGTAGGATTTGATTCAAAGTCGAAAACCAAGATGGCCGCCGATTCCGTGCAGGTAGGAAAAGTTGACAACTGTTGCGAAAAGTGCGCAAACTTCTCCCACAGGCTCAATTATAAGCTAGCAAACAACTTTATCGCTTAGAAGTTGAGTCGCTGTGAGTTGATAGAGTTGTGTTTCGTGAAGGAGCTGTACCGGATCCCCCCTAAAAAAAAAAAAAAACCGCTGCCTGGGAATTATCCATGGATTGAGGCCTGAGAAACAATTATCAAAAAATATCCCAAACTATCACAGTTTCAGCTTGGCGAGCTTGTGCGGAAGCAGTTGGGAGAAATAAGCCAACGACATGTTTTTTTTTTCTTAGCTTTGGTACACAGTTTGAACCAAAATACTGACTATTCAGCGTTACAAGTCCTCACGTTACTGTAGGAAAAGAAACAACAATCTGCTTGGCGTGTGAATATTTTTCTGTTTCAATGTGGTGTTCCGTTTTGTCAACAAAATGGCTCTTTTCCATGCTTTTTTAAAACAACATAACTAGAAACAAGTGCTCTTTGGCTTGCATGGTGTATTTTTTTTTTTTCTAAACACGATGTAGGTCGAATGAATTGGAAGAATAAAAGATACAAGAAAATAAACTTCCAATTGCTAAAAAGTAAAGTAAGTGTAAAAGACGAAGGAAAAGTAATCTCATCTCCATTATTCTCTATGGACAGTCGTGACTCACGTAGTAATGTGGTTTCACTTGAGTGACGTCAGTTCTAAATAAATCCTTCTGACACGAAGTAACAAAAAATATTGTTCAAGTGTTACAAGCTCGGCCAAAGTGGAGCTGATGAATGATAAATGTAGTCAAGCTCGTCTTTAGCAGTAACTTCCCAGTTGTCCCTCCCAGAGAGTTGTTTTCCTGTCACTACCTGTTTATTTACATTTGAAGGAAGCATTGAGAAAATAAATGGCAACATGGCATAGTAACAGGGAAATCACTACTAAGGAATTACTTGCTGGTTTGTTTCCCATGGCTGCACACTGAAACTGATCAGTCCGGCTCTGTGGTTGAAGTCAGTGATGCTGCTGCTCAGCTTCAGCCACAAACATTTCTTTTTATGCTACATGTCACGGTTAGGTTTTAATTTTCTTTATCCTCTTGGGAAACATTTACTTAAATCATAAACTGGTGTTATTAAGGATTGCCACAGCAGAGCACACTGCTTATATGATGCTGTGCATTGGTTTTACAAAATACTGATTATATTACCACTATGTCACATATGCTATTAAGTAAAAATAAAAAAAATAATTAAAAAACAAAGTTGCCTGTGACACAAGTTGAGACCGGCCTACATATTCTTTCTTTGTCTGGAATAAAGATAAAGATCTTGTTGGCATCAAAGTATAACATTGATTTATAATTCAGTCATGTTCAGTCATATCTAATGCCTACAAGGTTATCACAATACATATTGTTTTGTTTTTATTTTTTTTACATCAGGATCACATGGTTGACTAGCTGCTGAGATGGCAATATGGGCTATAGAAAGTAACTAAATGATAAGAGGTTGCAGGTTTTTCTCAGTTAAAAAGGTGGCCTCATAAACAAGGTACAGTGGTGTTGTATATCCTGATATCTTACCCCAACTGAGATTTTTCTACATGCATGTCATTTTCTTTGCCTGCAAGGCTTTTGGAATATTTTTACGCATTGAAAAAGAAATGATTAACTTTGTCCACATACCTCACAGATTACCTAGAAATTGCTGTAACCGGAAATCAGTCCTGTTGGTTAGAATTGTGCAGCCCCGTATTTCATGTCACAATTCTGTGTGAATGTATATTTTCATATATAAAGTGCCCAATAAGAATACATTTCCATAATGTTTGGCAAACCAGGCTTCTGCTTTTAGTGAAATGATTGGGTTATGTCACTTTGAGGGAAAAACTGTGATTTAGCAAAGCATCATTAACAGTGTGGCACATCTGGCAGTGGTGCACTAAAAGTCATAATTCTGTCTGGCTAAACCTTAAACTCTGCCACCAGAGTGGTTTATGTAAAGTGCATCCAGTCGCATTGAGCAGAGCAACAGGTGCTGCAGTGCTCGCTTTATCACTCACTTTCCACTGTCACATTGCAGTGTTAGTTTTCAGGACACAGGGTGAGCTGGCTGCCTATTTGGCTCAAAACAAAATCTTAATAGTGACATGAACTGAATGATCTTCACTTGACTCCGCGGTTTACTACAGCTCGTGCCAAGCCTGCATGTGTAGTCTACAAGTTTATTGGCCCGTGTAGCTATTTCTGGTCAAACCCCAAGCATCGACCAACAGTATAGAGCCAGCTGTTGGGTGAGAAAGCGGGTGTCAGGTTGTAGGCTGAGGTAGGCCTCGTGCAGAAATGGCAGGGACTTGGCTTCGAAGCATGAGCCTGGATAGTGGCCTCAACTTTTCCATTGTCCTATTGTCTGAATGGAGCTCTTGTTGTTGGACTTGGAGCTTTCAGGCTTAAAGAGCAAGTTAACCTGCTTACTCTTGAGGTTCAGACCCAGTGGTTGGTTTTATTTCCCAGTTTCTTTCATGTATTAGGCCACAAAAGGGCTCCCTGAGGCTTGTCAAACAATTTTGACATGTGAACGTTACAGTTGTCTTACCTTTATCATAACATTATATTATAAACAAGAATCTGGCTATCGATCATGCTATTTAATACCTATGAGCAGTCCCCATTCAATATATCTAATAATTCAGTTAGCTCTATATTATCTTCATTGCCTTGCCTGATAATGACACTTGCAACAAGGAGGTTTCAGTTGTCATCCTTTCATTTGAGTCTTGGACATTTGACCTCTGGCTACAAAGTAACTAGTGGACAAACACTGATTTTAGCAAGCTTCCTTCCATCTGTTGTAAAATGTATGCATAGTTCGTAGTGTGAATGCATAGGTTTTCTCATAGTTCTTGCTTTACTTGTCTTCGAACCAGTTACACCCCGGGTTTCTGGTGTGATGCCGTTCCCCCGAGGAGGCAGTACATTTAAGTAGCAAGAAACAGTAAGGCCCACAATTTGCTGTACGGCCGCAGCACGCGGGTAAAAGAGCAACTCAACCAAGTGTTTCAGTCAGAGATGCAAAAAGTAAATCAAACACTCGTTTGAGTGCCCGTTCTTGTCCTTGTGATACAGTTTCTTTGTTTGATCTCAAATTAACACGGGCCTTTGTAGGCCGATATGCTGATTTATTTCCACCTTATCTGATCGGCCTTTCATGGATTTCCTTGCATTGTTGTGCAGTAAAACTGGTTCTTTTTGTTGTGTCCTCGTGCTATCCTCATACCACGCTGGGCAAACACAGTCACAGTGCAAACAAGTTCTGTAGGGCAGCGAGCAGGGGAAGAGAGCTGTGGTTCTTTCTTTTTTCCCCCCTTCTTCCACTTCCAGGAGTTGTGACCTCCATTTTACCTATGAGTCATCAAGGAGAGCCTGTGGACCTTGTGGATATGTGCAAACTATAGTTTCCTCTGAGCAGAGCACCTATAGAGGAGAGGGTGGGGTTTCACAAGGGCTGGTTGGCCAGGCAAGAGTACGACAGTGCGGTGGAGGCCTACGGAAATCCCTTATCCTACTACACACCTTTTGTTGTTAGTGGGCTTTTTCCACATAAATCTTCTGGGTTTGGAAGCACCACATTGTTAAGCAGGAGATGGACATTTCACTCTGTGCAGTATAAAGCTGTGCAGTAGATATGTAACCTGTCTTCTGTGGATTAGATACTAGGTTGATGCATTGTCCTTTACTGGTTTGCTTCCTGGCAGAGCTGACTCCTAACAAGCTCAGAAAAGTGTTGTTTTCTCCAAAAAAAAAAAGCCAAAAGCCCTCTCTCACTTCACCATCAGCTGCACTGACACTTGAACAAGACTTTATCTCCACTCTTTACTGTGCTTGATTGCAGTTGTTGGGTTATAGTTTCACAAAGCTCCTCCTCCTCCTCTCCTCCTCCTCCACACAAGTTGCTCTCTTGGGGGGGAGGCCGCTGGACGTCTGGCGTTATGTTTTTAACTCGGGTTAATTTTAGACACCATCCTCTCTCTGGAGTGAGATTAGGTCCCATTCTGGGCTGCTGTGACCTCACAGAGTGAGAAGCTAAGAGGGATTTGGCTGTTGCTCCTCAGACGGTTTATCTTCCCTGCTGATGTCAGTGGTCTGTGAGAGGGAGAGACACACAGACACACAGGCAGGCTTTGAGTGAATGACTCTAACTTGACTGAGTTTCTGCCAGTTATGGTGTAATCAAACCGTCATGGAGAAGGATATGTTTGCTGCTAATGAATAAAAGAACTCAACTGGTGTTCGCCTTATGACAATTTAGCTGGTCAGTGGAACATGCGTGGACTGGCTTGTTCAACCGATTTAGAGATGGAGTTGGCTGAAAGTCATGATGATGTTATGGTAAGGACCTTGTTGGAGTGTCACTCAACAACACTGTATTCATGAGTAAAACCAGAAAAATGTGTCTTGTTGGATTGTTCATCCTTTTATTGACTTCTAATCAGGCAGAGGTAATTTGAACAGTAGCCAGTTTGCATTAAGTCTAAATGTGGATATCTGACAGTGTGTGTGTACCTTAGTTGGCTCTTGTTTTTTAAAGTCATGATGGCTGGACATGACAACACTGCAGGTAGCAGTAGTTATACTGTGGTGAAAGTGCTGTATTTTTATACCTTGTGTCCTTGTTCAGTGAATGGACTTAGCTCTCTCCAGCCCCATTAAGCTTCCCACAGTTTCAGAGGCTTTCAGAGGGCAAACGCTTCTCGATTTACATTTCAGGTATTCAGCTGATACTCTTATCTACAGTGGCATAGTTTGCCTTGAGCTTGTACAGTGGCAGTTTCTCCAAAACATCAGAGGTCACAGCTTTGTGGGAGTATGAAAAAAGAAATTAGCTGTTATTACCAAATTGAGAGCAGGCTTGATATTATGTAATAATTCAGCCTATATAAACAATGATCACTCACAGAGGCTTAGGAAAGTAATTTAGTCATTATGTTGTCATATCTCCCTAAAAATGGAAATGATAATGACTAGCAAGTAAGTTTAATAGTCATCGTTAGAGACTACGTTACACAACTGAAAGGTTGTTAACAAGGTTAACAATTTCCTGAACTTGAAGATATCTTTGAAGCGAAGTGCACTGGCTTATTGAATTCTTTATTCATTTGAAAATGAAATAACTTTGTGACAGCCAGCTGCCAGTTCAGATCAGAGTCACTCTCTGTTCTGACTGGCGGGACATCACTGCTGTTTCAAGATGACCTTTAAAGCCAAAACCATTCAGGAAGTCACTAATCCCTCCTTAGTTAAAGTGACTGCCGTCAGGATGCAGGTCATGGGTGGCTGACAACAGCAGTGAAAACACTCAGCTCAAGTTCAAAACAAACCTCTATACCTGCGTTGACCTCAGAATGACCATATTGTACGCTGGCAAACACGGTGCGGATTTTAAGTGAACATATGGACATGACATTTCTGAATTTCAGGTGGGATTTCATATTTCAGTTTATTTCAGTCAACAGAACATCTCACTCATCTAAACCATGGCCACTAACCAAATTCACAATAGTGTGCCATTTAGCCCAATGATTTTGTATTTAGAAAAAAAAAAAAAAAGAAAACAAAAAACCACAACAGATTTTGCATCTTCTCTTAACTGAACTGTATAAGACCTGTGAATTGTGTGTATTTTATTTTACTTTATTTTATTTTATTATTAGTATTATGCTGAATAACTAACTTTTACTGAAGCTGCATACAAAGGCTTTCTGTTGCTATGTTGCACAAACTTTACAGAGCATTTTTGCAAAAGCCCCATATAACTTTTTGGGTTGAATTGTGGGTATTATGTTAAAATACAAAGTAAGAACTTGAATCCTGTGTCAGTCCAGTTTTTTCAAGCCAGACTGGGACAAAGCGATACATGGCCTAAAAACCAATTAATCAAACTTTGAATAGGGTGGATGCCAAATTTTTACGACAAAGAAAGCTCAACTCTTGGCACGCATTGTTGATTACTAGATGATGATGAGAGTCTGATCACAATATTGGGATCTGATATAAAACCTCTTGGCCTCTTGGTTTAAAATGAGCCTCTGCAGTCAAGTGAGAGTAGCTCAAGCAGTTCTAACTCTTGTATATGTCTGATTTATTGTTGTATCACCTCTGTCATGATCTGGCTCTGTTTTGTCTGCTAAGAGCTTTAGCTCATTTTACATGTATTAAGTTGTGTTTTGTTGTGGTTTGGGCAGTTTGCAATGATCTGATGAATCTTGAATGGTCTTAGAAAGATTGCCTACGCAGTTCATTTGTTGTTTAAATCACTGACCTCTGTACATCATTTCCTCCTCTTCCTTTATTATATCCCATCGCATATTCTTCCTCCTTCTCCGCCTCCCACGCTGACCTTCTCCTCACATTCCTCACCTTCCTCTTACCTCCTCTTTTCTCCTGGTCGTCTTCAGGGGGATGCCAGGGGTCAGCTGGTGTCAGAGCGGCTGGGTCTGGGACACAACCTGGACCTGTCAGACACCATGGTCCAACAGAAGCTGGACGAGATCAAGGAGCAGATCCGCCGTGAGATTCGCAAGGAGCTGAAGATCAAAGAGGGGGCAGAGAACCTGCGGAAGGTAATGAAATTGATTTTGTTTTTCTTACAAGCATCCTACAAGAACATGAGGAGGTAGTATGAAACAGTGCACAAACTTCTCTTCTCTTCCTTCCCTTCTCTTCTCTTCTCTTCTCTTCTCTTCTCTTCTCTTCTCAGGTGACCACAGACAAGAAGAGCCTGGCTTATGTCGACAACATGTTGAAAAAATCCAACAAGAAGGTTGAGGAGCTGCACCAGGAGCTGCAGGAGCTCAACGCCCACATCGTGGTCAAAGACCCCGAGGAACTGCTAGGTAACCCCACAGAAAAAACACCAACTACAGATAGGAACTACTCAAAAAGCAGTCCAGACGGGCATTATCAAGTGAAGCACGCTCACACTGCACTATACTGTACGACTTCGTAGGTGTGAGATTCACACAGGCGGTGTGCCTTTATATCAATTCTGCACTTCTGGTATCTCCTGGTGACTGGACATGGAAGCATAAACACATTGCATCACTTGGAGGTTTATATTGGTGATGTTTTGTCAGAGCAATAACAATACCTAATACGAGCACACACACACACACACACACACACACAGCATATTCAGTCTTTGGAGGTGAGTCACTCTCCAGAGGCCGACACAGTTACATTCCACATTCCACCAACAGCTACAACGGGCCCGACGATTGTTCCCCTCCGAGGCTGTTGAAAGCCGGCTCCTGTGCGATTGTCGACAACAATGGAATTTGGAGAGCGTTACCACAACAGGGGGCGCATTCAGTGTGGTTTTGTTGCAGTAGCTGCCCCTTGTGGAATAGCTGCTGGCGAGTGACCGGCCGAAGTCAGGAAGAGAAGGAATGATATTTTTCTGCTTGCTACCATCACATCCCCCTATTGAGTTGACATTAGGAAGCAGACGAGGAGGGACGTGTGTGCGTGTGTGTGTGTGTGTGTGTGGCGGGGGAGTTGGGGAGGGTTGTCTTGGTGAATGGTTGTCTTAAGTGGGAACAAATTTAGCCTGACTTAGTGACCCCTTATCTGATGAGCGAGGCTTTTCTTTTTTTTTTTTTTTTTTTTTTTTTTTTTTTTCCCTTTTCAGTGACGCAACCCCAGCGGAATGTCGCTGGCCGTCCCAGGATGATGGAGAAGGACTGACTGCAGTTCAGTTCAGCTCCAAAGTCATGAGACAAGTTGATGAAATGCGTTCAGTGTTCAAATCTGCAAGTGGGACCTCTTGTTTCCTAAATTAGCAGGAAGGAGTTCCTCTACCTCTGCGAGATGCCAGAATGTGCTCTTGTCTCAGGAGGACTTGTTTCGGGAAGGGAGGGGGTCTGGATATTCTCTGCCTCTCAGCTGAGGCCACAAATGGACTGACACGCTTGGTGACGGTGTCTGGGAACGGGTATGCTAATGTAGTGTTTCCACTCAGGTTCCTCCTGTTCCGTATAATCTGGGGATGGACGAAGGTATCAGCAGACTTTTGATATGGGCTCTTATCCGCTTTAAAAAGCAATATCTGTTTTCGGTTCGTCATTATTTTTATTGCCAATATTTGACGAACCTTTTTTCTGAAAACAACTGTAAATTTACCCGGAGTACTTTTTTATTTATTTTATTTTTTTAAATTATCTTCAGATAGGCCTGTATGAAAAGCTGAACCTGTTTTGTACCCGCACTTGCATTATGACTCGTGCATGTATGATATCAGTGTTGGCCGCACGACGTATCGCGCCGTCCCCATTCTCCTTCATAAAGAGCACAAAACTGAACCAAGGTCAGCACTTTTCTCCCGGAATACAAGCCCAATCCCATTTCCTCCCAGTCATGATATCACATTTCCAGTAACAGCTACCTCGATCAGCTCGGCCAGCATGAGACCCGTTTCTCCAATCATGATGTCATTGTTTAGAGAGTATTGTTAGCGTGTTTGTCATTGACCTCTGATCGGATCAGATTGGGATGGTCGGAGGGAGGGTTGCCCTGTCAGCCGTCCAGCACTGACATCAGCCCAGCAGCTATTCAGTAGCTCAATAACTTTTCCAAACCAAGATGAGGGAAAAATGAATTGCTTGAATTGCTGTTTTTTTTTGTGACCTCCACCGACGCCCCCTCATGTAGCGAGAGAAACCCCGGGCCTTACTGGCTGCAGTACACGTGAAGCACCTCAACACGGGTTAAGCTGAGCACGCACTTGTGTCATTTTCACATACGTGTAACATCTCACTGAGTTGTTTAACAATAGAAAGAGGAACGTGGAGGTATGCAAGCACACACACACACACACACACACGCACCCCATCAAAAACCTCCTGTGCTTACTTGGCATCCACTAATGACCGGGCAACAATGTAATGTGAACTCTTTGGTGATATTAAGACTGCATGTGCCACTGTTGATGCTGGTGTTTGCTGACACTGATCATCACTGAGGTGCAGGGGCGTAGTGGATGTTAGAGTTAGAGTTCATCCATCCATTCATCCATTAACTGAATAGTTCACCCACTGTCACTTTATTTTATTTTATTTATTTATTTTTAGTAGATGCTTTCCATAAACATTTAACCCTTTGAAGCTGGAGCAAATTCACTTGGTTTCTTTTGGAGACAATTATGTAGAAATTTTGTTAAAAAAAATAAAATAAAATAAGCCAAATAAAATAATAATTTAAAAAAATTACTGGAAAAGTAGCAAAAAAAGAAAAAAAAAACTTACAGGGACTCTACAGTATATTTGGAATGAAACTACCATAACATTACTGCAAGAATGTGTGTTCAAAAAGAAAAGATATAAAGAAAAATTCTCTTTTATAAAAAGCAATAAGATGAATAGAAGTGCATGAAAAGTGGAGAGCGTTACCAGAACAGGCGGCGCATGAAAAGTTTCAAGTGGCACAAAATGGACATAATCAAGTCAAGTACCTCAAAACTGGACTGAAAAACAGCGCTTAAGTAAATGTACTTAGTTATTTTCTGCTTCTGCCTCAGCTTCAGTGTTCAAAATGCCTGGAAAAAGGGTATGTCGACTAAAACGTTGGAGTATTCCTTTAACATTGCTTAGTTAATTTGTATGTATGTGTTTTGCATTACTAATAATTAGTGAACAGCTT
Source organism: Myripristis murdjan (assembly GCF_902150065.1). Lineage (NCBI taxonomy): Eukaryota > Metazoa > Chordata > Actinopteri > Holocentriformes > Holocentridae > Myripristis > Myripristis murdjan. The sequence goes on from NC_043996.1 coordinate 14,243,277, forward strand.
TAATTATCATTCCATTGTTTAACAGTTAAATGACTGTTACTAAAATTTAAGGAACCATCAATTAATCATTTATTACTGATGGTTATTATTATTATAAAGTGTTACTAAGCATTTTTGCTCCAAATCCCCATTCATGTCTGATACTAAATTTCAGGCTATCGACCTATTTGTGGTTTGGACAGGAACATAGAAGTCGGGTAGAAGTGTGCACCCTGTTGGCGTGTTTTTCCTGTCTAGTCCCACTTTTTGCTCGTCTGTACGGGGGCGGGTTGCCCCAGGGAGGCCGACATCCTCCCCTCCTGCCCATTAACAGAAACCTCAGCAGAGATGCTCTGTCAGCTTGTTATAGTAATTAGATGAATCATTTAGGCTTAATTTAAGTTCAAAGAATCACATGCTTCCCTTTTTCAACGTGTCCCACAGGTGTTCCAAGGAACCATTAGACACTGTTTTGATGAATCATTCAGACTGAATGAATCACAGGCCCGCCTGCTGGTTATTGTTATCTGTCTCTGGCAGTGACTCCTATCCTGCTAAAATTACTGTTTTTGTTTTTTTTATATTTTGTATTTTCTATTTTAGTTAATTCTGTTCTACTGAGGTTCACCTACATTGACTCATAGATTCCTACTACATCATACGAAAATGTGAGCCAAAAAATGGAAAGTCCAATAAAGAGCCTGTATCTGGAATTGTCCACTGTTTTAAACCATTCATATGCACAGTATATGATCTAATATTTTCTAGATCCTACTGAGAAATAGGTGTTGTTTTTGTTTACTCATCAGAACATAATGCTCAACTTAACACTTTTTGACCCCGTTCACACTTTGTTTTAACATCTGTCTCAGACAATCTAATGACAAGTGGGTAGCGCTGTGTATATAAGATGTGAACTGGGTTCAGAGCATTTTAGAGATGCCCGAGCACTCAAACCACCTTTGGAGCTGCTCAGAGACACGTCAGGCCGAAGCATTAGCAGCGTGAACAGTAATTTGTCCTGATGCGTCTTGGAAAGCATCAAGAGACCACACCTCACTCAGTCACTACGTTTGATAGAGAGGATTGTTGGCTTGAAGTTCATATTGTTTTTGTGGTAAGATGACAGCGTCTTCAACAGGTAATAATAGATTGGTTGAGCACAGCTGCTTTGTGTATGAATCAGAGCTGCAGGACATAGGATGGGTAGGGAATAGTGGGAAGAAAGTGAAAGCATGGGATACAGAGGTGAGGAGGAAGGAAGGACAGGATGGAGTTAGGGGAGCGAGATACAACAGAATCAAAGACAGAAAAGAGCTTATTATATTATTATAATCCTGATGGGTCTGAGGTCAAACAGTCAGTGGACTCATTTGACCCACACAATAGCGCCAGGTGACCTGAATCTGTGGTGACCATACGCCTGGGCAATATGGACAAAATCAAATATCACAGTAATTTTGACCGAATACCATAATGTTGATATTACGATAATAGTTTAAGGGTGACTATTAGAGCCTCCACCAAATGCTTACACAATGAAATTTTTGATAAACAGTCCTTAGAAATCTGGATATAATGGCAGAGCAGGTAGAAATTGCATCCCTTTACTGTAATGCAGCCTTGAAAACCAGGAAAAAACAACTCTTAGACCATATCACAATTTTACCATATCCAAAATCTCACACATTGTCTAGTCTTATATCACCGACATTAATGTAATATGGCTATGTTGTCCAGCCCCACCCGACTGTCCACTGAAATGGACGTTAAAGCCAAGTGTGAACTGGGCCTTTGAAGTGTGTGTTTGCTTATCTCAGGTCCCGAGAGAGAAGCTCATAAATGACTGCATAGACGCCAAAAAACTTGCATTACAAGTCAAGAGAAGTCAGGCAGGTTTTTTTGCCCACCTCACCTCACCTGTGTGTGTGTGTCTGTGTGAGAAAAAGACACCTCACCTCACCTGTGTGTGTGTGTCTGTGTGAGAAAAAGCTTTGCACGGTGCACCTCTGACAGGCCTGGGGAGGGTTTTTTTGTTTTTTGTTGTTTTCTGTTCGAGTCCAGGCATGAAAACAAAAGTCATGAGCTCATCTCTCAGAACTGTGGTCCAGCTGAGGCGATGGAAGACACTTGTTTTTTCATTATGAATTTGTGTGTGTGTGTGTGTGTGTGTGTGTGTGTGTGTGTGTGTGTGTGTGTGTGTGTGTGTGTGTCTGAATGTATGGCTGAATCTAAAGCCCAATCCAAAGAACACAGTGCTACTGCATCTAAATGGACAAGAAAAAGTAACCAATGGGGAAAAGTCACAGAAAGTCCAAAACGGTTGAAATGTAATTAGAGGTTGTCAGCGACATATCATCATCATCTTTGCTGCTGTCAACATGTACACCAAATTTGGATGCACAATAGTGTCACTTGAAGTTGTATGCAAGTTAGTACTTGTCCTTTTTTCCTTCATATACTCAGAATAGAAACGGCCCCAGGGCTTCCCTCTGCTCTGCAACAGTCAGAACAGAGTTCCCACTGCTACAGGGAGATTTGTCAAGTACAGAAACGCTCAAAGGGGGAAAAAATTTTAAAATTAACTTCAATCAGCGATTTGTTTTCTAATAAGTTCTTATTTTAAAGTGTTATGTGGCAGGCACTAGATGCTGTTTTTTCCTTTTCCTGCCCAATTCTCTACCCATCATGAAAGACTAAATATTACTGTGCTCTGGCTGCAGATTTGATGTGTTGATTTGTGTACTGATTTGTATCTGCACGATGGATGAAACGAGATAATGCAGAAGAATTATTCAATTACTGTTACTTTTACCACTGCACAATGAAAATGACCCAGTTTGAATCCAGGGAATGTCTACTCTTGCTGCTGTCCATTGATTCGTAGACCGAAATCCAACTTTTAAACTCGCTGTCTTGTCATTCAGTTGTATGATTCCTCAGTGTGTCGGTGCAGAGAGAGAGAGAGAGACTGAGAGAGAGTGTGTGTTGAAATGCAGTCTGGTGCTAACAAATCTCATCACGATATAAACAACAGACATTTCTGGATACATTATCTAACCACTGAAGTTGCTACCTGACGTGTTTTCATAAGCACGGCTATAGTTCATCTCACCAAGCTGCAGGACTGTTTAGCCAACTTAAAAATGGCTGCTAGCCAAAAATAGCACATACATGTTGAGTTATTTACAACGGATGCTCAACACAAGCTACAGCTCCTCATACAGAACCATATATCCGACGTCATTGTGAGAGAAACGCTTTCCCTTATTTAGAAAAATACAAGGCAATATAAGGCAAGTTTATTTGTATAGCACATATCTTATACAAAAGAAGTTGAAAGTGCTTTACAGAAGGCATAAAAGTCATTCTATAAGTAATAAAGAATAAAAACTGAAAAAAAAAAAAACATCCTATTAACATCAGTAATATCATAGCCAAAATGAATGAATGATTTGGTCCAGTCGATGCTAACCTGCTCTCCTTCTTGTCTTTACCCAGAATGCCCTCTGACCCCAGACACCCCCAACAGCGAGGCCAGAATGTGCACCAGCAACAGCCGCCTGGCCGCCCTGAAGAAACAGAACGACATCGAGCTCAAGGTCAAACAGGGCGCGGAGAACATGATCCAGATGTACTCCAATGGGTCCTCCAAGGTAGGATTCAGAAATGGGTCAGGGCTTTTTTTTTTTCACCCAGCGTCTCAGTTATATCAGCAACAAAGAATTTGATAGATTTTAATCTCATAATCCCTGGTTCACGTCAGCTTGCTTAAGTGTGTAATAAATTGTGCTGAAAACTTTTTAGCTGTCTAGGAAGAGTCAAAAACATTCACCAGAAAAGCCAAAAAGGTCGCCACTAACAGTTTTATTTATGTCAAGTTACGATTATCTAATCGTAATATTCACTTCTGACAGTCTGACAGCAGTAAATGACACAGTAGAGAACAGGATCCAGATATAATTTAAACTGCTCGAGACCGCGGTGCACTTACCTAACATGACCTTTAACGCGCTTCCCCACGGCGCTCTCTGTGGCTGCAGCTGCTTTATTGGCCACACCGGTTCTTTGAAATCTCTGTTTTCCTCACTTGGCTAGTTTAGTCATGGGGATGATTTAAAAATAATAATCTTAAAAAATAATCTAAATCTTTCCTCTTGCACCCTGTTTCTTTGCTGCTTTTTTCGTAGTATATAGTTAACTATGTTAGCCTTAAAAAAAAAAAAAAATGGAAAAAATAAAAAAGTCAAAATAGTCAGCTTTCATTCTTGTCCCTATGCCTCTCAATCCAGAGTTCACAGCTGTGGGACACAAGCGCATCAAAAGCCAACAGGGCAGTGCTGTATCTTGCATCACAGGCTGCAAGGGATTGGCAGACTTGTAATTACCTGTTTACTACATAATACATGAAGTAATAGTCAAGTGTTTTTGGAGCAATACCATGAGCAGGATCTAGTGCTGAGAAATGCAGCAGGAAGGCTTGAAAATTGCTGTCTGCACAGCTTTAAGACTGCAGGTGGGAGAATGACCATACATAGTGGGCTTTGCTTTCACAACTTCCCTGTGGGGGAGGAGGAAACAGGAGGAGGCGGGGTCTGCGCTGACACACACACTGTGTCATACCCACCTTTGTTTGTTCACAAAGCTTCTCTGGTCTGCACGGCTACTCTAATCTGCACAGCGAAAAAAACTATCATTTAGTCCAGAGGTGTGTGTTAGTCACCAGCGCTAATAATAACAGCTCTGAGCCTGACTCTTGGTGTCAGTCAGTAGCCGCCGTTTGGTGTACAGTGAAATGTAGTGCTGAGTGTCTCTGCTGGTCTACATCATGTTTCTAGAGATAAATTGATTTTATAAGGTCAGGTGAAGTCTCGTGTTGTATGGATCAGTCAAAATCAGGGCTCTTACATGGCCTAGAAAGTTTTAGGATTATCAAAAAATAAAATAAGGCCTTGAATTTTTTTGCAAATGAAAATCCAGAGGCAGTTTGTCAAATAAATTATTTCACCAGGATTACTTTGACATGACAGGATAGACGAAAAAAAGAGGGCTCATGGCACTCTGATGGCTCAAGGGTTTATGATGCTTGTAGTGCAGAGTTTGAATCTGACCTTGGACCTTTGTCATGTTGTCATCTCTCTCTCTCTCTCTCTCTCTCTCTCTCTCTCTCTCTCTCTCTCTCTCTCTCTCTCTCTCTCTCTCTCTCTCTCTCTCTCTCTGCCCTGTTTCTCTTCTTTTCAATCTAATGCTTTCTAATGGAGATAAAACTGCCCTACTTTTGACAAATGTCACGCATGTCTTACTCCACAACCGATTTATAGTCCTTGCATTTCACCCAACAACAGTGTGAAAGTTTCACAGAAGTTCCTGAATTTGAGATTTTAGGGAGTGTTTGAGAGATGATCCAGTGATACTTGTAGAACCAGCCTACATTCAGGTGAAACGTGATCGAGCATTAAAGTGGAAAATCAACTTGGGATATCAGTGGCTTCACAGGAATCTCACAGACCTGGCTGTTTATACTTCAGCAGAGCACACAGGGTAGACTGAAAACTGCTGCATACCTCCCGGAGAGGTAGCCGTGTTATGAAAGAGTGACCCCGCTGGTCATCCGTGTTCCCCTGGTCAGAGAGACAGACGGAGACAGACACCTTCCAGCTGGAAATAGTCCGGTCCTGATGTCAGAGAGGAAATGCCTGTTAGACAGAGGTCTTTCCTGCGCGCGCCACCGTCAACAACCAGGAGTCAAACTTCAGAGGAACTCTGGGTGGAGTTTGCTTACTCCATTTTGTGTGTGTGTGTGTGTGTGTGTGTGTGTGTGTGTGTGTGTGTGTGTGTGGTGTGTGTGTGTGTCTGTCTGTCTGTCTGTCTGTGCGTACGCATGCATGTACAAGAGAGGAAGTAATAACGTCACACAAGCAGCACACAATGACATTCCACTTTCATTTTTGGTGAATAACTTTTTCCATGTGGTCACTCAGATTTTGGTGCGATTAAGGGCATGAACCGGTGGCCTGCGTGCTCACAACAAGGCACGATGTCTGACGAGGAATTATGTCCGTCTGGGGTCATTTACAAAAGTCTGTCATGCAAAATTATGTGATGCATTAAGACTGAGTGTGATGTGAAAATATGTCTGGATGAGGAAAACACAAGTGGTTGATTCATTCATGTTATCACACTTGTTTGCTTGCTTTCACATTTAAAACTTGATTTGACAACAGTATGGCCAGTTCACACTTGGCTTTAACAACCATCTTGGGCGATCTGACCATAAGGGAACGTCTGAGAACGTCACTCTTGGTGTTATGATGCGTCTCGGTGACTTGTCCTCAGATCCATCAGAACTAATTCTTGCCTTTCATTTCTTACTTTGATTCTTCTGTACCTTACTCCAAACTCCCTCTCGTCTTTTCTTCCTCTTCAAGTCTATATTTCATGCTGTCACTATTGTCCCAATATTCCCCACCCATCCTATTCCCAACCCCTGGCCCATTCACAAAGCAGTTGGGCTTGGTCACCCTATTTTTGTCCCAAATATATTTAATATGCTGTTAGGTTTAGTACAGACAGCATGGCTCGGGGGTATTTTTTTTTCTACCAATGCATACCTCCATGAGAGTGATTATGTTTCCTTTGACTCAGGATAATTTTGCTTTTGTTCTCCAATTTTGCTCACAGGATCGTAAGCTGCTAGCAACGGCCCAGCAGATGCTCCAGGACAGCAAGACAAAGATCGAGTTCATCAGGATGCAGATCCTGAAGGCCAGCCAGGCCAGCGAGCTGAGCTTCGATAACAGTGATGTGATGGGTGAGCCCTCGTTTCATAATTAGCAGCCTGAGCCTTTGGCTTTGAGTAGAAATGACCCTCATAGACTAACACACATGCACCTGCATACAGGGCTGGGAAAATATTGATACTGTATTGGTAATGTGTAAAAGACTAGGTATTGTGTAGGAAGTTGGATATTGTAATAAGGTCATATGGCATAACTGTGGTCTTTTCCTGCTTTTAAAAGCTGCATTTACAGTGAAGGGACACAATTTTCTGAGTTGTTCCACCATTTGCCTCTACCTGCCTGCTTGGCTAATCATATCCACATTACTAATGATTGTTTAAATGTGTAAATATCTCGCAAAAGCATCAATATTCATAGAATATTGCCACAATATCAGTGTCAAGGTATTTTGTCAAGGATATTGTGATATTTGATTTTTTTTTTTTTTTTTTTTTTTTATTTAATTTTTAAAATATCACCCAGTCCAACCTGAACACACAGTTTCTGCAGAAACAATAATGTTGCTCCTGTCTCCTTCAGCCAAGCCCATCATCAGCCCGTTGGACCTGCGGGTGGAGGAGCTGTGTCACCACGCCAGGATAGAGTCCGCCGTGGCCGAGGGAGCCAAGAACGTCATGAGACTCCTGGGTTCTGGGAAAGTCACAGAAAAGAGGGCACATTCAGAGGTAGGCATTGTGTGTGTGTGTGTGTGTGTGTGTGTGTGTATGTGTGTGTGTGGGGGAGGGAGAGAGCGCGAGAGAGAGAGTGCAAAATTCACACCCTCTACCTCCATCCTAAACAACAAGTGTAGGCATAGATTCTTTTGACAAGAAAACAATTAAGACGGTGATTGGGAACAAACAGGAAAGTGTTTCTCCTCCCTTAAGACCCTACAGCAGTGAGGTGGACACACTGACTGATGACTGAAATGGAGTTTAATGGAATTTAAATGGAACTGACCACTATACTGCTGCTGTGATCCACTCAAGTAAATGGACCATGTAATTGATTGTTCTCGTCTCTCTAACACTCCTTTGCTCATTCTTTCCCGCTCCCCTTTCTTCCCACCCTCCCTTGTTTCATCCTGCTCTCATCCTCTCTTTCCTCCTTTCTCTTCCCGTGACTCCGTCCTCCCCCTACCGCTCTGCCAGGCTCAGGCCCGTTTTAACGAGTCCAGTCAAAAGCTCGACCTGCTGCGGTATTCCTTGGAGCAGCGCCTCAGCGAGTTGCCCAAAAATCACCCTCGCAGCAGTAGCATCGTGGAGGAGCTTTCCCTCCTGTCCTCGCCAGCCCTCAGTCCCCGGTCCAGCATCATCTCCACACAGAACCAGTACAGCACCGTGACCAAGCCTGCCGCGCTCACAGGTAACCAGACCAACTCGCTATCACCCCGTTTACACCGTCCCCCTACCATCTGGGCCTCGAGCTGCATGTGCACAGATTAATCAGCATTTTCGTCCCACACCCTGAACTCTAACAGTATCGGGTCGTTCTCGGTTGCAGCTCTGACAAACAAAGGTGCAAACGGGTTATTGGCAACTTTTCAACCCACATAGGTGTGATGAAACATGATGCAACAGCTCTACATTTTAGGAGAGCAGTCTGAACCTCTGTAATTTTGCCTTGAGTTATATGATAGAGCTTTATGGCTCTTGATGTTGTTGTTCTCTCCTGAATAGATCTTTGCACGCGGTGTGTAAATCTCTTATGTATGTCACTATGGATAAAAGCATCTGCCAAATGAGAATTGCAGTTGAATTGTAATGATAAACTGCTAATAAATCACCAAACTTTAGAAGCAGAGAACATGCTCCTTTTTGGTCAGATTTGAATATTGTGACACCAGTTAACTTTGAGATGAAATATGCTGTCCAGGACTTCTAATGTAAACGGTGTCACTCCTTTTTTTTAGAGAATAGTCCAAGGTGTAAAAAAAAAAAAAAAAAAAAAAAAAAGGTGTAAAAGTGGTATAGGGTAACTTGGTTGGTTGTTTTGAGTTCTTTATTGTTTCCACTATGGCATACTGCCCCCATCCTTTTGTTATTAACCATCAAAGAACAAACGATAAATGGCACTTGTTGCTGTCGCACTGATTCTTGGTCTTTATATCGATTCAAAGGCATCAACTGGTATCTGCATGTATCAGAGCTTGAAAATATTGGATTCTTCCAGTGAGAATTTGACTTGTTGTTTTGGCTTTTGTACCGAGGACATTAAATGAGCACGGTCTGTTTCCAATTAGAAAAAATACAGAAAATAAATTAACCAAACTGCGTAATAATCTGTGCTTTATTGAGCAAAGAGGGGTTTTGAAAAACTGCCATTTTAGAATCAGTATTCAATATTGGAACTGTTATTGAAAAATTTTCCATTGCCCAGTCCTATACTTGGCGCAGTACTAGTGAGGCAATTTTTTTCACACTTGCATTTTTCAAGTACACACTTTCTAGAGTAGAACAAAACACAGGACACTGACTGTCACATAGCAGTGAAGCCAGACTTGGCCGGCTTCTCTTAAGTTTCCCGTAGTTGAATAGTAACACTCATGCAGCCAAGCTGATGGAACTGTAAATAAAGAAAAGCAAATCTCTTCTCACCCTGGACCCCAGTCTAATCTGGTAAAAACCAACAGCTGGTGGATTTTGAAAGTATATTTAATTACATACCTACCATACTTGCATACATATCAGAATTTTGTAAGTTGATACCAATACCTGTGAAATTTCACAAGTCTCAGTGCCCGATGCTCGATACTACAGCAAAAGCAGCGACCCCGATTTGCAGTCTTGGAAGTATGACTGCAACGTTAAGTGTTTCAGGTATTTAAATATACAGGCTAAGGCTACATTAGAGTAACAACACTAAGTTTCAGAGTGTCATGCTGCATTGATACTACCAAAACTGAAAACGCTGGTATTGATATTGTTGTCATAATTTTTCTTTTTGACTTTGTACCTAAATATCAGCCCTTGTGACATCTTACTTAACGCAATGCAAAACAGGCTTCCTGCCCAACCTGGAAGCTGATGGGGTTTCATGGCACAGACAATGTTAATCAATACGTGTGTATGCCATCCTTGTCCACAGGCACATTAGACGTCAGGCTCATGGGCTGTCAGGACCTTCTGGAAAATGTCCCAGGACGCTCCAAAGCCGGCTCTGTTCCGCTGCCTGGCTGGAGCCCCAGCGAGACGCGGTCATCCTTCATTAGCCGAGCAAACCGAAACCGCGGGGCGAGCGCACGGAACCTGACGAAGAGCGAGGACCTCTCCAGTAAGTAGATCTGTTATTGCACATGCACACATAAATACATAATACAATGGCTCCCTGGTTATCACAAGAGCCATCATAGCTGCCTGTGGTTTCAGTTGTTATCCCACTTTGATTGTGTCTGACCCGTAAGATGGCTTGTCTTGAATGACCCATTTTATAATGTCAACTGAATCATAGTACCAAATGGGAGATAGTTAATAGGTCAGTACTCAGCGAGTGTTGTGTGTGTGTGTGTGTGTGTGTGTGTTTGGGTGTGTTTATGTTTCCTTAGATGAGATCAGCGCGGTGTTGAAGCTGGACAACACAGTAGTCGGCCAGACAAGCTGGAGGCCGGTCAGCAACCAGGCCTGGGACCAGAAGTTTACATTGGAGCTGGACCGGGTAACACACACACACACACTTCTGCCCTTGACCTAGATTTGTGTTGTTGACTCACTCACCCAGTGTTAGTGTAGATTGTTTGTTTCATATCTATTTTATGTGTGTGTGTGTTTGTGTTTGGCGTCTAGTCTCGTGAGCTGGAAATCTCGGTGTACTGGCGTGACTGGCGTTCACTCTGTGCCGTCAAGTTCCTGCGCCTAGAGGACTTCCTGGACAACCAGCGTCATGGGATGTGTCTGTACCTAGAGCCACAAGGGATGCTGTTTGCTGAGGTGTGCGCACGTGCACACACACACACACACACACGCACGCACACAGATTACATTCATTCCACACCAGTTAAAGGGGCAATAAGTAATTTATGACCCGAACAACCTCTGTCGGTGACCAAAATTGCAGCTACAAGTCTCTGTAACAGCTTTCCATATCCTGTAATGGACAGAAATATAAAAGCCCCAAGGATCAACCCCTTGCAGATATTGGTCGTTTTTTTTTGCCATGGGACAGTAAAAATTGTGCTTAATGCACCATTAACCCTCAGCTCTAAACATAGCTCTAATTCTGACCCTAAACTTATGCCATTACCCTAAAAATAGCCAAATCCAGAATTGAGTTCTGGCAAAATGTTTTAATTTCTTTAGATTTCTTTTTTTGACTTTTTGTGGTTGTGAGAACATTTGGTAGAACGTCTGAGTATGCAACATAAGATTAATCCTTTTGGCAGTACATTATGCATGTTTAGGTAATGCTGTCGGTGTATACATATTATATACATAAACACTTGGAGACAGTAATCTGTAATGTCTTTGCCTCACTCTTTAAATCTTTATTATGTTTCTCTCATCCAGGTGACGTTTTTCAATCCTGTCATTGAGCGACGGCCGAAGCTACAAAGACAAAAGAAGATTTTCTCAAAGCAGCAAGGTGATTCAGTGTTGCACTGTTGTTCCCACATCTTTGATTATTCAAATGGAACTTGTAGTTTGTTACCTTTGTCTCCATGACAACCAGCCTCAGAGGTGGTGACCTCAGAGTTGTAATGGCAACATTGGGTATCGTCTTGTTGTGATGGAACAGTTCAGATGATTAAAAACGTTGTCGTGTTGGTGTTTGGTCTGGCTTATGCACTTCCTCCTGTTCCGCTCCTGTCTCTCTACTCCTCTTTTTCCTTTGCTTCTCTCCCACATTTCCATCACTCTCTCCAACCTTCTCCTCCTCCTTCGCCACGTCCCTTATTCCTGTTTCTCATTCTCCTTCACATCATCTATCTCCCTTCTCTGCCTTCGAATCATGCTCCTCTCTCTCTCTTTTTCCCACCCTCCTCTCCTTCTTTCTCCTCTTCAGGTAAGACCTTCCTGCGGGCCCCACAGATGAACATCAACATCGCCACCTGGGGCCGCCTGGTGAGAAGAGCCATCCCGACAGTCAGCACCAACTCCTTCAGCCCACAGGCGGCTGAGACCGGACCCAGCAGCCTGCCTGGCTCACCCACACCCAGCAGGTAGACACACACAGGCGTGCAAACATACTGAACAAAAAATAAGCACACAAACTAGGGCTTAATGTGCTTATTCATTCATCTGGGCGCCGCAGTTCGCGGCTCCAGGTGTGAATGTGATACAGGATGAAGCTGAATCAGCTGAACGAGCACGTTCACTTTCTTTCCTCTTCCTGGATTAAGAAAAATAATACAATCTGTAATTGTCATCTTCCAGTTAAAGGACCATACCAGTGATTTTGAATGTTTGGCCCATTTAGTAAGTGATGATTGATGATGACTTTTTTTTAAGCCAGCCCAACCCGTAAAGGATCATAAGGCACCTTTACAGAGTACAACAGCAATAATAAAAACAGCTTCCTGTTGTGCTGATCAAACAACAGCTGAACTTGGTGCCTTATCTTTACTGATACAGTGCACTCTTCCTTGTGTCCCAAGCCCGCTCTAAGTAATTGGCTAAATGGCTCTTTTTCAAACAGCCATCGTAATCGTTATGAGTCAACCTTATCTACCAGGTCAACCTCATAGTTTATATCAGAGAATAAAATAGAGTACAGAACAAACAATACAAAACAAAAATCCTGTTCATTTTCTGTCTCCCTAGATCACACATTGGGCAGATTCGCTCTTCCAGGAGCAAACCTGCCTGTCTCAGTACAAAGTACCACTACAACTGATCTAATCTGAGCACACAGTGATCTTTTTTTCTCTTTGACAGGTTATGCAGAGCATAATTTTCATGTATGAGTGTGTAATTTAGGCTTATTCCAAATCGCAGTCACTTGGTTATATTTAACACTGCAAATTACTATGTCCTTTAATTCTGATATACCAGTCTTCTATTATATATATATATATATATATATATATATATATATTCACTAAACATATTGAACATATCCTTCATCCAGGGTCCTTTCTCTATTTTGTCCCATTTAAATATTCTCTTACCTAATCTATTATCATCCATATTAAGTTATCTATTCTGTAATCTTCTAGTACCAGCTTTTCATCAAACCTCACAATTCTCATCCCATATCTCCTGTAATTGAGGGAATTGGTAAATATTTAGACAGACCAAGAAAATGTCAAATGGCCCACTTATTCACAGAAACGCTCTTGACCCCAAACCCCGCTGCATAATCAAAAACTGGACTAACAGCGGCCTGAGAAAGTTTTCTGTCTGTATGGAATCCGATGTCTTTAAATCGGTATTTACTGATGTGTTCCACTTAAATTCGACATCAAGTCAGGGAATTTAACAAACTCTGGGGACAAGTTGGGGAATTATCATCTTCTATTTAAAACATTGGTTGCTTGTTGACCAAACATTTATTTTCAGCGTTGCTCACTTTGTATTTATGTCTGCTAAAGAATGAAACAGAATAATTTTAAAAAATCTTTGGTCAACGAAAAAAATCATGATCCAATTTGTATATGGAAAAGTGAAGGTATTTACATCTGACATGGAGTGGGGTTCCTGTGGATGATTTATTTCATGTTGGTGTATATCTACCCAGCGACCCGTTGGTGACTAAGCTGGACTTTGACAAAGAGCCCAGCACGGGACCAAAGCACTACCCAGCACCCGACGACATCAGAGAACCACTGGCACAGGATAAGATGCCAGACAAGGAAGAAGTACAGGTATTGCTGCAGATTTACAGGAAGCATGAAGTCAGACAGAAACCAGACAGAAAAGACTGGCTTTTATAGACAGTATGGTTACAAGACGATGACTGATACATTCAAGCAGCAAAATGTACAGAAAACATCAAATGGGCACTGAGTGAAAGTGCAGTAAACAGAACATCATTATCGTCTTTTGCTCTAAATTGGCAGATTTGCACAACTGACTGCATAAATGTTAGTTTATGGGAGATAATTTCATGTTTCATTATCATTTTTGCCCACTGAGATAAACCAGACATAGCCAAGCTGCTTTCAATAAGCATCAAATCATACCCGGTGCATCCCAGCAGCATGCTTTGCACAGGCATCCGGTAACATTTGCCTCCTTAACTTCATCACCTCATTATCTCCTCCCTCGCCTTTCCATATGGTACGTGCAGTCGAGGAGAGCATAATTGGCTTTAAAAACCTTGACACTGTTGTCAAGTGTATGTGCAGCATATCGTGCATGACGGTGTCTTCGCTCCTACTTCCTTCCTTGTCTCTCCCAGGACGCCCTGGCCTCGTTTGACTTCCTGAACAAGAGGAACAGCATAGCGGTGAAGTCGGAGCTGGACGGAGTGGTGGAGCAGGACATCCAGCCCCCAGACCTGGAGCTCACCGCCATACAGAAAGACACAGAGATAAGGTGGGGGGCATTAATCTGCTGCTTGAAATCGTTCTTGTCAGGTTTGTGCTGCTAGTATAGCTTAAAATCAAAAGTAGAAATGGAGATGGTAATAGTTGTTGTGCTGCTCCCAATAGTGATTAAAATTAAAGTGACTGGAATAGAAAAATAAATTCCCAACCAGGCTGTGTATTCCTCAAACTGTGGGATTCATGGGACAAGGGGGCATAGAGAGAAACCTTGGCATCCTGTTACCACATTTTGCTGTTTATTTGTTGTTGTTGTCTTTCACATAAAACAGTAAATGTCCCTGTGATATATTGCACTGCAAAGGAGTTTGAGACTGTTTCAGAGTAAGTGAAATGGTCATGGGGTGGAAATGCTGCCCCCTGGCAATGAATGTTGGTGTTTGTCATTTACAGTCACATTTCAAAAAATGTCCATGGCATATTATTGCTGCAGCCAGTTCCTTCATTTCAAACACTGGCTTCATGCAGGTAGGTCTGCCTTGCATTCCTGCATATGCGTTTACATGTGTTGTACTAATGTCAACACTGATCCTCTTCCAGGGAAGAAGAGCAGTTCCACTTCAGTCTGCAAGACTTCAAATGTGTGGCTGTCCTCGGACGTGGGCACTTTGGAAAGGTCCATGTCATTTTGTTTATTCACCATAACTAATTGGTCAGGAGGTTGTTGAGGTTGAAAACAGGTTTCTCTAAGCTGTCTTTGTCTGTGTCCCTCAGGTGTTGTTAGCAGAGTATAAAAGCACAGGAGAGATGTTTGCCATCAAAGCTCTGAAGAAAGGAGACATTGTGGCTCGTGACGAGGTAGACAGGTAAAGGCTCGACCCTGCTGCTCTTTAATTAATTACTCTCAGTGGTGTGTCAACAAACCTGTGTGTGGGGGGTTTCTTAGCCCAACAAAGCCATGCTGATGTCAAAAAGTATATTTGTCTGATGTGATGATCTTTTACACTGAGGATTGTCCACATGGGCTGAAAAGGCTGCACCCTCACTGCACCCTGCACTTCAGTTTCTTACATTTCTTCTCCTACCTATAAGTAAAGAGATAAAGAAAAGCTACATTTACTTTATTTGATCCTACCTCTTGGGTAAATCCACAATTTCTGGACATTTTAGTGATAGTTGCAGCTCCTTCACTGATCTTTCTTGAGTCTTAAGAAAATTACTCAAAAGCCAAGCATAATAACTTGATTTTGCTTTAATGAATTGCACGTGTGGACTCCTCTCAAAAGAATGTGATGTGTGAATGTTAAGGACACAGTTACTGCAGAGTTGTGTGTGAATCTGGGAGAGACTAAATTGACGAGCTTACTTCCCCTACCCGCCTCTGATTGGCTTGAAATTGGCTAGCACAGTAATTGGTAAAAAATAACCCAACCCTCATTGCTTAGGTTTGGTAAGGGTTAGAGTTAGAGTTAGCCAATCAGAGGCAGAGTATGGGTGGGTCTTCCTGAGGCATGCACGTCCAGTATGTCAGTTTAGTCTCTTTCATGTGATTTTTTTTTTTTTTCCCTTTGGTGAATTTCACTTCCCCGTTGTTCCTATGACTAATACCACAGCTTCTTCTCTTCCCCAGCCTGATGTGTGAGAAGCGGATCTTCGAGACAGTGAACAGCGTCCGCCACCCCTTCCTGGTCAACCTGTTTGCATGTTTTCAGACCCAGGAGCATGTGTGTTTCGTCATGGAGTACGCAGCGGGAGGCGACCTGATGATGCACATCCATGCCGATGTTTTCTCTGAACCCAGGGCCATGTGAGTGACCAGTTTAACTCATTGTCTGAATTTAAATGTGTATTCTTACTACATTACATCTTGTACTAACTGTAAAAAATACACACCGTTTGAGTTTATACAATGAAATCCCGTAATATATAATAGAACAGCAGCAGTTTTTTTTTAAACACATTTGGTGTACATGCGCCAACACAGCCCATTTCGTACCTCACTTAATTATGCCTCACAGGATGTCATGTGTGGGTAATTGAATGTCAAAACTTCAAACTTAATATTCTGTAACTCCTACACCATCGCTAACAATTTTGATGAAACTTGGAGAGATGATGCAAGTTGTTACTGACTGCCCAAAGGAATGCCTGCATTATGTGTGGGAGACAGCACATGTATTTTATTTTTCTTATTTTGGATTTTTTTTTTTGTTTGTTTGTTTTAATATAGTTAGTGGTACAAATTCAATACCCTTAAGACATCTCATTACAGTGTGCAGTTTTTTGCCAACCTGAGTTTATCCATGTGCTGCTGCAGTGGGTGGTGATCCAAAGTGTGTTTTTAGCACCAAAAAAAAAAAAAAAGTTGAATGACAGGTAACACATTTTACAGCTCGCAGATTATCTTCAGGGGTTTATTGACAGGTAGTCAGGCAGAACTGGCTTTTAAATATTCTAAAAGAGCTTGTTTTCAGTATTTAGTTCCTTTTTTCTTCCTGAACAGCATGTGAGCTGATAGATTGCCTGTCTTATTATTATTGTTATTGCTACTGTTATTTCCTCGATAAAGGCCACTCAACCCAGTCCTTTGTTTTGATTTGTTATACTTTCACAGATTTTATGCAGCCTGTGTGGTATTGGGATTACAGTTTTTACATGACCACAAGATTGTGTACAGGTAAGAACACTGAATTAATTCTCATATCTGTTAGGACCATAAAGCTGATAAAGTTATGTTTACTTTAGGTGTTGACTTTTCTTGTAACTTGCAGAGATTTGAAGCTGGATAACCTGCTCTTGGACACAGAGGGTTACGTGAAGATTGCTGATTTTGGGCTTTGCAAAGAAGGTAGGAAAGAAAACCACATCAATCTGAAGGCCTCAGATCTTTTGTCAATAGCAATCGATCCCAGACCATAAAGTAGGTTTTACAAATTGGAAGACGTTAAAGTCTTTTTTCTGGGAAAGGTGTTTCAGACAGCTTCCTAAACAAGTTTAGTGCTGTGCAAACTCCCAGGCTCATAAATCAAATCACAAGTTAAAGAAGAACCTTAATTTTATTTGAACTCAGCAAATCCAAAGCGCTGGCCAGCCCTGATTTAACACAATTTTCAACCCTTAAAAGAAAGTGCCTCCACAAAATGTGGCTGTAGGCACCGCAGTTTCTTTTCAAATGTTTAGCACAGTAGTTTGAGTTGATATCATGCAGCTATGAGTTAATATTCTTGTATTTTTTTCTCAGTTCTGAACATTTCCAAGATATCAATTATGGATGTGCCAATGTACACAGATGGTTGGAGAGTCAGACTGCTTTTGGGATAAGAATTGGCCCTTTTGATAACCATGCTGTCTGCCTCTTTCAGGAATGGGTTTCAGGGACCGCACCAGCACATTCTGTGGGACGCCAGAGTTTTTGGCCCCTGAGGTTTTGACTGAAACGTCGTACACCCGTGCTGTGGACTGGTGGGGGCTGGGAGTCCTCATCTTCGAGATGCTGGTCGGGGAGGTGAGTGGAGTCTGTGACAGGAGTCCTTTATTTGATGTTACAAAACCTTCACAAACATTCAGTCACTGTACAGACTTAAAATGTCGGATATTGTCATGCGGTTTGATTCATATTAATGTGGTATGACAGTGATTCATATTTATGCTGACTGTTGTGTCTTCATCTCGATCCGTGTCTCTTTCAGTCTCCATTCCCTGGTGATGATGAGGAGGAGGTGTTTGACAGCATCGTCAACGATGAGGTCCGCTACCCACGATTCCTCTCGACTGAGGCCATCTCCATCATGAGGAGGGTGGGTACATGAACTGAAAACGGATGGATCTGTGCATCTATAATGACAATATTTTTAGTGTCGATCATCAGGGAATTATAAGGTGGTATGCCCACTCGATCCAAATGTTTATTGTCATTCAGTCTCAGTCGTCTGAGAGCGATGGGTTTTGTCTGACAGCAGAGAAATCAGTTGAATTGTCCCAAAAGTGCAAATTCTGCCCATAATATTGCTCCAGGCAAGCTTGAGCCAGTGCTCACTTGATGTGAAAAGGATTTCACCTAGTAACTGACCGATGTTTGGAGCTGTCAGTGTCATCAGTTTAATATTTACTGTGCTTGATTGTCCTTCCCTGTCCGTAGCTTTTAAGGAGGAGTCCGGAGCGACGCCTGGGGGCAGGAGAGAGGGACGCAGAGGAAGTCAAAAAGCATCTATTCTTCAGGGTAAGAAACCAAACACTAACGAATCTTTTCCATTTTTGTAAGCAAGGTAAAACAGTTTGCCCCTGAGGGTTAGTTTGTTCTGGTTGCCAGGTAGTTGAACTTACTATGAGCTTATCACAACATTCACCCAGTTTTACAATACGTCTTTCTTGCATTTTGTAGAACATGGATTGGAATGGACTGTTGGCCAAGAAGGTCAAGCCGCCGTTTGTGCCGACCATCCAGGGCGCCAACGACGTCAGCAACTTCGACGATGAATTTACCTCAGAGGCGCCGATCTTGACCCCGCCCAGGGAACCCCGAGTGCTGAGCTCTGAGGAGCAGAACATGTTCTCTGACTTTGATTACATCGCTGACTGGTGTTAGCTCACCTGATCCCATATATACACTTACACACACACACACACACACACACACCCACACACTGTGAACCAACCAACACAGGGATGACTGTAACTCGCATTTTTCTAAACTCCCCTGTTCCCTGCCCAGAAACGATGAGAGGGAGCAGCAGACTTTGTTCCTCAGGCCTTCAGGCGAGCTCTGTGCCATTGAAAAGACAGTCCACAGCCCTTCCAAGGTCCCCACTTTTTTAATCAACATGAAGAACTTTTTTTTTTAACAAAAAGAGAAAAAAAAATTGAAACTTTGTTCTTGGAGAAACTGAGTGAAAGAGGAGGGATGCCGAGTCCCCCTGCACACGTTGTCGTCGTCGTGTCCGCTGTCTGACCACTGAGAATGTTTTTCATATGAACCCCAAGGAGACGGCAACATCAATCATGTTATTCAGTGTCACTGTCTCATCATTTTTTGATCTGTACAGATTATATTCATTCGTATATTTTATTGTTTTGTCTTTTTTTTTTTTTTTTTTTTTTTTTTTTTTTCAAAGCCCTCATCATAGCTAAAGGACTTTTATCTCACTGTAAGGTTGACATGACTGCCATGACCGCGTATGAAATCGTCTGTCCATGAATCTGAAGTGCTCAAAGCATTACCATCACTGAACCGGCACTACGCTAAACTACAACAAACATCTTGACTACTACTGCTTCTTGACTTGAAATCCAAGAGTTTTCACACTACCAGTCTTGTTGTCTGCGATCCCAGTCTTTGTTCACACTCGTTTTTATAAAATGCCTGTCCATCATGTTGGATGCAGTTTTCCATTATTATTTTTTTTCTTTCCTTAACCCATGTGATGCTCTTTGCTGTAAAGCATTGGTCCATCCAGTGTTACAAGCTGCTTGAGGTATATTTTAACACTACCCCGCATCTCGTCATGAAGTCACTTTTGAAGGTTGTATTCCATATTTGGAAGTTATGTACTGGAAAAAAAAAAAACAGACCCTTTACTGAATTGGTAACCTGAAGAGTTGTTGGCAATTAGAAACACCTTGAGGAGAGAATATACACTAAGCTTCCACACAGTTTCTGCTCTCCTGGGCTCTCAAGTGGCTCCTGAGCTTGAGGTTGATATTCAGCTGAGCTCAGTCCTTGGTGTAAGGCGCTGCACACTGATTGCACGTGGTATTGCAGTTTATTGAACTTTATTGAACAATAAAACCAAGCAGGGTGTTGTGCTCCTCTGGCATGAATTAATTTCAGTTCCATTTCAGTTCACTTTGTTGTTGTTGTTTTTTTGCAATTCCTGAGTGGACAGCCAGTTCTGGTGGAACTGACGGCCTTTAATCTCGATACCTCAGTTAGAAGTTAATGAAAGTGAAAACACTAATTCTAAGTGGCTTGCACAGATACAGCTATACTACCAAAACCCATTTATCCAGTCTCTCTTGGAGGACCAGGTAAACTGCAAATGAAATAAAAAAAGAAATCAGATTGATGGACTGACCATGAACTCAATGCCGGATTAACCAAAAGTGTTTTAATGCTGAGATCTCCCTTGCTCCATCGTGAGCCTGAGCTGGTTTTGGGAAACCAGGCCCGGCTCAGTGCCAGTTAGTGCGTACAAGGTCTGGGTCAGAGTGACAATTAAAATACATTCTTGAATTCTCCTGACTGGCACAACCGAACCAATCAATGTGTCCACAATTAACTGACAAATTGTGCCAACCTAGTGCTTTTTGCAGAAATATATTCCCACGTAACCGAATGTATTTTAATTTTAATTTGACCCTGGCGTGCAGACCTGATATGATCCGATACTTAAGCTGAAAGCACTAATTTTATCAATAGTTTTTAATTATCTATGTTTAGCTTAATGATGAAATAGATTGTACAAAGTTTTTCTTATTTCTCCCCATTACTTAAATGGCTGCTTGCGCATGTTGTCAAGAAGATAGGCAAGACCTTTATTGATGGTACACCAATATTGAGGTTACACAAAACTGTTGCTGTTCACCCTGGTGTAAAAAGAGGCATTTTTGCAGTCATTGTTTGTTGCCTATCATGAATGCACAAATTAAACATTTTTAATAGTGGTATTGCTTTTATTATTTGCACCATTGAACACATGACTCTATGGGACACTGATGGTGTGAATTTTACTTTGTTGTTGGTCACATTTTTGAGGCATGGGGGTGAAATGTTTCCCTAGCTGATGAGTGGTCCTTGTGTTTTAGTGATGATGCAAATATGTACTTTCAGGAAAATGAAAAGCTGGAGTTATTAAAATGTTCATCAGGAGAAAACACAGGGGATGCTCAAACTGTTAAAAGGAAAATCATGTTTCTCTTGATGATACAGAAATATTGGAGTGATACATATTCTGTTCTCATCTAATTTTAGGGTGCTGCCTCAACTAGCCGTCATTACCTGAGGTATCTGCTTTTTCTGTAACAAACAAAAGGAAATTAATTTATAGATCAAAATATCTGGCACAACTGTAAGGCCCTTGTTTGTGAAGACTGAGCTCTTCTCTTAATAAGCCCTTGAAGTCTTATCAAAGATCAAATTACTCAGACAAAAATATTTCCATCAACTAAAAGTGTGGTATTCAAACCATGAGGTGATGTCCATGCTTTACTGAAAAGCCTTTTTTTTATTTCTTAATTTACTGAGAACAATGCAAACAAGCTAACAAAATAGAACCTGATCATTTTTCTACAAAAAGAAAGTGTATGTATACAGTATGAAACCAGCCTAAAATTGCAAGCACCAATTACATTTTCTCACTTGGACATATATACATAATATATACACTCAAATGAAATACTGTAAGTACAGTCTGCAATCTTTTATGTTTTAAGCTTTGGAATGTGTGTCCTCTCAATTCCTGCAAGAGTGCCTTCACAAAGGCTTGAAGTCTTAAGTTAGGAGGGAAAAAGACAAACCTTCCAATTTCCAACAAAAACACATGATAAAAAAAGAATATAATCCTGTAAGTACAGCAGAAAGTGTCACGTCTGTATGTCAAGCATCTTCACAGTTGGGGCAGTTTGTCAACAGGCGTGTCGAATTTGAAGTCTGGAGGGAAGAGGTCTGCGGCACGCGGGTAGATCAGCCGGTACGACTGTCGGATTGTGACGTCTGCCACGCCCGCGATGTCTCCGATCTCTGTGCAGGAACAGAAACACAAAGAACTCATGAAGAGGCAATCGCTTTACCTGCAATATAAGATTTAGCAGTTATTTCTGTACATTTGTGGTTGATTTTGTTCAGCATAAACTAAAAAAAACAAAAAAAAAAACTATAGCTCAAAAATAGTCAAGGGACACAGTGAGGGTTCATACACTGAGTTTTTCAATGATTTTTCAATGATTTCTCCATAGAAATTTTTTAACCTGTACGTTGTGAGTCTGTCAGTATCTGAAATATTGTATATGAGCGTCTCAAGAACAAGTAGTAGAACCTCGGTAAATGTTTTGGTTTTTTTAAAAGGTTGAGTCTGCAAATCTGAAAACAGCCAAAACACTTTCCAAAGTTTTCATCAAAATGTTTAACACCTAGGAGTTTCCAAAGGTGAGTAGAGGGACATTATGGGAAAAAAAACAACCATACATTGTGACTTCTAGAGCGTGACTTTGAAAGCAAAGTGTCTTTGGCAGTGCAGTTTTCAGCACAAAACTCTGACAAAAGTAACCCCGAATAACTGCTTTAAAATTGTTTTCATCTCACCACTGGGTCTTGTTTGATAAGTGTGACACTTCGACCAGTTCTTAACTGATGCAAACCAAAAATCTTTTCATCATCATCATGAGGGGGGAAAAGAAATCACTTCAAGTGCGGGTCCAGGGGTTAATGAGAGTCAACTTGGGGGTCCACAGGATGAAAAGTTTGAAAATCTCCCCCCAGCTTAACCCATTTCAACATTCAAGTGCAATAAGCCACACGCTGCTGTCACATGACCTCCTCACCTTTCTGAGTCTTCTTCTCAGCCGAGGCCTGCGAGGCCATGTAGATTGCTGCCGCCGCCACAGAGATGGGGCTCCTGCCGGGCACAAGGTCCAGCTCCACGGCCTTCCTGGCGATGAAGGTGGCGGCCATCTGGACCTGCTTGGGCAAGCCCAGGTTGGAGCAGAAGCGGGACATGAAGTCTCCTGTGGTGATGAGGTCCACGCTGGTCTCCAGGGCTTTGAGGATCAGCTTGAAACACCTTCCAATCTCCTTCTTGGAGATACGGGACACAGCGCAGATCTCTGAGGAAGACAGGACAAAATTTCACTGACAATACACCTCATGCCCTGACAGCTGATATACAGGATGGTTAACTTTTTTTCTTGGAGACCCCAGGAACTAGACTAAAATGTCACAGAAAAGCAATGCAGATCTAGCATAAGAGTGACAGACACTTGGTTAAAATGCTCAATAAGAAGGTGTTCATGTAGTTTGCAGGAAAATGAAACTGCTCGTTCTCACCTTTAAATGTCCTGGGAACCCCTTCTTGTCTGCAGGCAATGTAGAGGCAGGCTGAAGCTATGGCATCGTTAGCTCGGCCCTTCAGGCTCTTCTGTTCATAAACTTGCTTGAATAAGTTGTTTGTTCTGTCCTGTGAGGCAAAAAAAAAAAAAAAAATTATTTGCTTCCCTCTGGTCTCAGCAACAGTTTTTCCAAATTCAATCACCTGCTTAAACTTGATTATAGCCGAGATTCAATATTGAAACGAGTCCAGGACAAAAAGCGCTCAACTTCTTTTCCATTCTGGTCTTTGCCGTTTGTTTCGGCTGACCGAGACGCCGTGGGGCAGCTTACAAATCAAATCAGGATTTTAAGTCATACTGCACGCTCTCGCTACAAGCACATGTCAGGACATTCACATACATGTTTGACTGCTGCAGTGTTTTGCTGCAGAGGTAACGTACTATGATATTCCTTGGTAGGTTGATGCGGTCTGCCATGGTGGTGATCTCTTTGAAGGCATTAAGCATGGCCCGGTCCGAGCTGCTCATGGTGCGACGGTTCTGGTACTTGGAGTTGCCGAACTCGTCAAAGCTGGCCGCGCCTGTTCCCTGTGGATGGAAACGGCGGATGTTTACTGGTAAAACTGTCTCACTTCCGGAGAACTCAGACACGTTATATAACACAGTTTCATCGAAACAGAGGTAAAAGACGTGACCAATAATTGCCAAAAAGCACAGCTACCTGTGGTGTATTGGTTGAGATGCCAATTCTTGTAGTACCCTGGGAACTAGTTGGCAATTTCTGGTGTGTTAAGTCTTTTGTATCAATATACTCCACTGAATTTAAGTTTTCACACCATACACACACATTGGTGACCACTGTTTTGACGCCAAAATAAAAGTGAGGGTGTTCTTTAGTGTGATAATGCATACTTGTGCTGCTGCTTGTATTAGTGTCTCATAACCACTTCACTGTCCTACTCAATTACAGTAAAGCAACAGCTAAGGTATTACTGCTGTAAACACTGACAGCATCAGCAGATTTTTCCGTAACATGGGCATTTCAGCATCACACACTACACAAAAACAGTCCATAAAAATAATAAAATAATAATCTCTTCCTTTTTTAATAATAAAAAGCATGGGTCTTTCGACATCTTTTGCAAAAATTGTTTTGAGATCTCATTTTGAAAAGCAAATCACATCTCATCTCTGCATGATATTTTGCCTACACCATTGGTCGGAAAGCAGTATATTTCACATTATTCATTACTGTCAGTTGAAAATTCAGCTTGCACCCCTGAGTCTTTCCCCCTGCTGAGCGACAGGTGTGTCTCACCTTGCTGATCATGGTGGTGAGGTCTCCCCCGTTGAGCAGCGGGTTCTGGGCGTCTCCCACTCTGGATGGATCTTTGACTGCTTTCTCGTTGGTAAATGTCCTCCACTCTGAGCCCACATCGATTACACGGTCGCCTGAGGGAGAATGATTCAACAATTACAGAGAAATGTTCCACTGATTTTCTCTTCTCTCCATTTTGAGCTGTGCTTCAAGCCCGGTGCAACCCAAATACAGCTGAACACAAATTCGACCTCGATATTTGTCTCCTTTTAAAAGAACCTTGTTTACCTTTTTTTATAATCAATAACTTGAGATATTTCCCTTGATTTTGGAGCATTAAAAAGTCAAATGTGACACCACGGGTAGGAAGAAAAGAGTTTAGAAATGCATCAGTTGTTGGTGATAAATTTTGTTTTGTGTTTGTTAACAATATCACCAAGCAAGGCTAGAAGCTCAGTGAATCTCACACAAAACGAGTGTGCACACAACAGATGCATTCAGTCCTTATTCTCTCCAGCTGCATTATGTCCCTGTGGGAGAGTCAACCAGAAGAGGGTGCCCTATTCAGCACAATTCACTCATGCTGCCATCTTTGTGTGTCCCATTCAAATACTGTAAAATCTGTCCACCCTCCTATCCTCCCCCCTTTCCTCAGCTTTGTCTTGAGACTCTTCTAGTTGCATTAAACGACCAAAAACAACCTCTTGGCGAGTCCTTGGGGATCAGCCGGCTGGGGCACAAACGCTGCCTTGTCTGAATCTGGCTCACGACAAATGTCATCTACGCTGCTGCTTTCCTCTCTCCTTCGTTATGTTCTCTTGTAAGATCAAATGAAGCAAATTAAATTGTAAAAAAAGAGCTTCGAACATCATCTTGAGAAACATTTATCCATAAATCAGCAATGTACAAAAGGAAACAAAGTGGAGAAGGCAGGACTTATCGTTTGAGCAGGGCCACTTATGGCCTGTTCCTAGAATCGTGTAGCAGGGTCAAAGATTAGATTTCTGATATTTTAATCCTATTAGGCTTTAATACCATCCATCAGTCCTCCTAAAATCTAGTAGTAATTGTGACATTCATCCCCTTAGAGCTATGGGAGCGAGAGCAGATGACATTTCGGTTGCATCAGAGAATGGCTCCAGTCTCTTATATCTTATATCCCATCTGACCAGGTTGGAGCTCTGAGGGCTCATTAGAGGGGAAGTCTGTGTCCCACTGCGGCTCCCTGCTACACTCTGCTGCTAGTTAGAGAGGCTTACTACTGCATCTGAGTGTCAGGCATAGAAAGTGCTGCATGGATGTGCACGTTCAGGATGCTAGACAAGGTAAACACTGGCGCAGTAACATAACTGCATGGAGAAAAAAATGCAAAATATAATGTGCTCAAATATTTCCCTCACCTTAAAAATGTGCATTTGCATAATTTGTCTCTAAAGCTTAACTAATGTTGATTCTGCTCTTTTCCTTAACCGTCCATAACAACTACTCCAGTTCCCTGTCTGCCTCCACTATATCAAGGACCTCATATATTTTACGTAGGCGGGTCTCACACGTAATATCATTGCCTCAGGCTTTCACCTTCTTCTCGACATCCTTATTCCATGGTGGAGGTCAATTAAAGCTGTTAACACAAACTGAGACAGAGTGACAAACTACAGCGGTGCTGGACATTTCTTGGACTTTTTTTTTTTTTTTTTTTAAAAGCATCAAATGCTTCCATCCACTTATTGACAAAAGCTTTATTTTTTTACAAAAACTTGCAAGGATTCTCAAGGCCTGCAGGGATCTTAGTACGTAATAGTCAATCATGAATAGGTTAAGGAAACTGCTACTTAAAATTTTAGAGAAAGGAAAAGGGAAAGGATGGGGGGGAGAGGAAAGGGAAAGGATGGGGAAGAGGAAAATGAAAGGGGAAGTGGTGCAAGTATGTGCAGCTACAGCTCTGTTTCCCAAAAGCTGTGTGTGCGTGTGTTTGTGTATGAGCTCACTCACCCACTACAAGCCCACATTCAGGGCAAATCATGTCCCCCGCTCTGTAGTCCTCCACCAGCAAGGCATCAGGGTGGTTGGGACACTGAACTCTTGGAAGTGCCAGAGCCTCTCCGCTGTGGGGCCGCACAAACAAGACAGACATCATTCAGGTGAACAAGAAGTTCAAAGAGGAAAAAGAAGGGGAAAAAGACCTTAATAAATACAACAGAGTGCTACCTATATCCCCACAGGGTCAGATACATGAGGGCAGAGCAGAAACCACAGGGAGGGGGAAGTGATCAGAAGCAAAACAAAGAGGTGTGTTGTTGTTTGGATTTGCGTGTGTCCACTTTAATCCCATTTATGCAGCATCTGGGTCAACATCCTTGGTCTAACACTGACTGCTGTGACCGGGTTCACGTGTGGGGTCAAGCGGGCTGAGAGCACAAGCCCAGAGTGAACATGTGACGCGGGGAAGTTCAGCAGCGCGTTATCAGAGCGGCTCGTGACGTCGCGCGAGCAGCAGCAGCCGCAGCCGCAGCCGTGATGATGTGGCGAAAGCGCAACGGAGCTCATCAGATATCTTGTTGCACATCAAACCAAACTAGGGCTAACGCTACCTCACGTCACATCACACACTCTTCACCACCTCCTCTGCCACATCATGGAGTTTTTAACACCACCACAACTACTACTACTAATAATAATGATAAATACAAACACTAAAATATAACCACACAAGCATCCTCTCGAACTTCTGGGTTGCGTGCGGCTCTGAAAGTGCACATAACATGGAAACTTTTACAGTAATGACACAAAACCAGAGAAACACACATTAATGACACCCAAGCTATTCGTGTTTGCTTTTTTCGTGAACTTGGAAGATGCTTCACGTCCCAGTGCCGTACAAAAAAAGTGACAATTAGCAGCCTACAGCACAGTAGACACCGTTTCTCTGGCTGTGTGGTGATAAACAACAGCAGTGTTTCCTACCGCTGTGCGCCTGATGATAATCAAACGACAAGCTAGCACAGCAGCTAACCACAACAAGCTAATGTTACCGTGCTAGCCGTTCCGCTAAATCACGCAGTGTGTCTCGTAGATACGACAGCGGGGCGTGAAAGCAGAGCTGCCGTGTTAAATTAGTGTCGTGTGGGTGTACCAGCGGTGAGATGTGACTGTAACGCCACGGTCGACGCGAACTGCGAAGTGACAATGCTAACGCTACAACATGTCAGCCCCGACAGTGGATGGTGACTTCTGGCAACATCTTGCTAGTGAAGTGCCTAGCCCCGACATCCCGCACAGCTAGCGCCGCACGGAGGGGTCACTGTGAGGACATTTTAGCTGCCTCTGGCCTCCGCCCATGGCTGAGGCCAAACAACAGCTTCACGAAATAAAGTCTGGGTGTCAAACATCAAACAGACCCGTTATATTTGGTGACAGGGTGTACGTACCGGCTTGTCGATGCCATCTCTCCCCTCTCCCTGCCAGCTAGTGAATAGTTTGTAACAATGGAGAGCTCTACCTTTATTTATAGATTATTCGTACCACGTGTCCACAGCAGGACGGAGAGTCAGGAGGCTCAAACTACTAGAGATCGCGCAAAACGTCGGCAGTACTGCCCTCCAAAGGCTGGAAACGCAAAACATGTTGCACCTCTGGTTATAAGTAATGTTGCCACGCTGAGGACGTTCCCGTTGACACCTGATTAAAATATGCAGCCAGAGGTGCAACATGCCTGAGAGTGTCAGGCTTTGAAGGTCAGATTTTTTTCTGTGTGAGTCCCAGCGGTGTACAGGGGCCCTGTCTAATGAATGCAAACACTGTCACTTCTCCTGATATGAGAACACTGTCCTTTATAGACTCAGTAACCACTCCAACTCCCAAGGCTATTTATTTTTTTATTTTATTTTATTTTATGTAGTTTTGTTTTATTTCTATTATATTGTTGTGTTTTTTTTTCCACTGCACAGGCTAATTTGTCAGGATTACAGGTTATATAATAGCTTTAGGCTAATTTTTAGTCCAACAGGCTGTTGTTTCAGGCTTAGGCTATTTTACTATAGGCTACAAATATGCTGTGCATCTCTAATTCCTAATATGAGTTTGGAGTCTATTTACCTCATTGTGTGTATTTAGATCTATCTATCTATCTATCTATCTATCTATCTATCTATCTATCTATCTATCTATCTATCCTTCTATCTATCTATCTATCTATCTATCTATCTATCTATCTATCTATCGATCTATAATCCTACCAATAACAAGGTGACAAATTAAATATGTGGGGTTGAAAAAGCTTCTGCTGGACTGCAACAGTCTGTCTCCAACCCTTACAGACTCAAAATTCTCTGTACCAGTCT
The DNA here is from genome assembly GCF_902150065.1 of Myripristis murdjan. Classification (NCBI taxonomy): domain Eukaryota; kingdom Metazoa; phylum Chordata; class Actinopteri; order Holocentriformes; family Holocentridae; genus Myripristis; species Myripristis murdjan. Next base: position 14,272,152 of record NC_043996.1, read on the forward strand.
GTGACTATATTGCCCCTCTTCACTATACACTTCCCTGGCCTGAGAAGAAAACTCCATAAAGAGGTAATCTATTAGGTAATATTATATATAAGAGATAAGATAAGATATTCCTTTATTAGTCCCCACAGTGGGGAAATTTCCAAATATATATATATATATATATATATATATATATATATATGCTGCACTGTGTTGCCATTACGTCCACAACGCAGACACAAAAGAATGCTGAGCTGCAAATTGTTATGAAGACAACAGCAGGTGGAGCCAAAAAAAGAAGAAAGTGTGTCAGATTTGGGAAACGTTGCCATGGCCACACAGTGATATTTACTGGTCTTGGACAATAAATGACAACACTTAGCTGAAACATAGAAACATATTCATAACAACCATTAAAATTACTTATTTGTGTAGAAATGCTGTTATTTTGCTTAAATGTTACTTAAACAGATGTGCAATTACTGTTGTGAAAATATAGGCTATGCTGGTGGACAACAAAAGTAAAAGTAAAATAAAATACACATAGGCTACAACATAAAGCTGGATAACTCTTTTTTTTTTTTTTCTTGCATGACTTGAATGGACATAGCCAATTTTTGACAAGCTACTCTCTGATGTTTATGGTAAGTCAACAAAATTTGAACTCTGTAATGGATTTAGTTTGAAATAGCAAAACGCAGGACAAACACACTTAAATAAAAGTAAAATGACTCATTTTAAAATTCAGAGCACGTGCATGAAGCATCTATTCATTTGCAGGAGTAAATGCAAGGAGATTCCTCACTGATGTCTCATTCACATAGACTCATCCAGTGGGAATTCCTAGCTTTGAGGTAGTAGTTGTTAGTATGAAACTGAGCCTCGGCCTGCCACAGGGTACAGCCACATATTGCTGAGAATGCGTCATCTCGGGTGAGCAATCTCATCCAACAGTTTGCAAATGTTGGTTGCTCTTAATGATGTGAATCCCTGAGTCCCATCTCGGGGGTCTTGGTTCAATCCTGTGGCACAGCGGCTCTGATGGGGCTGTCCCACCACCACTGCAAAAGATAAACAACCCCCCCGCCCGTAGGCGTATGCTGCTTGAGAAGAGGTAGCAGTGCTCAGACAATATGTGCTTCCTTTGATTCATGTTTCTTCTTTTTTTACTAGACTGTGAAAAGTGCCTTGCAGTGGATTTATGTCCTTAAGAATTTGCAATACATATGTGAACCATTGAGTGCACAATGTGTGTGGTGTATTGTACCGACGGAAAATTCAATTGAGTAAATGGTCACAAGTCACAGCATGACAGACGTCACGGGTACAGCACACAGGCTGTGCACAGCGGAGGCTCATATAACTCTTTAGTCAGTACATAGGGGGGGAAAAAATGGCACATGCTCAGTCCCTGCCTTTATCTCTCACACACACCTACACATACACACACACACACAGCCACAAACCACCATAATCTGAGCTTCCCACGATCTGTTGATATTTTTTATTGCTCTCATTTCCCAGCTGTGACTTAGCATCTTTATGTTATTTGCATTGAATTACACCATCATCATTCATTGTTTTGGCTCTATGTTGAGTCATAACATGGGGATGCAGACATAGACAAACATGTTGTGAGAGCCGCCTAGTGCTGAGGGTGCAGCCGCCCAGAGTGCTGGCTGTAATTTGACACATGCACACACACTCACACACACACACACACACACACACACACACACACACACACACACACAAACACACGTGGCCAATCACTCACACAAACACATGTACTTATGTCACTATACTTGAGAGGACCTTCATTGACTATATTGATTTCCAAACCCCAAACCCTCTCTACTACATGTCTGACCTGAACCGTTACCATAAACTAAACCTAATCTTAAATTCCCTGTCCTGATGAGAGCATTATAGTCCATATGGTCCACACACACACACACACACACACACACACACATACACACACGCTCACTGAGAGAGAAAGAGAAAGAAATGCCTGTAAGTGACGTGCTTACAGGTGATTAGTTGCCATGGAAATATATGTTTGGGTGTGTTTGGGTCCGTGAGAGAGGGCTCATGCAAATTTGATTTGCAGTTTACCTTGTGTAACTTCCAGACTGGGAGCACACATTAGAAATCATTTTGGAAGGATAATAATGAGGATGTTAATAATACATCTTCATTTGCAGTGCAGTTAAACTAATAGCTGTGTTTGTGGTGTGATGGTACACAATGTTCCCTCTACAGATTGGGGAGGGAGGCCCGTGTTCAATAATTTATTGCACATTGAGCCAACTCTCAACATGTTGACCTGGTTGCCAGGGGCATCTGGGTTCCCTTGCTGTTGGCCCTAATTATCCATTTGTTCCACCCATGCAGACAGGAAACCCGATGCAGTCTAATCCAACCACTGTTACCACTGACACCCTCAATGTTATAATCCTATCATCAACGCTCCCATCCGCCACAACATGTTCCTACCTTTACCCTCCCCACACACCGCACACACACACACACACACACACACACACACACACACACACACACACACACACACATACACACACACACACCATATGTCAAACCACAGCTAGAGAGCTATTCAGGCTTGTCACCATCTGCAAGTTTGGAATCAGGACAGTGTGTTACACAATCAGCATCATCAGCACACCACCAACAGCCACTTTGCACAGCAGGGCCAAGAGAAATTAACCTGGGCTATGACCACTGCAAAAAGCCTCTACCAGAGTTTCATCAGAATCAGAATCCAAGGTACTGCTAGTTTGCTTGATTGAAAGAGCAGCCTGACAAAGCAACTAGTAATGAGCTACATGATTATAAGTCACCTTGTGGCAACACAAATCAACTCTGTGGATCACGGAAGGTTGTTAATGTGGCCATGGTCACTACAAATGCTCTGAAAATATTACATGGGACTAACAAAGACAACTTCCAAGGTGACTCTTCAAAAATGGTTTATCAAACTGGCTCAATTATACATAAAATATTAAAAACATGTTGCCCATTGCCCAAACATTTAAATCTTTTAAGTTTGATTTAGCCAGTTCAGGCTAAAGGCTTTGTAACTATTTTTGGAAGAAGAGTTACCTTGCAATTTTTCTGTCAGCTCCTCCTACTATTTTTTGACAAAACCCATTGAAGCGCTTAGCTACAGATTGTTACATGTTGGGATAGGAGAGAGCATTTCTCATTCATTTCTCCTACTCAGCTTTTATTTGTGATTCTAGGGGATTTCAAACTGAAGACCTGAAAGTCACAAGTTCCACTTCTTTATAGCCAGCCATTTGCACATGAAATGGAAACCACAGCATATTAAATCTGTTTAATGAAATGACTCAAAAGCCTGCTAACAACACAAATATAATCAATGATTGCGTGCATGCGTGTGCATCTGTGTGTGCGTGTGTGTGCTGTAAAAGTCAGGTGGTTGTGCACACCCTTCGAGTCTGCCCCTATAACCTGGCAAACCATCACACAACACCCTCCTATGGCTGCTTTTCTTTTCTCCTTTTTTTTCACTTCCTCCGACAGTACAGGGGTAGAGTGAGTGTGGACGGAGTGTGCCAGCAGCCAGCAGCCCTGGACCGGTTGAAACCTGTATGGGTTGAAACTCAAGAGACACTTCCTCCACTGTGTGCATCAGCAACCAAAACCAGACAGAGCTGGAAATGATGCATGAGTTCAGCACCCAGGGTCCTAGATTCCTATTGACTGCTGGTGATATTGCATATCACAGCATAACACAGCACTGACAAACACATAGATAGATAGATAGATAGATAGATAGATAGATAGATAGATAGACTTTAGTACATTATAATTTGCTGAATATGATTGATGAAGTGTAGACAATGCTCTCTTTATTAGTGCTAGTGTTAACAGTTAACCGTTTACTTTCATTGCAACAACTTAATGCTTCATGTCTTAAACGTGTGTGTGTGTGTGTGTGTGTGTGTGTGTGTGTGTGTGTGTGTGTGTGTACACACAAAGGCTACACAAAAGTCTAACTAGTCCACCATGCGCAACAAAAGTGTCGCACACTGTGCCGTCTGGGACCTTGGGAAAGCTGATGCTGCATTCATGTCATATGGGACAGACGGTCGATAGGAAAACATCATTCCGGTCAGTTATCAGCTGTTAATTACGACTGAACAACACAGTTCACCTCAACCTTCAGGTCCTTAATACAACCTGGGAACTTTGGGGTTTAGCGAACGACGCGGATTTATTCCTCCTTAGCCCGACTTGATTCCGAGTGTGACACACTCTGAAATACTATTTGTTCGCTGTAAATCTCACACTAAAGCAAGTCAGTCATGAAATGCATGTGGGTTGAGTGGTGGGAAAAAAAATCCTGACCAAAATAACCAAGAGGGGGGGCATGCTTCACGGTGACATCATTTTATTTTAATCGATGCACATTTAATGATGATAACAATAATAATAATAATAACAATAATAAAACTAATTTGAATTATATTCTTCCGCCGGCCAATATAGTTCTTGAAGCGGTGCCAAGCAACGTGGTCGCCGCTTTGGTTGCTTGATACCGGTATGGGTGCTACTTTCAGTTTTTGCGTGAGCCAGTTGAGAGGAACAGGTAAAGGTTCATTGGCTGTTTTCACAAGCCGCCTTTAGAGACTCGGAGCTTCGGAAACAGGGACATCAACTGTTGTCCCTTTTTTTTTTTTTTTAGGCTGAACCCGATGACACCTCCGAGTCGCTGCTGGGAGCAGTCGAGAGGCGGTAGGGGTAATTCCCATAAGACGTGAACGCGGCATCAGATAAGCCGGCGAGCTGTGTCTTCGCCCTGCTGTCATCCTCCAATAAGAGCGGGCGGTAACGGCGCTCTGTGCGGCTTCCATGTTGGACCTCCCTTTTTCTGAGCAGCACATTAGGAGGCGATCTGCGCATATTCTTCAGCCTACAGCCGAGCTGCGGGCTCCCGGCACTCAGGTATGAGGGATGTCGCTGCTGTCACGAACAAATGTCTAGGCCCTCTCTCTCACACACGCGTCATTCCGTCATTTGTGTGATGGGGCCGTGAATTTAGGTTGGAGGCGCGTCTGAGAAACGCAGCGAAAAGTGGAATGTGGGCTGAGAAGGGAATAATTGGATTGAGATAACGCCACATAAGCAGTAAGTATGTTCCTTTGCTGTGTTTTTTCCCCTTAGTACACTTTTTAGCCCCTTTATTCTAAATAACAAGCCTATTATTAAGTTTTTTTTTTTATCTGTCTTCCCTCATGGCCGTGGAGATTATCGTGGTCAGATAAGAAATTGGTAACCCGGTGTGAATGTTTAACGCCGGGCACATGCTGAAGCTCAGTTATCCATGTTACAACAAGTCACCTGACCTAGTCCGGCAACAGATAAGTTCCTGCGCAAGAACTCCTCATTTGGCAAAAGTCACATATTTCATGTCGCAATTCTGGACATTTGAGTTTCCTGCCGCGGCGGACGTAAACACACATCAACTAAAGGGCCTATAGACTCATTTCCACATGGCGACCCATTTCTTTGTTGCTGTCTGGGGCTCATTACACACCGTCTCACTCTCAGATCTGCCTTGTAGTGCATACTTGGTGCAAAACGTGTGACTGCCCTCTGCAGTGGGATAGGATAGAGTTTCCAGCCTATTACATATTAATTATTCACACTGTACATTACACACAATGGCTGTTAACTGCTTGACTTTTTGCACATTTTATTTCGGAAAATCATCAAAATAAGTTTCATTCAGTTGTTATTTTTGATCTACTACTAATCTACTCAATTTTATCATTTTTAAACTCTAACTTTAAATTGCTTGATTTTAAGAAAGTGCCTAGAAATCTTAAGAAATTTTGGTGAGAGAAAAAATCAAATAAAAGACAGTTGTGGTTTGTGGTTTAGCTCTTTAACCTACTCTGGCCAGGCTGGCACGGAGGTTCAACTTTTCATAAATCAGGCTGTTCATACTTTCAAAGGTAGCTGTCTGTTATTTCTGATACATTTTTTCCTTCTCAGTTTCAGCCTTATTTCCTTGCAAGGAATACCAGGCTAAGAGTATGTATATTGTTGCTTCAGTCATGGCATACAGGATCCTGGAGTTTCAAAGAAACAGCAAATTATCTATTTGAGGGATGATTTTTTTTTTTTTTTTTTTTTTTTTAGAATATTGCCTTTCTTTTCCTTTCTGTATTTATGCTGGGACAAAAACATTAAAGAAAGGAACAGAAACATGTGCGAGCAGATTCAATCAGCAGCAGTCACGATACGGGAAGTGGCACATGCCTCAAAATAACAAAAAAGGCGCACACTTTGCATCGCTGCACTAAATGGAGCACATGCATGGCAAACTTCTCAATGAGTCACAACAGTTGGTAGACGAGGCTCACATCAAAGGGACGGGGCTATTTCAGTAACCACATGTTGAAACAAGTCTGGATTTAGCACGGGCTTGGCACACACGTTGAATATCATTAAATGTGGCTGAGGAAAAATGGACGTTGGGAGTGTAGTTCATTGAGGGGAAGGTTCACATGCAGGCTGCTGCACACTAACACGGTAACACCTGCTGCTGCACAACCAGGTGGGGGGCTGAGACTCTCACATGGAGCTGCTGGGGGCAACATGAGTCACTCAAGGCCACAGTGAGGAGTGAGGAGCCGCAGGTCACTGGAGTGGCACTCTGTCTTCACCCTTCCTGCATTTTTTGACTCTAGCTTTTGGGCAATGTTGAAAAGATGAGGTTTAAAGCAGGAAAAAAGAAAAATAAATACAACCTGTCTGTTTACACTTTGGCAATCAAAAGGGATGCAAACTCATCACCTCACAAAAGCCAATTTTGCTTTTGTGAATACAAAATAGGTCAATTGCGTGAGTTGTGCAGATTTTATGTGTGCTTTTACTTTTTATTTAATGAGATTTTATTAAAGTGAATTTTGTTTGTTTAGAGGGGATACAGGGCGATGAATCTACGGCCTGGGCTTGACCTATGGCAGCTTATTACTAAAGGCTAATGGGAGAAAAGCAAATTCTAATTTGTTGCTAGAAATTAATCAGCTTCCATGGTCTTTTTGCAGCAGTTTTACAAAACAAATATTATTATTTTTTTTATGTCAAATCATTGAGTTGCTGCTCATCGGACACCAATGTGATCATACTGTCCTACATTTATTGGCTTTTTTATCAATATTTGTCCTGCTCCTTCTCTTTTGTGATTGGTTGCCTGTTTGGGCGTGGCTGGAAGTGTTTGGGTTTTGCCGAGACACGCAACATGAGGCAGAGAAACATCTGTTCTGCATTGGGAAACTATTAAAAACAGATTTGGGAATCAGACATGTCTGTATGCATGTCCTAAGTTGACCTAACATTAACATCAGTAACTGGGAAGACCAGGAAGTGTTCGTAGTAGAAGGGCGACGGGGAGTAGGTTAGGGTTGGGTTAGGCTAACAAGCTGTTGTTAGTCTACTGATCTCCTGCAGATGTCAACCATGGCTCATTGGGCCTGTCACAATTATTCCATGATCATTTGACTGAAAAGCTGACTGTATTATTGTTAGATTCCACAATCATGTTTTCATCCAAATGACCAAATACAGCTGAGTTCATGGTGCTCCTCTGCAGGTATCTGTTGATCTTCTTTACTTCCTCCTCTCTAAGCTTGTGCCATGTTACTTTACTTAAGTGGCATCAGATAACATTATAGCTGTTACTGTATGTTTATACTTAACACCGCCCCCCCCCCCCCCCCCCCCCCCCCCCCCCCCCCCCCCCCACTGAACATTGTAGCCTTGGTCCATTAGATTGGGATCAATAATCCATTGTGTGATGAAGCTACTCTCAGTCCATTAACTGTCTCTCTTTCATTGCAGTGATGTTCACACTCACTGAGGTTGCTTCCCTGAACGACATCCAGCCGACGTACCGTATCCTGAAGCCATGGTGGGACGTCTTCATGGACTACCTGGGGCTGGTCATGCTCATGCTGGCCATATTTGCCATGACCATGCAGATCACCAAGGACCAGGTGGCATGTCTCCCCTATCTAGAGGAAGTGGAGGAGTCCCTGGGCGCGGGACCTAACTCTTTCACAACACAGAGCCCACCAGACTCCTCCTCACCAGCATTCACCAGGGCACAGGTGGTGGCTGCTGGCCCACTGGTCACTAAGGACTTACCAGACAGAGCTGTCCATGAAATCCACATCACACAGCACACCGCTGTGAAAGCGGAGAGATACGCTAGACAACCTCAGCCAACAGGGATCAGCACCAACTTGGACTATCAACAGTATATATTTGTCAACCAAATGTGTTACCATGTTGCCTTGCCCTGGTATTCCAAGTACTTTCCATACCTAACCCTCATCCACACCCTTGTGCTCATGGTCAGTAGTAACTTCTGGTTTAAATACCCCAAAACAAGCTCAAAGATTGAGCACTTTGTTTCTATTCTGGGCAGATGTTTTGAGTCTCCTTGGACTACGAAGGCTTTGTCTGAGACAGCCTGCGAGGACTCGGAAGAGAACAAACAGAGGTTGACAGGCACATCCTCAGCTCCGAAACAGGTATCTCTTGAGGGGAAAGAGGACGGCACAACTGCAAACTCGTCCACGCCCATGCTCGGAAATAGCGGAGTGAAGTTCTCGGCAGATAAACCCATTGCAGAGGTTCCAAGTAGTATGACAATCTTGGACAAAAAAGATGGGGAGCAGGCCAAAGCCCTGTTTGAGAAGGTGAGAAAGTTCAGAGCTCATGTGGAGGACAGTGATTTCATCTATAAGCTTTATGTAGCTCAGACTGTCGTCAAAACTGTCAAGTTCATTTTGATATTGTCGTACACTTCGACCTTTATGGCTGCCATTGAATTTCAGCACAAATGTGAGCCTGATATAAAACACCTGACAGGGTACAAAATGTTCTTCTGCACCCACAACATGGCTTTCATGCTGCGAAAGCTTCTTATTAGCTACATGGCTTTGATAATGATCTATGGGATGGTGTGCTTGTACTCCCTGTTCTGGCTGTTTCGAAGACCCCTTAAAGAGTATTCATTTGAGAAAGTCAGGGAAGAGAGCAGCTTTAGTGACATTCCTGATGTCAAGAATGACTTTGCATTCCTCTTACACATGGTTGACCAGTATGACCAGCTCTATTCCAAACGATTCGGTGTGTTCTTGTCTGAGGTCAGTGAAAACAAGCTGAGGGAAATCAGCCTCAATCATGAGTGGACCTTCGAAAAATTAAGGCAACTGGTGACCCGAAACACACAGGACCAGCAGGAACTGCACCTCTTCATGCTCTCTGGTCTTCCTAATGCAGTGTTTGACCTCACTGACTTGGAAGTGCTTAAACTGGAGCTGATTCCTGAGGTGAGGTTCTCAGCAAAGGTTTCCCAGATGACCAGCTTGCAGGAACTGCATCTCTGCCACTGCCCGGCTAAAGTAGAGCAGACAGCTTTTGCTTTCCTCCGTGACCATCTTCGCTGCCTTCATGTCAAATTCACTGATGTTGCAGAGATCCCAACTTGGGTTTACTTGCTGAGGAGTTTGAGGGAGCTTAATCTAGTTGGGAACTTGAGCTCGGATAATAACAAAATGATAGGTCTAGAATCCATGAGAGATTTGAGGCACCTAAAGACGTTATGCTTGAAGAGCAACCTCACAAAAATGCCCACAAACATCACAGAGTTGTCCCCACATCTCATTAAACTAGTGGTACACAATGATGGTACAAAACTGATGGTACTTAATAGCCTGAAAAAAATGACAAACCTTGGAGAACTGGAGCTGTACAATTGTGAACTGGAAAGGATTCCCCATGCAATTTTCAGCTTGACCAACCTGCAGGAACTTGACCTTAAATCCAATCACATCCGAACCATTGAGGAGGTCATCAGCTTCCAACACCTCAAGAGGCTGACATGCCTTAAACTGTGGCACAACAAAATTATAACCATTCCAGCCTCCATTGGCCAGGTCAAGTCTCTGGAGTCTCTCCACCTCTCACACAACAAACTGGAGAATCTTCCTCCAGCCTTGTTCACATTACCTAAACTCCGACACTTGGACGTTGGCCACAATTCCATCACAGTGCTCCCACCAGATGTGGGTCTCCTCCACAACCTCCAGTACTTTGCCATCAATTCCAACAAGCTGGAAATGTTGCCCAAGCCTCTGTTCAGATGCACCAAGCTCAAGGTGCTTTGCCTGGGGAACAACGGGCTCACCGTGCTGCCAGAGGCTGTGGGTCAACTGGTTCAGCTCACTCAGCTGGAACTCAGAGGAAACTGTCTTGATCGGCTGCCCGGCCAGCTAGGCAACTGCCGCCTGCTGCGCAAAAACTGCCTCGTTGTTGAGGACCATCTCTTTGACACGCTGCCCGTAGAGGTGAAAGAGAGCATCAGCCGAGAGACCAATGTGTCCTTTACTAGCGGCTTATAGCACAAAAATCATGTTAACGACACTTAGGCTGGCAGCTCTGACGACTTATCAAAAGCCAGTATATTGGGGTGACATAACAGACTTTTTACTGTTATTGTTTTATTGCTATTTTGTTCACTGAAAAAAAATGAATGCATTTTCTTGATTATTTTGATGAATTGTCTTAGTTGCACTATATATGGATAGTGTCTATAGATTTCTTACTTACTACAAAGAGATGCAGAGTGTTTTTCCTTATTGCTGAGTGTCTGCTTCCATGCAGCGATTTAATTATTGGCATTTAGAAATTCATAGCTTTGTATGTTAAAACGTGACACTATATATAAAAAAGCTTTTAGTCTTTTTGTGTAATATTCCATAGACCAAAATTGTTTGCTGTAACGATACAGTATGTATACTTTACAGTATTGTATTGTCCTAGGTACTCAGGTATAATTGTAACAATGGGGAACAGTCTTTTGCCTTAACTGCTGCTATTTTTTACAGCGAGGGCTTTCAAAACAAGAGGCCAAAAACAAATATATTTCATGTTTTTTTTTTTTTTTCTTTTTCCAGTTTTCATACAGACACTATCCACGGTTTCTATACATGATATAAGGGGCTAAATGTAATGCTCTGTTTCTTGGCAGTACTACACTTTTGTTGAAATTTTATTAATTTTCCTCAATGTCTTGTAGCTAACAGAATGTGCAGCAAATACCACAGCAGGAACTTGTGTAGACTGTCTAGACACAGTCTGAGTTGTGAAACTGACGTGGAGACGGAGAGCCAGAGCTGAACTTTAACCTTAATATGGAAATGATTGTATAGTGACTAAGGCCTGTAGGAATTCACATTGAAAACACAATGTATAGACTGAATGTTATTTGAGATAACAAGTCCTAAGAAAAATCCGCACTCAAACTTTGCTCTTTTCAAAATTATCTGTGCAAGTTGACAAAAGGGAGATCCATTTTCTAGCATTCCTAATTATGTTTTAAAGGCAAATTTGTGGGTTGAAATTGGCCATGCATAGGACTGATTATCCTAAAAATGTACACTACAGAATCATGTAATGAGGATAAATATGTCTGCCTTCATTCTTCCCATTGTATTTCTGTATACATAAGTGTTCTTCAAAGATACGACTACTGTACCACGTTGGTGATCACATGCTCAAAGTTCACAACTTTATGGCACAATAAAACATTTTAGATGAATGTCTCTAATTATTGTTATTCATCTCCTCCACCTCGTCTACACCAAGCCTATTGCACCAAACACTATAACGCTGCTAAAGTTGGAATCCAGTTATTGTTGGGAAAAAAAGACAATTGAAAGGAAACCCCAAAACATACTTGAAATGGATATTTGTGTTCTTCATTTGATCTTAAACAGCTGGGGCTTCACTTGTAACCAAGGACAGGATTTGTTCCCAATGCACCTGGATGGCTGTTCTGGCCATGTCCTGGCTTTCCTCAATTTACATTTTATGGGTGGATTAAATCAGTGAACAAGGCCATGGTGACCCGATTTACCAGGAGTGGTCATGATCCATACCTTATCTCAAAAATGCAATATTCCACTGAATGCAAATGAGTCCCCACAATCAGCACTTTGTTCTCTGTCAGCGGAGCTTTAGGCTTTGTCTTCATCTGATAGCACTGCCTGAAGAGGGCTTATTAACATAGACTTCAATATTACTAGAGCATGTTTTCTTCTTTAAAGTGGATGTCAGCAAATATGTGCATGTATTTGACTTTCATTCATCCCCAGATGTATTTCTAGTGGTTTCTCAAGCTGGGTCAGGGGACCCCTAGGGGTGCTTAAGCTGATGCCAGGGAATACCTATCAAAATGAGCAATACTTAAGGATACTATTGAAAACAGAGTTAGTCCATTAAGGATGTTTGCTTAAGGACAACTCTTTTGTCTCTTCATTCTTATGATGCCACCTATACTTGAAACAGTTTTACAATTGTACATTAAAATAGAACTTATAAAAAAAAAAAAAATCAGAAGGGGGTCTTTCTTGCTTTGTTTAATTATTCTATGACATGATAATAAACTTTCAGTGGCCCAGTGTTTAATGTTTTAATTTTGCTACATGTCACTCCGTTCATTAATGTTTTTTTATGTTGCTGTTTGTGTACAGGTGATTAAAAGGTTCATTCAGTTAAATAAAATTCTTTAGGACCTCCATATGAAATGCTGGAGATGTTATGAAGTGGGTGTTTGCTGCATACCTTGGTTAGGAGTCTCTGACAGAGCCTCGTTGACACAACCTGCAGAGGGCGCACTACGTGGTCTAATACAGTTGGAAAATGCTGCCATCTGTCGGCAGGAGTGAGTATGTGCTAGCTATTGCCTTTAATTGGCAAAGGTAACTAACTACCGCTGGAGTCGAAATAATATCTGGCAGATTGATGCAGCAAGGAGGTTTCTTGGTGTGGTGGGAGTTTCTGGAGGTGTTGTAATACCTGTGAGAAACAGAGGTCACAGCACTCTGGTCTGAGGTGCAGGGTTTATCTCCACTGTTGCCAGGTCCGCTTATTCTAAGCGACTTATAGCTTTTTTCCCCGTAAAGTCGCTTACCAATATTTCTAGCCTGAGGGTACTTTTTGGGGTGCTTATTCTGAGTTTTGCATTCGCTGATGAAATTACTTGGCTAGATTGTTATCTAAAAATCTTAACATTCATTTTTATTCATTCATTTATTATCAGTCTTCATTTGTATCTGGTCGGTTGGATTTGTTTAACTTATTTACAGATTAAAAACAATAAAATGTACGATTACAGGTTAGAGTAGGCTATTTATTTATTTATATTTTTGAAATAATCAGCCTAGTCGCTTTTGGGAGGAGGGTGCGGGGGGGAGGAGGGTGCGGGGGGGAGGGGGTCTCTCTCCCGGTTGCTTGTTTCTCTCGCGAGATTAGGCAGCACTGTTTTCATCTCCAGACGTCTTTAAATGTTGGTACAAAATGAACCGGCCCAATATTGTTCCGTTCAGCAGTCCAGGGATAGCTAACCTAGTGTACCAACAAAAGCAAACTGGAAGGTAATTTAATGCTGGCGTTTCTCTGCGGCCCCAGGCGACGCAGCTCAGCTTTGAACGTGTCACAAAGTTTGAGGTTTCCAAATCGCACCAGAGGCTCGTTACGTCCGTGGTATCTGGCACTATCTGGTATTTATTGGAAGTCTTGCTAGGAAGTGTTTCTTTTGATAAAAAAAAAAAAAAAAAAAAAAAAACAGAATACAAGGCGAATAAACACTGAGTTTCTTCGTCACTGAGGTGTTTGGTGGATGTGCACCGGTGTAACGTTAAGCTAAGCCGCAAACACAAGCTAGCTCGCTCGCTAGCTGGGCTGCTAGCTCTGATGCTCCCACCATTGTGAAAGATTTTGTGCTGTTGTTCTCACTTACTTCACTGTTGTGTTGACAGAGCACCCCAAGAGTACAGAGAGGGCATGGTGTACACGCCAATGAGGGCAGCGATAATCAGCAGTCAGTCATCTAGCACGGGCAACAAAGCACCTATCAAACAACCAGCCAGCCACGAAACTGCAGGTTAGTTCATCCGGATACAGTGTTGTTGTCACTGGTGTTATTTGGGGAGACCCACAAGAAACAGGCAGTCATTAAAGTTCTAGTTCACCAAGCACCCAAGTTTTTATGCCTACAAATGATATAAACCATGTAGGAATTGTGAAAGAAAATAAATTATGCAGAGGTGGGAATTATAATGTCAGATTCTGTCTTAAACACTGGACATATTTCAGTATAGTCCACAGACATAACCAAAGCACAGCACTTCCTTTTGGTTACCAGTCAGCACTATATTCAAGAGGCGGCTGGGTCATTTCCTATCTATGAAAATATCCTGTCTTGCAAAATATCTTGTTTTAATTTCTGCTTTCTCTCTTGTAATACTCAGCGCAGCCTGCCACTAGTAAATGGAAGTCTACATTCAAACCAGCAGGAGAACCTAGTCCTGAAGAAAAAAGAGCCAACTCTCAAGACAAAAGTGCCAGCAGTTCAGAGAAGTAAGGCTGTCAGTTATGTCTAAAGTACAGATAATGATTAATGGTGATGTGTTAGCACAGTTGGTCCATATAGTTTCAGGCAGTACATGAAATGCTTATGCTGTGATGCGGGAAAGTGGGTTACAGACACACAGGCACACATAACACTGCCCCTCTCTGTCCTTCAGGAGCGAGCTCTATGACCCCTATGATCCTGTGTCATCCGAGTCTGAGCCCGAGATGCCACCGAGCCAAGAGGACAAACACTCCCGATCTGAGCAGGGTAACGACCGGGGACATCGTGGATATAAACGCTCGTCTCCAAGCAGAGGTTGTCGTGACAACCATTGGGATTTGTCCTACTCTGAGCCAGGGAACAGACTCTGTGATGGGAGAGATTTTAGCCCTGAAAGCAGAGCCAACGACTGCCGAAGTCTTAGTCCAAATAACAGACTGCCTGAACGAAGGTCGTATAGCCCTAAGACAGAGGCACTTGATCGACCGGGTTATGGCTCAGTTAACAGGCCTCTTGACCACAGAGGATTCAGCCCTGACAGACTCAGCCTTGGCTCCACCCGGCTGATGCCTGCGTCAGGAAGGTCCACACTTTTCCCTGCATCGTATGGTGGACAGAGGACCAGTGGGGAAGACAGGATGACAGTGCCTGAGTACAGGGGAGAGGTATGTTCATATGATCAGTAAGACTATGTATAAAAAGCACAACTTTTTTTTTCTAAAAAGTGGGGAAAATGACTTAAAACAATTTCATGCAGCATAATTCGAGCCATGTGATGCTGAGTGATTGCACCCGTGTCTAATATTTACTGTATTGTCTCCTCAATTTTCTGCACTTATCTCACACTGCTGCACAGTCTCTATTCAGCGAGTGGGTGCTGCTTTCAAACACTGTCAGAAATATTGTTCAAATGACTCAACAAATAGGACAGTCAAATTAAGGTACTGTAACCTCTATCCAAAAAAAAAAAAAAAAAATTAAAAAAAATTTAAAAAACAATTACAGTTTGGGATGAACTATTTCTTGAAGTATGGGCCCTGTGATTAAATGTGAAGTAGAGTTTGGCATTGCTCAACAGTATACAGGGCCTATATGGTGTAATAGGTTAAAAGAGGAACAATCATTTTTTGTCTTTTCCTTGAGCAGTTATGACTAATTTTTCATACCAGTCAGCCTTGTCCTTTCTGTTCTCTGCAGAGGGCCACAACTGTTAGATTGTCTCCACCAAGGGTACAAGTCGACTATCAGCACCTGTTGGGATATGCTGGGAAAGGTAAGAAGCTGTCAAATACACACACACACACACACACACACACACACACACACACACACACACACACACACTAAATCATATTAAATTATCTTATTGTCAACTTATGCAACTAAAGGTGAGATTCCATATGCTATCACTGAGCCATTTTACTTTTTGGGTGGTTTTGGCTAGTTGTAGTCTTTGGCTCTTCAACTTAAACTGTTGAGGTTCTTGTGAATGGTTTTGTGCTTAAAATACTCACTTTTGTACTTAAAAATACTCTTTTTTTGGATGTCTGAATAAACTGCACATACATAGGAGTTACAGTGAGCGGACCTTTGTTTATGTTTAATGCAGTTTTTCATTGGTCCAGCGCTTGACTTGACATTTTATGGGATGTGTGTGTCTGCTACACTTTGTTTATAAGTTTTAAATCAGCTTCCTGAGAATGGGGTTTTAAAACTGTGAGTAAAGTGATGGATACAGTATATGTACCTATGGCTGGGCAACTTGACCAAAACTAACATCACCATACTCCAAACAAATTGTATCAATGCAAATCAATATATATTAATATTTTGCTAACATGCAAAAAATGTTACATAAATTGAACACACTGAACTGCATATTAAAATGGTAAGTATGATCAAACTGTATTTTACCACATAATGTTGCATATTTTTTTCAGTTCCATTACTGTGAGATTTTAATTTCATTTACTTTGCATCATTAATGTAGACAACAGCATTGTGTATCACTGTAACGCAGTATCATAATTTCATCACAATGTGATTCTGTTAAAAGATGATATACATTCATTTTGAATTACTAGCCCATTATATTATATGTACCATTTCAGTTATTTTATTACCTTTTCTGCTGTGTATTTTTCTCTATAGTAAAACTATATATTTGTAGTGATTCTGTGTATAATTTTACTTTATAGGAGTGAACCAAATCTCACCTTCCACAGAAGTGACAAGGAACAAAAGCACAAGCCTGATGAGGGAAATTGAAAAGTAAGCATCAAGAATGCCAATACTTCATTATTTCATGTTCCGAATTTGTGGTTTCAGAGGAAATGAATGCTCGAGCATGTATTTTATACTGAAAGAAACTGTGGCATTTAGCTACTGACCACGATATGCTGACTGACCGCACCCACATGTGCATGTTGACAGAAATATTACATAAATACATACTGCTTTAGACAGGGCTTTCAGCTCTTGTAGTGAAAATGACATTTACCATTAGACACAATGTCATATTGGATGGTTTAAAAGTTAAGGCTTGCAAGGAAGGCCGTTATGGAAAGGAAATACTGAAAAATAAAAGAAACACCAGTGCACTAATAAACTATACAGTAATGTTGTAATGGTCCTTGAGTGAAACTTGTTAGCTGTCCCCTGTCATTTTTCAGATTTGAAATACAGATTACTTTAAACGCAACGTTGTAGCTTAATATTGTTGAAGTTCATAATATTGTTTAGGTTCTTACCTATATAGTGGCATTTGGTTCTCCATACAAATGCAACCCATCGACTTCTTCCCTGTCGTGAGAATGGGCCCTCCACCGGGACTGTTCTCCAAAATGAATGTGATAGAGCGGTCACAATTTTGAGTAGTGATCGAGAGCTGTAAAATGTTTTTTGAAGGACAGCAACACATTTTTTCAGCTTTGGGTTTCCGCTTAAAATTGTGTTGTTTGCTGGGCCAGATGTTTTTCATTCATGGTGGAGAAGAACAACCAGTGAGGCGCTCGGGAAAGAGCTGACAAACCATGGGTAAGAACCTGAACTATCTCTTTAAGAGGGATTTGTTCATGTTCTTGGGGGCCTCATTTTACAAACTTTTTGTTCTTAAACCTTGACTTTGCAAGGCGTCTCAAGCTTGCCTGAAGACTTTTGGCTGCTTGTTTTTAAACGGTCAGTGGTGTGGAAAATTGAATGTCTTGTCTTAACATTTTTCTCGTAGGAGCCCATTCACTTGCGATCTGTGTGATGTTGAGGTGGCTAAGATGCAAGAGCTGGAGGATCACCTGGAGAGCAAGAGCCACTGGGACATCTTGGAGCACGTCCAGCAGCAGAATAACTGTGATGACCTGACTATAGCCTTCCTACAGGTAAGATGATACAACACTGTATGGATAAATGCACTCTGCAGAAGTTCTTTAATTGATCAAGAGCCTCAAGTTGTCATCGCAGTGTGGCAGTGTGGATGGTAACTATTTTGAATACTCCTGGCTGGGAAAATGTAGATAGCAGCAACAGTAATAATTTACTTATACAACAATTTTAAAACCAAAGTTGCACAGTACTGTACAGAATAAACAATTTTAATTAACAAAAACAATTACAAGGTTTAATACTGAGAAAGAAATTAATGAGAATGTGTAGTTGTACTTGGCAGTGCAAAGGTTTAATGATTTTCAGCTACAACCCACAGAAGTGAGAAATTGTGATGATTAACATAAGAAAGAAGGGAAAAGGGCATATTTGCAATTGCAATAAAAAAGAACTAAATGGACTTTTGAAAAGTGTCTCATTGTATTTGTAACACAACACAGCAAGGCAAACTGTTCAGAAACAGCAAAAAAATAAGTGTATGTGGCAAAAAGTGGCTGAAAATGAGGATCTACGCTCAGGAATAATCAGCCACTTTTTCAAGGTTGGTTGACTTTGAGAAAAGCAACATCAGGTTCATGTAGATCATATTTAATTCAACAGCATGCCTCACTGGTACAGAGTGTGACATACCTGTCCTGCAGCAGCACTTCCTGCAGTCACAGATGATTGATCCTTGGCCTGCTCTACACTGTACTATTGTTAGACCTCAGCTTCTTCTTCTTGTTTTCAGCTTCTTGTTTTGCCCCCCTCCTCCTTTATGTCTGCAGGAAGTCATGCTGTTCAAAGTTCGACAGTGTAGTCAGGCCATAGAGGAAAGTGCAATTGAAGGTAAATAACCTGGAGTCGCTGCAAAGTGTGAAAGAAATGCATTGTTATGAAGATCTCCTCTTTCTGCCTAAATACAGTGTGATTCTTATTTTGTCAGCGCTTCGGGAAAACGATCACATGACGAAGGTGGAAATGTTCCACTGTGCAGCTTGCAAAGTCTATGTCTCCACATCAGTGTCCTCGGTGCAGAAACACCTCAGCTCTCAGGAACATCTCTGCAACAAAAAGGTAGCACCGGCAGCTGTTTGAGACATTTGACAGGAGGATTTTGGTTAAAAGAAGTTTGGGTGGAAGATGAACTGGATAAAAGACTTGATGGTGTCAAAATCATCATATTTGCCCGCTGCTCTGTAACATTAAGTTTTTGTTCTTGTTTGCTGCAAGTTAAAGGTTTCATTATTTGCAATTTCAACATCAGCATCTGATGAAGGTTGGACAGACCGAAACGTTAATCTATAATAAATGATGCAGCAGTGAGCAAGACAGCGTGCAGGAGTTCCTCTCACTGTTTTCAAGTTGCACCTGCCACACACTCGGGTGTGCAGAGATTTTCTTCACAACATCAGCACCAATCACCATAAGTTAAAGTGACGATTTTTGTTTCTTTTCTTTTCTTGAAGGAGTTTGAACTGTGGCAGAGACGGGCGAGCCTTGCCAAGGCAGAAACTATGATGAAGGAGCTGAAGCCTCAGTTTGAACATTTTCTTGAGGTACTTTACAGAAGTGAATAGGGCTGCGTGATATGGAAAAAATCAAATGTCTGTATTTTGTCTGAATACCTTGACTTTGATATTGTGGCAATATTAAAGACCCCATGAAAAGGACTTTCTTTATTTTATGTAGTTCCTGTTGAAACAGGATTTTGGGGCAGGACAAGCGCAAAACCAATTGGATATCAGTTTGGGGGAGAATAACTTCCCCCCATCCTTTCAAATTTTATTTGAAAGGATCGGTGGATGAGAGAGGATGTTTAAAGATTTGTGAAGGTTTTATTGGTTGAAATTTAATTTCAACCAATATATTTTACTGTCTGCGCTTGTCCTTGGGGTTTGTGGTGCCGGCTCAGCCTAGATGGTCATCAGGGATGGGAGGAGCTCTTTTATGAAGTGTTTAACCCTTATAAGGTATTCGGGTCTGTGGGACAGTTTTCACAAACAACAAACATATGTATTGTTTATATTACTTGCAATTGGGATGAAGTAAAAATTATGTTGAATTAAAAGCCCCAATTTGCAATGGGTCCACCAGATCCTGCAGGACTCCCTGTGTAACAAAAAAACGAATGCCATATAAGGGTTAAAAAACAAGCCAAATAGAGAATGAATGAATCAGAAGTGAATCCTTGTTTTGTTATACCACTGTGCCAAGCATATTTGGTGCATTAACCTTTGAATTATCAAACATCTTAGAAATAAAGGGTCACACTTGAGTTTTTCCTACTTTTTATTTATTTATTTATTTTTATTATTATTACTTGCATACGTTTACATACATAAAATGTTTTTGGCTCAACAAGTGTGACCCTTTGTCAGAAGTTCATCCCCCACCATATCTTCTGACCTACTGAGCAAATTGTAGTCTTGATGTAAAGTAAAAATTGTATTTGGACTGCCTTTAAATAGTATATTTGTTTTCAGCTCTGGTCAACTAGATTTAATTACGAGGAATGCAGCTGCACCTGAGGATACAAACAGATCAGAGGATCAGTGAGAACAAATGTGCTGCTGTTACTAACCTGACTTGTGTTCCTTTTCAGGGTCGCGACCCATTCGAATGACTGAAGTCATCCTGAGTATTGTTAACACCGAGATACTGCACACTACAGATCAAGAACAGTGGACTGCAAACGACCGCACAGGAAAGGAATAACAGCTCTGACAGTGACTCAGTCATGTGTACTGATAGTTTAAGAGACGAGTTTGGGTTAGAAGAGGATGCGGTTACTGTGCCATTCAGGGCTTCACAATAAATTTGTTCATCTTGAGTATTTCTGTGCACGTGGTGTGGACTTTTTTCATCTTGTTCAAGCACAGTCATTTCAAATTTGCCTTTTTCCTTCCTGGTCGCCACCTTGAGAAGTTAAAAGTTGATAAAAGAAATGCAAATGTCTCTAAATTATGCATGCAAAATTCATTGCACACAACTTATCACTATTGTCGACATTGACGAAAACACCTTAGGTCTTGTTGCGTAGCTTTTGTTTTTTATTTAGAACATCACAAAAATGTTTTAAGCATCGTATCTGTGTGATATAGTACATTTAAAATTAAATTATTTCAAAACAGCATATTTTTTGCAACAGTTGTTGGAAACATTAAATATAGGTGACATTTATGAAGGGCATATTCAGCACAGTGGCTGCTCAAGGTTTTTTTTTTCTTTTTTAACCCACCTTCAGTTCAGAAGTTTGTATTAGAAAACAATGCAGTTACTGCAATACTATAAAACAGTTCCTATGCATAACAGCTTTGCATACATCATTACTCCTTCTGTTTGTTTATAATTAATCTTCTCCACACTTGTCAATCTTATACTTAATAGCTTTCAGGTGCCATCACTTTCAGTTTATATATCTATCAGTAACTATGCCCTGAAAACAGAGACTGTGGTCTTGATTTGAACATGTTGCAATACAAAAAGAAACTCATCATGATCCTATGTATATTATAAATGTGAATATTGATACAGAAGAGAGGTGCTCCCAAATTGGACAAAAATGGACTTAAACCATGAGAAATCTGAGGTAAAAGTTGTCTTCATTAGAAATGGGTTCCACACTACGTTACTGCATAAAACAAGAAAACAGTCTGTCCATTCGGAATGAAATTCCAGAAAATGGACCATGTAAAAACAGAAATAAGTAACAATATCCAAAATAATTAGTTTGTTGTCTGTCCAAGCGTCCAAACATGTAAAATATCTGTCCCAATGTTGAGCGATATTGTACTTTTGGCCGATATTTGATTGACTGTTTAAAAAAAAAAAAAAAAAAAAAAAAAGGTGAAAGAACATCCAATGTACATACACATACACAGTCTAGTGAATTCTAAAAAGGTCCCCGTTGGCTTCATGAGGCAGCGTGTGTTGCTGTCAGAAAGCTGTCTTGGTCAGTCTTGTGGGTGGGGGGGTCTTTGGGCAGCGAGGTGACCTCTACC
Source organism: Myripristis murdjan (assembly GCF_902150065.1). Lineage (NCBI taxonomy): Eukaryota > Metazoa > Chordata > Actinopteri > Holocentriformes > Holocentridae > Myripristis > Myripristis murdjan. The sequence goes on from NC_043996.1 coordinate 14,293,977, forward strand.
ATGCCTAGCCCAGTGTGGGGGACACTAGTGTTCATAATGTGTCTCTGTAAATGTTTAATCCAGTCCTCCTGGACCGACAAGGGACCTTGGAAGACTAGGTCACAGAACCTGGAAAGAAAAGACGGACGGTTCATATGCAGAATTACTTTGTTCACAACTTGGTGCATCAGCTTGTACTGTGGTTACAGAAAAGCCCTGATAAGAGAGCAGTGTGAAAATGGTACCTGGGACACTACAGCATGTACAGTGGCAATAAAAAGTACACACGTCATTGACTTTATGGCACATTATTGTGTGAAACAGGCATTTGCTGCGAATCTTATTCAATTAGAGTGCAGAAAAACATTTCAATGTATTAGATTAAAATCAAAACCACCATCCTCCTCGGGCTAAATTGCCACACCGAGTCAAAAATGGTTTGTTTTACATATTCAAGACATCCTGTTTAGGTGGTAGTTTTTAAGCTTCTGAAAAGGGATTTCCTTCCCCTCAGTATTTTGTCCTCACTGTTATCCACTAACAGCCCTTTGGAAGTGAAACACAGACTTTGCATCACGATACCCGCAAAGTGTGCAAGACATAGTTTATGAACTGCTGGCATTCAAGTTCAGTTTCTGAGAATAGTAAGATAATCACCAACCACTTCTAGACAAGTATCAGAGGGGCACTCAATGGCACCCCCCCCCCACCACCGCCAAGCACAGTCTGTTCTGCAACTTTCATAACAAAAGTTGTTGCACCCGCTGCCATATCATGCATTAACAGGAGGATGATAATCAGATTTTCTTTGAAACCACAGGAAGTGGATTCAAATGACATCGATTTGTGACACGTGTATGCTACAATGCCAACCTGCAATGTGAAGCAACACAGGGAGCCAACATAAGGTTTGCAATCAAAAAGTGTAAAATTAGAGAAGCATTAATAGAATATGCAGTGTTGACCAGAGTTCTGCTATTGAGACAGCTGAGGCAAGGAGCTGAATTCCTACAAAACGATATTTTTGCTGTTACTGCAGTTTTCTACATTCATGTAAACTTCCTTCATTTCCTTTCTATGTTGATGCTATAAAATACTTTGTATATATTTCAGACACCAAATAGAGTTTAAAATTATTTTGCACCACAAGGTCGATGTGTGAATAAAATTCATCATCACTGTACACATCCCATCCCATAACTTTTTCTTTTTTTAAATGGTCTGTTTCCGCTTGAATAAGAATATTTTTCAGTCATGTAAATGCGGATGTTTGTGGGCAGAATATGAAAATTAACTCACAGAGATGTTTGTTCACTAAAAGCACTCCAGTAGAATCTGGTTAACATTGGAATACCATGAGAAGTTATAAAGATTAAAAAGTAACTTCACGAAAATTCAACACACTTTTTTTTTTTTTTTTTAAGATACCATTTTTCAAAGGTCTTCTTCTAAAGTAACAAGCTTAAGACGAGCCAAAGAACAATGACCACTTTTCTTCAGCTCGACCCAATCTTAATATTAAAACTTAAGTAAAAGTCATTCTGTAATTTTTGGATGTCAGTTGGGTATATACTGCCCTTGTGTACATAATATGAGGAGAAGAATTTAAAAGTAGTCTCCACACAATGTTCAGATCCATCCATAAAAGATGGTGTTTATTAAATAATGCCCCAAAACACATAACAGTCCATCATATGTGAACTTTTTTTTTTTTTTTTGGATCAATGCCTTTGGCAATTTAGGGGAAATTTTCGCATAAAGTCAAACATGCAAGCAAATAATTCAGCTGAATGGATGGTGTTGATCTTTGGCTCTAGTTGAACCTTTAATGCATTATTTAAAAAAAATAAACAAAATAAACTGAAAATAGCCATATTACCTGCAGGTGAGTCTGTACATTTCCTCAGGAGTTTGTGGTATGGGCAGTGTCTTCTTCTTTGAGCCAGGCCTTGAGCGCTGCCTCCTTGCTTTACAGTCATATGCTAGAAGACAGAATTACTTTGATTATTTACAGCATCACCTGTGGCATTGCAGCAGGGCAATACTAATTCCAAATTTTAATGAATAAAATGTCATTTTAACCCACTGAGAAGTTGGATGGGTGAGTTGCATGGAAATAACAGAGCAAATAACGTTTGCAATATGAAACCGACTTGCTCTTACAATCCATTTAACTGCATGTATCTGTGTTGAGGTTCCAACAATAGTGCATTCTCACACAACTGCATATTTTGTTCATTACGTCCGGCCTGTAAATTGGTCAGTGTGGATGTCTGAGATTAATGTGGATGTAATTTCACACCTGAGCCATCCTCTCACTTCGTTTCACATCACTTTCGCCCTGTGCCAGCAGCAGTGAAAGGTCTGGCTTAAGCCTTTGTTAAACGGGAATAAAGGCACAAGGCCTACGTATTCCTTCAACCAGTCACGATCCAGTGCGGCTTCGACACAAAGACCCGAGTTGTGTGTGTGTGTGTGTGTGTGTGTGTGTGTGTGTGTAGTGATCCACTGGCTCTAGTGCCAGAGTAGAAACTGCCAGTGCTCCCATGACACATCCACTGAGTCAGACTTGGATAAATAAGATTCTACTATGCAGGCCTGTGACATCTGTGCACCCACTATTTGTCCCTTTGGTCAGAAGTGAATAAGTGTTCTCCCACCATGCCGTGAGCATCAAGAGCCCAATCCAGGTGAGTCAGTTGGACTGGCATCAGACACCTCACTCCTCTAAAACTCCTGTGCTGTCAAATTTCAGCACTTTTCACAGCACTTGAGAAAATCACTCTCTATAAACAACGAGCAGCATCTAGTACAAGTTAGTCTGTTTTTAGGCACAAAAAGAAGTGCAGGATGGCAAATAATTTACTCCACCAAATAACTCCAGATCAGCTGGGTGCAGTGGAGTCCTGAGACCGCTGCAGTGGATGACACCTCACATGCACAATCCATTACTAGAATTTGCTGCATGATGGTCACATTTCCAGGCTGGCCCAGAGCGGTTCAGACAGATATAATTTAACCAATCAAAAGTCTTCAACCAACACTAAAGCTGCTTGTGGGAGGACACACACCCCTGACTCTTAAGCTGCAGGGCTCTTGCAGAGGTTTTCGTCTAGTCTAATTTATACTGTTGCTGTTGGCACTTACTGGTTCCTTCAAGTAAGGCAGTCCTTTTTCGTTTTGCATACGCCCGGAGGTGGTTGGACAAGCTAACCCCGCTGTGGAAAGTCGCATTGCAATGAATACAGACCTTCCTGTTGAATTCACCTCTCTCTGTTAAAAGACAGAAGACAGTCAAAACAGTGATCCATGTATGTTAATGGTTCTAAGATAATGTAGGCTTGGACTTATGATATCATCAGGTACTCTTGTAGTTAAGCCCAACTACCAGCCAAATGTGGCATGCCCTCAGGAAATCTTTTTTTTTTTTTTTTTTTTTTTTTTAACTGAACAGGAGTGATGCAAATCAGCTACAACTACCAGGCTCGTATTAATTACTGCATTACTAATAGGCAAAAAATAAGCCAGGTAACTAAAAAATTAAGACCACTATAGCAATAATAATGATACAAAAATAGACGACTGCAGTTGTTGCTACGTGCCCTTTGAAAATTCAAAGTTCTACGCAATAACAGGCTGTACTTTATTGGACAAATCATGAAAAATTATGGCCTTACCCTTAACCGGTGTATTTAGTCTTACAGCAAATACACTGGAGCCAAAGTGAAATAAAATGAGCTGTCATTAATGTTTTTGACTTTCCACAAGGCTATTTAAAAACATGTTTTCTTTAAGATGACAGAAATGTCTCATAACAGGCTAAAAGGAAAAACTGACAAATGGATGAAGGTTTCTGTCTGTATGCAAGCTGAGGTTGAGTCAGCATCACTGCATCATATGATATTTGGTTATCTTGAGTATTCTAATTAAGGTGTCTCTTGGGTTAAAAGTTTTACAGGACTTGAAGTAACCAACTCTCCTGCAACCTGGATTTGCATGGATCTTCTTGATAGTCAGGTTTGTTTACTGAGCCGGATGTGATGCAACAAGATCCAAACCGTGATCATCTGGAGAGGACTCATGTCCCAACATTTTGTCAAATTATCTTGATTTAAACAAACACACCACTGCTGTGTTTGGGTCAGCTCCTATGTACCATTTGATATACGCAGATATGAGAAAAAAAGACCAAAAAAAAGTAAGTAAAATGCATGAAAATGTTCTAAGATGCATGACTGAAAAGAAACTTACATGTGATGACTGGGTTAAGCATAAACTAATGATTACCTGAACTGGATTAAAATAAACAAACAAAGACATTCCCATTGCAACACATATACTGTTCTCAGAGGGGATTATTTTTAAGTGTCCTACCCAAGTAAATTAACCTCCACAAAAGGACATTTTTTTAATTAAGATTTTTTTTGGAGCCCATAATAGTGACTCCTGCATACTGTGCTCATGATGATGAACTGTCTTTATTAATAAATGTTTCTGCATTAAAACCTTGACCGTAACTGTAATTGGACTTCACTGGTTGAGGATTCTCATTATTTGGAGGCTATGCAACAAACTCTACCTAAAGGTTAAATTTGTGTCTGCACCGACATTGCAAGACTCGAAGGAGCAGCAACTATTTGACCAACAGAGGCTTTGCAGTTGCATCAGACATCTCCTGGAAATCATGATGGCTCCATGATGGCTCCATAGTTACTGTGCAAATAATAGGTAAATGTATAATAATAGGCTAGACAAAGACAGATCTCTAAAAAGCTGACCATGGTGTGTGCATGGCCTGTCATTTTAAGCAAAAGTAAATAGTTTGATGAGGCGAGTTGGTTTAAATTTTGGTTACTCTGCTTCTGACTGCTGTCTTTTGTCCTTGCCTACACAGAAGTTGTCAGATGCAGCCTGAGCTCAGCTGAGGTCAGCTCGCTTAACTGCAGGAAACAGGTGGCTTTTTGGCTCCTTACACTAGCTAGTTCCCGAGGTGACTTAGTGGACAATGAATTCTGTTAACAAGCAACTGCTAAACAGGACAAACTACTAGCCACATATCCTCAGCCACTGTGCAATTCAGTGATGTTGTCAGCAGACAGTGGCTATGTTTATGCATGCTCAGAGAATTCTTAAACCGGCTACTCAGGTTACCGGGTTTTGGGCTGATGCCAAATGTCCTAACTGGGACAGAATAACCTGGGTAAGTTGACTGTGAGAAGACGGTTTGGGATGTCTGGCTCACAATTTTATTTTCACTGTTTGTGCAATTTAAACTAGCACAGTGTGGCTACATTCTGATGTCATAAGAAATTTAACAGCAAGCAGAACTTACTTTCTCTACCGAGGTTATTTCTTAAAAATCTATTCACACAAATTATAAAAATTTAAACCCAAAAAGGGGAGAGATCATCACCACCTCCTTGATATTGATACTGTTTTTGCTGATGGGAATGATCCATCTCTGGACAGGACAACATAAATATTCTGTTAATTTATTTATTCACAGTAACAAGGAACTTTTCTGTAGGGTAACAAAGGTGCATGTAAACAAGACCTCGCCCAGAGAATAGCCAATCACACCTGGGCTGGTTTGTGCATGTAAATATAGGTATCTGCAGTGAGCCAGCAAGATATTAGGATTGGCTGATAAACAGGCATCATCTAAATACAAAACTGAGCAGATGCATCAGTTGCACCGCGACCAAGGGCTGTGTTACATTACCTCATGGTCATAACACACATGGGCGCAATGGATTCTGGTTGCTGTAGCTGACCAACACAGTTCTGCTGTTTAATGGCATTTAATCTTTCATTATTGAAGGCTGCATTAGGCTGCAGTTTCCATGTGGTGACAACATCACTAGGGACAGGTTCTGGCAATCCTGGCTGCTGTAGTTTTATTTTATCCAGTTACCATTAATGTCTATGAGGAGTCTAAACCCACCAATGTATTTACCACAGTCAGAAGCTTTTAGGTGAAGTAAATCTCCAGTGCAAATAAGAGTAATATATTTGTGGGTTTAGACCTTTCATAGGCACTGATAGTGATAGAAAATTGTGCTTCTTCAAGTCTTGCTGTGACAATGCTGACAAACGGAAAAGGCAGACAAAGTTTGAAACACTGCAAAGGACTTGATGTTGGATGTTGAGAAGATAAACGTTTCATCTTGCTCTGTGCCTACTTTGCATAATATAATGTATACACAGTATAATGCCGCGGTTGCCTGCCAAGTCTCTTTGAATAAAATGTCAAGTGTACCAACACACTGTAGGTGCTCAGGTGGGGCTCGTTAGCTTATAGAACTTGAAAGTGTCACATTTCAAGCCTTTAATCAGACACTTTGAAGAGGTGTGTTTCTAACTGTGATCTCCTGTTGAGATTATTTGACCTGAAGCTTATAAAATGTTTATGGAATTCCAATCATGTTTATAGGAAGGCTGCACAATGTGACTGGAAAAAAAGTTAAAGAATGCTTAATTTATAATGGTACATTGTCAAATTTTACCTCCATCCAAAAAAAAAAAAAAAAAAAAATCAGGTGTTGCAATTAGGATATTGGACTTACCCATACTGTAATTTTGATGCAATTTCGATTAATTGTGCAGCAATATTTGGGAATACACTGTACACTGTGTGCCCTTCCTAAAGTAAAGACTGACCTTTAAGCAACAGGTGCTGGCAATGTTCAATTTTAATCCTCTTAGACCTGAGTGTGGTGTGACCACCTCAAGAACTCTTAGATGTTGCTGATAGAAAACTTGAAAATGGTCATCCTCTACCTCTGTTGAAAGACTTTACCTGTAATGTTATGCTGCTCATTATCATGTGTAACACTAATTACCAGCAATGTGCCCTAAGGGCTATCCCCCTCCTTTGGATGCATAATTTGAAACTTTCATTCTATACATATGCTGATGACGCCACACTTCTCTTGGCTATAAAATCTAACAGCCAGCGCACCTAAGCCAGCCTTAAAACAATTATTGCAGGTATTAATTTCAGATTACTCAAAAATTAGACTGTTATTCAGTTCTATCCAAGTTCTGTAACATTACCATTACGTTTTACTTGTAAGTATAATAATATTGGTACCAGTATGTTGAACTTGACTTAATTATCCCGTTGGCCAAAACAATACTTTGACTCAAGAGTTTTTAAGTGAATTTTAATCATAACTAATTTGTAACAGGGCCATCTCAAACTTGGATTTACATTGATCTTGTTCTGATTTTTAGACTAACTTTAAATATCTAAAGTTATTGTTTCTTATTACCGTGGTATTAATTTTAACATTTCCTCTTCTTATCCTGCTGTGATCTTATCAGAATATTTTCAGAGCTGTATGATTAACTCTTCCACCACAACTTAATTATCACAATGCAGAGAAACTTGTTATTGCGGGAATTAGTATTATTGTTGTAATAATAACACTAATAATAAAAAACTTTCTTGTAATTTATATTTTGCAACAGAATGCAGTTTTTGATGCTTTAATAAAATGGCCATAATAATAAAAAAAAAAAAAATCTCTGATGGCAGAATATTGGTAACTTGACAACTGATCTTATTAATTCCAAATAAAACTCTTCACAGAAACATTGTATACTACGTGCAATTCTACTCTTATTGGCATGATATTTGAACGGATACATTTTTTTAAAATCATAAATGTATATTTTTAAATGGTATTTTGTGTTTAAAAGTTATCCTCATGAAATGCTGTGTGTGACATACGGGTGTTTCACAGGCAGATATAATCTGTCAACAAGTTGGAGTTAAAATAGGCTTGTTAAATAGCCTGATTTGACTGACTTGGCTTTTAATTTTACAGTTTTACAGGATTAAGTGGGATCCTGCCTCTGGCTGGGAGGCTGTTTTCAGAGTTGGAAATCTCAGCAGCCATCACTGTAACAGTGGATGGAAAGTTATTGGTCAACAACATTCGTGCAGTCCTGGTGCTGTCTAAAGGTCATCTGCACTGAACAAGCAAAATATTATAAACTGTACTTTTCAATAAATAATTTATTTTTTGTTTTCTTTCTTCAAAACTATTCCACTTCCTATCCAACCGATCCAATATGATCTTATTCGTATCCAAGATGAATAAGCAAATTTTACTCACCTGATATTGAGTTTGGCAGTGAAGAAGCAACTTTTGATCCAGCACTGTGCTCACTGTTTGAGGAAACTGGTAACACACTTCTTGATATATGAGAACTCTTCAATTTTGAATCCTCCTGACACTTCCTCTTTTTTAGGATTCCTATCAAGGCACTCGTGCCTGAGAGTGAACCTTTGACCTCCAACTTAGTCTCTAGTTGCTTTTTCTCTGATGCCATTCCTGCTAAAGAAAACTTGGGCACCTGTGGTTTGGCATCACCGTAGATGCTTGAAATAGAATGATTTTTGAAGATTCCAGTGGATGGTGTTGTTAAACGATCAACGTTGGACAGCTTTGTGGAAGCACCAAATTGGAAATGGTTTCGTTTCTTTCCCAGAATTTGAAGGGCCCTGTGGAACTCCTTCTTGTCACGCATCAACTCCCGGAGTAAGCATAATGGGGACTTGTTCTTTGTTGAAATGCTTTTACCAAGCCGTTTCAGGTGGCCTCGTATGTGGTTGGACTGCCCAGTTTTGTTATCAAAGGAGTCCCCACATAACGGACAGGCGTGGGTACTCTTCAGAACCTCAGGGTCCGACTCCAACTGTAATGCTGCAGAAACACAAAAATGAAAATGAGTAATTTCTAGGCCTATATCATGGTCACAACTAGGTCAAATGATATACAGCACTGGACTAACTTTTAAGTTTTTATATAATCAATTAATTCATATGATCAAACTAAATGAAGCATGGCACTGTGAGCAGAGTAACAAACATGGAACAAGCAACACAACCATAGGGCGACTGAAAGCCAAGCCAAGTACCTTTTTTCAATCGCCGGATTGCTGACATCTTCCGACGAATTCGCGGCCTCTTGTCTTGAGAGGCCACCTGTTCAGGAGGCACTATATGGCGTGCGTTGTAGCTCAATCCAACCCTATGAAGATGCCCCCGCACGTGATTGGACAACCCAACACCAGACTCGAAGACTGCAGGACAATATGGACAGCTCTTGTGGTCTGATTCTAATACTGACATATCTTCTGTGAAAGGTTCTCCCAATGGGGCTGAATGTGCGTCAAAGCTTTCTGTAAAAACCTCGGTTTCTATGCACTCTTCCTTGATAACCGGACTGTCAGAAGAATCATCTTCTGTCTTAATTTTGTCAAACAGCCTCCTAGATGCCTGCAGAGCCCCCCTCATTGACATTCTTCTGCTATAGGTGTAAATGATGTGTGGTTTTTCTTGCTTGATACCATGGTCAAAAAGGTTAGTGTTGGCATCTGTGTCCTTGAACTGGAAAATGTCTTTTTCATCACAGTCTCCCATTTCTTCCAAGTTTAGTCTCTTTGGACTTGGCAAATGTTTTGGTAAGATTAAACAAGAATCTTGTTCAGTGGTGTTGCGATATGGAGTTGACATTTTTCTTTTAGATGGCATCTTTTTCACCATTGGCTGATCCAAGATTGACTTGGGTACATCAATGCTGTTGAGGTCTTTTTCAGCTGCACTGACATCGCATCTTGAATATGAATGAAGACTGGATACTGAAGATGCTCTATGGCCATTAGGGGATGAACTCGTATCTTCAAACTTGACAGTCAATATTTCTGGCAACTGATCATTGTCATTTTTGTCATCATTAGAATTCTGAACAGATGTGCTGCAATTATTGCTTTCCTTCTTCTGTTCTCCAGTTTTCTTGCCATGTCTTTGTCGATACAGGAGTACATTAATGGATTTATCGAGCTTTGATTCTGTTAGGTGAGTCTTGAGACCTCTGTTCATCTTGTTATTTTTGAATAAATCTGAAATGTCATTAGAATCACTTGGTGAATAAGCTCTTTTAGAAGAAATCTGGTTTTTTATTGAGATTTTAGATGTCAATTCTGAATCTTCTACAAGAGTTTTACAGGTAGGTACTTGCTGTTCTCCAGCTGGTTGTGCGTTTCTCTCATTTTCCTGTGCAGCTTGATATTCTTCAAATGTCTGTTGATGACGACGCTGAAGGTGGTTCTTAAAAACGTTTTTACTAAAGGCTCTATAGGAACAAATGTTACAGGAGAAAACATCAGTCTCATCAGTCTCAACAGCATCATCATTGTGGAACTGCTTTGTAACTGGAATAACAGTGTGCTGCCTAATGTTATGTCTTCTAAGCTGATTTGCAACCGCAGTCTTGAAGCTACATTTATCACAGTTAAAGGATTTCTTGTCCTTCTGATGCGTCTTGGCATGTTGAACAAATGTGTTTGGGCAGTTTGTTCGAAATGGGCACTGAGGGCAAAAAAGTTTAGCATTTTCAGCCTCATCCATCATATCCTTCCTGCCTTTGATTTCTTCCATTGGTCGCGCTTTCTTCTCCTGGTGAACGGACATGTGCTGAATAAGCGAGCCACTCTGATTGAAGGACTCTCCGCATTCCCGGCATATAAAAGGCTTTGGCGACATATTGGGAGGATCCACATGAGACTTCATATGGCATTGCAAATGTTGCTCTTTTTTGAAAATGAGGTTGCATTTTGAACAAGGATAACATAATGGCTTCTCCTCTGAACAGGAATTAATTGAGAGTCTCCCCTTCAATGGTGAAAGCCTGTGACCTATACTGTTCTCGTGCGAGTTTCTTGCCGGTGCATTGTATAAAATTTGCTTGATAGCCTTGACAGTTCCATTGGGATACTTTGATACCCTCCCTGTTGGTGATGACTGTGACTTGGAATGCTTCCTCAGCTTTCGTACCTTGCTGACAGGAATGGAGTCTACTTGGTCTTCAGTATCAGATGAGTCCTCAGATGACTTGTGGCTCAGATCAGGGTAAAGGTCTTCCGAGGGGTCCACCATAACCACCATGTCCATTTTCCGCTTCCTCCTCCTTTGGCTGTTGGGAGGAGGGACCTCCTCTCGTGGCTCCTCACCAGGGGAATCATCATGGTTCTCCCACAGAAACTGCATAAACTCTTTGTGAGGGTCCCAGTGAAGGTCACTGCTATTGTTGAAATTATCCAAAGAGTTCTCTGGTGACTCCACATCAAAATCCCATATTCCTGCTGTGTCAATTTCCTGCACTGTTTTCAGTGGGGTGATGCTCTTTTCCTCCTCTTTGTCTGTGGAGAAGCTATTGAGATCATGGGCCTGTGTAGCCCGATGTGAAGAAGGTCCATTTCCTAAGCCAACTGGGGACAACATATCCGTGTTTGACAGAACATCAAGGACAATGTTGTTTTGTTTCAGAGGAGAAGCCTTGCTAAAAGAATCGATATAAGAGATTGACTCCTGTGCCATTCTCACTGGCTCTTGAAGGAGTGTGAGTGCATTCATCTCAGGATCTGCATCTTTTTCATCTTCATCAACACCTGTCAGACATGACATTTCTGCTGCCGTGACCTGGAAAAGAAAAGTAAATGTTCTTAGACCCTTCTCAAACAAAACGGTTGAGCTACACACCCACAGGAAACGTAGCAATATTAGATTTAAAACTTTATCCATAATCTAATTTAGGTATGTTTAGGCCTAAATTTGTAGTTTTTGAGTGATAAAAGAAATTCCTTTGTGAATTGAACAAATTTTGCCAATATTTGTTGATCAAACCTAGTTACATCAAGGGCACTGATTAGTGGTAATTTCCACCATTAAAACTAGTTTTTCAGTTAATACTCCATCTTCATCCACTAAATACTGGATGAAGATAGATGGTGACAGCAAGTTGGGCAGCAACATACAATTACTTTCATTGTGACTTGAAACATAGGCTAAATATTAAAGGCTTGCCTTAACTGTTGGGGGTAAAATGAAACTGTGGTGTTAAAAAACAGCAGTTTAGCATCAACCTAGCAAAACTATGCTGTAAAAATGCCCCAAACTTGTGCTGTTTGGGGCTGCAGTGCCTCATTCAAACATGCTCATGAATTAGGATTTTTCCAATTTCCTACTATAGATTTCCAGCTTCAGATTCAAGACACCAAGAGAGCGAGAGACCCTGGTGGTTTGTCCACCTGGCAGTCTTGCAGGAGGTTGCCAAGATCAAGAAAGGACTGGGAGTCAGCAGAATATGGCTTTTTGCAGAGGACATTTTAGTTCCCTCAAAGTGTTAAGCTTAGTATATCCTGCTGTTTACATATCTGTCATACTACATTTCCATTGCATCCAAATAACCATTAGCCCTGCTGACTTGAGATCAGTTTTTACAGTCCAGGATAAGCCAGGATCGGACTTAACACTAACTGTGTTTATCACAATGGTCACAATGTCAGATCAGGTGTTAGTTACATAAATTCTTGACTCTTGGCCAAGAGAGAGGCCACACTATATGTTTGACCTCAATCAACACCACGATCTAGCACACCGTCTGTCAATGAACATGGGGTCAGGAAATTAACATTAAGACGGTCAAGTACACACATCACAGCAGTTGTCACACTAGACTTGGGGTGTCAGATGTTGAGGTGTCATAAGGTTAGCCTATCTTGGAAATCCAGAATCTTTTGCGCAATTCGATAGATGCAAAACAAGCTCCTGGGGGCAATAGCTAGTGGATCTGTACAGGAAATGTAAAGAGGGAAGAAATTTAGTAACATATCTAGACACGACATTTTGGCTTATTTGCCCACAGAATTTAAAGAGTTTAATATATCAGTCTTGGGTGACACTGAGCTCAACGTTAGCTCATATTAGATGGAGAAAGATGGAGGACTCTATTTGTTAGCCCTGTTTTTCCATCAAGAAGCAGTAAGTAAAATATTTCAGATCCAAAGAAGTTTCAGCTGCCTGCAGACTGCAACGATGTGATCCACAGATTGGCAGTGGAGATTTTAGCATAGTCTCTGGGTTTCCAGAGCTGTTTGTGCTGAGCTCAGGTTGGACAGTTGTACTACTACATATCCCAGTGGTTTCCAACCCAGTCCTCAAGGACCCCCTACCCTGCAGGTTTTTGTTTCAGCTCTACTCTTTCACACCTGATTCATTTAAGGGCTACATGCTGATTGGTTGAAACGGATCTACCTGAACAGAGCGTGCATGAAGGTGCATAGGCCTTAATTGGGCCAGGTGTACAAAAGTAGAGCTGGAACAAAAACCTTCAGGACAGGGGGGCCTTGAGGGCTGGGTTGGTAACCACCAACATATACCACTATACCGGAGAGGGTTAGTTGAGTTAGATTGTTAGATTGTTGTCAACGAGCTCCACACCATTATCAAATGGTGCAAAACATTAAGTAACTTGTATAAGTTGTAAAGTAATGCAATGCCATGTGGCCAACCACTCCAAAGTTCTGTCTGATTGTGCTTCTTCGGTTCCTATTTGCAAGACACATACAGTATACACTAGCTGTCTTTCCACTGTCATGCCACTTTGAGCTAGGACTATCTTTGAGCAAGATGGTGTTAACATCCCACTGCCTCCAGTCATGAGAGCGAAAATCATTTGGATTTCCACTGTTGTGCTGATAGCCCTGCAGTCTTGTCCCATCCATGCATGCATGTGGGAAGTAGGAAGTGAGTGGTTAAAGTTTGCACACCCAGCACCAACTAACTACAGCAAAAGTATACCACAGGATTTTTTTACCTTTGGATGCCGCTTTGTGCATTGTGTGCTTCAACTGCCTTATACTGGGACCTCAGTTTTTTTCAGTTTTTGGAGGACCTGTCCCTTTCTGTGTTGGATCCCCACTGGTGCCAGCCCTCTAACTTTATATTGCATAAATTTCTCATTTTGGCAAACACCACTGATTTAACATTGGGCATTATCCCCTGCCCAGATAGTGTGCAGAGCAATAATGTCCTTGTTTGACCAGGATTTCCGCTTGTTCTTCATTCCTCCGTTATTTTTCTGCGACAAAAGCAAGCTGCTGCACTGACATCAGATGTACCCTTCACCCTACTTATTAGGGCTGGGCGATATGGCCTCAAATCAATATCACGATGTACTGAGCACCACACCTCGATAACGATAAGTGGACAATAATTCCGCGGGGTGGGGGTGGGAGTTCGCCCCAGTATAGGCTAACTGCTTCAAAAACAGTGATATTAGGCCCGTTTCCACCGCCGGAACTTCGGGGTAATTTTACGGGGCCGTGGCCGTTGTCGCGTGTCTCCACCGCCGGAACTACCCCGAAAGAGAGAGTTCAGGAACCTTTACAGGGGCTAAAAAATGGCCCTGCCTCGGGATAGGGACTCTGGACGGCCCCGAAAAAACTTCTGGGTTTACTCACAGCGCGATGTGATGTCAACAGAAAGCAGGCGTCCCTAGCAACACAGCCAACACTACCAAGCTAACGCTAACGTGTTAGCTAACGTTAAAAACACACTTTTTAGCCGGCATTTTAGGGGCGCTAACGTTAGCTTTAGCGGACTTTAGCTAACGCTAAAAACACACTTTTTAGCCGGCATTTTTAGGGGCGCTAACGTTAGCTTTAGCGGATGATAGCTAACGCTAACAACAGACTTTTTTAACAACACGCATTTTGATGCCCCGGTCATGGTCGCGCAACCGCCCGGTAACTTTACAGGAACCTTCCTCCTACTCGGCCCTCTCAGTGGAGACACGGCAGTTGAGAGGGCCGAGCGAGAGGACATTCCTGGAGTAGCCCCTGCCCCCCAAATACTACCAGGAACATTCTGGTGGAAACAGGCCTATTGACAGCATGCCTCCCTGGACCTATTTATTGCAATGGAAGGAAAGTTTTTTTTTTCCGTTCGCCACTAGATGGGGCAATGGCAGCATCATTTCTTGCTCCACAGCTAGTTTTATTGACAGTATGCCTCCTACTTGCTATAACTGCTATATTTACCCCCCCTCCTATAACGGGAGTTGCTAGTTAGCTGAAAGACTTGGCCCTTACATAGCAAGCATATGTTTAGAGCTAAATGGCTAACGTTAGTTAGCAAGACAAGCAGACCATGCTGGAATTAACATTAGAACTAGCTAACGTTAGCTGGCTAATCATATGGCCCGCTTGTCTTGCTAACTAACGTTAATCATTTTGCTCGAAGCATAACGTTATGCAAGGTCTAATTTAACGTAAGGTGGTTCCTTCAAACTAACGTTAAAACTTTCCATCGGACTCGGAAGCCAGGCATCTCTTCCAAACTGCGCGATTCACGTGAATGACCTGATTGACCAAAAAAATGGCGATTGTAGCCAAAAGGCAACAAGTTTGCATGCCTGAGAAGTGCAACTCGAACTCTGTGCTATCTGAGAATAATTGAAGAAAATACAAATTAAATACTTTAAGTTAAATTTATTGAACAACTGACAATCAAAACAAGTTTAAAATATGACAAGCAAGTTGTCCTTGACTAAATCTACCTCAGCTACCTTAGCTGCAGCAGCAGCCGCTTCTACATTTGAACCGTGCTCCGTTTCCTCAGCATCTCTTTCCTTCTTGTTGCAGACTGGATGGGTGGAGTCACGTGACTACACACGCTGTACACGTAGTACAGCATCTTAAAGGGACATGGACAGGCCTACCTACGCACAGCCAAAAAAGACAAAAACGACTTTTATTTTGTTTTTGTTTTTTTAAATATCGAACATACCGACATGAGCAAAGTGATGTCGGTTATCGTCATAAATTTCGGTATCGGTAAATTTTTGGTATATCGCCCAGCCCTATTACCTACCGGATTTCCCGGGCGTTTAATACGCAAAATCAACTTGGACCCCAGGCGTTTAAAAGAACCAGGCGGCTATTCACTGCAGGCCTTTATTTATTTTTACACAAAATTGCACCAGGCCATTATTGTGATGACAGTTACTGTCCAACATATTTATTGTTGGTCGATTTAAGATTACGGTACACCCTTTTTTCTAATGTAAGCTCTTATTTTGACAGAAAACGGAAGTGCCGCACAGTTGTTGTGTGGCTAACTGTTTACTTCTGCAAAAATAAGGTGAATAGCCTTATTTTGGGTTTACCTCAATATAATGCAAATAATCGCCCTGGCGGTTATTCGGGTGGGCGTTTAATATGCAAAATGGGTGCAGACCCCAGGCCTTTAAAAGAACCAGGCGGCTATTTGCAGCCAGTGTTTATTATGTCAACAGGTAACAAACCTCATTTTTTGGAACATGTAATACTACGTGGTTTAAAGCTGTCCAACTGCTATCTGCAAACTTCATATAAAGCATGACACTGGAATTTTTTTTGGCCACAATAAAACTGTTACAATAACGCTGAATTTGTGTAGTCTGACCCGGGCATAACACTTACCTTGGATCTCAAGTCTGAAACCGTACCAAGAAATATTGTTAATGCAATTTTGACGCCATGGTGTTGTTATCAAAGATACAAAACATTGTCCAACCACTGTTCAAAATGGACAATGTACCAAGTTTTAAAAAATCTCAACTAACTAAAAGGAAGCTAAAGAGAAAGTTGGACCGTATACATTTGAATTTGTGGTCTTGCGTCGCTCTGTACAGTTACATTTCTGGAGAGGTGAATATAAGCTACGGCGGCAGCCTCTGCAGACTACACAAGAGCCACAGAAACCTATGGTGTGGCTACAGCGGCATTTTGCCACGGAGGGATAGATTGACCTATAGCCTTGGACTGATCCCTGTACAAGCGGAGATGTGCATAAGTCTTGCGTGAGCCATGGTTGTATCAAGTACATACCACATTTCAAACTAAAAAGGGATGCTGCATATATATGTTGTTATATGCAAGGTCCTGTCTTGTTCAATGCTGCTAGAGGGGGTACTTAATACACCTTTTTTTTTTTGTGCCGTTGCAAGTATTGCAGAATTTTTTGACAAATTTTATGCTTAACAGCTGCATCATGGAGGACGCCAATGGTCCATGTGAGGTCATTCTGAAAAGTGAAAGATGGAAGCCTTTCACCCCTGCTGTAACATTAACTGCAACACCACCACCGACCAGTGGCAGCGGCACTTAGCACAGTGCTCCTGCAGCGCTCCAAAAACATGTAACATTATTGGCATTCACCATGTTTGATTTTAATGAATTAAACTTGCTCACCTTGGATTTAAGTCATGTTTTTGATATTTTATACTCAGTGCATTTCAGCACCCATGGGATATATTATCAAAGACAACTGACGCTACATGCGAATGATAGTATTTTTTATATATATTTGACCATTATAAATGATTTTAAGTAGCATTACATTTTCCCACTGGCAGCACTGCGCACAGCAGGACACTCTATTCAACAACATATATGCAGGGTCCTTTTTCAGGGCTACGTGGTGCAGGGGCCAATGCTGTGTTTAAAAATATGCAACCTTGTGGCTGACTAATATAAAATTGATTGTTGCGTAAAAGCTGAGCTTTTGAACAAATTCTCTTGATATACGAATTTTTCATATTAACTAAAACTATTAGCATGAGGGTCCGTTGCTTTTATCGGCCGCTTTTATTTGATCACGAACGCTTAACAGTGACATCTTGAGGCCGTTCGGGTCATTGCAAGTCCAATATTGATCAATACTCATGTTTTACTACTTACAGCTTCAGTGTTTTCGGCTGGGAAGGTAAACAGTCCATCTAGTTACTACAACGTCTCCTGGCTTTTTATTACCCTTACCGTTTACTGACTACAAAATAAACAGCACAATCAAAACACATATCGCATTTTTTTTTTTTTTTTTTTTACTACATATAACGTTAGTCAATTGTCGCGATCAGTGCAAGGTCGCAAGAGTGAGAGTTCTTAGATTTGAAGGGCAATAAAAGTGTCAAACCAGCGATCTGCTCCTGTGGCAAAGAAAGGTGTTTCGACTGTCTGCACACCAGAACAGAAACTGCAAAACCTCGTAATGGCTTTTGATGAGCGGTTATGGATTGTATTCTAGAGCTAAAACTTTCAGCACAGTAGTTCACTTAACGTTACATGCCACCCGAAAATCAAGTCGGCATCTTTTTTCACTAGCACCTCCACGGCGATCAAATCGTGTTTTCCACAGTGTCCCATAAAGGTATCATATTGCAATTTTCTTCGCATTTATATCACGCTGTGTTGTTGGATGCTGCTTGCAGGAGCTGCAGCCCATTCCATTTAGGCTCTGTTCCACACCAAAACCAAATCCTCAGGCTAAACTACAGCTAATGACAAATATGCCCTGCCACTCGCTATTCGGCTATCTGTAAACGGCTGAAAAACAAGCAAATGTTACCTCTGAGCGGTGTAGATGTAAACAGGGCGCACTTTATACGCTGCATTGAATTATTTCTTACTTTCGTCTTCCATCCATTTCACAGTCGCCATTTTCCGTGGTGGTCTGGTGTGGGCCAGGTCATTTCTTTTGAAAGGGTAAACAGACATAAAATCGCCTGTGTAGTCAAACGGAACACACAAAAATAGCAACGATCACTGTACATTGTGTATATAAATCGTATCATCTGTACAAACAAAAGGTTAGTCGGTTATTTTCGTATATTTTCGCCACGAAAAGTTCCGCTGCGGCGCCATGTTCCCCCGAATGACGAGATGGTTCAGTCCAGATAGGAGGCATAAAAAACCTGAGTTAATGACCATCTCTTTAGAGGTAGCAGATTTTTTTTTTTTTTTTTTTAGGTTGATAGCGGTTAATCAACATTTTAATTGATAAAATAAACGGATACTTGAGGAATCACCTGTTTAGATTGTTTTAAAATAATATATTTATTGTTGGTGGTCAAACTTGTTCTTGAAGCACTGACTACAGTTGAATGCCAACCTAACAAAGATGTTACCACAGTCCCCCCAAATGGTTGTCATTTTCTCATAGGTCTTTGTTGCCCTTCGTGGCCGGCGATTAATTCAGTTATTGCCCTTTTTAGTCGTTGTGTTTTGCATATACAACTCAAAATATTCAATAAAGTGTAAAATAAATCCCCATGGTGACAGTGTCGACAGTGTCACATGGGCGTTTGGCCTACTTGAATTTCAAGACAGGTTAAAAAAAAAAAAAAAAAAAAAAAAAAATACAGTAACCTGCATAGAAAATGTCTTTGTCAAAAAATAAAGTATGATACGAAGTCCAGTTCTGCAAACTTAGCCAGAGGTGCTCGGTGACTATTTTGACAGGCAGCAGTGGGGTCACCACCTCATCCCTAATATTACAAAATCACAGGTGGGTACATAAAGGAAAAAAATAGCCCATAGATATAAGTTTTAGATCAACAAACCTCTGGGTGAAGTTATTTAGGCAATGACAGTAACATAAAAAAACTAAACTCGACTAGCTAACCGATGAATGCTAGCCCGCAAAGCGGCCTTTTAGTGAGATTTGATTAGCCTTAGCTAAAGCTAAAGCTAGCATCTTGAATTAACGTTGCAAACGTCGGCTAGTTGGTTTAACTCCTCTGCTGTGTTCAAAATATTGGCTTTTAGTGCATTAATATGTCAAAAGATGCACAGTTTGACCCGTCATAGTAGTACAGTGCGCATGTAGATGATAGCCATTTTGATATAACATTACCTATCTTCACGTACAACCAAAATACATTTTTAACTACTTAACATTTTTACTTTTTTTTACTTAACATTTTGAATGAGATTCATCTATACATTCAAATATTTGTATTGGCCCATTTTTTGTATATTTTAAACATAAGGTTCAACATGGTATGTGTGGGATGATTTTTCCCCCCTGTATATGAGATGTTATTGTGTTATTATATTGTAGTGACTAAGTGATGCTGCCCCTCTTTATTTTTCAGATGCCGGTGATGAGATGCTGGACTCAGATGACTGCACCTTGTCCCTGGACAATCTGTTTTTTGAGAGACCTATCGTCCACAAAGTGTGAGCGTGCCCCCACATCAACTCTCTTTTCTTTTTCATCTCAGAATCAATTATATTAATGTGTTACCCTCCTCTTACCATCCTCTCCCGCAGAAAGCCGCTGCACCAAGAGGCTGGTGCATGGCAGCTGGAAGTGCCTCCATCTTTCTCTCAGATCCCAGGCACTCAGGATATCCAGAAGGAGGCAGAGTCTCTCTCATCATTGTACAGTATGTTGTGCTCTGGATTAGGGTGAATTCCTTTTCACTTGACTTGAGTAAACTGCTCAGTATCTGGCCTGTTGAAGCCTTACTAAATTTAACTGTGTGACTCACTGGCATGGTTGCTTGAATAGGCTTGAATGTCTTCCCAATTTTACTTGACTTGAAATAAAAAAAAAATGTTGCAGGCATACCAAAGTCTTATGAAATGTTCCCTGAATAATTATTATTATCGGAATGATAAATTCTTTGATGTAATTCTGAATTCCTTGATCTCATGTGAATCAAAGAGGGCAACCCTGGAATTCCTGCAACACTGAGATAAGCAGCAATGAATCACGGCCACTGAAAGCTCAGTTTTGTCAAAATCTGTTTCCTGTTTCTACGTTTCTCACAGATTTCTCACAGAACCCCAAGAAATCCCTGCCTACCCTTAAACGGTCAGCTGACTTTAAGGTCCTCACATCAGACATTACAAATTCTCAGAGCTTCAGCAATGATGACAAAGAGGTAGAGGAGAGCCAGGGCAACAGTGGCAGCAGCAGTAGGTGTGATGGCCTTTGGGGAGGTGAAAGGTTCATGGATTATTCCCAGGATGCCTGTCAGAGTGGCAGAGGTGGAGATGAAACCCCGCTGGTTTCTGGTCATGCGGTCATCAGCAGGAGATGTTTGTCGGTGGACTTCAGCCAAAGCCCACCTCTACGCAGAAGGCAAGACTCAAAACACCTGTGAAAAATAGAATAAAATAAAACGTTGATGACATAAAGAGTGCATAAATAGTTTTCAGTCTGTGCCTAGTGTTCAGTTTTTAAAGATGAAAATAGACTGGGGTGGGGAGAAAAAGCGAGTAGTGGTCTGCGTTTATAAAAATGGATCAACCATGTTATCTGCTTGGGGCTGATAACAGTTTTCTGATCACAAAGCATTTACACTGGCAAAGCCAAATTATGTGGAGCGGCAACAAGAAGTGAAGAAATGGCTGTGGGACGTAATTTAAGAAATCTTGATGCCATTCACTATATTGAAGGCATATGACCATATTTAAGTTAAGCTATCCATTACCCTGTGGGGAAATTTGTCTTCTGCATTTATTCCATCCTAGATATTAGAAGTAGTGGGCAGCGACAGTACAGCTCTAACTCAGTGCCTTGGTCAAGGGGACTAATGGGATCATTGACCTAATATACATGTTTTTGATGGATGGGGGAACCCAGAGCATCCAGAGGAAACGCATGCAAACATGGGGAGAACAGACAAGCTAAACACAGAAGGCCCAGGTTCAGCTGGGATTTGAACCCAGCATGTTCTTGTTGTGAGGTGACAGTGCAACCCGCTGAGTGGGTAACCACTGAGGCTCAGTGGGTAAAAAATCCCTTTTTAACTTGTAAAAAATGTGCCTTAGGTCTTTGGCGGTGTTTTTACTGGTAAAAATGTGATTTAGTAATTTGGCCCTCTAGCCCTCATATTCTCTGAATTCATGATACACTTAGTTAACTTGCAGCCACAACAACAAGAGGCTTGATTTTTTTTTCCATAAAGCGATAAGTAATGAGAAGGAAATGAAAGTATACTAAGCCGTATTTCATCATTATGTTCTCCTTTTCCATGTATCCTCAAATGAAAAGCCTTTTATTTTCTTCATGCCAGAGACCATAATGCTTAGCCACCCTCAAAGAAACCTCCAAGCTAGTAGCCTCAGTTATTTGTTTTCTCTCTCTTTCTCCCTCAATCCTTCACTCCCTCCTTTACTCCTCTCTCCCACACCAGTTTGTTCAAGCCCTTGAGGGGTCAGGTGTTGAACAGTGGAGGCGACTTGTCAAACACAAATGACCTCAGCAGCAGCCAGACAGCATCCAGACCTCAAACTTTCCTCAGTCAGGTTACCATGGTGACAGAGCCTCCTCCTCTTCAGCCACCACCGGCGACGGCTAGCCAGGCAGCTCCTCCTTTCTCCCCCAAGCCCCCCTTCCCCCTCCTTCCTCTGGGCTCATCTGCAGCAAGTGGCCGACCCCCGCAGCAGGCAGCACATGTAGAGATGCAGGACAAGGGCACAAAGAGAGCCCTCGTTCCGCCCATGACGCCTCAGCCACTCCACATACAAGGTGCTGCACTGCACAGTCACAGACACGCGGCTTGTCCCCGGTTTTTCACTGGTTTCCCAAATAATACACATGTAGCTCGTGAGCTGTTGTAGATAATGAATGTACCCATGTCTAGCCGTGGCAGCAGCTGTCACAGTGTGTTAGGGTGTGATGAGGTGAAATGAGGTGAGCTCTCCTCATTGACCACCTTGTTGCAATAATGCATGGCAGTCACTAGGTGGTGGACAATAACAGCCTCTTTTTCACTCAAACTGGATTTGGTTTCTCATTTGATCTTGTGTTAAGTGAGTGATTGAAAAGCATCTGTGTGTGGATTGTGTGCTTTTTAGGGTCTTTTGGGTCTGGCATTTTGCGACCAGTCTCTGAAATCCGTATCCTTTTTGTTATGTGAGTCATCAGAATTTAAGATTTCAACAGAGTTTGAATTTTGCTGGAATGCATGGAATGCAGTTGTTCTCGGGTTGTGGTTGGATTTCCTGAATCATACTACCACAGCAGCTAAGTTCAGATCTGTCTTCAAAGAGTTCCCCTTTTTCAACTATGTTCAGTCCAAAGCCCTGGATGACGTAAGCAAACAAAATCCCACATTTTTTAAAATCTCATTTTCCCTCTGTTCCTTTCACTTACCTTGTCAACATATATCTGATACTATACCAGATTGCAACATTAAGGATCATGAATAATGGGATAGTTATGACAAACATTTAATAAACTGCTAAAAGTAAATTGTTACTTGGCTTTTCTCTTGGAGCTTGTTTATTTTTGGCTTCACAGGTTCTTTATACAGGTAAGAACTTTGTGGCCTGCGCTCCAACTGGATCTGGTAAAACAGTGCTGTTTGAACTGGCCATCATCCGCCTGCTAATGGAGACCTCAGAGCCCTGGAGAGATGTCAAGGCTGTCTATAGTGAGCTTATTGTTTGGGTTGCCCCCTTAAAAATACCACTATACCCTCAATCTGAGTAGATTTGGCCTTAAAAGTCTGTATATTCACAATGAGGTCAGAAGAGTGTAACTTGTTTTGTTTTCAGGCTTTAAATGGGCTGACAGTAAAATGACATGTCCTGGACTTCTGTTTGTATTTTTTTAACTAAACAGCTACTGAAGAATAAACATGAATGTTTTCTGCATTTATTCATTTTCTAGTGTCACGCAATCCATCGCCAAAACCTCCAGTTAAGAGGTAGTAAGGATGATTTTACTGACTCGGTATACTGTTTTATGTAACCATTTACAGCTCTTGCCAGTGTAAATAAAGCTTGAGTTGTCAACATACTGTCAGCCCATGTATTAAAGATCAGGCAAGATGAAAAAGCCCCTTATCTAACAAATGAAAACTCAAAGCCAGTAGTGGGGAAACAGTGTTACAGCAAGGTACACTTGACTACAATCATTCACAGAGGGTTGAAACATTTTTCTTCTGACTTGTATGTCGTGCACAACATTACCAGGGTGCTTTAATTCTTGATTCATT
The DNA here is from genome assembly GCF_902150065.1 of Myripristis murdjan. NCBI lineage: Eukaryota > Metazoa > Chordata > Actinopteri > Holocentriformes > Holocentridae > Myripristis > Myripristis murdjan. The sequence goes on from NC_043996.1 coordinate 14,317,586, forward strand.
CATTTCTCTAGGGAATTTGTAAGATACTGTATAATCAAGAGGTTCACCCTTTGTTGTTGGTAGTGGCTCCCATCAAAGCTCTTTGCAGTCAGCGCTTTGAGAGCTGGAAGCAGAAGTTCGGTCCCCTGGGGCTGAACTGTAAAGAACTGACAGGCGACACAGAGATTGATGACTTCTTTGAGATTCAAGATGCCCACATCATCATGACCACGCCTGTGCGTAACACTGGATTGTATCTCTGTCATTACTCAAACAAAATGCTGCAGGAAATTAGGGCAAAGGTTGGAGATTGGCAAAGACCACTGATAGCATATTTCTTGACACAAATATTTTAACTAGAAAATAGGAAGTGGAACTGTTTTATTTAAGTATATAATATTGTACATCTTTTGCTCTCAGGAAAAATGGGACAGCATGACAAGGAAATGGAAGGAAAACTGTCTGCTGCAGCTGGTCAGACTCTTCCTCATCGATGAGGTTAGTGTTTGAGAGACAATTTGTTTATCAGTTGATATTTCCTCAGATGCGTTTTGTAGTGTGTAGGATACTCAAAGTGCACTCTGTGCAGAGTGCCTGTTTGTCAATAGAGGATGTACTTTCTACAGTGTGTTTTATTGTGCCACTTTATGTGTGCACATTAAGCTTCTTCCCTCAGCAGTTTATTCACTTGAGGTTTCAAGTTAAGGTCATGCAAGGCTATGGCACATTATGTTCTCAGCGCACTGACACAGGTGATACAAGGAGACGCCCTGCCCTCTCTTGTTAGCCCAGATTATGAAATGCACCTCCCCCCTTGTTAATAATGTATTACAAGGAAAAGGGAAGGTACATCATAACCTTATTTTACCTGCATACCATGATCCTTTTTGAATGTTAGAATGTACTTAAGCCCACTGCCAGATGACTGGTCTCCACTTGTGTTTTCAGGTGCATGTTGTCAAAGATGCGATACGTGGAGCCACTCTGGAAGTGGTGGTGAGTCGGATGAAGGCTGTGCATGCCTACAGGACAGCAGAAAACCCACAGCCTGACCTTTCTATGAGGTTTTTGGCATTGTCAGCCACTATACCCAACATCTCTGATGTAAGTGGCTGAAAACTGTTAATGAAAGAGCCTGACAAAAATTGGTCACAGTTGGGTGCAATAGAAAGGTTCAAAAGCCTGTGAGGGCAAAGCTTTCTTAGCTTAGTGAATGTTCTAAGTCTTTTAATTATGGGGAAAGGCTTATTGCCTTTCTATATGGTGCTGCTTAATTGGAACTTTTTCAGATGGACCAAGGGAATAAAGAATAAAGTTCAGTCTGGAGAAACATTTTGCTGTCGTTGTGCAGTGAACATCACAATGCACAACTTCTTACTATTGTTTGTTTGTACTGATAGCAGATATGTAGTATCTTGATATTGCAAAATAATAACTTGCTTGATGATGTGTGCCTGTTGTCAGATAGCAGACTGGCTGTGTAGTGAGAGCGGTCCAGCCACATATCTGGAAATGGATGAGAGTCACCGTCCAGTGAAGCTGAGGAAGGTGGTGTTGGGATTTCCCTGCAACCCAAACCAAACAGAGTTCAAGTTTGACTTGTCACTCAACTACAAGATGGCCAATGTCATACAGACTTACTCAGACCAGAAGCCTACACTTGTGGTAGGTGGGGAGCCAAAATGTGTGGTGATCTTTATGTCTGTGGTGCTTGCCATCAGAATTTTCTGATGTCAAGTAACAGGCGGAAACTAAGGTTGTGTTAGTAAGAGTGACTGAACTGGGTGTGATTTGGTTTGATAATTATGTTTTCCTGTAGTTTTGCTCCACAAGGAAAGGAGTCCAGCAGTCAGCCACAGTTCTGGCCAAGGACACTAGGTTCATCATGAGCTTTGAGCACAAACAAAGGTATATGTACACAATTCTCTGTTCACATACTTCTCAGAAACAGTTTATTTCACAGTTTAAGCTGCTTGACTGTGTTTGGTTACTGTATAATTTTCTGCAGGTTAATGAAATATGCAAACTCTATCCTGGATTCAAAACTGAGAGGTAAGGCCCCTCTAATAGCTGCCAAACTCCTTGAGGGCACATTATCACACATAAAGCATATAGAATACTTAGCATACTTATCAAATTCCATGGACAATATAATACAACAAATCTTCCTTTCACATTTCATGATCTAAACTGAATAAATTATTGCAGGCTAATCATGGGACCATAGTCCAGACACAAGACAAGGGACTCGTTTCACTCCAGATCCACAGATTAAAAAAGCAGTGGTGAATAAATGTGATGTACTGTAATTATCAAATGTATATCAGTATTTTGTGTTGTGTTTCTGTTTCAGATCTGGTGATGCAAGGAGTTGGTTACCACCATGCTGGAGTTGACATATCAGATAGGAAGCTTGTAGAGGAGGCCTTCACTATGGGAGACCTATCTGTCCTGTGTGAGAATTCTTAACTAATGCAGTTATATTATACACTGTGTGACTGTAGTGACACAGTTAAAACGTGGAGCAAGATCTTTTCTTGCTGTAGTCTGGTTTGAATTGTTTGTCATTACATAATTGTGCAGAGGTAAACAGGAAGGACTAGAGTAACAGGTTACAGCAAGTACTACAGTGCAATATTCAAACATAAAACTGTTAAAGCTCTACTTTTGTATCCATAGAGCTGTGTCAGACTTATGAAAATACTTATGCAGAAAATACATTTTGTGACAAAAAATCTAAATTATAGCAAAAAATGCACCCTAAGACACTTCACTGCTTGCTGGTGTTATTCACATTCAGGCATGTCTTTTATTTTGACCATGTCAGTTGTGATCGCAACAGGGTGGTTAATTTTTGCCTGTTGATCCTGGTTCCAATGTCTCAGTTACCACGAGCACCCTGGCCATGGGGGTGAACCTGCCAGCTCATCTGGTGGTGGTCAAGTCCACCACGCATTATGTCTCAGGATCTTGCGAAGAGTACAGCGAGGCTGACATCCTGCAGATGATTGGCCGAGCTGGAAGACCACAGGTAATAATGGAATAATAATGTGGTACTTCATTGAACCCTGTTGGGAAAAAAGTTGCCACAGGAAGGTCAGAGGTCAGGGTCAACAACAGAACCCCCTGAAGCTGAAACGGAATCAGTATCTTGTTCAAGGACACTTAAGCAGAGTGGATGCTTGATGACATTAGGGTTTGAATTGGCATCATGTGGTTAAATGGTCTTATTTCAACATACTAGACTGTCCTCCTAGGTGCTTAAAGAAATACTGATACAGAAGAAATAAAGTAGTACACAAAAACTTTTCAATCAGTAGATCACAGTCATTGATTGTTTCTTCCTCTAGTTTGATACATCAGCGACTGCAGTGATTATGACCAAGTCTCAGACGAGAGACAAGTACATGAAGCTTATGAATGGGATGGAAATCATTGAGAGCAGGTATGACTCATTAATGTTTAGCCACTTTCTCTCCCATTTTGCACTATAAGAAAACAAGGAAGAGAATTACCTTTTGACTCTGGGGCTGCACTTCAAATGGCATGAAGTACAACTTTGCAGGTTGTTCTACAAGAGTGTTTTTTCTTCTTCTTTTTTTCCCCCTCAGTCTCTCTTTCTCTCTATCGCACACACACACATAGAAGACAAAGGTCCATGTATGAATTGTGACTGTATCGCTAATTTCCCCAGCTTACATGGCCACCTGGTAGAGCACCTGAATGCTGAGATTGTCCTCCAAACCATCAGCAATGTCAACATGGCTCTGGATTGGATACGCTCAACTTTCCTCTACATCAGAGCTCTGAAAAACCCCAGACACTATGGTCAGAGCTCAATAGCCATGTTACCCACAGTGTATCCTCATTTTGAGATATTTAAAACCACTGAAAGTAAGGTTTTTGGGTTTTTTTTTTTTATTCTTGTTGCAGGTTTCTCTGTGGACCTAGACAGATGTGGAATTGAAGCAAAGCTGCAAGGTGATAGTTGATTTCTTCTCTAAGTGGTCTTATTTAAGTAATAAACACCTTGCTGTTTGGATACCCTACCAGTGCATTTGAACCACTGTTCTGAATCCACTGGTCACTGTCTCTTGGCCTGATGCATCAGAGCTGTGGAGGCCTACACAAGTCATGCTTTCCCTTGGGCTCTAATGCATCAGGCTAATTGTCTGTGTTGAGTGTAAACTTGAGTACACTGATTGTAAATTGTGAAAACTGCTACCTTCTTGTGCTACTACAGAACTATGTCTGAAGAACCTCAACTCTCTGTCCTCCATTGGTCTGATCACCATGGATGAGGACGTCAACATCAAACATACAGGTGGAGAAAGGGGCCCCTTGTTTAAATGCCATTTTTGGCTGGCATCATTGCTTAATGCATGCATCTGTGGTTTTATTTTATATATTTTTTGTTCAGTGGTGTGTAGATGAAATTTCTAGCTTCATTATTTATACTTAAATAAATACTTAATAACTCAAACAGAAACTTCACCTGTCAACTGAAACTGTTCAGTGGCTTGTTTTCATTTCTCCCAGAGGCAGGCAGGTTGATGGCCAGGTACTGTGTCGCCTTTGACACGATGAAACACTTCACCAATGTATCTGGCACTGAGAGTCTGGCCGAACTGGTAGGTTTCCTGTGAAACCCTGCACAGTCTGTATTTTCTGAGTGAGATCCTGATGCTGCTGCTACACTTTGATTTGTTTTAATCATTCCTGCAAAAGGAAATGATTTATGTGACTTGAATGCAGTGCATGGCATTGAGGAGATTACTCAGATGAAAAGTGGCTTTATGTACAGATTGAGCTGGCGTCCAAGGGCGGAGAGTTCAATGATATTCAGCTGAGAACAAATGAAAAGAGAACCTTGAACACCTTGAACAGGGATAAGAACAGGATCACCATCAGGTCAGATACCAGAACATATTAAATCAGATAACAGATTTCTAGAGGATTTATAAAAGCATGCACCAAGGCCGCCTCCATATGAAATTGTATAAACAGCAGCAGTCTACCTCTCTTTGTCACAGTGATCCTCTGTATTCTTCTGCTGAGGGGATTTTGTACCATTTAAATTCATTTGTGGACTGGGGAAGCAAAATGGTGCAAGTGAGGTTTTGTGAAGTTTTATGTATTTTTTCAAGGTATCCAATGGAGGGAAAGATCAGAACCAGTCAGATGAAAGTGAACTGGTGGGTACAAAAGGAGCATTTTCTCAGTATACTTTTATTAGTTTAAACAGTGAGGAAAGGATGTGACAATAGGAGTGTGCCTATATAGAAATTGCTTGTAGAAGTCATCATCTTGTGGACTCTTGCGTGTACTACACCTCTTGTGTGTTTCTTGTCTTGTCTTTAGCTTGATTCAGGCTCAGCTGGGTTGCATCTCAGTCCAAGAGTTTGGACTTTCACAGGAGACTGTGAAAATCTTCAGGAATGGAATGCGCATCAGCAAATGTATGTAGTGTAGAACAGGGATAAAAAATCTGTTTGCTCTTGATTTGTCTTGAGTGTCATGATTTTAAAGTTTGAGGTGTAGTATTTTTAACTCTAATGTCACTGATTCACTTGGTCCATGAGGTAGACTTTTGAATTCACAGTGACAATACCGATATTCCAGATGTTTTGAAGCCATATTATTTAACTGAAATTGTATTTTGAAACTAATCAGGCTTGTCGGAGTTCCTCATTCAGCGATCCAAGATGGGGTTCTCTGCTGTACTCAGCTCCCTGATCTTAGCTAAATGCTTCAGAGCCAAGCTGTGGGAGAACTCACCCTATGTTTCTAAACAACTGGAGAAGATAGGTAGGTCGAGCACAGTGTCACAGTGTATTCAATATTATATTATTATATATCTTTGGTAAGTACAGTACTGCAGTAGTTGTGTTGTTTTTTTTAGTATAGTATTTTTTTTCTCTATCATACAGTATTATGGACATTAGACAGAGAACAAGAATACATTTTTGTGGTGTTTTGAATCAAATTCCATTTAAAAAATGTCTAGGCCACATTCATCAAAATGAATTAATCAGTTGGCCAAACATGGCTTATATTACGTTATATTAGTTGTACAGTAAGTCATATTAATCAATCATGACATGAAATGAAAGAAGGAACGAAATGGAAACATTTGAACTAATACACACTGCATTTCAGGCCACACCCTGTCAACTGCCATGGTGAACGCTGGACTCACCACTTTCAGCAAAATAGAGGAAACCAACCCCAGAGAGCTTGAGCTGGTAAGTTGGTTCGAAAGGAATTCAATACAACCACTCTTTACACAAATGCAAATCATTTGATGTACCTAGTCCCTGTGCTGTTAAGGGTGCTGAGATTGAGCATGGATGATAGGTTCACATGAAAGAGGTGGGTTTTATAGCAAATAGCTGATCACATGCAAAAGGCCTAGACTACCAATAATTTATATATGCTGTCCACATTTTCAGCTTATTAATTAGCCTTGACTGTATTACTTAAATTTATATTTTTTCAAGAAGAACAGATTATCATGAAGGATAAATATAGGCAATAGAAAACAGTCAAAACAGTGAAAAGTAACACTATCTGTCCCCAAGCCTAGAGAGGTTTACTGGAGGAAAATTGCAGATAGTTACATGTGTGAATACACAGACTTACTGCTGCCCTGTCATTTGGACACAGTTGGGACTTTCCACTGATACAATACTGTGACATTGGATTGAATCTGTGAAAAGATTTTCTGTTCACAAAATTAACCAAATGATCCCCAGGGCTGCAGTGATGGAATATGAGCTGAGCAGGATCCACTGAATCGATCAATTTTGGGAATCCTGTGAAAGAAATTCAGCAAAGTTAATATGCAACTCAGGGTGCCTGTGGGTCATGGAATTTCTGAAAAGTCATGGAATTTTGAAATGGACAGAAAAGCAGCAAATTTTGTAAATTCAAGGCACAAGTGGTGGAATATTATGGAATTCTATCAGCCTCAACGTAAAAAACTGTAACTAGTTACTCACCGTAAAAAGCAAAGTGATTATTCCACCTGTCCACAACTAACCCTGTAATTGCTATCTGTTAATTCAGTTGTATCACATCCTACATCCCATCTCCTATGCTGTTCCCATAAGGATAGAAACTCAATGTTCAGCTTCATTTCCATTCAGTTTCTATGCCCTTGAGTGCTCACCTCATTTTTATGCAGTATTTTTGTCCATAATGGGATCCCATAGAATTGATTCCAGAACGCTGATTGATGAGGAGGCAGGCTTTTTATACTGTACAGTTTGATCTGATAGCCTGAATGAAACCTGCTGGGGGGGAGGGTAGATCTGCAACATAGGTTATCATGGTGATCTGCTGATGACTGATTAGCTCCTCCTGTCTGTCTGAAGGTGTGCTGATCAGTGAAAATTAACTTATCTAGTTTTTGATGTGAGTAAAAACCTGGACGGCCTTTGCTTTCCTCGGCACATAGTTGCCAGGCCTCATCTATACTATACCTGTGTCTCCATTTTTGTTGAAAAGAGGTGTCAAGATTTTCAAATAAATATTTAACATATCCCTGTAACTCTTGCAAACTTTATTTCCTTTTCACAGATTGCCAACAGACATCCGCCTTTTGGAAATCAAATCAGAGAATCTGTCATACATCTCCCCAAGTATGAAGTTAGTCTGGAACAGGTAAAAGGAGTTTCATACTGTGATTATTAAAGGAACAAGTTAAACAGCTTCCTGTAGATCATATTACAGAATATTATTCAATATAATATAGCTGTTCTCCTTGATGGTGAAGCTATCCATGTGTGGGGAAAATTCAGTGCCACAGCAAAGCACCACTTGTTATTCTTAAAGAACTTTTTCTGAAGTCTGTGTTGTCATATTTCTCAGCTTCCAAGGTACAGCTATACTACAGCAGAGATTGTGGTGAAGGTGAATCTAAGGAACCAGGAGCAGCTGCTGTCTAAAAGAACAGCTCCAGACCATCACTACAGCACTCTCATCATTGGAGACTCTGACAATACTGTGGTCTTCCTGCAAAAACTCACGTTAGGATGACTCACACTTGCACAACACACACAGCCTTGCCTCCATTATTTAGGAAAAACATAAGACGACTAAGCATGGCAGGCATCCTCTGTTCATTTTCTAGGGACTTGGTGCTGTTGAAGTCTGGTAGCTGGTCAAAGAAGATTGAGGTGTCAAAGCCATCAAAGGGAGAGGACATCTGTGTCAATCTCATCAGCTCTGAATACGGTTTGGCAATAAACCATGGAAAAACCTTTCCCTTTGGTAGAATTGTATCCATAATCTCACAAATCAGCACAAGCACTTTTTTTACTTCTAAAATTCTTGGTAGCAAGCAGAACATGTTGACTGTCCTGTTTACCTTTACTTGTTTTATTGCTATCTACAGCCTTGTCTGCTTTTTGTTGTCTTTGTCTTATTATTTCTTGAGTTTGGACTTTGCTCCTGATGGTGCAGCAGTACAATGATGTACAGTGATGCTGAAGGAATCATTAAAGGTTCACCTCATCTTAGTTGCACTGTTGGCCTGGGGCACCTTGGGTTCTCATAAACATTGAGCTGGCACATTATTTTAAAAGAAAGCTAAAGGCAAAGGACAAAATCTAATTAAAGAATAGCCTGACGTGGTTAATGCTATTACGCTCCAGATCATTAATATATTCTCATTTTCCTCTCCCATAGTGGGCCTGGATGTCCAGCAGAAGTTCAGTGTGTACTACTCCAGAACTAAGAGATTTGGGATTAATAATATACCATGCAATCCATATAAGAATCCATATAATCCTAATGGACAGCCATCCCAGCCCTCTGCAGTGAAATCACAGCCTACAGCACAGGCTCACCCACAAACTGGCAATGCTGCATCTGTTACAGAACAAGGTACTAGTTTTGTTAATGATTTGTGTTATTTGTACTATATGATTCTATTTATCTTGGTCAAAAATATGAAATAGTTCATCTGTTACATTTTGTACAGGCAGACTGATATTTTATGGGTTTTTTTTAGGTCAGTCAGATTTAGGTAAAAGACAGTGCCACCATTTCTGCAAGAATAAGGACACGTGTGGCCACGACTGCTGTAAGCATAATCAGACATCATTCAGAAAGTGTGTATATGTGTACATGTCTGTCTCTATCTCTTTACACACATGCATGTATTCGTGTAACAGCAGGTTACTGGTGTCAGTATTACAGAGGTCTTTCTCCTCCAGTCTAATAAAATCTCTCCCTAAGGCAAAATAGGTGTGGCGGTGGTGCTGAAGAGGTCAGCAAACCAAGACCCCAGTTTCTCCTCCTATCTCGAAGACCTTAGGAGCAGAAGTGACACACTCATGCAGACTCCTGTCAAGCGACTCAAGGTGAAAGTAAAAAAATAATAATGCATAAAAGGGTTGGGGGCGGGGGGGGTAGGAAGAGGCATCATTGTCCCCTGTGGAGAAATCGGGTTGTTGGAGCAGCAAAATGTTAACATAATACAGAAAATAATACAATAAATAACATGGGAACTGGGGAGAAAGCAAACTACCAGTATGGGAGTGGTAAATTGTTGGTAAATCGTCCAGGGCCATTCTAGACTTTCCTCATAAATTACTCATCAATTTCTTTGTTCTTTTTCATCATCTTTAAACAGAAACATTGAGCAGTGATAGTAGTTTGTAGTACTAATTATTTACAGTATGTCATGTCTCTGATGTTGCATGAACCATAGCCAAGTCGCACCTTATGAACACACTGTCTTTGTTGCTGGGACGCACTGTTTGTTTGACATCCTGTTTCGTCTCTTTAGATGAAGATGACTGATGAGTATGTGCCTGTAAACATGCAGCAGTTTGCTTACAAACCTAAAGAGACACTACCTACTCTTTCCAGGTAAACACATTTACCATTATATTTTCTACATGAGTTGACGCTCATATTTTAAATGACAGTAAGTGCAAACATTAGAATAAGTTGCTGAGATGCATTTGCAAATAAGATTCTGAAAAAGACATGAGAGTAAAACTGACAAGGAATGTATCAGACTTAATTTTAGAAATTTATGGTCTGATGTTTGATGATATTCATTTCTTTTTATTTGATCTGAAGGTATGGGGGCAATAAATCAATCACTGAGGCTTTAATGAGACCTCACACAGAGATTGTGGATCTGACTGGAGAAGACAGTGCAAGACTGTCAGGCACTGTACACCTGGAAGAGTTTGGCAATGGTAGAAATAAGACTATTTTTAATCCTATACATTTCCTGTCTGTCTGTCTCTTGTACACTCAATCTCTCTCTCTGTCTCTCTTTCTGAGATTATGATGGTTACCTGGCAGATAAGTGTGAACTGGTGGGACAATCTGCCTCTAGTCCTTCTCATGCTCACCTACAGGGTATGACAACTGTTTATTATTATTTAACCACTCAGCTCACTCAAACAGGCCCAAATCAATAATTAAAAAGTTCTTACTAGCTGTTGTGCAGGTCCATATTTAATTTAATCTAGAGCAGTGCAGGTTGTGGCACCTTCTGCAAAAGATTAAATGCTGTATGTATTTGTTTTCAGATCCCTCAATGTGGAAGAAACCTGGAACCAGTATTGGGGGGAGGCTGAACCCTAGACCTCATGTAAACCAGATCAAGAGGACTTACTCTGCTTACTCAGTGTCAGACCAGGCCACCCACTGCGATTATGTGCCCTCCTCACAAGCACCAAGTGTTACCTTTGACCTCGGAAATGAGTGGGATGATTGGGACGACTTTGATGACGAGAACTTGGTGCATGCCAGTGACACACCGTTGTCGATTTGTACATCTAAAGCTAAAACTCAGGTCAAGCAGGCTGCTGATTACAACATGCCAAAAGGTAGATTGCATTTTAAGTGGCACAACAGAAATGTGAGCACAAACACGTGCAGATACTGTAAAATAAGCGGGTATATTGCTAGATTTGCTTGCATTAAATCCTCCAGCTGTAAGCACAATGCTTTTGGATCAGGCATTCAAGAAGGCATTGCTACAAACATGTTGTCATTAACTTGGTATGTCAGCTACATGCACGAATATGTGTGATTATGCCTCTTACATTATTATAATGACTTGATAACCAGACATGCTTTTTATGTGCAGGCTACACCACTTCATCAGCACCGCCATGCCTCACTTACACACAACCCAAATCCTGCTTCACCACTCCCAGACCTCCACTGAGGTGAGGACAGAGAATTATGTACATTGTGCTCCAATAGTGTGTTTCAAACCTGCAGCGTCAAATAGCATGTGAAATCATCTTCCAGAAAGCAAAGCCATCCTCTGAGTTTTGATACTCATGATGATTATAATATTTTATCATATTTTTTTTTTCTTAGGGGTATTTCACCCACTGTCAGCCTTGGAATCAGAAAAGTGGGACCCTCACCACACACAGTCCAACCACACAACAGACTGACAGTTGCCTCTAATAAAAAGGCATGTGTATGTGTTTATTCTTGTGTGTATATATGTTATTTGTGTTACTCTTACAAAGTTAGTGACTCTGTTTACATACACAGTGAGCTGAGTTCTGTATCTGATTGTTCAGAACAGCTAGGGTTGGGATGAAGCATGGAAATGTCATAACTGGTTTTATAATCGCCCAGTTAACCTCACACTCTGATTATGAGAAACCTGGATGAGTTTCCTGTCTTGCTCTCATATTAACAGAGTTACTGTGGATACATGGGTACATTTTGATGTCAGCTTATCATTAGTAATATGTAATTCCATGAAACTCTGAATTGGGCCTTTTTTGGAAGGATCATCCTGGGTTATGGTACAAGGAATACTAATATCATGTCCTGTGTATTGATAAATAGTGAGACTGAAGACTAATTTCCCATCTTGGGTGCACAAGTTATATTTTAATTGATGAGACAGGAGTGGACAAGAGTACTCTGTTGGTTTATTTGTGGTACAGTGATAATCACAGGTTATCAAAGGTCATCTTCTTTTCATCTTAACTATAATATGGGTAATAGCTGGGTTACTCTGCACATAGTTGTAGCCAGTCACTGTTGCCGTTCTCCCCCGGTGCAGAGGCCGAACATGTTCAGTGAGGAGTTCACAGTGAAGGCTCCAGAAACTGTCTCAAAGCAGCCTGAGACCAGCCTGCCTCCACTGACCCCAGGATTTGATTTCTTCTCAAAGAAGACGCTCCCAAACACTGCAAGCTTGTTTAGCAACAGCAGGTACGAGGAAATTCAAAACCAACGCTTCTGTTTTGACATTTCATTTGTAACATTTAATTAATGGACTTCTCATTTTCCTTTTTACATAATTTTCAACAGCAACAGCAAAGAAGAAGAAGCTTTCCTTGGAATATTTGACGGAATATTTTAGAAATGGATCTTAATCTCAAATTGCTGTGGCATGGCTATTAAATGTTTTCTCTATATTTGTTCATTCCACCTGTAAACCTTATATAAAATAGCTATATATTGTTAAGTCATGTTAATGTGTATGTTATTCTTACCATAAATGTTTTAGAGCTGAAATGAATTACTTTTTTGCACTAATTTATTTGTTCTGTTAAGGTATATTACTAATGTATTTATTACATAAAATGAATGTTCATTGAACAATCCCATGTGACATGTTAGATTGTAATTTCACAACATGTGATTAAACTAATGCAACAGCCTCTTGGGAATTCACCCAGCCAAATTTGATTTTTTTTTTTTTTTTTTTAGATATAGTAGTAGATGTGTTTTTTTCCATTTTGAGACAAAGTTAACTTCATGCAGCTGCCAAACTGTAAAGAGTTGTTTGGTTTGGGTTTAAGACTAAACTAACCTTTGTGGCAGGAAGCCGTCAAAGAGATTACTTCCAAAAAGATTACTTTTTAAACTACACATCTCTTCAGAGAAGCTTTGCTGGAGTTCTTCTTTCTCGCATGTGACTGGGTCCTGTCTGGATGGTAACCCTAAATTTACGAAGCTTTTGGCTCGAATGGAGCAGGGCAGAGGATCAAGTGCGCATGGGCAAGAGGTCCGCGGATCTAGGGTTACCGTCCAGGCACGACAGAGTGGCGGTGACGTCCGAGCTTCCGTTTACGTCAATTTTAGCGCGGAGTTTGTTGTTGGCGGAAAAGCCTCACACAAGGAAGGAGAGGGCTACTCAACTTCAGTAGTGAAGTTAGTTCGTTTTCGTTGAGCTTTATCGTTAACTCATTTGTGAGTTGTGTCGTCGACATAGGGTCGCCTTCTGGTCCTGGGGCTCTTAACGAAATGAACACATAAAAGAGAAACTCTACGACTGAAGAAAGCGGTGAATTTCTTTACGTTCAACAACCTGGTACGTTAACGTTAGTTAGCTAGCTAAGTTAGATTAGCAAGCATTAGCACTGTAACTGTTAGCTACTTATTTTACAAAAAAGACATTTAAAGGACATTTTCACACCATGTTTACTAGCGTTTGTTTGCTAAATTAACCCGATTGCAAACGTTACACATGCTGTATTTTAACTAATACTTAGATACCGTTAAGGGAAACCTCCGCTAAGCTGTTGAGTTTAGGTACTGCTAATTTCTTGGATTTAATATATTGGCTAATCTTAACCTAACATTGTAACGAATCATCGAAATGCATAAGTCCATTAAGGTTATGTTATTAAGATCACCTGCCTGGGTCATTATGTCTTCAGAGTTTGCCTTTGTTGTCAGGATTTGATACAGGCTGCCATTTTTACTTTCTCCTTAGCTCCACTCTCAAGATGGAGCTGTCTCCTGACTGCAGTGACAGCATCAGCACAGAGGGATGCATCATTAAATCTGACAGAAGTCACAGGAGAAGCAAAATACCCAGTGAGTTGGACACATAGTCACCTAACAATTGTATGCAGTGTTTGTGAGAAAATGTCAGATGTATTGAACATGATTTTACTTTGTCCTGTCTCCCTTCAGAGGATGTGGAGATGGACATTGAGTACCTCTATAAAGCTGTTCCTCAGCTCACCGAGTTTTTCCACATCATAGACAAAATTGGAGAGGGTAAGTGCCCTGCATAATCTGAAAAAAACGCTTCCTTCATAATTGTGGAGTTGATTTTTCTGTTGATTCCATTTCCTTCTCATCGAATCTGAATTTGGGGGATGTATTTGCATTGTTGCCTCATCTCTGTATCAGGTACATTCAGCTCAGTGTACCTGGGTGAGGCTCATATGCAGGACGGGAGGAGAGAGAGGTTTGCTCTGAAGCACCTAATCCCAACCAGCCATCCCATACGCATTGCTGCTGAGCTCCAATGTCTCACTGTGGCTGGGTGAGTCCCACACTGTCATGTCTTCATAATGTAAAAGATTAAGAAGATGCCTGTGCACAGCAGGCAGTCGAGGTGCCGGTAATGTGGCGAAGGGAAGTTAGTTCTTCATAATGTAATTTAAAAGGTATTTGACTGTGCCTTTTGCCAGGACCCTTAGACTGTAGGAGAAAGCGGTTGAGGAACAGGAAATTAAGTATAATACCTTAAAATGTTTTTATTGACTTGTTCTCATGTGGTGTCTCTGATTTTCCCCACTTTTTAACCTTGTATGGTAGTTTAAGTTTTCTCTGTTGATTTTATGCTTTCTTTTGAAGGTGCTTTACCTTTTTCATCTCCTTATATGTTTTACTGTTCTTGTTTATGCACCTTCTTAATAAACACTTACATATATATCTGCTTTTAGATTAGTGGGGTATGTGTTGTTTCTGTTGCAAGCATTGCCATTTGATTGTTATTGCAGTTTTGCTTTGAGAATTTTTGATTCAATTTCACTGAGATTATGCCTGGGGTTAGATGTGCTGCTTCCCAGATCTGCTTTATGTTATCTGATATTTTCCTGTTTCAAGAAATCTTAGAGACCCATGTACTGCAGCTGGATTGGTAGTTCTTTCTCCTGTTCACTGACATGTTGTGGAAAAACTGTGTGACCAAAAGTGCAAACAACCTTTTTAGCAACATCTTGCCCCATGGCTGTTACGAAATAAGTCTTAACAATATCTTAGCCCTCTGATTTTCTTTAGTGTTGTTTTTTTCCTCTGTAAAAAAAACAGTCTACAGGTTCTCCCATTGTCTAATGTTGTATGATTGATCTGACCAGCTGTTTTGGCAAGATGCACACAGTATCAAGCATTCACATTCATCTACAGTATATGAGTGCATGTGTATGTTTGATCAAAATTTTTGTATACAGTACAGGCCAAAAGTTTGGACACACCTTCTCATTCAATGCGTTTTCTTTATTTTCATGACTATTTACATTGTAGATTCTCACTGAAGGCATCAAAACTATGAATGAACACATGTGGAGTTATGCACTTAACAAAAAAAGGTGAAATAACTGAAAACATGTTTTATATTCTAGTTTCTTCAAAATAGCCATCCTTTGCTCTGATTACTGCTTTGCACACTCTTGGCATTCTCTCGATGAGCTTCAAGAGGTAGTCACCTGAAATGGTTTTCACTTCACAGGTGTGCCTTATCAGGGTTAATTAGTGGAATTTCTTGCTTTATCAATGGGGTTGGGACCATCAGTTGTGTTGTGCAGAAGTCAGGTTACTACACAGCCGACAGCCCTATTGGACAACTGTTAAAATTCATATTATGGCAAGAACCAATCAGCTAACTAAAGAAAAACGAGTGGCCATCATTACTTTAAGAAATGAAGGTCAGTCAGTCCGGAAAATTGCAAAAACTTTAAATGTGTCCCCAAGTGGAGTCGCAAAAACCATCAAGCGCTACAACGAAACTGGCACACATGAGGACCGACCCAGGAAAGGAAGACCAAGAGTCACCTCTGCTTCTGAGGACAAGTTCATCCGAGTCACCAGCCTCAGAAATCGCAAGTTAACAGCAGCTCAGATCAGAGACCAGATAAATGCCACACAGAGTTCTAGCAGCAGACCCATCTCTAGAACAACTGTTAAGAGGAGACTGCGCCAATCAGGCCTTCATGGTCAAATAGCTGCTAGGAAACCACTGCTAAGGAGAGGCAACAAGCAGAAGAGATTTGTTTGGGCCAAGAAACACAAGGAATGGACATTAGACCAGTGGAAATCTGTGCTTTGGTCTGATGAGTCCAAATTTGAGATCTTTGGTTCCAACCGCCGTGTCTTTGTGAGACGCAGAAAAGGTGAACGGATGGATTCCATATGCCTGGTTCCCACTGTGAAGCATGGAGGAGGAAGTGTGATGGTGTGGGGGTGTTTTGCTGGTGACACTGTTGGGGATTTATTCAAAATTGAAGGCACACTGAACCAGCATGGCTACCACAGCATCCTGCAGCGACATGCCATCCCATCCGGTTTGCGTTTAGTTGGACGATCATTTATTTTTCAACAGGACAATGAGCCCAAACACACCTCCAGGCTGTGTAAGGACTATTTGACCAAGAAGGAGAGTGATGGAGTGCTGCGGCAGATGACCTGGCCTCCACAGTCACCGGACCTGAACCCAATCGAGATGGTTTGGGGTGAGCTGGACCACAGAGTGAAGGCAAAGGGGCCAACAAGTGCTAAACACCTCTGGGAACTCCTTCAAGACTGTTGGAAAACCATTTCAGGTGACTACCTCTTGAAGCTCATGGAGAGAATGCCAAGAGTGTGCAAAGCAGTAATCAGAGCAAAGGGTGGCTATTTTGAAGAATCTAAAATATAAAACATGTTTTCAGTTATTTCACCTTTTTTTGTTAAGTACATAACTCCACATGTGTTCATTCATAGTTTTGATTCCTTCAGTTAGGATCTACAATGTAAATAGTCATGAAAAGAAAGAAAATGCATTGAATGAGAAGGTGTGTCCAAACTTTTGGCCTGTACTGTATGTCTTCAGTGTTTGATCAACACTAACAACTTCTCCACTTGGAGAGAACTGTTAGATGTTTGTTGCACAAAACAAATTGAAAAGAGTGTACTTCTGACTCAGTGTTTTTTTTTTTTTGTTTGTTTGTTTGTTTTGTAGCGGCAGAGAGAATGTGATGGGTGTGACTTACTGCTTCAGAAAGGAAGATCATGTAGTGATTGTTATGCCCTATATGGAGCATCAGGCCATTGTGGTATGTTTTTTTTCTTTTATTGACAGATAACTTATGCGTTTGTTAAATTTTATTATATAGCATGTGGCTACTCTTTCAGTGACATACTGATTGATTTTTGTGTTGACACACATAATCTGTCATATAAAGCCTTCAAATCATTATATCTTTATGCCGTAGTAGTTTTCTTTATACAGTATATTTATTTATATTTTCACTTAAATACTGTCAAAATGTATTTATTAGGACATCATTGGGTCACTGAGCTTTGAGGAGGTGCGTCAGTACATCTTCCACCTGCTGAAGGCCTTGAGTCACATCCACCAGTTTGGAATTATTCACCGGGACATCAAACCCAACAACTTCCTCTACGACCGGCACAACAAAACGTGAGTGCTGGTACAACTCTGTCACTTTTGTATGAACTATTGCTGTATCCCTAAATGATCCCTGTTTGGCTTGGTGGAGTTTTAGTTTTGATCATTTGTGGAACAAAACTGCCATACTACTCTTTAGGCATTTTATTTGGCATCTCATCAACATTGGTTTGATACACTACTCATCCTTAATGGATGAGTAGTGTACAGTAGCAGTCAGGTGTCAGTGCCTCTGGAGCAGATGGTGGTTAGGTGTCTTGTTCAAGGAGTATAACAGCACAGAGGATCAAACTGTGGTCCTCTGGTAGGGGAACACTAGCCAGTAGAGAAATTAACACTTTCCAGTCACCAAATGCAGATAAATTTAGTCTTTGGCAAGTGAATTATGTAGATTACGTGCCACTCTGGCCGGTAGAAAAAGATACATTTTCCACATGCGCTGGAGAAAGCTGCTGGTTTTCTGTCATTTTACTCTGGTAGCTCTGCCATGCTGCGTGTCGTGAATAGTATGTAATTGTGTCAGTCAGCAAACTGCAGGATTTTCTGTTGCAATAGGTGAAGTCCTTGTTGTCATCCGGGCTGTTGGGACAAGCCCCTAAATGGAGATTTATTGCAGGAGTGGAGCCCCCAGGAGGAGTAGAACACATTTCTGTAGAATAAAAAACATATGACTCTGAACTTATTATTTATTATTTTTGGCTGGTAAAACTTCTGTCTGGCCCATTTTTTTTTAACAGGCACCTTGGCAGGTAATCCAAAAACTTTTGGACCCTGCTCTAAGATTAAAACATGTGGATACTGAGACAGCGGGCATACTTCCAAGTTAACACTGAGCAAATGCTTTTACATTTAAGGCTGCAACAACTTTTTTGCTTCTACTATTTAGTCAGTTCAAGGTACCCAATGTAGTATTTCTTGTAAGCTCACTTGATGTCAATTACTTTGAAATATTTCTCATCAGAACACATTGTGTGTGACCTTGAGGCCTAATAAAAATGCTGAATGTATTTCCCAACTCAGAAGAAATTTGCAAAGCTCAGTGGTTCCTCTGTATTGTGCAGCTGTGGTGCTTTTGAGGTGACTCTACATTTGTCACATATTTCTCGCTGTTTTGGCCCAAGTTATCATTAAAGTTAGGGTTCTAGTGCTAAAGATGTTTTTTAATCATAATATAATCATTACTTCTAAAACACTGGACTGTACTTTTTTTTTTTTTTAGTGTTAGATAGGCTAGTCAAATATCAAGATGCATGTACAGTATTTACTCTGATTTTGTATTTGCCCTTGCGATGTTGGAGTTTCCTTGGTGTGGAGGTGCAGCACTGCTAATATAACACAGGAAACACTGCAAAGCTTTATTTGGAATATTTTGAAAGTGGCAGTGTTTACATTGTCGTGTATAACATGTTGCCCATGTCAGCCATGCTCATGCCGTACTGGAAGATAATGTTACAAAAACAAAATGGGAGCCCAGTAGGGTGTATTATAGCACCACCAGTGGTCACAAACCACACTAGGTGCCTTGAACATGATAGCCTTTAGATTTTCCACTTTCTCTCAACAATGGAATAAATACTATTGATTAATAATTACAAATTTAATTTCCATTCTTAAAATGTTTTTGTTGCAAGGTATGCCTTGGTGGATTTTGGTCTGGCACAGGGGACGGCCGACACCCAGATCGAGCTGCTGAAGGTGGTGAAGCAGAAGGCCTCTCACAAAGGTGGAGGGTCCACAGGGAAGCAAGACCCAACACTGGGAAACAAAGCACCACAAAAACTCCTAACCTCCACCACAGCCCCCACTTCAAAACCTGCGCCTTCACGGCACAACACAGCCCCACCTCCCTCCTCCTCTTCCTCCACCACCACATCCTCCTCAGCCTCTGGGAAACCACTGGTTAAGAGAGCCTCGTCTGTCTCTGCCACAGTCAACACCTCCACCTCTCGCACTAAGTACACAAAGGTGTTTGCACTGGTTCCATATTTTAACCAAACTTCCTTTAGCAACAGGGTGTCATGAGGTGTGATCGCATAAAGCATAGCTGGATGCCTTCCTTGACGAGTGTGAGCAGAATTTGACTATGTGCTGATATGTTTTTTTGAGGCCGCTACTGATACCCGATATCTTCCCGCCCACTTCTAACAGCCGATACTGATATGGTGTGCCTTTTGATGTAAGAATTGTTATGCAAATGCAGGTACAAAACACGTTAAACTTTTAATCAGGTTTATCAGGCCTCTGGCAAGATAACCAAATACTCTTAAAACAGAAGACAATGTTACTTTTACTCTGTTAATAATTTCAGTTATATTAAATGACACACACTTAGGTTTCACAATCAGCCAAATATTGACAGTAAAAATAATGTTAGACTGACATCGATATCACTTTTCTAAAGCTAATATTGGCCAGTACAGTAGGCTACCGATATACTGGTCCATCCTTAGCTCTCACATTAATGTAATTAAGGTATAAAATATACAGTACTGCCTGCCTGGAGTGGATGTACGAATTTAATTAATTTACTTCAAAGTATTTAACTCACCCAGGGGATGAGGAAAGACATGTCTGTGCACTGGTCTATATTCTGTTTTCTGTTGTCTGTTTTCTGTTGTCTATTCATCCACGTTTTATTTGCCTAGGAGTTGGCAGGGCTACGCAAAGCGCCACGGCCGGTGTTTGGAGAGAGGAACCTCAATAGCTGTTCTCCAGCACCCTCAGCCACAGAACCAGCTGCCACCAAGATCGATGTAAGCAGCTTGGCAGGCAGCTCCCTTCAGTTTCAGCAGAACATAATTATCCTTTCAAAGATCTTTCACTATTGTCCTTTTATTATTATGAATACTGAATAATCAAACTAAAGGCACTAACAGCAAATTTAGTGCCCAACTGTAAAAGCAGCTCTTCTCCAGTGATATTTGAAAGTGGTATGACCCCACCTTTTTTTTTTTTTTTTTTTTAAATTACTCTTCAATCAAAAATATCTATTGTAACAAGTCATTTTGTCTAGAATTGGGTTTTAAAAATTGTTTCCCAGTGGGGTGAGAAGCAGTTTTCAGACATAGGTAACTTGTTTCAGGAATTGTCTTTAATAATCAATTACTAATCAGCCCTACTACAAGGCCTTGATGCTTCAATTTAAAGATAGCTGGTTGAGTTTTTAGAAAACAGGTGAAGACGCATTGCAAACAAGAAAATATTGTGTGCATTGGTAGATTTTTTTTTTTTTTTTTTTTAACATAAGTAAAATAGGATTTTAACACTGAAGACTAGACTAAAAGACTCAGTAATGTGAATATTTTTTCAGTATAGTATATGTATTTATTTTTTATAAAATCCCTTCTGTGCATTTTTGTTCACTCAGCTGGTAAAGCCCAGTAAAGTGGAGGACCCAACCAACCGAAGGTACATCTCAGCCAGCCGACGCCCCCTGCCTGCCAAGACCCAGGGCAGCAGCCAGAAACAACAGCGGGCTGTCAACTTGAGCCTCACCTGTAACTGCTACCTGACCGACCGCGTCTGCAACATCTGCATGTCCAGGTAGAAAACTCAGAGCACTGGCTTTTGGTACGACTGAAATCATAGAAGGCTGTCCAGTGTATTGTAAATAAATGTGGTTTGTTACGTGAAAACTAAGCATAGATTGTGCTTAGAAAACACAGACAAGGGCATAAAAAGAGTAATATTACATCTCTGTCTTCATCAGATGTGACACTTGAGGGTTTTGGGAGATAATTCCACTCAATTTCATTTTGTGGTTTCTTGTCATTCTCTCTTTTTTTGTGTTGGTGTGATCAAATCCCTGCTTTGTGCTCTTGTTCTTTGACGTAAGGAAGCAGCAGGTCGCTCCCAGGGCAGGAACTCCAGGCTTCAGAGCACCAGAAGTCCTCACCAAGTGCCCCAACCAGGGGACAGGTGGGTGTGTGTGTGAATCTGTGATTGATATCCAAGAAATACATGGATAAATGTGCAGACAAGCACATACATTCTCAGACAGAGATAAAGGTGTAGTTCAGAAGTTTGACATAAGGTTATATGAATTATGACCAGTAGTGATATCATTGCGTGGATATAACCTCAGGCAGCAAGTCCTCTGGTTGGTGATTTCCTGGCCAGCCCCAAGTGACGGACAACAGCAGCATCAACAAACAGGGTCAACTGAGAAAACCATTTTTGCTCACACTCACAGTCCTGTATTTCTACTTGACATCCAAAAGTCCATCTGTTTCAGTATCTTTTTCCTAGTAATGACTAAGCCCTTTGTGGCATTCAAAAGTAAAACATTTTTTGGCTATAGTATTGTAGCCAAATGAGGTAGTATGTAAACTTTCAGCTCGAGATGAAAAATGAGAAATGGCAAAATTGGACTGTGAAGAAGGCTTTTGTTCAACAGCAAAAGTCCCTCCTTTACCCTGTGTCCTGTTCACTCACATGAAACTCTCTGCTCTCTTCCATCACCACAGCAATTGATGTGTGGTCGGCCGGAGTGATCCTGCTCTCGCTGCTCAGTGGTCGTTACCCGTTCTTCAAAGCCAGCGATGACCTGATCGCTCTCACACAGATCATGACCATACGAGGCTCCAGAGAGACCGTCCAGGCTGCAAAGGCATTCGGTGTGTATTAATAATTTTATTTATATTTAATAATTTATAAACATTTGGAACTCCATATTGTAATGAAGCTTGAGCTGTGACAACTGTAGTCAAGTCACTTTAATAGGAATATTGATATCATGCTTATTGTGGAGATTTTACCCAAGACTAACAACTAAGACCAAAAGACCTGTGTAACATGTTGGAAGTAAAAGCAAATTCTTTTGATTTTCAGCACACACAGGCATGTAAATTGTGGGGAAAAGACGGATTTTATATCAGTTGCTTTGTGCAGTGACCTCAAACTACTGTGATAGTCACTGAATCTATTTTTTGGTTGAATCTCACACTCAGGTAAGGCAGTGGTGTGCAGTCGGGAGCTGCCTCGCCAGGACCTCAGGACGCTGTGTGAGACGCTGAGAGGGCGGAGGCCATCACCGGATGATGAGGTCACACCTCTGCCCCAAGCCAACCAAGACTCTGCTGCCTCTCAGTGCCACAGAATCCAAGACAACACGCCTAGACAACTTCCCCCTGAAGGAAGTTTGGAACAGCACCAACCCAAGGATGAAGCCCGTGATCCTGCAGGACCCTCCAAAAACAGTCCGGGCCACCCCAGGAACGGAGAAACCTCCACCCACCCAACTGTGAAGGCCTCAAAGCCAGAGAATCTCATCAGTGTGGGGGCAAAGACGGAGCGTGAGGTGTGTGAAGATGAGAGGGGCTGGGATCGAGTGCCTGATGAGGCGTACGACTTGCTGGACAGAGTGCTGGACCTGAACCCCGCCACTAGGATTACAGCTTCTCAGGCTCTGCAGCACCCACTGTTCAAAGACTTGAAGCGCTGAATGGGACTGAACCAGAGGCCTTCACTCACTGTCACAGAGCTGTTGGGAGAAAAAAATGGTGTTTTACCTTAACTTCCCCTTAAAATGTCTAATTGGTCAAAGTCCAGGTCAGAGCAGAATA
Source organism: Myripristis murdjan (assembly GCF_902150065.1). Lineage (NCBI taxonomy): Eukaryota > Metazoa > Chordata > Actinopteri > Holocentriformes > Holocentridae > Myripristis > Myripristis murdjan. The sequence continues at coordinate 14,340,542 of NC_043996.1, forward strand.
AATCCATCTCATCCATGAAAATGAGAATGAATTCCTCTGCTGCACCAAGCGGAGCGAAGCAGGATCATCTGTGTTTGGAGAAATGATTTGAAAAGGGAAGGGACAGATTTCTTTTTTGTGTCTGGAAAACAGCAGTTTGCCTTCCCATCATCCCCCCTTGTTAAATGTTTCACATTTATTTTAATATTATTATCCCACAAAAACACATCTCAGTAGTTTACAATACAGGGCCCACAGTTAAGACTTCATAAGATTATTTTCATGGCAGCTTTGATATAATAGAGAGGCAGCTAGCAAGTACTTTCATTATCACTTACTCTATCGACTACCTTTTTGATTAATAGGTCGTTTAGTCTGTGAGATATAAAAATGACAAATATATGAAATGGAGAAAAACAAGCCAGTCTCATTATTTGTGAACATTAAGTATTTTTGCTTGATAAATGGCAATCAATTATCTAAATGATAAGATTAGTTTTACATCACTCCAATAACTGAAAATCAGATGATCATTTAAACTAATCCTGGTTTGTGGAATACCCTCCTGGTGTGTTAAACAGGTAGGCAAGAAGATGAAAATCCTTGACTGTATCACCAGAAAAGCCTTATAACTCTTTTACTAACAAAACTCTATGGCCCTCAGACCTGCTGAGGGCAGCTGTGATTCAGTTCAAATTGGGAATTGCTTTTGTTTCTGTCTAAAGCCGTCAGCACAGCTTAGTAAGCTTTTTAGTCAAATGAAGCGAGTCCTGCAAAGATAATTGTTCAACTTCAACACTGCCATAGCAATCTACATGTTTCCGACTGCATAGAAGAGACTAAAGAATGGACTAGCCTTTTAGTTTTGTATATATATTTTATGAATGTAGTTGTGTGCTATTGTATATGAATATGTTGCTGTTTGTCACTGTTACTGCCACAGTGTTAAGTTATGACACCGAAAGATGTTTGTGAAACTTTTGTAAATGTCAATAACTAAGACTTTTTAAATAAATTTTATATTTTAGTAGCTCCAGCTCCTATGGGCTACTTCTACCATACAAATAGAGAGGAGATACTGTTGTGGCATCGCCAGGGGACATGTAGTGGAGGGACACTACATTCCCATCCAGGATCAGCAGCAACATCCCAAAATGGCCGCCAGACCACAAACTACATTCCCCACAATGCCTCACCACTCCGACAGGTGCAGGTGTTTAAGCCACCTGATTGAGAGAGGACAAAGAACCCTGAGGTGGAGCAGAACAGGGGGGAGAGAGAGCAGGAGGACAGAGAGCAGCCGGCTGGAAGGAGTTTGGCAGCCAGGCCTGGAGGAAACCCCAGAACAAAGGAAACTGTTGCAAAGCCCACCAATACAGGAAAGTGGACACTTTAAGTTGGATTGTTGTGACAATTAGAAGAAAGATTTGATTACTGTTTTACCCCATAGGGGCACTTTATGTTGGAGTTTGGATATTGTTTGGAGCTACCAGCTTTACCTGAGTCACCTGTATTACCTGGAATATGAGAAATAAATAACCACTGTGGGTTTGTAACGGACTTTGCCTTGTGTAGCCAGTTTTGTTGCACTGCCTCATCCTAAGCCTGCCCTGGTAACCTCTCATGACCTTACAGATGGTGGAGAATGCGGGTACTGAGGCGTAAGTGCGTATGACCGGGGGTGAAGATATTGAAAGCCTGACTCAACTGTTTTCGGCCCTTCACACAAACGACCATCAAACCGGGATGGAGCAAATGATGCAGGTGCTGTTGGAGACTCAGAGGGCGCAGCAAGAAACCAATGCGGCCCTATTACAGCAACAAATAAAGGCTAACCAACTGAAGGAACAGGAGCTTCGACAGTCAGCCAGGGTGAAGCCCAAAGCAGGGGATTTCATCCCTAAACTTGGAGGGACCGATGACGTGGAGGCTTACCTCCATGCCTTTGAAGCTACAGCCGCTCGCGAGGGGTGGCCGAAGGCACAATGGGTTGGACTCTTGGCTCCTTTCCTCTCTGGTGAGGCCCTCAACGCATTTCAAGATTTAGAGGCCGACATTGCTCAAGATTATGATATACTCAAAGATGAGATTCTGAGCCGACATGGCCTTACCAAATTTAGTATGGCTCAACGCTATCATAATTGGTCCTTCCAAAATGGGCAAACGCCCCGTTCCCAAATGCATGAATTGATTCGAGTAACCAAAAAATGGCTAGAACCAGACAAGAAAAGCCCCGCTGCCATTGTAGAAACCCTGGTCATGGACCGTTATCTAAGAGCTCTGCCTTACGAGGCCAAAAAGATAATAAGTCACCAGAAATTAACGACAGCCATGGAATTAGTAGAAGCCGTAGAGCAGTATCAAGCTGCATCAGATATGCTTCGCCCTTCCCGTAAAGAGCCTGTTGTCCCGGCCCAAGCTCGACCCAGTGGGCTTCGCCAAAAATGTACTAAACCAGACCCCCCTCAGTCGAGCCCGCCAAAAAGGGGGGGTAGCCAGACAGGCCAGCCAAGAGGGTCCCCGAACTCAGCGTCCCGACAGTGTTACCGGTGTGGAGAGTTGGGCCATATCTCATGGCAGTGTGAGAAGCCTGATGAGCCGATGCCCACAGCGGAGTCCACCAGTGGCCCACAGGTTCACTTCGCTGCCTTCCTGGGAGAAAGTGAAGACCGTCGGCCGACGTGCCCAGTAACCATTAATCAGCGGGATGTGGAGGCACTGCTGGATTCTGGAAGCGCCAAGACCTTGGTTCAGGAGTCCATGTTGGAGGACTCCTTCCCCGCCCAGGGTCATACAGTTCCAGTGGTTTGCGTCCATGGAGACACCCGGGAGTATCCCACTGCCATGGTGAAGCTAACCACAACTAAGGGCTCCTTTAATGTCAAGGTGGGAGTAATCAAGACCCTTCCAGTTCCAGTCTTGATTGGTCGTGACTGTCCTGCCTTCGATAAGCTGTGGAGGGAAGCCCAGAAGAGACGCCAGAGGGAACCCCGGAGGCGAAGGCTCCACAGCCGAAAAACAGGTAATGCCTTGGTTAATGTTGCCAAGTCTGGCCCTGGCACACAGGTGTTAGCCGAGGGATTGGCAGTGGACTCTAGTGGGACGGAGGCAGCACCCGGAGAATCGGGGGACTCCGAACACCTTCCAGGCGCCAGTGACGAGGACCTAGGGCGACCGGGAGAGCTGCCCCTGCTCAAAGGTCAGTACGGAACAGCTCAGTTACAGGACCCCACTCTTAGTAATGCATTAAGAAATGTCCAGGTCCTAGAGGGGAAGTTGGTAGGAACCAGGTTAGCTCCGTCATACCCCCACTTGGCAGTAAAGAATGGCCTCTTGTATCAAATAGTAAAAAGTAATGATACAGTCACTGAGCAACTCCTGGTCCCCAGGCCACATCGCTCCACAGTTCTACGTTTAGCCCACACCCACTTACTGGGGGCCCACTTGGGGGTCGAGAAAACAAAGGAGAGAGTACTGCAGAGGTTCTTTTGGCCAGGAGTTCACAAGGAAGTAGAGAATTATTGCCGCAGTTGCCCAGAGTGCCAGATTAAAGCCCCCAAACAGACTTACAGGAGTCCCCTCGTTCCTTTGCCAATAATAGAAACTCCCTTTGAGAGGGTGGGAATGGATATTGTGGGTCCCCTCCCCAAGAGTGCCCGAGGCCATCAGTACATCTTAGTCATAGTAGACTATGCTACCCGGTATCCAGAAGCCATACCTTTACGAAAAGCCAATGCTAAACAAATTGCCAAAGAACTGTTCCTCTTCAGCAGCCGGGTAGGGATACCAAAAGAGATTCTCACTGACCAAGGGACCCCTTTTATGTCCAAAGTCATCAGGGACTTATGTGTTTTTTTGCAAGTGAAGCAGGTGAGGACCTCGGTGTACCACCCTCAGACGGATGGGCTAGTGGAGAGATTTAACAAAACTCTCAAAGCCATGCTGAGGAAGGCTATTGACAAAGATGGACGGAATTGGGACCAGCTCCTCCCCTATCTCCTGTTTGCGGTAAGAGAAGTTCCTCAGTCATCCACCGGGTTCTCACCCTTTGACTTGCTATATTCCCACAGACCCCGGGGTCTTCTGGACATAGCCAAGGAGGCTTGGGAGGAGCAACCTTGTCCCCATCGTACCATGATTGAACATGTAAGTGCGATGCGGGATAGGATGGCTGCAGTGATCCCCATCGTGAAGGAGCACATGGAGAAGGCGCAACGGGATCAGAGTGCAGCTTACAACAGAGGAGCCCAGCCCCGAGAGTTCCAACCAGGAGATAGAGTCCTAGTGTTGGTCCCCACGGTGGAATGCAAGTTCTTAGCTACCTGGCAGGGACCCTTTGAAGTAATTGAGAAGGTGGGAGAAGTCAACTACAAAATACGGCAACCGGGGAAGAGGAAAGGTGAGCAAATTTACCATGTAAACCTCCTAAAGAAATGGCATGACAGAGAGGCCTTGTTCAGTTGTCTTTCCCCTAGAGAGCCCGAAGAACCGGTGCGGGACAAAGTGCAGTTTGGCCCAGACCTCTCCCCTCATCAACTGCAGCAAGCAAAGGAGCTAGTGGATGGTAACCAAGACGTCTTTTCATCCCTCCCAGGCTGCACACACCTGGTGGAACATGAGATTCGCACCCAGCCAGGCAAAAAAGTGAACCAGAAACCATATCGGGTCCCTGAGGCCCGCAAGAAGCTGATTGCGGAGGAGGTAAGGAAGATGTTGGAATTGAAGGTAATCGAGGAGTCCAAAAGTGCCTGGGCAAGCCCCATCGTCCTGACAGACAAACCGGACAACACGGTACGTTTCTGTAATGACTTCAGAAAAGTAAATGAAGTATCTGAATTTGATGCTTATCCCATGCCTAGGGTGGATGAGCTAATTGAGAGCCTTGGCAATGCACGGTTTATAACCACCCTCGACCTCACAAAGGGGTACTGGCAGGTTCCCTTGTCTGCAGAATCGAAGGAGAAGACTGCCTTTGCCACAACTGGGGGCCTGTGGCAGTACCGAGTGATGCCCTTTGGTCTGTCGGGAGCTCCGGCCACCTTCCAGCGCTTGATGGATCAGGTACTGAAACCACATAAAGACTATGCTTCCGCCTATTTAGATGATGTTGTCATTCAGAGCCCAGACTGGGAGAGCCACTTGCCTCGAGTACAAAAGGTCCTGGAGTCAATCCGACAAGCGGGCTTGACGGCGAACCCCAAGAAGTGCAAGGTGGCCTTCAGTGAAACAAACTACTTGGGGTACACCATTGGACGAGGCCTGGTCAAACCCCAGGAGGCAAAACTATATGCCATCCAAGACTGGCCAAAACCATCAACTAAGAAGCAGGTGAGATCCTTTTTGGGCCTGGCTAATTATTACAGACGGTTCATCCCTGATTTTTCTATGATAGCTGCCCCCCTCACAGAGCTAACTACCAAAAAACACTCTCGGATGGTGAAGTGGACCTCAGCAGCAGAAGAAGCCTTTGGCAACCTGAAGAGAGTCTTGTGTTCCAAACCAGTCCTTACCGCTCCTGATTTCAGCAGGGAGTTTGTGGTCCAAGCGGACGCCTCTGAGGTGGGTCTGGGCGCTGTGCTGTCCCAGCTCAAGGAAGGTGAGGAACACCCAGTCTTATACTTGAGTCGAAAACTGCTGCCTAGGGAGAGAAACTACGCCACTGTTGAAAAAGAGTGTTTGGCCATAAAATGGGCCCTAGAAACTCTGAAATACTACCTGCTGGGACGAAGGTTCACGCTGGTGACGGATCATTCCCCTTTACAGTGGATGGCTAAAAACAAGGAGACAAATAGCCGAGTGACTAGGTGGTTTCTAAGCCTCCAGCCTTATAACTTCTCTGTCATTCACAGACCCGGACGGAGCCATGGAAATGCCGATGCCCTGTCCCGACGTGAGGCCTTCTGGTCCTCATTTACCCTGCCGAGGACGGCAGGCCTGGGGAGAGGGATGTGTGGCATCGCCAGGGGACATGTAGTGGAGGGACACTACATTCCCATCCAGGATCAGCAGCAACATCCCAAAATGGCCGCCAGACCACAAACTACATTCCCCACAATGCCTCACCACTCCGACAGGTGCAGGTGTTTAAGCCACCTGATTGAGAGAGGACAAAGAACCCTGAGGTGGAGCAGAACAGGGGGGAGAGAGAGCAGGAGGACAGAGAGCAGCCGGCTGGAAGGAGTTTGGCAGCCAGGCCTGGAGGAAACCCCAGAACAAAGGAAACTGTTGCAAAGCCCACCAATACAGGAAAGTGGACACTTTAAGTTGGATTGTTGTGACAATTAGAAGAAAGATTTGATTACTGTTTTACCCCATAGGGGCACTTTATGTTGGAGTTTGGATATTGTTTGGAGCTACCAGCTTTACCTGAGTCACCTGTATTACCTGGAATATGAGAAATAAATAACCACTGTGGGTTTGTAACGGACTTTGCCTTGTGTAGCCAGTTTTGTTGCACTGCCTCATCCTAAGCCTGCCCTGGTAACCTCTCATGACCTTACACTGTATATTATCACAAAATGTGTGGTGCATATTGGTACAGGAATCTGAAATGGCAAAAAACAAGTCTTGAGGAAAATCACTAGAATCTTCAGAAATTTCATGTTGCCCAGTGCTTTTCAAATTACATAACAAAAACACAACAGACAAATCATGACAAAAAGCCCTTTATGGGTTTGTAGAAAAAGCTGATGAATGTCATTTTACCATTTATACAAAGTCTTGAATGGAATTAGGACTTAGGACGTGCATGCCCTGAGCACATGCTTAACAATTTCACAGTCATAGTAACCTCTGACAACATAAGTTACACTTGTTTCTTGCAAGGGACCAAGCTGGAGGACGGTTCTGTCTACGCTTGGCATAAAGGGGAGCTAAAAGTCACTTGAAATTAACTGTCCATGAATGTTACTTGTCAGCCTCGAGGCAGAAAAAATTTGAAAATATATTTCAGAACCAATACAAAGTGCCTGATTACTATTTGAATCTATGCTTTGAGCATTGTTAATCACTTTGGAAATAGCAAAAACCCCCAAGTTTGTTTTGCTGACTTCACATCTGAGGCTGTTCATGTTTCGGCCAAGTTAACTCAAATGTGCCGTAAATGCTAAAACAGTTGAAGGCATTTTTTCGCCTGTGTTGGCTGCCAGGCCCTGAGACTGATGTTGATGTCTTGTATCTTGGGATTTGTTCATATATTGTCCACACTGATGATTTCTTCTATTCGCACCAACACACTCTCGATCATGTCAAAGGTGTGCAGGGCTGAATGTAGAGCCTGAAAGATAACAGTAAAATTCAGAAAATCACAGGACTCTTTAGTGCAGTACAGACAAAAATCACCATCAAGATAGACATTTTGGAATTAAAAAAAAAAAAAAAACAACTTTCGCTGGCATAAAATACCTAAAGTAAATTATGTGGAAAAAGTCCTTCACCTGTATCTGTGACTCTGATGTCATGTTTGGCAGCTTGTCGTCAGCGACAGACACAGACAGCACCGAGTCCTCTGTGGAAAAAGACCCACACAAACTGTCTGGTCACTTGTGAGTTGTAGGCAGGGTTGATGAGTACCAGGATACCATATTTAAAATACAAAATATGAGTAAACTGTTACAGTTTAGGAAACTGCTCCCTCCTGGGGAATATGAAATCTAAATGATATAAGGACACAGTGGTTTGTGGCATATTCTTTGATGTAAAGAAAGGCTTTGATCTCCATAAAAAAGCCCTCAGTGTTCAACTTGCTAACGCTTAGTTGAGTGGAAAAATGCAGAAAATTTTTCATGATAGTCTTTCCTTTTCTGTGATGGATGGTGCTAAATAGTGGGGTGGGGGGGGGGGGGGGGGGGGGGGGGGGGGGGGACATGAATCTCTGCAGCTACACAACTGTCCAGTCTGACCTTTGACCTTGCTCTTCTTGTTCTCCATGGTGTTCTTGAGCTCCATCTCATAGTGAGCTCTGGACATGTTCACCCCGACACGCAGGGGCTTCAGGAACTTATCCTCTATCTTGTACAGCTCTGTCCAGATCCCGGTCTGGAAGATCAGGAGAACGGCACAAAGACGAGATGAATGTGAGGTTACACGTTTTCTACCACATTGTATTTATCTTGGATAGATGAGCCTTGTACTGATATACTGTAGAAATGTGAAAGCTGTGGGTTGATATTTATGTATCTTGCTGATGTTCCTCAGAGAATTTGTGGTGATCATGGGCCTCATTCATAGAAGATTAACATTCATACCTACCCCATAACTGACTGACACCAGGAGTATATTTACATACAATTCGATGCTTTATTCTGGTAGATATTGACTTAGAGATCAAAATGAGCTTTGTGTATTTTCCCTGACCTGCTATAACCCCAAACTGGACCAATTTACTCCATTAAAAAAAAAAAAAAAACATCAATGTGAAGAAGTGAAGAAACATTAAGAGCTTACAACCAAACGTCTCTTGTCTTTTATGAGGGTTAGGGTTAGGGGCTGTTGTTTTGTTTTCCAAACACTGTGGCCCTGTAAAGGCCTTTGAGACTGTCAACAGTGACTAAAGGCTATAAATGAATCTGAACTTGAACTGATCGATGACAGAAAAATCAATCATTCAGTCAGTCTGTCACTCATTGTGTGGTCCTTTCAGGTAGAAGGTGGCACGGTGATCAAAGAGACTGTCCTTCAAGCAGAGGCCTGTCAAGCCTCAACAATTTTGAAATACGATTTGGCCAAAGTCAAAGACAGATCAGAACTCCTCCTGTGAGACTTTTGATCCTTCCCTCGCCACATGAGGCAGCAGGTTTTCTGTACCTGGTTCTCTGTCACTTTGTCTCTGATGACCAGGTAGCGCAGGAGGTTCAGCGACTCCATGACTCTGGAAAATAGTCACACAGCAGTTCGACTAAAATCCTTTCTGTTTTGATTGACCTCTTTACACCTGTCATACGACTTCAAAGTCCAGCCACTACTGGATGAATCTTTCTAACCAAACATGGCAGATATTAGTAGTCTAACAGTTCATTCACCGCACCGATGTGTTTGTTGTAAATTTGCATGATTCAACTGCATCAATCTGCTAAAAGAAGAAAAGAGAAACTGCTCTAACTTCAGCCTAAGTCAATATAAAATACTTTGAATTCATTCTTAAAAAGACCTAACTCTGTGACAATACCACGGAATACTAAGAAAAGCACCTTTATTTTTTTGTTGACCACATTTTATGTTTGGAAATCATCAGGCTTTTCCACATTCAAGAAGAAAAATAATAATCTTACATTACTGCAATATAATCTTTAAGCTAAAAGTATTGAATCAAATCATTGACTCTAATCCTGTTTTACAAACTTAAATTATTCCAAAAAAAGAAAAATCATTCTGAAGACGAATCATCAGCTAGTGATTCTTGACTATAAATGAATCTTTGTTAAGCCCAAGATTCACATCCCTAATGTATATGTATATATGTATTATATATATTTATTTAAGCGGTTATGCTCTCATTTTTTGTCATTGGGAACTTGCCACAATGTGGAGGGGGAAAAGTCTGTGTTTCCATTTTAGTTACAGTACCTGAAAATTACACATGGTCAGCATTCCTCACTGAAACAGGCTAACAAAGATGATGTTCCCCATAATGTGGCAAGAGCCTGAGGAGACAGTGTGCCTAACAGGCTGAAATCCAGCATCTATTTAAGGGGGAAAAAAGGCGATGATGATATGTGTGCTGACCTGTCCAGATACTGCAGGAGGTCGGTCTCGGGGCCGTCTGGCAGAACGAGAACCTGTCGCAGCAGAGGGAGCAAGTGAACCCCCTCGAACCACGGGTTACCGTGACCTGGCTGAGGAGAGAGAGAGAGAATCAGAAACAGACTTATATTTTTTTTCCCCCTGTGTAAGATTTTAAAATCCACCCCCAATTGTGCACAAACACCATCTTTGTGTTCAAACTTCTGCACGACAGCTAAACACAGCCATTGTGGACAAAAAAAAAACATGTCATCCATCTCACCTTCAGGGAGAAGTCGATCTGATTCTTGATGTTTTTGATGATGTAACCCTCAACTCCTGAGTGATTACTGATCTTCAGCATAGACCTGAAACAAGACATCCCATGAGGATCTTAGCATGAGCAGCTGCATAAAGAGAGAGATCTCCAGTGACTTTCAGGGAGGGAAGGTGGGACTTACTGTAAAAAATTGTACTTGGCCTCTGTGTCAAACTTATCAATGCTGAGCTGTAACACTTTGAGACCTTTAGTTCTCTGTTGAGAAAAAGAAAAAAAAAGCTTGTCAATTTACAACTTAAGCCCCCTTGCACTCAAAAATGTGTTTTTCTTATGTTTGTATCCCCTAAAATGTCTGACCTTGACTATACTGACTTGTATCTGTGCAAAGTTTGTCACTAGAGCAGTGTTTTCACACTCCTCTACTGAAGGAGGAGGTGGCCCCGACACTCAAAATGCCTGCTTCACATGAACAATCGTCTAACTAGGAGATGAGCTGAAAAAATAATTTTTAAGATGGATAGATTATCAAAAACGATACAAGTTAGGAGCCAGGGTGTGAGCAGGAAGACAGGTGGGCACATATTTAATGAGTCCAAGCTGTAGAGTTATGTCTAAGCCATTTTAAGGCATGAAAGGGTGTTTTTTCACTGAAATTTTTCTTCTAAATATATAAAATTGATGAACAGAGGTTATTTTAGGGGTTTAATGAATGGCTGGACAGGGACTTTAATTTTTCATCCAGAGAGAATAATAAATGCATATAAATACGATCCAAAGATAGAAGAAATGCAGTCTGTGAAGTCCATTATAGCTGACTTCATCATATGCAATGTAAACAACACCAACAACAAATCCAAAACCTCAAAATACAGCTGGTACTAGATATTATTTACTAACACGGAGATATAAATTCTTACCAAATGCTGCACTGGACACAAAGTCATGACCTTCACCAAGTTCTGAAAATGATAAAATCAGTAACAGTAAAAACAGGATGATATTATACACAGCATCGCACTACAAGATTCACAAATGTAATTCTAAGTATGATGATAAAAACACACTGATCAGTATTAAATGATCAAAAGCAGAGTAATAAAGCAGATTTTTATGGTGGCCTGAGCAGATGTTTGTGGTTACCCGGGGAACACTGATGAAGGTTTTGATCTCCAGCAGGCTCACATGGAGGCTGCCGTCCTCCAGCCTCACCAGGCTCTTCTCGTACAGCTCCTGGTGGAGAGGAGACACGCGGTCAGCATGCTGCACGCTTTACCTCCCTGACACAGTTTGAAAACTACAACACTTATCTCAAGAATACTTCAACCACAACAACCTTGTGTGTGATTTTCTGCTCCAGTTTCACTTACCAGTCCTTTCTGGATCCTTGACTCCTCAGTTCTACAGTGAAAATGTAAAAAATAAGGTTATAACGTTACACAAAACAAATAATCCATTTACACTAAACACATCAATCACTCAAGATGCATCTAATGTTCTGACACACAAATCTAAAGCCTGTTCATCAGAGGGCAAATATCTTATAGACCCAGTCCTGTATTTATTCACAATTACATAACTGTAAATCCTTCAATCAAAAGGAAATGATAAAGACTTTGAGCAGCGTTTCCCTCCACGTCAAACAAAAAATGATTTAAAAAAAAAAAAAAACTGGCAAAATAAAAGTAGGTAAAAAGGTGTTATTTATTTATTTATTTTGATCAATATCCATGTACTTTTCAAAATTATACAACAGATTTCAGAGGCCAAAGCCAGGGTCGTGAAACTCATGATGTATGGATGATCATGTTAACTTTAGATTTCCAGTTACATGGATACTCAAAAACTAAATTTGAGTGATAAATAACCCAACCCTGTGTTTTGATGACTGAGGCGTTACGGCTAGCATTTCTCTCTGATTCCAAATGAGCTGTAAAGATGCTTTTGTGAAATCAACCCAAGATTAGATGGTATAAAGGAATATAGTGCCGTGCAGTCACCTGGACAAGAGCTGGTTGATGTGCTCCATATTAGACCGTAGAGTAAACACAGGACTGAAAGAACACAGAGACACAGTCATGACAATTTATTAAAATGCTTCTAAATTCAAAATACTACGTTGGAAACTGTTTGAAAAGTGTGAATCATTGAAAAGAAAAGCAAAAAGAACTGGAGTGTGGGCCTACAGAAACACCATTTCTATTTCACTATTTCCAAAGAACTGTTGTATGTGGATCCACCTGTGCTCTCACACACACCGACCTGTAAACAGCAGGGAAGGCGTCCACAGCCAGGTGATGGACAAACAGAAGGTGAGCCAGGCTGGATAAGGACTCTTTAGGATATCGCACCTCCTCTTCCAGAAAGCCTGGCACCTCTCTCCTCCTCAGCAGAGGGAGGAACACAAGGCTGGGCAGGGACTCCCCGATAGCACTGAGACTGCTCTGTACAACACACACACACACACACACACACACACACACACACACACACACACACACACAGAGTTCTAAGTACGGTGCAGCAAACGTGTAATCCACTTTTACCATCATGATTCAGGTGATTGTAACTGAGTAGCTTTTTCATGTACACACACTGTACGTTCTTGAACTTTTGAGTATCTGGAAATCAGTGTTAACTTTTTTAAAAAAATACATATGCATGTTTTTACTTGAGAGTTGTGCTACATTTTAAACCCTGTCCAGGACAACAGAGTGGAAATTTTGCAGGCTCTCCATAAGCAATGTATCAGGAGCGTAAATTGGTCAAGTGAAGTGAAGAAAAGGGAAGAGCAAACCAATTAAAGAATATAAACCTTCCCTTTGAACCGCATGGACAATTTTACATCTGACAATGTTATCTAATAAAGAAGTATTTTACTAACTTCTGAATTATTCTGAACTAGTCTGAATACACATTTGTGAGGAGCTGCTTACCCATACTTTAATATTTCAGCCAAGTAAAAGGACTTATACTTGAGTAGGATATTATGGTAATATTTTCTGATGGTTGACAGCAGCCGCTGATTTTATATTGTTTGAGGAAGTGGCAGTAAAAAACAACGAGGCAGCACTAAAATATTAAGTGGTAGGAATATTAAGTGGTAGTTAAACAGACTGTGTGCTCATAACTGTTGCAACATAGGGAGAGAGTCGTCAAAATTAATACTTTCATACACATTATGTTGGCCCACTGCAACATTTACACAACCCCTCTGAGTGTGTTATGGTTAAATTAATTAATTTCATTATTCAACCTGTTGTATAATGACCAATAAACTTCCTTGTATCCTTGTAAATACATCTCTCAGCATTCAATATTTTTTCAGTTCTAATATGTATGTGAATGTCTTACCAAAATCTCTGTTGCAAAGTCCCTGAGGGGAGACACCGGCAGCGTGTCAGGATCCTTCAGGTGCACCTCCAGGAGGGGCTGGCAAAGAGTCTTCATACAGCTGCAGGACACACAGACAGAGGGACACAGACAGACAACCTTGAGGAGCAGCCATTAGTGCTACACCTGCAGAACAAGTCAACCATCATACATGAGTGTGACGTTTTAGTAGCGGCAGAGGTTTGGTTACTGTTTCATCCCCACACCTGGGACAGGTACAATGCTTCGTGCACTGTGAGTGATCAGCCTGCGCAACAAACACAGACTCACAAAACTACAAAACTGACAGCAACACGGTTGTTTTTTGAGGCGATCATATTACTGTTATTTCAGTGAATCGCATTAGGTATTGCTGCTCAAAATACAGTCAATGGAGATTTTCTTTGTAAACAGACCATATTTTTTGGAGAGAGACAGGATGACGTATGACAGAATATGGGATGGACCCACAATGCTGCAAACACTTGGCAGGTGAGGAGCTCTACAAAAGGCTCGGTACCAGCTTACTTTCTCACAAGACTCAGGACAATGGAAATGCAAGACAACACGCCGACAGACATTTTCTGATCAAGTCTGAATTGTGGGACATTGCGGATCCTCCAACTTACAACTTCAGAAGCTCTGTCCTCAGCTCATCCTCCTTATCCGACAACACCCTGTCCCGTTCGTCCAGGGTCTCGTCTGCGCCCTTGTCCGGGCCCTCGCTCAGGCTCTTGCTGTGCAGGACGTTGTACCTGGCCTCCTGGACGAAGGGCCGGATGAAGGCCATCAGGTGGGTGCAGCAGCGACACAGGGAGAAGACGTCGTCCTCCTCCTGCTCCTTGGTGTGAGGGACGGGCAGCTTGGCCACCTGCTCCAGCAGAGTGGACAGAACCATACCCAAAGATGAGGGCTTCCGGCGGCCCAGACGCAGCAACACTGGGAGGAGAGGAGGCGAGGAAACGGAAGAGATGAGGATTGAACAGAGAGGAGACAGAGAGGGAGGTGAGCAGAGGAAAAGGATCAGGGCGAACAGACAGGATGGTGCACAACAAGGGGAGGAAAAGAGGGCGAGAGAACAGATGGATCGATATTTAATAAAGCAATGAAAACACTAAGGGGATCCATTTGATATAGGGCTGCACAATTAATCAAAATCGAATCAAAATTGCAATATGGATAAGTGAAATATCCAAATTGCGGTCACTGCAGTTTTTTGATGCAGGTTAATTGTGACAGTATACCTACAAATCATATTATCCAGATGTAAAATAACATGTTATTTTACAGAAAAAAATCATATCATCCTCATTTTGACCCGTTTTTTAAAATCAAAATCATGATGCAAAAATGATCACTCCCACTAAAATCGCAAATATTATTACAATATCTGTCAAAATAGTTGCAATATGATTTTTTTCTTAGCATATCATGCTGCCTTAATTTGATATTAGGTGACTGCATGAGAAGTCGGCCCGGTTTGTATGAGTTACCGTTAACAGATTATTGAAAACTGGAGAGCACAGTGCTTCAGTCCAGTAACTGTGGGTAAGACAGATGTTATGCAGGACTTTCTGCCTAATTTTGTAGTTTGCCAAGGTTTCTCATCTTCATCTGTCACCAACAACTGCCTTTTATAGGACACTGCAGTGCTGAAACAAATAGTCGATTAGTCTGTTTGCTATAAAATTGATAAAATATAATTGTGAGTTTAAGTCCTTTAGCATTTGGGGATTACGGCTTCACCAGTCCTATTTGATAGCTTTTCTTTGTTTCTTAGTATGATAAAATGAAGACATCTGAAATCTTATAGACATCTGATAGAGGAAATGATGAACTGATTAACTGAAAAAATTATCAATGGTTTCATAGATGTTTTTTTTTTTATTATTCTGTACATGTGTATATGTATATGTATTTACCTTTCTGAAGGGGGTTAAGCAGAAGGAGGAGGGTCTCTGCCCGGACATCAGGCTGGGCTTCCTCCACCTGCTCCAACAAGCCAACCAGCAGCTCTTTGGGACTGCACACCTGGCCAATCAGAGCTCACCGTTAAAAACATAATCCCACCCTGATGCTTTCAAAAAAATAAAAAATAAAAATAAAAAAATACAACACCTACACATCGCTTTCTGTCTCTGTCTACCTTCAGATTAATGTAGCATACAATTCAATGAGAATAACTGTAGAGCAGATGAGCAGACCTCGAGGAGGTGACTGAAAATGGCCAAGCAGTGAGGAAGACTCCTGTCGTCCTTCCTCAGCAGGACCTGGACCAGCGGAGGCAGCAGGTTCCAGCCCATACATCTCACTATGTCCTGAAGAAAGAGGGACACAGGAGTGTGTATCACGCATCACAATAAACTTAAAAACAGTGACTTCATCCCCGCCCGTGCCTCTGCCCCTCTTATTCACTCACATATTTGTCCCACAGACAAGTGCACACAAACACGCTTGTCTTTACCTTATTTTTCTCATCCACGACAATACTGAGGACCTGCGTGCTGTCTCCCTCCTCGATGCAGGCCCGTCCTGCAATTGTGAAGACGTCGTAATCCTCAGTGGTGTAGCTGTCATCATGAATGGCTTGCTGTGTGAGAGACAGAGGAGGAGGAAACATGGGATGAGAGAGATTGATAATATTTTGGATCTAGCAATTAAACCAAAATATTTAGTCATTGAGTATTTTCTCTATGAAATGAAGGAGGGGCATGGATGGATGGATGGATGGATGGATGGATGGATAGATGGATGGGTTAGTGAGTGTTGCTGAGCCAAACACAGGTCTAGTTTAAGTCTGAGGGACAGTCTGGACTTACACATTTCTGCACCACATCACTGAACTGCTCCAGTGCCATTCCTGCTTTCCAGCTGTACTCCTCGGTTGGGGTTTGCCTTTACACAGCAATCCTAGGGGAAAAATATAAGAAACTTCAAGCCAATAGCCTATAATGGACAATGTAACAATTAAACTGCTTACATCCAAAAGGCTTGTGTTACTCAGGCATACATGAGTGCTATCTGACTGATGTGTCCCACAGCTAGCTGGCCGTGACTTTTCATATAACAGGATTTTATATAAATATGAAAGAAACTGGGTTGTGTATTTAACAAGCAGGTTTAGCCTGAGAGGCAGTGGGCAGTCTCCTGTGGGCAATGACGGCTAGCTACACACCAATGTCTTTCTGCGTTAGCTTAGCAGTTAGCATCCAAATCAAACGCGTTTTCTGAATTCCTGTTGAAACACAATTTACTGAACATAAATGGACATAACATCACTGGTCAGCCTGATAGTAGTGTTGTAACTTACATCGCTTAGAAACAGCCTTGTGAGGGATGCGAGGAAGTCTTGCGGCTGATTTGTCCGTTGTGCTTGCCGTAGAGTCAAATGCGTCACCGGTCAGAGGTGAAACTCCGCCAAACAGAAACATGGAGAGGGAGCAGATGAGAAGGAGCGCCCGGTCCTCCAAACCCTCCAAAAAAGGTTGGTTTCAGTGAAAAACTAACCCGCATACGAAGAGTTTTGGTTTCGGAAACATGTTGACCCCCTAATAATTTGTAGAAATGAGTTGAAGCTGGTTTTGTGAACAGCTAATGTCGTTTTTTGGCTCTGTTTTTAAGTTGTACAGTTTCATTTTGACTTGTTGTCCACTTTAAGGATAATAAACAACGTTTCGTAGCATAACAGCGCCTTTTGTTTTATTTCGGAAACATTTCCCACCACTGTCTACCTCTAGCTGTCTGTTTTGTGCTGTTTGTTTTGGCAGGAGGCAAAAATGTGAAGGCACGGAGCGCTGAAGAGGAAGCAAGAAGGTGAGTGAGTGAGTGAGTGAGTGGCTTTCACCCATTCATGCAAATAAACAATAATTGAATTGAACTGAGTCTGTACTGGACGCCACGTTTAACAAGGAGGGTGGTTGTTTTAATACTAAATCTGCTCAGTTTTCCTTAAGCTCTAGAGTTAATTTACAATGGTTTGTTTGAGGAAAAAGGCCCTGTCACCTGTCTAATGCCGGTGCTGTGTGTTGTCCCAGGAGGGAGGCTGTGAAGGAGGCCCTGAGGGAGAAGCTGGAGCTGGAGAGGAGAGCTCGGCAGGTGGTGGAGCGCCTCCTGGACGACAGCATCACCGAGGACTTCCTGGTCGACTGTGTATGTACAGGCACACATTTCAGATTGGCTCTGTGAGGGCGATTAGGACAGTGGTGTGGTGGAGATTACACTCTCCTTCCTGGTAATTTACAGTACAAACACCTGAAATAAGTAAGAGATTATACCGTCTTCCTCCTCAGCGATCTACCCACTTACTCAGTGGTTTACTGAGCTCATCAACTCAGTAAGCTCAAGCTTTGAACGTGAAATTGTGGACCAGGACTAAGTGAGCCATCTGCTCAGTTAGTAAAAGATTCAAAATCACTTATAACACTGCACTACAGTCATAACATTCATTAAAAAACCACAGAGGATGAAAACGCAAAGCCTGACGGTTTATTTTGATCATGGTCCTCTCCCACATAAGACAACGTAAGATAAAAACAAAACAACAACAACAACAACAAGGCAAACGAGGACAACACAATCAACATGTAACAAGCAGGCAGCGGGGTAGCCATGTTAACTTGCTCATGTTTCTTTGTTCATAAAAGGAAACTGAACATGCCACGTGGTATTTTGTAACCATTTCTTTAAGGCCGCGTGTACGATTATATTCAGGCGTCCATGCATCAACATGACCCAGGCAGCTTAAAGGGGCTCTCGCCTGTTTACTGCAGTTGGATGTTGTGTGTTTTTTAATGTTGTCATCTCAAGTCACAAGCTGCGCCCAAAAGCACACTAACACTAACACTACACAGTCATTAGTGTGATAGAAATGCAACACATTGTGTCATTTTTACTGGACGGGAATGATGCAACACGTCAGCTGATTTTGCTGTCATAGGACTTACATCTGGGCATCCTCTGTTCTCTTGCAGCTTTGAATTTCAAAAAACATCTAGTGCACAAATACCAAAAAAATGTGTCTCAACTCATATTTCAGTTTATTTTTGGTCTTTATGAACTTCTCACTTACTGTTGCCCCTTGAGTAGCTCCTCCCTTTCCACAACACACTGCATTGTGAGCTGTAACTGCACACTGAAAATACTGAACTAATTGAGTATTCATGCTGATATTCTTGAGTATACTGCATTTTCAGACGCAGTACATACTCAACACCTGGTTAGAATGAGTGTGGTGTTGTTTCATTATAGTGGATCCAGTGAGCTGCCCACTGATGCAGTGATAACACAATAGATTTGAGAATTACATGGAAATTTATGAGTTGGCAATCCTTTTGATGAGTGGTTTTTACTCTTGAAGGATTTTTTTTTTTTTGGCTGTCAGTGTGACATGTCATTGCTGTGTTGTTCAAGTTGTTTCCGCTCTCCTCTTTTCACAGGCGAGGTTCATCACTTGTGCCAATTACAAAGATGCTGTAGAGGAGAGATCCATAATTAAACTGTGTGGCTATCCTATTTGTTCGAATAAACTGAGCAAGGTGAGAAACCTTTTTTTTTTATATAACCCTTTTGTAAAGGATAGATCTGAGCATGTCTCTTGTTCTTGTTCTGCTTTAAATCTGTTTTACTGTAATTCGGTTCTGCTGTTCATTTTGTAGATCCCAACTCAACAGTACAAGATTTCTACCAAAACCAACCGGGTGTACGACATCACTGAGCGCAAGGTGAGTGCAGTGTGTGTGGTGCAGGGCTGTAATATACTGGATTAACTCATTCATTTTTAGTAGGTGGAAGAAACGTTTCATTTGCCCTCTCCTGTGTTCAGTGTTTTTGCAGTAACTTCTGCTACAAAGCCTCCAAAGAGTTTGAGCTGCAAATATCGAAGACCCCCCTCTGGCTCCGGCAGCATGAGAGGTATGTGATCTGCTCACTGTCATGTTGGAGCAGCAGGAAGAGGAGATGTGGCATTGAATCCACTGGTTAGATAAAAGCAGACTTTTCAGGAACAAAATAAAGTCCCATCCACTCTCTAAGGACTATGTGTTTGCTGTTTTTTTTTTTCTCACTGACAGCCCTCCAGAAATTACTCTGATGACAAAAGGAGACCGGTATGCACCACTTTCACACTTTTGTAGTTTATCATTCAAATTGATTGCATAAAATATCGACATATCTGATGTCTAATGCTCAGCTGATCCAAATAACAAATGATCCAATGTCTTTCTACATTTAGATGTTTGCAGTATTAAGTGTAATTTAGAAGGAATACAAAAATGAAAAAGGTAATTAATTTACCCATGTGTGTCTGTGTTCAGCGGCAGCTCTGGTGAGGAGGTGAGACTAGCTGAGAGGAGAATCTGCGAGGATGACATCGACAACCCTGTGCCCGACAACCCCGAGGGCTCCAAAAGCCTGAAGCAACATTCCTCCTCAGGCGGCCTCAGCCACAGTGACAGCAGTGACGGCGAGCAGGAGCAGGACTTTGTCTCCAGCATGGTCTCCCATCGACAGGGACGCAGCGTACACTGGGGCGACCTGCCCAAACGATCCGATGAGGGAGACCAAAGAGAGGGAGGAAAGATGGAGGGAGAGACAGATAAAGAGGGGATCCTGCATCAGCAAAGTGAGAATGTGGACCAGGACCGGCAGCTGAGAGTGGAGAATAGACACGATTCATTAGGATATAAAACGCAACTTGATGCTGGAAAGCAACTTCACACAGTAAGCACAGGCCAACCTGGTGAGCAGCAGACGCCCTTGGAGGTTAAAAACATCCTTGTGGAAGAAACTACTGCTAAACTGAATTCATGCACCATAACTGAGCCTGTCACCCACACCACTCTCCAACCTACTGACCCAACTCGGACACAGGACACCAGTCCAGTCGTCTCTCCTCCATTTACAGACACAAACTCAACAGAAAGCAAAGCTCAGTTACATGTGACCACCACCAGTCAGGACAGCCAGCCAGACATTAGCATCACCCAGGTGGGAATGAGCAAGAGAGGAGCAGCAGGGCTACGGGACCTCCTCAAGCAGCACACAACAGGAACCAAACCCGATGACATCCGGCAGAATCTTCTAGAGGGCCTGAGAAGAACCTTGAAAGAGTGGAGGACAGAGGAGACACTCAAGTTCCTGTACGGCACTGATTTTTCCTCCCTCATTCCCCCCACTGATGGAACAGAAGAAAAAGAGGAAGAGGAGGAGCTGGATGAAGACGACCTGGAGGAGGTGGTGGAGGTGGAAGAGGGCGGGACTGCGGCCAGGCTTCCCCAGGAGCAGAATAGGCCGACGGCTGCAGCTCCAGACTACAAGACGCTGCAGAAGGAGACGCAGGAGCAGGAGCTTAGGATCAGAGAGTTTTACAAAGGGACCTGGATCGTGCCTGAGGAGGCCAACCAGCAAACTAAAGACTCCGAGGTGAGAGAGAGAAGATGGGAGCGGAAAAAAAAAAGGGAGGAGCGAGGGGAATGAAGAGGGGAAATTTTTTTTTTTTTTTTAGCACAGGCTTGTTGTAAGTGTCTGTGGCCACCTGGGGGCACTAGATTTAAGAACATGCATAGACAAATTTGGTTGGCAGAAAGTGGATTTATCTGAAGACATTTACACACACACACACACACACACACACACTCATACTTCGTATGTGTTTCTCCTACTAGGTGTCAGCCCAGGATCAAGGTGGGAAGGACCCAGTTCTGCCACTGATTGACTCTCAAGCCCAGCACGTCATCCAGAAACGCATCACTGTGGACAAACTCAACAGCTGGTGTGTGTGTGTGTGTGTGTGTGTGTGTGTGTTTGCCTATGTGTGCACATGTGTCTTTTTTGCATGTGTGTCAGAGAGCAGTTGAGACACTTTCTGCAAAGCACCACAGTAGCATGAATGCATGCAGTACAGTATTGTTGTAACATTACTGGCCTTAGTAGGAATTAATGCAAAATTAGTAAAAGCTGAGAAAAAGGGAGAAAAGTCATTGCACACAGCTTCTACTGCTCCCAGTTTTATTTATTTATTTATTTTAAGATTCAATATGGCTGTCGAAACGTAACCTTTTCCACCAAAAACATTTTTGGGAGCAATAAAAGATTGTGGGGATTTCTCTCCTTTTGACTCAAGTTTGAATCGACCCAGTGTGGCCTGTCAGTGTCAGCGCCATGTTCCATCTGCTCATGGAGGAATACAGGATTTTGGCAAATTATGGCTAGGTAGAGGAAATGATGCAGAGAAAAAAAAACAAAAACAAATTCACACGTTGAGTTTTTTGCTTGTCCCCCTTCGTCCCTCATGTGCCGCGTCTCTGTGGTTTCCAGTCTCCGAAACATCGTGGGCCCACTGCAGCTTACAATGAGTGATATCTCCACTGACCTCAACAGCCTGGTCAGGACGTTCAGGTCAGTACACACACACACACACACACACACACACACACACACACACATATACACCTCCACAGGTCTGCCAAGGTATGGACACACACAGGAATTTACTTTGTTCCTTTGATTTGATTTAATAGCAGAACTTTATAACTGTCCACTTCTAGTAGTAGGTGTTGTAGATGTTGTGCCTCGTAAAATGACAGCAATAAAAAAAAAATCTTAAAACTTATACCCAAATTGAACATACTTCCTGCCATAGCGATACTGTGGGCTCTGATTGGCTGGTGAGGCTGCGGTCTGCCCGGCTATTAAATCACCGTGGCAATGATTTAATAGCAGTAGCAGCAGCGGAGTTAACACCTCCAGAGTTTTACTTCCAGGAATTCTCTTGTCGCCGTGGAGAGGCCCTGCTCACACGGCCCCCGAGGTTTAAACCAAAGAATATTCACAGCGCTGTCAGAGAAACATACATCACCTCACTATTGGGGTTTGTGTTTGTGATGGCCGACGTGGCCTTTTGCACTTTGTGTTATAGTTTATTTTCCTAGCTAGCAGATTGCCACATCAGGTGGTTCTGCATTATAGATGAGAACCTGGCATGTGTGTGTGTGTAGAAACAGAAATAAGCACATATTGAGCTGACGATGATGAATATTGTCCATGGCTTGTGCATGATTCATTAATTAAAGTGTATATTTACTCTTGGGGGCACAGCAAAGTTTGGTGCTTGACCCATAGTTTAATAACCACGCTTTTACGACATGAATCCTGTGTGTTTTGGCTGGCTGTTGGTTATATCTCACTCTCTGCTTGTCTGTCTGTTTTTTTTTTGTTTTTTTTTTACTGCAGGTTCACCAACACAAACATCATCCACAAAACTCCAGAGTGGACTCTCATAGCCGTGGTCCTCCTTCATCTGTAAGTTTCTAGTGCACATCTGTGTGTACGTGCGTGCATGTGGTATCCGAGTGTTATGGGAACGTGACAGCTGGACAGCCTGCGCTTTAGCAGGGGAGCAAGAGAGAGGGAGAGGAAATCAAGGAACATTGTTTTCCTAAAGATACACCCTCTCAGCAAACTCAAAACCACAGTTGCTCTCTGCCACTGAATGTGTGTGCATGTGTGTGGGAGAGATTTATGGGCGCATGAATAAGATGTGTGTATTTTGTATCATCTGGCGCTACAATGTGAAAGTGAAGGGTAAACCTTCAGGGTTAGTGTTTTAGATAAACTAAACCCATCTAAATACACACAAATTAAACGTTTATCACCATCCGATATGAGACAAGGTACAAAATAATGACAGCACGCATCAGGGAACAAAAACACACATTAAATTGTCAGTATAAGACATAATTGTTGCACTAAATCAGGTTAACAAAATACACAAATCAAAGCAACAACACGGCTGCACACATTTGTCTCTTTCAACCATCCAGGTTCTCATTCCAGGAAGGAAACAACTTACTTATCCTTAAGGGTGATTTTTGTTTCAGCTTCAGCTTCATTGATGAAATACTGACAGTTTCCTGTTTTGAATTCAGGCTCATATATCAAGTTTCTTGTCACACTCTCAACTGCTGCGTGGGTGCTGTGAAATGCAGTCCACGCTCACATTTATTGTACATGGTGCATTTTGACATGAGGCCATGTGGTGTGGCATTGTTTAGCCTGTGCCGTGTGTGTGTGTGTGTGTGTGTGTGTGTGTGTGTGTGTGTGTGTGTGAGATAGATTATGGGGCTGGTAATTCACGGACAGTTCCGTGTTGCTCCTCTCTTGAGTACACACGGACGCCTCATTGCCTTATCTCCACCTGATTGCCGTTCTGTAGATCCGTGATGCAGCGTGGAAGACACTGTACACTTTCAAATGAAACACACGTAATGTGCACACACAAACGCTTGAGCTGCACACATACATGCAAAAGAGACAGTTTAAATTGCCCTGGGAAACGTTTCACCTGACTGAAGCCTGTAGGCCCACCGAGAGGGGTCAAACTACAACTTTGATTTATGAGTCTGAACAGCCCCAGGTGCTTATGAATCAACATTATACTTACACAGTGTGCCCTCTTGAACTACTCTAAAGAGTCAACACTGCGTTGTATTATAAGGCTTGAGTTAGGACACATAAAAGTCTCAATTTTAAACCAAAAGGGAAACCTGCCGCTGCTGCTACTTCACTATCGCAGCGGTTATCAAAAGCTGTATCAGGTCCCAAAGATGAGATACTGCAAGTTTACCTCGGGACACATTAGCAGCTAAAGCTCATGACTATATCGTGTTTTCAATTTAAATTGCTGAAAAATAAAGTAGGATGTCTGAAAGACTTGAGGTTAAATGTACTACAAATTTGCCTAATTACCCGCAAAAATGCTCACCAAACTTTGGGGAATAAGAAAACTATTGCAATGTTTTTAAGACAACTATTTTAGCATCATTGGGAGACAATGAAACAACTCAGGGAACACAAAATTACTTCTGTCATCATGGATTAGAGCCTTAGCCTAATGCCCGGAAAGTAATGCAAAATAACGCGGTGAGTATCCAGAGATAAAATACTGACAGCCACTGCTCTTAAGATGTGATTTTATTTTACTTTGATTGATGAGCCACTCGATAAGTTTTGTCCTGCTCATTTCATGTTTAAAAGTTACACACAGTTACATTGCAGGCGATATGGTGGTGGATCACTGATGGACATTTTGACAGCGAGCCTTTATTTCACCCAGCTTTGATAATCAAGCCCCTCTGGCAACACTCATTCGGCTTTTCTCTTGTCACATGTTCCACTGGTACTCTATGATTTCTTTAGTTCCCCTTTTAACTCCTGTACTCCATCCATCCTTCCATCCCTCCATCATGAATAATTTGGTGCGCTGTCTTATCTATCTGCTGCCTGGCAGCTGTGGAGCTAGTCTGGCCTCTTTTGTTCAGGCCAGCTGAATAATGGATGCACCCCCTGCAACACTAGACCCTGGGGTGAACCGGAGATTAGCCAACAGTGTGCCTACACACAGGTAGATGGGACAGGGAGACGGGAAGGGGGACAGGGGAATGGACAAAGGCAGGGATGGGAGCTGGAGAGGTGGCTGGAGAGCAGCTAGAAGGTTGCAAAGGGTGTACACATCTAGAAATTAACACTTAACTAAAAGTAGACTATGTACAGCCAGAAATGAAAACAGCTATACATATACACAGCTAGAAATATATATATAACTTGAGGTATACACATAGAAGTATACACACAGTGAAATAATTACAGCTACAAACAAGCACATAACTAGAGGTGTACACACAGCTAGAAATGAATACAAGTGTAGAGGCATACACAGCTTGGAAAACACAGATGAAGGTATACACACATTTTGTGGGTGTAAACGCACCCTTCAACACCTGTGTCTCTAGTCAGGGACAATGAGTATTTGTTACTTTTCAAAACAAGGTTTGTTAATACCTTAATGTGTCATTATTAGCGTATGTCAATGAAATATCATATTGAAAACATTGCATTGAAAAGTAAGACAAATGTGGTTTTCATTAGCCAGACACACACGCTGTATGTCTGAGAGGTGTAAATATACCCAGGGGTAGGGGTCTACACAGCCAGGTGTAAACATGAAAATATATTCACAGCTCGTTGTCCAAACAAGTATACACAAAACTAGATGTATACACACTGGCATACAATATATGTGTGGCTACTGGTAAACACACAGCTGGAGGAAATTTTTTTGCAGTTGTTTGAAGGTGTAAGTTTACAAGATTGTTGGAGCTGCTTATTTGGTGAGCATCTTATTCAGTCTGGACAGAAACTGAAAAAAATGTGCTTTCATCAAATACATGCTTCCTGATCTCGGACTGCCCTGATTCCACGTTTCAGCAGAATTTTAGACGCTACCTCGTGTTTTTATCCAGAGCAACAGAGTTAGCAGACACATCAGCAGCATAACGTGGTGTGTGTTTGTGTGTGGTGATGATTTTTGTGTGTTTGTGTTTCAGGTTGGCAGAGGTATTGCCGGTGGTCCGGGAGGCCCTGGAGAGCCCGGTGTCAGTCGAGTATCTCAACACCCTGATGAAGGAGCTCAGTTTACAGCAGGACGATCTACTGAGCTTAGTCCAGCTGCTCAAAACCCCAGCCCTCTAACACACACACACACACACACACACACACACACACACAAACTGTGACGCAGACACTTATGGGTGGACCTATGGATAAACACTCAGGATGTTTGTCAGAATACAAATAAATACAAATGAACTCTGGGATTTATGCTTTTATTCTGTGTATTTTACAAGTGGAAAGTGTGTGTGTGTGTGTGTGTGTGTGTGTGTGTGTGTGTGTGTGTGTGTGTTGCACACATCAATTCAGATTTTTTTTTTCTTTTTAAATCACATCTCTGATTGTTTCTGCCTGTGTGTGATTTATTATTATTCTCTTCCTGGACGAGGTGCCTCTGAAATGATTCACTTGAAGAGTTTTTACCAAATGTGACACTTCGCGGCGGTGTGATCTCTGTACATCATTACACAGTGAAAAGACATGTACACAGTCTGCGGACAGGAAGGTCTAAATCAGATCCTTGAAGTTTCAGAGCGCTGGATGTTTAACTTCTGTGCAGCCAAATAAATCACACCCAGGTTTTCCCACTCTGGATAAAAAAAAAAAAAAAACGCCGTGCGGAGCAAATGATCACTGCAGTATTTTACTGTAAGCTGAGCTGCTGGAGTAATAAAAGTGACGCTATTTCTCCAGACTTCCTTCACATGGGAGTTTATGGCACCATAATCTCACTTGTTATAGGGGTATGTTAACAGTGCGTGTGTGTGAAAATATTTGGTTTTGACCAGGTGGCTCGCGCTGAAGGACGTTTTTTTTATTTAATCAGAGAGATAACTTTGAATCGGGTTTTATTTTGGCCTGTCAAGAAGATTGTGGGCGAGATTGATGGTCAGGTTTTACACAGCGCACAGCGAGTTTGTGCACTGAGGTGATTTTATGAAATACGGGCAGGAAACGATTAAAGACAAAGACAACATATAGCCTGTTTTAACGTGTTATTGTAAAAAATGAAACATTAATATTTAGGAAATCCTTGTTCAAAATGTATCAAATACCTTTTGTAGTTTAATGCAAATGCTGAAATATTTAATCGGGCTTTTAATCCATATTTGATGGGAAACTGAGCCCTGCAAATGTGTAAAGATACAAACATTACAAATTAACGAACTCAAAATACATAGGCTCTCTAACAAAGTGAAGAATATTTAATCAGACCGTTTGATGGCAGCCATTTGCTTTGTGATGTAAGGAGGAAGATTTTATTCTAAGAAATTATGCAAGTTAAATTGGATTCTTAAATATAGGCTACACATAAAAGTAGGCAAATGCTTTCCTATTTTGAAATGCCACCATAGGCCTACTCTGGTGAAGAAGTGATTATGAGCTACTTCATATGAATAAGAATATAAAATCACATTCAATAAATAAACGTTTATTTTCTAAAATCAACCAATAGTTTAAGGTAAAGAATAGATTATATACCACAGTATTAAAATGCAATGCCACAAACAATAAAATATGATTCTATATAGTTAAGTTTCATCAAAGGTGCATATTTTTGCATTTTAAAACGCGGTCGTCCAGTCTCCTCATTTCAGTCCATGCTGCGTCTCCTTGTGTCTCCTCAGGTCCACCTTTCTCTGGAAGCCTTTTCCGCAGAGGTCGCAGCCGAAGGGTTTGAAGCCCGTGTGTTTTCTGCTGTGTGTGATGAGGTTGGAGCTCTGGCTGAAGGCCTTTCCACAGACCTGGCACTTATGCGGCTTCTCACCTGCAGCAGCGATTAAATCAGGCCGTTAAAAAACTGACAGCTCAGCGGAGACGCGCCCACTAGGCTTTTACGCGCGTTACGCACGGCGGTGCGTCATTTGTTCACTAATGCGTTTCATAGTTTATTCTGGAACCTTTTCGTAAAGCTCTCACCTGTGTGGATGAAAGTGTGCTTTTTCATGTCTGACTTCTGGTGGAATCTCTTCCCGCAGTACTGACACGGGTAGGGCCGCGTGTCCGAGTGGATGAGCAGGTGCGTGGACAGCGTGGACGAGCGCTTGAAGCTCTTGCCGCATATTTTACAGTTGAAGCTCCTCTCCTGTGGGTTATACAGGTAAACTGAGTGTGAAGGCCTCAAAATAAATTGTACATGTAATCAGTTATGAACAGTACCAGGAGCCGCCAATATGCAAAAGTATGAACACCACGAATTTCCCCCCAGATTAGTGCTTTTTTTCTATTTTTATTAATCACATAAGGGGAGCAATGTTCCCTCTAAACTGTGTGACTGCAAGGTAGGCTTTTGCAGGTGTAACAATTAGCCATACCACACAGTGACACAACAATAATATATTGCTATTAATTGCACCACATGCAAACATATTTAGATAATATAAAATTAACTTTTTGTGGCAAATCGTTTTTATCTATGCAGTGGTAAGTTGTCAAATGTTATGTTGTTGTGAACTGAGGCCTGTGTGGGTGGATCCAGAGGCCTGCGGTGGGCCTGAACACTGTAAGTTACCTGGGAGTGAACTGCTCTGTGCTGCTCCAGGCTCACTGCGTGCCCGAAGGTTTTGCCGCAGATCCCGCATTCAAAGGGCCGCGTCCCGCTGTGAGACCGGCGCACGTGAACCTCCAGTCCGTGCGGTGTGGAGAACACCTTTGGCAAAATAAACGCATGACATTTAATGTCGATATGAAATCATATGGTAACCGTGTAATAAATTACACAGGCGTATTCTGCAAAAAATAAATTGATAAATAAGAGCAAAATTGCACCCTGCAACAGCTTATAGCGTTGTATGATAAACAACAATACCATAAAACAGTATGTCGTCATTACAAACTCTGATTGCCATAGACACACTCTAACGAAGTCCCTATAAAAACACCTCGGGATATGAGCATGAGGAGAAAATAAATATACCACCACAAAAATATTCGCTTTACTCCGTGATACTGAAAAAAGTGGCCTACCTTGCGGCATTTGATACACTTGTAGGAGCCATTTGCCTCGCTGTTGGAGCAGATGACTTCATTCTCGGTCTTGACTTGAGAGCCGTGGGGCTTCTGCTTCAGCTCCAGATACAACTCCTCTCCATCCCGCATCCTGTAGATTTGGTGGGGCGTGTGGGAATAATCCTGGTAGCATCCAGCGGCGGCGCCCCGCTGTGCGTAAAGGGGCTCGGTGCCGCCGTCGTCTGCCCCGTAGATGCTGATGGGTGAGTCGGGCTCCCTGGGGCCCGGGAAGTGATGATAAGGCCCCTGAACCAGGTGCCTGAGCTCAGAGTTTGAATATGAGGCCCAGGCGTAAGGAAATAGCGGGATGTTGAAGTGGTGGCCGTCCTCTGCGGCAGGAGTGGAGCATTTCTCTGAATCTGAAAATGAATTTGGACTTTGTGTGAGTGTAGCTGATCAAGACTTTAAAAAAATGAAGGGCTCGAAAGTTGAGGGACAGTAAAAGAGGAAATGGCCGTAGGGCGCGCACATCAAATGCATTTTTTTTTTTTAAAGTTACGTCAGATCACTTTAATCTGACATAGAGTCCCTTCATAATTTCCACCAAAACTTAAAATGCCGCTTATATTGACTATATGTGTGAGTGTAAGGGGGGCAATTACCGGGCATTGTTTTTTTAATGTGATAAATTATTAACAGGCTACCAAACAGTCCTGCAAAATCTCACAGCTGAGTGGAATCACTGACCCTGAATCGTTTATATTGCTTCCAAATACAGTTCTGGGGAAAAAAATACTAATACTGATACTAATACGAACAACAACAATAACAATAATATTGAAATGAATGAAATAAGAGACTGAAATGGCTGTCAGACCTGGTGAGGAGGAGGGAGACGGCGGACGCCAGAAGTCGTAGTCAGACCGGTCACACACGCTGCCTCCGCAGCTCAGCGGGGAGCTGGAGGACAGGGAGCCCGGGGACAGCAGCCGGGACTCCGGGGACAGTCTGTCAGGATTGGTGCTCACATCCTCCTGCGACATCAAGTTGCAGCCAGAGTCCACCTGAGCTTTGGTCTCTGGTGAAACAGGAGGACAGTGAGAGAAACTGACCGTGCAACTGGTGGTTGTAGCCTTTGAGAATCAAATCTTTTTTATTGTTATTATTATTTAAACCGATTTTTTTTAACAGTAGGCTATTTTGGCTCGTTATAGGCTCATTTTGATATGATTTGATATGTTTTTCCATCGCAGTTACGCACAAGTTCCCCTACCTGCGCACGCATGGGCCAAAACAGTATCCAGTCTGATGTAGTCATCGTCCAGGTATCGTGGCTGGTGGTAGCTGTGGGCCCTTTTACTCTTCACCAGAAAAGACCTCGGCATGGTTCTAGTCTCGCCCAGTCACCTTGATGTCCCGGGACAGCGGCCGTTTGGGGCTGAAATCCTCCACTCCACTCCACGCTGCTCTGACTTTATCTCTGGACAGATTTGAACACCATTGGTTGACAGGCGATCCGGCGTTGGGATTTTTGGCAGGCTATTACGCATGCGCAGAGAGACCGTATCGTTTACCAGGTGTTGCTGGGCAGGTGGCCAAAGACAAGACCACCCGTCCCCGAAGGGTCGCCGGCGCTGATATGGAATTGGAAAGAAGAACATATTGCATTTCCCTTTGCATCTTTGCATTTGCCGCTGTGTGTGATGTAAGCTAGATCACCTATAAGAAGAAGTCTATATTTATAATCAGAGATGGCCTATTTTTAAAGGAGAGTTTACACACCTTTTTAGGATGATATGAATCTATATGACCTACATTCATAGTATACATTACAGTAAGCTGTGTCAAACCTATGTGAAGTATGCCGATAGGATATTTTAAGGGGAAATATTAAATTGCTGTTTTTCTGAAAATCTTATTTAGGCTGTTGGGGCTTGTTTGCCAAATGGATTCCACTGCCTGCAAATCTTGGTTTACTTTTCTTTTAAGTTACAATTATACGGCTGACTATAATATCCCAGATTGAATTCATGCGCTGGCCGTCTCATAGGTTGAGATTTTTTAAATATTCAGCCGAGAACTAATTTAGAGGAAAAGAAACGGGTGATGGTTTCTTATCAAGCCATGATCCCGGTACCGGCCTGCGGCGGAACCGTTTGAATGACACAAACAATGACATTAAAAAAAAAAAAAAAAAAAAAAAAAAAAAAAAAAAAAAAAAGTCTGTTTATGACTTTACAGAGGCAAGGCAAAAGGCTGTCTTAGATAATGACCTGTTTGTTTGGCTGGTGTAAAGTGATCCTGTTAATGAGACGCGCACAGCCGCTCCGCACAACAGCCTGCTGATGGGGACCCGAGGTATCCATTACAGTTACACTGCCTCAGCTTACCCAATAACTTAAGCCTTATTGTTTACATCATTAAAGCACACTGCCCAATTAGGCTGTCTCCTAAAAGAATTCTCCATAATAACTCTAATAATAAGCCGATTTTCGAAGCACGATAAGAAATATCACAGCAAAAGCCCCTGTATGTGAGAACAGGAATATCAAAAGGCATAAAATTGGATTTAAAAGTTATATAGCCGGGATTATGTCGCTTGAAGTTGCAGGACTATTACAGTGATTACTTTAGTTAGGTATTTCAAAATCGACCGCTGAAAGGCAGTTCTTCATTTTTCTCCTTTAAAAAAAAAAATCAGACGGCTTCAAATGAAAATCATTGCGAAGATTTGGGGTCGTGTTCAAGGTTGGGTGCAAGCAAAGCGGTATCGATTTGCGTCCGATGTGGGAACAGAGGTTGTTTGATGCAGCTGCAGCAGGTAGCCAGCCCTGCAAGCGGAGATTAGAGCCGAGGCAAAGCTGAAACACATGGTGCATACTCACAGCATACAGCAGTGCAGCAGGGAGCCCGGCTCTCAGCAGAGACAGCAGCCTGGCCTGACCTGATCACTGTCTCCAGTCTACATGTGAGGTGCTGTGGCCATGCATGCTGCATATCACAGGTGGGACTCTCTCTCTCTCTCTCTCTCTCTCTCTCTCTCTCTCTCTCTCTCTCTCTCTCTCTCTCTCTCTCTCTCTCTCTCTCTTCTTGTCATCTAGTGACTGTGATCACCACCTTGCTTCTCAAAAACTGCGTCTAGATTTTCTTCTTAGTCAGTCCACGTCAGCAAAACAAACACACAGATTCATGTTTTTATGTAGGCATCTGCTGCTGCCATCATGTCTGGACTCCTGTGGGAAAGAATTAGTCAAAGAAGTTAACTTTCAAAGATCATCTTGTGAGACTAGCTTGGAAACAGATAAAAAAAAAAAAGTATGATGTTGACTTTCCCATCAGCTTATGCATCAAATGAGATCATCTCCAAAATAATCATTGTCAGTGGACTCATCGAAAACCCATGCTGTCCGTGTTGTGAGGTCACATTTGAGTTATTTCCTCCAGTCCAGACCAAAAACTCTGATAAAGAGATTACACTTTCCACACAGGCGTTTCTCTGGTTTTACCAGAATTCACTGGTGCATGACAAACTTCAAAATGACAGTGCTGGCTTGAGTGAGACATATTTATTTTGATGGTGACCATAGAAAGAAATCAGAGTCGAAAGAGAAACCAAGGCAAGAAAGAGAGGGAAAACAGGTAGTATTCACTGAAGTGGAGACAGAGCTGCTCCGTCACAATAAGGGTAAGACAAGCCATCTTAATAAATCAATTGAATTGTACATAACACAACTTGAATTTCAGACTCAAAACTACTGTTCAATTCCAACTGCTGCAATTCAGCTGATTATTACAACAAGCAGTATTCTTTTTGCCCTTTGTTTTGGCAACGTAAGAGAGACACACACGTTTTCTGAACTGAAAACTGACACGGGGGATATGAGAAGACACTGAAGGACAGAGTGACTGTAACTACGTACAAAACCCAGAGTCACAACAGGAAACCAACCACAGAGTTGAGAAGATGCTATCAGTGCTGCCACATCTCCTCTTGTCTCCCCCTCCCTCCTCATCACCACCACAACCACGACACACACACGCACACACACACACACACACATACACACACAAATACACACAGAGGCCTTGATTCTCACTCTTCAGCCGTATAGCAAGTATGTGATTGAAATAGAAGCCCAGTCGCAGTGATCACACTGTGAGGTTTCTCTTATTTTGTTCTTTCCCATGCAGTCTTGTGAAATGTGCAGATCACGGTTATAGAAATAAATAAAGACCTTTGTCGCTGGGCCAGGAGGCTATTTTCTGAATTTCAACCCCCGAGCCCTTGAACCTTCAGGAGGGGAGAGCAAGAAAGTGCACGAAACCTCACAGGTTTAAATATACCTGAGGCTGAAGCTTTGATACCACATGCATGTGAATCTTCAACACCAGAGGAGCAGCTTGCAAGTCTGAGCTCGGCTGCATTCTGTCTAGTTTTTGATTTTTCTCACCATTATAAAGCTTATGTCAGAGAAACA
This sequence comes from Myripristis murdjan, assembly GCF_902150065.1. NCBI lineage: Eukaryota > Metazoa > Chordata > Actinopteri > Holocentriformes > Holocentridae > Myripristis > Myripristis murdjan. The sequence goes on from NC_043996.1 coordinate 14,373,761, forward strand.
AGGCAGCTATTTAAAAAAAACGGAAAAAGTTAAAGTTAAATGCAGGGCTGATGTTTTTATAGAGTGACAAATATAAAATAAAATTAGATGCATGCAAATGTGTAAAACCTAGAAATTTTAAGTTTATATTTAAAAGCAGTCAGAGTTTTGGTTTTGTTAAAGTCTTCAGGAACACAGCCACTGAAAATGAAACCAAAGCAGCCACTGATTAAAATGCAAATCTCAATTAGTTCTGTGAAATGTCCCTTAGTTGCCCTCTCTGAAACTGTTTTGAATTTCATGCAGTTGTCAGTATTTGTCACTGATGTAGAATAAAACCCCATGATGGAGGTAAAACAAAAGGCAGGCAGTGACACATGGCTGTAAAAAAAAAAAAAAAAAAGGCATTGTGTTTATTTCTGTTTTACTTTCTTAAGAAGGTGTTGCAGTCACGTAAAGCTGGTCCTACTCACTCTGCCCAGTGCTATAAATTTACAATAAAGATTTATTGCGGGTAAACTGACTTTTCCCCTCCACTGTGTGTCCCTGTTGAATCCAGTCTGTCAGTCTGCAGCGTTACCTCTGCCTCTCCACATTGTTGTGACATCTCGGCAGAAACCACATCATGCTATCTCAAGCCCTCACAGGTTCCTTTGGCACCAAAACCATAACCACAATGTCACCGCCTCCCCCCTCTCTCCCAGACTCTCTCAATGCCTGACTGCCTGTCTTTCCAACTACATGCAATCTGATTTTAGTCCCCCAACCCCCCCCCCCGGCTCCAACCACAGCCCCTCTCCTCAGCGACCGGCCGAATCTGACCGGGCTCTCGGCTGGCCCAACTGCAGCCGTCAGATAGGGATTGAGAGTGAAGACAATTAATGATTTACTGGACACAGTTAACCACAAGACAGTTGTTCTTTTCACACAGGAGGTCCATAGCAGCTTGTTTTTCTCACTTGCTCACACCTCAAAACGTGCCACTGTGCATCAGTGAATAAAAGAGGAGGTGCTGTGTTCGGGTGGGCTGTTTCTGTTCATCCGGTTTCACAGCACATCCATTGACTTTATCTGCTTTTTTCACCGATCTCGACGATTGTTAAATTCGCTATTTGTTTTCATGAATCATCATTATTATTATTAGGTTTTGAAGATTTGTTTGCTTCTGTCCTCCAGACTGCCTTCATACAGTGTCAATGATTTTAAAGCGCATTGCTTTGAAACCGTTTTGCCTTCACTGTTGGACTGCAACTCTGCATTTTTAATCGACTCTGGCCTGGAGGGTCAGCGTGCCCCTTTCCCTCCAGACTCATCCCTGGGCATACACTTATTTCACACTTGAAACTCTGAATATGGGATATCCCCACCTATTGTCCAGGGCTTACTAAGGCTAAGGAGCAGGGATTTCCCAAAGCATTCAGGGATTTCACCAGAAAGTTCAGTTCTACTCTGTAGTGTGAATTGAGGGTTAAAACAAAAGCAGTGTAACATTTCTTTGGCTTTAATTTTCATATGTGAGTCCTCAATCCGGGGGTTATTATTAGGCCTGAAAGTGAATCGAGGCTTGCGTTAGCCTGTAGGGCCAAGGCACAGATGTGTGAAAAGGGTGATGGTATGATTTCTGAGAAGAAGCCACGAAGAGTGTGAAGGTGAGGAACACGGACCAGAATACCCGGTGTTACACTGAGCAGATCCTTGAATATATGCCATAAACAATCCACAAATCACCTTCGCCAAGGCCCTCATCCATCACAGTGATCAACAGCTCCCCTTGTTCACAGCCCGTTTCTCGTTGTAAATTTCCCCCCCAAATCCTAAGGATCTCGTCTCTGACCCTGGCTTGCGGACGTGCAGAGACCTGCTCAGTATTTCCTGGTCATTGTGTCTGAGCGTTTCTGGGCGGCGAGACGGCCGTTTGAAAGGTCAGAGTTCAACAACCACAGTCAGGCCGTAGCGTCCCGGTAGCTGCCAAATATAGGTTTAGCAGTCAGAACAGCAAATGTGAAGATGAAGGATTCATTCAGATGTGGATCTAGCATTGCTAGATTTCCTGTGTTAGATGTAGATTATGGTTTTCTCATGCAACTGGTGGAAAATGACAAATATCACCACTCACCACTAAACTGTTCTGAACCCAATGAAGATTCCATCAAAATAGCACAACATGAACTTACATAGAAGTTTTAGTGAATCTGATGTGACGCGGTGCCACCACTTTCTCAGCACTGATACGGCGTATGAAGTGATCCAACGTGTTACTTTCATTGCACTGTGTAGGCTCGGCACATTCGTTTGAGGGCAAAGGGCAAAATAATAATATGATATAAAATCCTCTTTTTATCCCTGCTATTTGAGAAACACACGTTTCTGTGCGCTAAAAATAGACAAAATCAAGACAGCTTGCTTCTGTTTCTGACATGAGGACTTCTGGTGTCAGATTTTAGTTTTGCTACTTCATTTTAGGCCTGTTGTTGAACAGCTTTAGTTTTAAGCTTCTGCACTGTAGCATGTGGTAACCTCAGCCTTCCTTGTAAGAGCAAGTGTGATCAGAGTGCCAAGCTAAATGCTCATGTTGAGTCAACCCAGAGCTAAACAGATATTACCCATAATGAGGTCCAAGGTGAACACCATTGTTTGCTGTTCTCATCTTCCCCTGCAGGAGGAGTTTGAGCATGACTTAAGGTCTCCTGTATTTCAGCGGCTGAATTTAACCAGATAAATTTAGATAAATTTAAATACCAACTCCTTCCATTTTTGGAAATGTGTTTTCGATATTGTGCCATGAACTTGAACTTGAACTTACTGGGTGTGGATGTACATGCCAAGCCATGTTTGCAAACCAAATTTCCCCCAGGGGGACAATAAAGATAAAGTACAGTAAAAAAGTTGACATCTGGATTAGAAACACTTCTTCTGTTCTGTTTTAGCAGCAGGGACCTGAAGGTGGATTTGAAACCACGATGACACATGACCCCAGTTCATTGTTGCTCTTTTATCTTCTGCGACTCATGAACAGGTTTCCTTGCTTTCACAATAAAAGTATCCCCTCCTTTAACCATTTTCTTCAAGCATTTCTGCTCAACTAAAAGGCACAGTTTCCTTTTACTGGTGCGCTAAAATCCGTGGTCTGACTGTGGCATAATTTTTGACATAAAAAGTGCCCTGCTGTCTGCTTCTGCTCGGGTGTAAAACGTCTGGTGACGTGGCTGATGGAGAAAACTGCACTCTGTGCTTTCACACTGACTCCCCATCTCAACACCATCTCTGCTGATTGTGATACGTTTCTACTTCGTGTCAAAGGGAGCAGGGCAAAATTACGCTTCGGCAAAACTGATTTGGTTTTGAAATGAAGACTGCTTGTTGCGTTTTCGTGCTCAGCTGTGCCATGTCATCCACGGTACAGGCCTCTTTGTACTTGTTTTGTTTTTCCATCACTGAAACATGTGAACGGAGACAGAACAATGTTCACACACAGATGCAATAAAGAGGTCACCACTTTGAGTTTTGCTGATTATGACAAATGAGATGTTAATTACATATTGTTTGTCACTTTATCAGAGTTCGTCATCATGCTATATACAACACAACTTTAGACTTTAAAGGAAGAGGAGGCTTTATTGTGCTCATTGAAAACCTCAGTGAGTTTAACCATGAAAAGGTCAGCGTATATGAAAATGAATGTAGTCAGCAGTGAGAGAAAAGGAGGGAGTTAACTGAATAGTGTAGCACTTGTCAACCCAAGTGCAATGTTAACTCCTTATCTGCGGTGTGCCTGTGAACATTTGTTGATGTGTGACCATCTGCACATCACACAGACGCTGCTGCATCTCAAAATTCACCAGCTGTATTTACCCATTTACCATATTTTATTGCTTTTGTGATTCTTAGGATAGACAAAGCAAGCTCCAAACAAGTAGCTGCCTCCGAAAATGAAGACGTGGAGCGAGCAAATTTACCATCCACAGCCAAAATCAGCACCTGCCCCGGCATATGAGCCATGAATGATTGTTGTAGATCCCTGTTGCAGAGGGATGACTGGACTGTTGCCGCTCTTTATTGTGAAATCAGTTTTGCAGAAACAGAGCTTTAACAGCAGCCAAAAGCTGTACACATGAGTGACTCTGACTTTCTTAATCTCACATTGAGAACATCTGCACTGAGAGTGACAAGGGAAGGATATTATCTGCCTTGCTCAAACAGAAAAGCAGAAGATCCTGGTTCCTTTTTTTAGTATTAAGAGACAGATTTAACAGATAGACCTTTTTTGCTGAGGTACTGCAGCGCGCGTCTTTTCATCATGAAGCAAAATGGAATTTTATTTTTTTTTGGTTGTCCCAACAAAAATGTTTGATGCACAGCTGATTGCCAGGACCACTTCATGAAATTCACCTAGTTTACTGGATTGTGTTGTGGTTCTTCAGTTTCCTCTGGGCAATTCTTTGAGTGACGACTTTTAGTCAAACAGAAACATAAAAAAAACCCCAAAAAAATAAAATAAATTAAATTCTCTTCCAGTTGAAATTTTACAGCATTTAATGGGCAATTTCATGGGCCTATGAAATAACAACAAGCCGGACGTGACACTGTAATAATATCGCCCTCTTGGTAAACACATTATTATTGTATTTTCAGCATTGTCTACCACATTCAACATTAAACCCAAATTCATACCACATTCACCTGAAAGTGAATGTGGTATGAGTATCTTCGCAGCACTGATGTGGGTATTTATCTTTAACACACAATCAGTCTGTGGTGACTGCTGAAAAATGGCATTCAGTTGTCTTCATTATAGATGTCTAACTCCTTTTCGTACATGGCAAAAAGCTGAAGAAGTCTTTTTTTTTTTTTTTAAATTTCTGACATGTTACATGCAGCTCTCGGTGTCTGGTGTTGGTTTTGGCAAACTCTCTGTGGGTAGCAATATTTTCAGCCTGATACGTTTTGGCTTAAAGTCAGATAGCGCTGTTGTTTTCAGTGTCTGAATACATTCCTGTCCATGTCCATGACCTCTGAGATGTGTGGAGTCACACCGAGCCTCCTGAATCACAGCCTGACTTACCTTGGCTGCTCACATTAATCACAGCAGAGTGTGTGTGTCAGTGGGTGTGTCAGCAGCGGCATCACTCTGCTGTGGAAATAGGTGGATTCATGGCGTAAAGTGGGCGTCGCTGTTACCGATTGTTGTTAAATTTGGATTTACTTGGAATATGCCGTCATTTTATTGCACATGCTGGTATATCATGCCTACGTTCCTATAGTGACACATACTGTAAACAGAAGCACATGATCAAAGGAGGAAACTGTGATAGGACTTGTCATATTTTGTTATCAATTCTTATCTGGATCTCTGCTATTTGAGATAACAGTTTTACTCTTTAAGGTCAGTTTTCATGTTTTTGGTGATGCAGAACAGAGTTTGCTTAACCTGCCCTGCCTTGTTTTAGCATCATTCTTGATTTTTACTGATGCTTTGTGTGTTTTAAAGCCATGAACTTGATCAAATCAAAAAACCTTAAGGATCTTGATCGGTTGATCTCGTTGGCTGTGTTCAGCAGGTTTTCTGTATGTTTTTATCTGCAGTAGTTAAGCAATTACAGAGGATGATGTGAGTACTGGCCTTAAGAAAAGCATAGAAGTAAAATGTTAAAACACTTTCAAGGGGAATTTTTTGTGTGTGGGGGGGTCTCAGATTATGGCTCAGACTCCGGTGTCTGAAATTCTTTGAAAATTAATTGGCCTTGTGACCTGTGCTTGGATTCAAAAACCCACCCAGAGTTCAAAGATTTCATCATTCTAGGACAAATCAGCACTGTGTTGCATGGCGGGATTTCACAACGCAGAGATGAGCGATAAGTTGCTGTTGGTCTGAGATAACCAACAGACAATGAATTCACAAAGCTTCTCAGGGCTGGAGGACGGACCAACGGCAGGCCTCCGTCTGTGTGTCCGTCCGGCTCTCAGCTCAAACATCCTCACAGGTCAAAACCTTCAAACTCACTTTGCTGACAGTTACTAGAAATGCTTTTTTAATTAGAAAGGATATATTTTGCATATTTTGCAGTGTGCCCCATCCTCTACAGTTATGACCGTCCCTCAGCACTTTGTGTGATCCCCCTGTCATTTATATGAAAAAGGAAGATAATTAGTATTTCCTTTAAGAGTAGCATGAAGAATTAGCTGTCCTCAAACACCAATAAGACAGTAAAATCAGATGAAAGAAAGTCTGTATTTCTGATTGGAAAGGAAAATTACAGTGTCTCTGCAAACTGTATTTATACGTTTTTGAGACATTACAGGTGAAAGACTCTCCTCCATCTGGATGACTGAGGTTACAGCCTCCATGTCAGCGAGCTCCTGGCCTGCTGAAGTGCCCTTGAGCAACAGCAGAGGGTCCAAATGCACAAGGATAGAAGGAAATCACACTTGCATTATTGTAATGGAGTAGGATTCAAGGAACTTTATTGTCATACCAGCTCACATTTACATGTTACGAGTACATTCTTGGTGTACTTGTAGAATGAGTAGGCTACTTTTAAAAAGTACTTCCCGTTAGTTTTATGTAAATATGTTTTTGCTCTCGTATTGTACATCGCTGTTTTTCTGTATGAAAGAACCTAGTTTGAATTATGTCCCCTCATCTCATTTTAAATGAGATATTTATTTAGTTTTAAGTTTTAAGGTTTAAGTTAAGTTTTTTTTTTTTTCTACAAATAGCCTAACCTTACTTCTACTTCTACTTCATAAGAAGAAATCAAGGGACCAGCTACTTCAATGTCAGTGATGTTCTCTTTGTTTTCTTTTCCTCTGGACTCAAGACAGTCGCATGTCTGTGTCACCTCTTAAAAAAACACAACTTTAGGAGGAAATCATTTTAAAAGGGGATACAACCTTATATATTTAGATATTTCATTATATTTATATTAACTAACTTTCATTTCTGTAATCATTTAGATCACAGATTTTCTTACAGATGTACTCCCTGAGTATGTGTCAGTCAGGTTTTTTTTTTTTTTTTTTTGGGAGGAGGTTATTGATTAGAGAAACCAATCCCTGGTCCGGCTCGCTGCTGCCCCCTGCTGGTTTCAGTGACCTGTGTGTCCTCCGCTGCACTAGGGGGCGCTGCCGACGGGACGCAGCTCAACATTAAAGAGGAGAAAGACAACGATTTTTGCATCATCAGGCTTCCGTGTGAGAGTTTCGTGATCCAAGAGGAAGAAGAGGGAAGATCCTGCAGAAATGGTGAGTTTATCGTCTCCATATGCCCTCAGTACAAACGGAATGTGTGTGTGCGTGTGTGTGCTGAGCGGGCGGAGGTGTGGGTCGTGGTTTGACGGTCGGATGATGGCGGATGGCGGTGGTTTTCCTCCGTGCCGGCTCGGGGAGCGGATGAGCTCCAGCGTGGCGCCATGGCTGACGAAACCCGACTTGACCCGAGCTGCACTGAGCCCCATGCTCCGTGACGGCAGGGGCAGGGCCGGCCGTGTGGAGGGATGTTAGTGCGGTGTTTTATGAGTATGAAGCCTGTAGAAAACACCTTCTCTCTCTCTGTCTCTCTGTTTGTGCACAGGGATTCGTCAAAGTGGTGAAGAACAAGGCCTACTTCAAGAGGTACCAGGTCAAATTCAGGAGGAGGAGAGGTGAGCTGACCCCATTCACTGCTCACCACCTAAATAATATTCATGTCAGGCCCACCGAGCTGGTCCATGGAGCAGCTGATCTGTATTAGACCCTTTCAACTCCACCTACTGTGGGCCTGAACTCAATATCCCCCCCTGCAAACCTTATTTTACACTCAGTATTTATCTTTTGCACCATTAAAACATCTTAACATGGGACTTGGTGTCTTGGATTTGCACCCGGCACTTAAAAATAATGTATATTTAGTGGAATGGATACATCAGTAGAGTAATTACTCGCTGTAGTGAAGTGGTTTTGCACAGGCTCTTCTTATGTGAAAGTCATGGGGGCCGGTGAGACATGTCGGTGTGCTTTGTGTGTTCGGACAGAGGGGAAGACTGACTTCTTTGCCCGCAAGCGCCTGGTCGTCCAAGACAAGAACAAGTACAACACGCCCAAGTACAGGCTGATCGTCAGGCTGTCCAACAGGGACATCTGCTGCCAGGTCAGTCACTTCCTGACGCACTCACGGCGTGGCTGACAGTCATGTGCTCACACTGCTAGTTTTCTAAAAGGCCGGACTTCATCCTCATCCTCATCGTCATCCTCATGCTTGTCTCCTCCAGGTTGCCTATGCGAAGATCGAGGGGGACCACATCGTGTGTGCTGCCTACTCACACGAGCTGCCCAAATATGGCATCGCCGTGGGCCTGACTAACTACGCTGCAGCCTACTGCACTGGCCTGCTCCTGGCTCGCAGGGTGAGGGCAAACACACACACACACACACACATGCATGCACGCACATACACACTCTGAAAGAAAGCTGCAGACGTCAGCACTTGTGTGTGATCGACATCCCAGCTGACACAAGCTGTTTTTCTTTTTTCCCCCTGCTGACATTGATTTTTTTAAAAAAAAAATATTGTGTGTGTTGTGTCACAGTGTTGCATACTAACCAGTGAGTGTTTTGATACTTTATGCCACTAGCAGTGACATCGCATGATTATCAATGCCTGATTCAAAACCATGGCAGAAACGGAAAGCCCATTCAGCACACACTACTTTTCATTTAAAAAACACTGTTAACAGAAACTTGATGTGTTTAATGTATTTAAACATGCAGACTAATTTTATAATAAGAACACCGGGTTATAAGGGCAACATCGGTGTGTAGCCTTCGAGTAGAAAACACTGATTTCAGAGTGGAGGATCTGTATGAAATGTAACATGAAATATGCCGGTGCAATTATGAGTTTGACTGTCAGCACAACTGCAAGTCTTTCAGTATTTAAACACACAGGCTAAAGCCACACTGGATTAAAAACTGGATTAAATAATCGACTTGACACTACTTCACTATTGATTCTTGTGACATCCCTTGGTCTGTTAGCTTCGTCTCTCCTTTGTATTTTTAAGGAGTTTGCTCTTGTTTTTTGTGCTCTTCCTCTTAGCTGCTGAATAAGTTTGGCCTGGACCAGGTGTACGAGGGCCAGGTGGAGGTGACCGGGGACGAGTTCAACGTGGAGAGTGTGGACGGCCAGCCGGGCGCCTTCACCTGCTACCTGGATGCCGGCCTGGCCCGAACCACCACAGGGAACAAAGTGTTTGGGGTGCTGAAGGGCGCGGTCGACGGGGGGCTCGCCATTCCTCACAGGTCTGTGGGCCTCTCTGAACTCGTGGGAGTCTAAATTTCAGGAATCCCCAAAATGTATTTTGTAAAGTGGTATTAAATTGTGTTGTGAATTCAGACTCAAGTGGGAGCCAGCAAAAAATAAGTATTGAAAAATATACGTCAGTTCATTATTATGATTATTTTTATTATTTTTGTTTCCCAGACTCATTTTTGTCACTTGTCAGTTTGAACGATTGATCACTTACTGATCTCCAGCTTGTGTGTGAAGGTTCTGGTTCTCTGCTTCTTGATGATGATACCGAAGACACTGAGCAAAATGTAGTTGGTCCTTCATTTGCATTGGCTGATGTCCACTGTTCTTTCAAGACGGGGCTGAGAGAAGCAAGACGAACCAAACCATACACCCAGGAATGATTTTTGTCGTGTGATTTGGTTACCCTTAGTGGAGTTTATGACACATGAGCCACCAAATCTGTTTCCCATACATACTTTTATTTGACGCCCTACCACAGTATCACGAGGGCTCACCGCAGACTGACACAGTGACATTAATAACACTTCCTGTATTGCACACATCAGTCGTTTGACCTCCTTACTTTGCATTTTGCAAGGAGTGCAGCAGTAGGATGTGCATAATTTTTTGATCACCAAAATAAACAACCAAGTAATAAGGAGCACAAAAGTCAGGGCCTCCGTCGTCTGAGAGTAAGGTGTTAGGAGAAGACATAAGAGCTGTTTAGAGAGATATATAACCATAAATCTGTCTGAAATGCTTTGTCTGCCATGATTTTTTTTATTCAACTGGACACTGCGTCTGCTCCCTCCTCTTGTCCAGTGTGAAACGCTTCCCGGGCTACGACGCAGAAAGCAAAGAGTTCAACGCAGAGACACACCGGAAACACATCATGGGCATGAACGTGTCGGACTACATGTCGTACCTGATGGAGGAGGACGAGGAGGCCTACAAAAAACAGTTTTCACGCTTCATCAAGAACGGAGTCACGCCAGACACAGTAAGACGAGGCACTTTGAAAACAAACAGCTTATCAGAGCAGCTACACTTCATCATTCCTGAGAAACTTAATCAGTTCCATCATGAACAATGTATGTATCACCAAATGTGTTTTTTTTTTTTTAATCCACTGTGATATTCTGTTTGAAACTTGGAGGATGTATATTTATAAGTCTGACCTAGTTTGTCTGTGATGGTTCTGGTTCTCTGCTTCTTGATGATGATACCAAAGACACTGAGCAAAATGTAGTTGGTCCTTCATTTGCATTGGCTGATGTCCACTGTTCTTTCAAGACGGGGCTGAGAGAAGCAAGACTAATCAGCAGCCTTGGCAGCGAAATGTCTCAGTTGTCGGCGTTAACGGTCATCTCTGTGTTTTCCAGGTAGAAGAGATGTACAAAAAAGCACATGCCGCCATCAGAGCGAATCCCGTACACGAAAAGAAACCAAAAAAAGACGTCAAAAAGAAGAGGTGGGTCAATGTTTTCCTAATCCTTACTGCAAAAACAAGGTGTTGGGACAGAGGAGGTAAAATTGCAAGGTGTTTTCTCATGAAAGTGTTTGCCACCGGGGCCCAAAATCACATGCAGCCCTTAAAACGTCAAGTGATACTAGAGTCCCCCATCACATTATTGATACGAGTGGAAAATAACAGCCCGTTTTCGCTGCCAAGTCCACGTCAAAGTGATGAATAGCTCTACTGGGAGGATCCCAGTGTTGAGTGGATAACCATTTCCCTGGTCTGGTGTGCTGCATGTCAATGGAGCTGTTCTCTCTTCTTTCCGGGCAGGTGGAATCGCCCCAAGTTATCTCTGGCACAGAGGAAGGACCGCGTCGCCCAGAAGAAGGCCAGTTTCTTACGAGCACAAGAACAAGAGGCAGGGGACGGTTAGAGACTGGGCCCTTCTCCAGAGACACAACACACCACATCAGAATAATAAATTTATTGCAAACACAAGTTTCTGTCTGGCTCAGTTGTTTTTTCTGCCTTGGAACTGTGTTTTGAATGGTTCTTTGTACGTTTTTGTCACATAAAAGCTGGTAGATGATGCATCTGCACGTTGCGTAATTATGGATAGTTGGAATTCTTTATTTATCCCCAAAGGAAAATTCGGGATTGTTAGAGCCCTGCTGATACTGGAGTTTTGGAGATGTGTCTATGGGGGTAAACAAACATCCAGCAATGATAAATTAGGTAATATTTTAATTGTGCATTGAACAGAATCGTCAAATTTGGTTGAAGAGTTAGCATGCAGTCTATTTCAAAATATTGGAGCATGTTTTACTACAATACTGTATATACTTACTTTAAATAGAACTCCTTTGCTTTCATGTAATTAAGATAATACTGGCCAGCCAATAATAGATGTGCTCTACCAGTTATATCAAGGGGACCTGAGCATTTAGCTCTTTAAAATACACAATACCTCAGCAGTGATAAAATGTCTACTGCACAATTGAAGATGGATCCAAATGAACTGTACAAATTACAGTGAAGTGGTAAGTGATTTATTGTGCAAAATCATGCTGGTTTTGACTTCAAAAAGTAAACATTTTTACAATATTGTAACTTCAACAGCAGCACTGACCAAAAGTTTGTGTTTGATCATTTTTCTGGAACTGACATGCTTCACAGATCATGTCTTGTTTTTGAAATGCATCCTTCATCTTGAGTGGTTTGACGAGTTGGGCTCTCAGTGTGCACATCACGATCTGGATTGGTCAATGCAGTCACAGTTTTGTCAGCAATTTCTTCAAAGATGTGTTTTTTTTTTCTTGAAACAGCATTCAACTATGGCCTTGTAAAATTCATCAAGGAGCAATTAGACCACCAGTGGTAAACATTCATAAAATTCAGCATGATCTCTTTGTTTATGGCACCATGACAAAAGAAAAGTGAAACCATAACACATTACAAATGTTCCTTCTAGCATGAAATATAAGTATCATTCACAAACCAAATGAAATATACATAGTAATTCATTGTTTCTTGTGTCATTGATGCAGCATTGTCAATGTCAATAAGGGTTTTAGATGTAAAACGCACAGCATAGTCACGACACAATCCATAGACAATACTGAAATAAAAATACCATCACATTGTCTTGTTCGAAACTTCAGCACAGCGTCATGTTGTCAAAAGTCTTGAACAGTGCAAGTAAATTTCTCTTCGTACAGGTGGTTTGTTCAACAATCACTTTGAATTTGACATCCTTATGTTCCTTGACGGAATAAATTTCTTTGACGAGCCATGTCAGCTCATAAGTAACAGCATGATTTTATGTCAAAAATAGTAATTTGTCTCAGCTGTGGAGATGCACAGTGAAATCTCGTCTGTTTTATTCTTGCAGTAACCTTTAAGAGCGACTTTTGCAATCTGCAATCATTGGGTTCATTTTAGTAATAAAATGTTTCTATGTAAAAGATAAACGTACCGCTCCCTGTGGTTTTGAGAGGAATGACCAAACTTAAAAGAGCAGGGAGGAGATTAGGATCGAGGAGGTAGGGTCTCCTTCAGTCTGTCACCTTCACAAGTGTTAGAGCTGATAAAAGCTACTTCAACAAGTTTGCTACTCTTTATGCTTTTTTCAGTTCATTCTTTAAGATAACCAACTAGCATGAAGATGTCAGAGATCCTCACCCTCCCCTCATCACGAGTCCTTGGTGTGTGAGATCTGCCTCCACAGCAGAGCCTTGAGGTTGTTGAGGATGAGCGAGTGCTCCATGTTCATCTGTCCAGCGTTACCCTTCAGGGCCATACAGGCGTACAGCTGCCTCTCCAGCTCCTCGCTCAGCTCAGACGGCGCCCCGCGCAGAAGGTAGTCCTTCAGCGCACTGCAGGCCTTGGCCAGGTTGGGCTGGATGGGATCCTCCCTGCACCGTCTCTTTGCCACGTCGCAGGACGCCCGGCAGTCCACGCCGTACACACAGTCCGCATCCGCCTCGCACTTCAGTGCCCGCATGCTGCGTCTGAACTCATCCTCAGGGACGACCGCTCGTGTGTCAGTGAGTCTCAGCTCGTGGCGATCGGTGTACCCAAAGTGTGCTGCGCTCAGGTCGCAGATGAGGAAGCTCCCGTAAGTGCCGTGGAAGATGTCCTCCACCAGCTCCAGCAGGCCCATGGAGATCTTGGCTTTGCGCGGCCAGGAAGGGGTGAACCACTGGTCCAGGCTGCGCTGCACCCCGCTGGGCACCCAGGACACCAGCGGCCAGGGTAAGGACATGCCGTACAGAGGCCCGTAGGGAACTTGCTCCGTCATGTACAGGTCCCCGCAGTAGCCGAGCAGGCGAGGTGTGTGTCCTCGGTCCTGGAGCAGCAGGCCCAGCAGCACCTCATGTAAGGAACAGAGCAGAGATCTGTCAGTCTGTCCCACCACAGAGCTAAAATCAGGTCTGTGGTGCTGATTTCCTGTTTGCAGCTACACATTTCTCTAGTTAGGTTTGTGTCTGTGTGTGAAACAGAATATATTACTTGTAAAGACCCAGGAAACTGATCAGAGTAGTTGTTTGCTTGCTGATTCGGTGTCCTATCATTATACCTCATCCATCTGGAGCAGGGCCCAGGTAGAACGGGCTTCCGGCAGGGACACATGTCCATCTTTGTTGCCATCGGCGACAGAGAGGATCTGGCTCACCAGGCTGGCAAGATTAGCCTGCTCTCCCAGCTTGGACTGATGAAGGTTGGACAGAGAAACAAAAACAGACAAATCAAAATCACAAGGCTTTGAACAGTCGACTGATCCATCGACAGCTGACTATTCAACTAAGCTCACTGATTTTTTTGTGCTACTGAGATTCATATGATCATGACTGAGCTTTTTCAACTTTTCCCGTGGTGCCAAAGCTGCCTTGTGCCTCCAGTTTTGTAACTGTCATGGAAATCTGTCTTATATGTCCATTTCATCTCAAATAAGTTATCACACTGAAACCGCCAATAAACACTCACATAAGACTGAGCAGTCAACACTGAAGAAATTCATGTTTGCACATTCTTATAAAGAAAATATATTTGCTTTTCCCCTCTGCTGTTACTGTAAGGAAAGCTTTTAAAACGTTAACTTGACTATCAACAATGCCATCAAGCAGAATACAAGAGGGCTGTTTTAAGCTTTACCATATAATAGAGGACAACCATCTACTCCATCCACTTGTGGGTACCACTTTACAAAAAGACTACCTTTATAAAGGGTTTATCAATGGTTCATAATTAGGTTGTTATTATTATTTGGCTGTAAACACTTAAACCATTAATAAACAATTATAAACAAGTTGTAACAAAGTTTTCATACATTGATGCAGATACCAAGGATGGCTGACTGATAAAGGAACAAGATAAAGCAACTGGCAAGACTAGATGCAGTGCAGCATTAACTTGATCTTTCCAAAAAGTCAAGCCTTCATCGATGCATGAAAGTTATGTTATAGCTTGTTTATAAATGTTTATTAATGATTTGTGATGTTTTTACACTCTAATTAATACTCTAATTATGAACCACTCATAAACCCTTTATAAGGGTAGTCTTATTGTGAAGTGGTACCAACTTATCTATAATAAAAATAAGTAACAAGTAGCTGAGTGCCTCCGTTCCATCTCCTCCTGCACTTACAAACCAAACCACTCCCTCAGGATGTCACAGGATAAATATTTAGTTTAGTATGTGGACCACTCCGGCTACAGTAGCCTCTTACCCACTGTCCCATACCTTTAGGTGATTGAGGACCATTTCTCTGAACTTCTCCACAGACGTTCCTCTGGTGGGCTTGTCGAAGACGGGGGCTTCTCTCCGCGGCTCCGGCTCCTCGCCCAGCTCGTAGTGCAGAACCTCCCCCAGTTTGCAGCGGATTATCCCGTCATGGTCTCCCCAGCTTCCTGTGTACACCTGCACCAACAGGACAATGCCAAGGAAACAAACCCTTAAAAGCCCTCATGAAATGAACTTCCTTTTGTGTTACTTCTGGAAAACAGGATCTTAAATGGTGACATCAAGCTGCATCAGCTGACCTAAATAAAAAATTCATAAAACTGTTTGAACAATCCTGCTCCTCCACTTATCCCATCAACAACACAGTGTTTCTCTCCCTTACTGATAATCTATTGGTTTAAGGTTAAGATAACTATTTCACTTAAGCTACATATTGTAAGAGATTACAACCACTTTGTTTGTCACAAGGTATATTTTATAAAATTGTTCTGTATAAATTTGAGCAGCATAATTATTCACACAGTAGTGATTCATTCTTTCACTATTAGGCACAATAGACACTTTGATCCCAACAGAAGAAATAAGGGTGTGTGAGGTGGAAGTGTGTCCTACCTGGTTGTTAGGGAGTGTGGACAAACACCTGCTCATGTACAGAGTGTCTTTATCACACAGACTGCTGCAGGCAGAGCCGTCAATGATTCCCCTTCTGTATTTATCACACTGAGAGAGAGAGGACAGGGCCAGCATTATCAGCCTATATGCAACCTTATTAATCTAATACATCCTAGGGAAACTACCAGGGCGTCCTGAGCCAAATGAGGAACTTGAAATACTTTAATTCACTACAAAGTTTTACAACACGCACAAAAAAATGTAAGAATGATTATTTTCCCATTGCTAATTTTAGTTTTCATCACACAAAAAAATGACACCTATAAGTAAGTTTACAGACACAACTCCCACTCAAAAACAAAAACAAAACAGAATGAAAACCACAACCAACAATCACACACACCAAAAAAAAAAAAAACAGACTGGAAAGAGAAGTGCATCACCGTATCAGCCTCTAATCACTAAAGAGAAAGACCATGGCAGAAAAGCTTCCATATCAAACCACAGAGACTCCAACTACAAAGCAGGAATGTCAAAGTAATTGGTCCCCAGGTGCTCTCAAACTTTTTATTAGGACCACGGTTGTTGCTTCAAAACCTCTCCGGTTGTACTCCTGAGACCGTTTCCCTAAACCATGTGGAGAAACACGGAGCACTGACAGCCTTCCGTTCCTTGAAAACTATCCTCTTTACTACCAACATACCAAACATTAACGTCTATTACGGAGTGTGGAGCAAATCAAGAGAAGCTTCGGAAAAACCAAACAAGGCAATTGGTGCATCAGGTTCAATCTGTAAATCATACATTTTAACACAGCAAGAGAAGAGATCATTCCAAAAAAGGACGATCTTAGTACAAAACTACAATGTGTGACCTAGATAACCTTGTGAAGTTACATTTATGGCTGATTATTGTAATCACACCACTCTGAAAGTCTTTGTCAGTGGATGAGTGTGACATTTACACAATTTGATACTTCACACAAACCAAAATCTTTTCATATTAGGCTCTACAAGGTCAAAATCACTTCAACTGTGGGTCTTCAGCTTAATGAAAGTCAGCTTCGGGGTCCTGAACATGTATAAGTTTGAAAACCCCTCAGCAAGCCTCTGATATTAAGGAAGAAAAAGCCTCAGAGATATAACACTTCTGTTTGAGACCCTTTGCATGGTGTCATACTACAAACAGACCACAAAGGGGAAGCATTTACTCAAGTAACTCATTTTAATTGCATGAATGAAACCACACTGTTGCCCGAGGTCTATTCAAGTCTGTTGCTCTCCAAAGGTTTTTCAGCTTGTTATGCAAGATAACATCTGTTTCTCTCATATGTCAAAATATTTCTCATATCAACTTGTGTTCTTTAGGTGTTGGAGGAGTCATGGAGTAGGAACACAGCGATCTTAGAAATGCATAACAAGAGTCACTCTGAACACCGTACGAGATCATGAATGGAAGAAAAAGATGAACAAACAAGGGAAAGTGGTCGATCACTCACAATGGCGTTCTTGCACTCGTGTCCTCTGCACAGCTCTGTGTAGGTGGAGTACTGCACGTACAGCACCCAGCTCCCCACCAGCACGGTCAGCCATGTCAGGAACAGGTACTTCACCCGCACAAAGGAGATACGAGCCTGCAAGGTGTGAGCAGAAAAACAACACATGCAAATACGTAATTTGAAAACCTAATAATGGAAAACTGGAAATCCCGTTACAGCCAAGTATAAGCAGACACTAATGACACAATCCTGCCATCCATGTTTAGTAGAGCTGACAGAGGAGATTAGCCTCAAACTCGATACTGTGTAATATGTCCCAATTAATCTTTACAAAGTCTGTTCATGTCCTCAGAAAATACTTTTGTGCATCCAGTTTCAAATGTACGGCTCTTTATAAGTGTGCATTGACAAGGCGTGAATCTAAGCAATTTAAATCGAAATTTCACTTTCCAATCAACCCTGATCTCATAATACAAAAGTATTATGGGATTAATGTTGGACAAAAGTATTGTGTCACACCTCTTGATCACTGAATTCAGGTATTTCATTCAGTCCAATTGTTACAGGTGTATAAAATCAAGCACCTAGTCATGCAATCTGCCTTTACAAACATTTGTGAAAGAATGGGTAAAATGGGTGGCCGATGCTCTGCTGACTCAATAACTGCAGAGCTCAAAACCTCCTCTGGCATTAACATCAGCACAAAAACTGTGTGCTGAGAGCTTCATGGCATGGGTTTCCATGGCCAAGCAGCCGCATGCAAGCCTCACATCACAAAGCACAGTGTCAAGCTTCAGATGGAGCGGAGTAAAGAACACCGCCACTGGACTCTGGAGCGATGCAAACTTGTTCTGTGGATCACATTTACCAAGGGTTACCAAGACATTTTGGACAATTCTCTGCTTCCAACCTTGTGGTAACAGTTTGGGGAAGGCCCTTTTCTGTTCCAGCATGACTGAGCCCTAGTGCACAAAGCAAGCTCCATAAAGGCATGGCTGTGTGAGTTTGGTGTGGAAGCGCTTGACTGGCCCGCACAGAGCCCTGACCTCAACCCCATCCAGCACATTTGGGATCAACTAGAACAGAGATTGTGAGCCAGGCCCTCTCGTCCAACATCAGTGTTTGACCTCGCAAATGCTCTTTTGGATGAATGGGTAAAAATTCCTCAAAACACTCCAAAATCTTGTAGAAAGCCTTCCCAGAGGAGTGGAAGCTGTTACAGCTGCAAAGGAGAGAAACTCCATATGGAGTTGGTGACCTATGGATTTAGGCTGGGATGTCATAAAGGCTCCTGTAGGTGTGTAGATGGCCCAATACTTTTGTCCAAATAGTGTAGGTTACAATGGTGACAGCATGGATGGTGTCTCATGACAAGGTATTGACTGGCTCACCAGTCACTGTCCACAACAATAGTTCACTGAGCCGGGAACTCTCAGTTCTGAGGTAAGACATGAGCTCCAGTCAATCCCAACGTGACAGTCCACTGAGGCTCTGGTTATAGCCACTAAAAATCAGGGAAAATTAGATTACAGCCTATGTCACAGGGTCAGCACATCACATGTCTTACAATGTCCCTTTGCACTCATTGTATGTAAGGTCCTGTTGTCCTTGAGCCACATGGGCTTGTAATTCTATTATTTTCCCATAAAACAAGCAATGGAAAAAATACTTGAGTAAAACACCTAAGAGAAGAAAATGAAGGTGAGAACATGGTGAGATAAAAAATATGGGTTCATCGCAACATATCGCCTGAAAAAAAAAAAAAAAAGATCAAGATAACAGGAAAAAACACAACTGAATTGGATGCCAGAGTTTCAAGAACAATGAGCCACATAGTGGAAAACAGCAGCACAACAACACTGCCTGCATAAACGACCAGTGAAATACATTCAATTAAAAAAAAATGCAATAATGGAGAATAGCAAGTTGTTGGAAGCGTGAATGTGAGTGGGTTAGTTTGTGTGTGCGTGTGCTGAGACAGAGAAAGACAGAAGGAGCAAAACAAAGAGTTTGTGTATTGAGTTACTGAGGTAAGACTTGGTATGTAAGCAGTCGACATGTCCCTGCACCAAATGGCACCAAAGCAAAAGCTGAAGTTGTTCTCCAGTCACTTTTGTTGCACTTGGAGAATGAAGTGAATTTGATCACACGGCAGGAACAGCTTATGTGCTGTATTTAGGCCGAGCAGCGGTGCTTGTTAAATCAGCTGCTGCTACCAAATCCCATCAAAATATGAACGTGTGAGGGAGAGACAGTCGAGTCAAAATCCTGTGACTTGGATGCACCTTGATTACTGTAAACAGGCCTGATGTGTATAGAAGTTTAGGTCCTTCTGTTTTGGGTCTGTACAAACAGCAGTTAAATTATAGCTCATACCCACACAACGATGATAAAAGATGTAATTACTGTCATAAATCTGATTCATTACATTACCAGGAAACACGTCCTTCCTTCATGGCTTTTGAGCATCACAAAGCCCTATTGAGGACAAGAGGGGCTTTTCTCAGGGAGTCTGTTAACACAAATTATGTAATGCATTCCCACCGTGACCTACTGAGTTTAAAGAACAGCTAAGGGAGGTAAAGGAAAACCACTATTGTTCTGCCTCCCACTCCCCTCAGTGTGTTTCGCCAAATTGTCCTATAGCTGCAGGGGAATGAGGCTGACGTTTAGAGAGAGGCTTAGGTTTGATCAGGAGAGACAGGTCATCTGCAAAACTGCCTAGATTTTAAGCGTTCGGTGTGCCAAAGAGAGATGGACAAATAGATAGTGGGCCTTCAGGGAATGGGTTTTATCTGGAGGTATCAGGGGAGTACAAAGCAATTGCACACTGATATCAGATCTGACCTCTTTAGCATGTGTGCATATACTGACTTTAAATAGAAGAGAGTATGACTGTGCTTTGAACAGACACAGAGAGTACAGTGTGATAAAACACTCCTACAAAGGGCAAGTGACTCTTAGTCATGTGCCTATATAGCTTGTAAAGGGGAAGGTAATGTAGGCACACTTCTGGAGCAACCTAAGTTTAGTGTGTCTCAGTGGGCAAAGCATCCAAAGTCCCATTTGAACAGGTGAAACCAGAGTCCTGAAAAGTTTATCCCCTAAGTGGCTCCCCGTGGCATTTTATTGTGCCTCTCTATTTCCTCTGATCTTGATATTTAGTGTCTCTCTTAGCCGAACAGACACTCTTTAAAATGCTCTGTAATATATGTGGCCCACAGAACGGGATACTGTATGTAAACTTAACTTAGTTATACTTTACTGAAATATCCTGCAGGAGAACACTGGCAGGAGAAAAGGAGAAACATTACCTGGAACTGTCTTTTTAAACTCAACTAGATTTCAGAGGTTTGAGATGGGGTGGTTTTGTGGAGCATCCTTTCAACAAGAAAGTTAAGTGGCTGATTTATGAAGTCCAATACGCAAACTGTGAGATTCATGTGTAGATTTGGGCCTCTATGCAAAGCAGACAGCTTGCCCTGCAACAGACCTCGATACCCTGCCTCTGCCAACATACCTTAGTGTATCACTGAAAACCCAAAGGCCTGCTAATGACACTGAGCATTGCTGTCAGCTCTGGTATCAAGTGAAAGTTTCAGCTGTGTTGGTGTGTTGACCTCTTGCCTGAATGTAAAAGCACTAATTGATTTGACTGTAAGCTAAGTAGGCTAACTAGTTAAAATATCATGTAAATCCTTTGTGCAGTCTAAACTGGCGTCCTCTCTCAGTCTCAACATGCGTTATGCTCTGGGCCAAAATAAATTAAAAAGCAATCTTGACATCTTGACAAGATGAAGTAGTACCATGTACAGCCATGCACAAACACACACACACACATCCGCTGCAGCCAAAAATTTAAGGTGACTTGGTGCACCATTCCTATGTGCCGAGATAACCTCAACAGGAAACATGACCTTGGTAAGAGCTCTTAATGTAACTTGCTTGCAATTCTGCACAAACCACAGTGTGTGGTTGTGTGTGAGCGCTGTGGGACATTACTTTAACAAGCATAGACTGACCAGTATCCTGAAAACCATTTAGGTTAAGAATATGGGAGCTGCTCTTGTTGCATCTAACTGGTACACCTGTACTCTCAAATCGATTTGGAGGCTTCCCCATCCCTTCAGGCCCAATGTTAGCTCAACTTCGATTATAAGATATTATAATCTACTTGATTATATTAGGAAAAAGACACAGAATGTCCAAGATGAAAGCAATGACCACAACACAGGGCTGCGGGGTCACCACAGAAACACTAACTTAGTGCGGTTAGTTGGCTTAAGATAGGAGAATTTCAACACTCAGCGGTCTGAACAAGCACACGGCTCAGCTTTCAGTATACTTCAGTCATCAGAACATTTCAATAGTTTATGCTCAGCGCTTGGGATTTGGCTCGGCTGTATTTGGAATGCAGCAAAATGTTCATTTTTTCCTAGAGCCAATGCAGCCCCTGTATTCCCTTCTTCTCCCACTAAGCTCCTTACAGTATTGGGAGTAGTTCCTGGCAGCGGGCCACTGGAGCCCAATTCAGCGGGTTCAACCCTATTATCCAAGCAAAAGGATTATTTCTGCTGTGGCACTATTGGATGTGATCCATCGACAGAATCAGCTGTGGGCTCTCTGTGCAAGTCTTGACAGCTTCTCAGATACAGGTAAGGCAAGGTGGAAAAAAAAACAACAACAACAAAAAACAATGAACTCCTAATGAAGTGGGGTGACAGCCTGGAAAGTCATGATGATGGATTACCCCAGTATCTCGTTACCAGGAGTCTCCATGACTAATTACATGTTCTAACTTACAGCTAGTACATTCACACACACACACACACACACACACACACACACACACACACACACACACACACACACACACACAGTATCCATATGATAGCAGGGAGCCTTGAGACAAGAACAGTGAGTGTTTTACCGGCCAGTGTGGATCAGCAGCAAAGAAGTCAACTTAATCTTTAATCAGCAGCCACAGACGGCTCTCTGGCATTTCGAAACAGCCTGTTTTCAGTTCACAGAAAGCCCCCGTGGCTCCACAATAACACCCAGCACGGCGGTGAGTGGACTCTGATGAGGTTAATATTTACTGGATCAGGACGCACTGTCTTCTCAGCAGCTGTCAATCTTGAGTGACACCACGGCGACCCCAATACAGGTGCACGGCGTGCCGTCACCTCCAACCCTGCAGTGCATGACTGACGTTATAGGGAAAAAAAAAAACATTATTATTATTTACCTGAAAGTAGAATGACTTCTTCACCCAGGCCCGTGGAAACAGACCCTTCGCCATCACAAAAATAGATCATCTCAATACGTGGACCTGGCTGCGGGAGATCATCCAAAATACATCGGAGATTGCGGATTCAGAGCGCGGCTGCCGCTTGTTTTACAAATCCTCGGTCACAAAATCGACGTGTAATGGATGCAAAAGCCCAGCTCTAATCACAGTTGGTGTAATGTCTCATTTGATCCACGGAGAAGAGCCGGAGTGTCGCTCTTCCCAGCGCTGCTCCTCTGCTCCTGCAGCTGCTGCTGATCTCTGAAGCAGCAAAACCTCGAGCTGGCCACAGGCAATGCGCATGCGCAATGTGTCACCGCCACCGTAAATTCGCCAAAACAAACAAACAAACAAAAAAAACCCCATCTATTTGTTATGTAATGGTCAAGCAAAGTCGTGACAATGTATGCCGAAATGCACACATAATAATTAGCGCTTTCGTTACCGCTCAACTTCCCCTGGGTCAATAATACATGTAACTATGTAGTTACTGAGTTGCGGCGGCGCCAAGCTAGTCAGCACGAGCGAAGGTGCAACTTCCGGTGAAACTTTCGGCCACATTTGTTATCGCATCAATACCTGACCGCACAATGTCTTTAGCACAAAACATACGCCTTGATGCATTATCCAATAAATCTGCCCCTACTGTTAAAGTCGTGTCTATGTGAGATAGAAAGTACAGTACTGTCTTTAGTGGAAATTACCTTGAGCATACCATTATTAGCATGTGCAAGTATAGATGGGTATGATTAAATAGAAAACAATGGAAAATTGTGTTTCTGTCACGTATGTAAATATATAATTTCAAATAAGATAAAGGAGTTTTTGTTTAAGATTGTTAGAAGCTGTGTAAATTCTTCCCAGCTATTAAAAACAGATGCACTTTTTTGTCTTTGTGAAGAGGAAACTATTGAACATGTCTTTGCAGATTATTTTAAGGTATTTGTTTTTGTTTTGATTTACAGAGTAATTTCTCAAAAAAAAAAAAAAAATCTGTAATCTGTCTAATTTAATTTGATTATTATTATGGCTAATAAAATTTGTGTTCATAAAATTTGTCTTTAAAAACACAAAAACAAAAAGATTTTAAAACATATATGACTACTGCTGCTACTTAAAAACTCAAAACCACAAATTGGCAAAAACTATTCAATTATTTAGACATTTCAAATTGACTCTTTTTTGTTTGTCTTTCTTTCTTATCCCTGCATTTTGTTGTTGTTCATTGTAATTTATTTTTATGCTTAAGGATATTTACAGATCTTTTACAGAGTTTAATAAAAACAAAGAGAGGGAAAAAACAAAAACATCCGGTCAGAACTTTCAAAATAATAACTAACTTGTCTGAACTCACAATGCACGCATATGATGTTTTAGCGCCGGCAAGTGGCCATAAATTGTAAAGTTTATGGGACACAACTTTGCTAAACTACTATGAATTTTTGGTATTTTGAATAAATGTCGCTTGCGGCTACAAGAGAGGTGCTAACTCGCCAACTTTAGCGCTGTTCTCCCCCACATTTTGGACAGATTTTCCTCTGTGAAACAACGCTCACCTACTGAAAAATATTCACGCAACGATAAATGTGGCTTGTGCAGCTTGGAGCAGCCGAGGTGCCATGCTCGCCGATGCCCTGCCTACATTTTCAAATGTCTGAAAAAAAAAGGTGAGCAACAAGCAGCAGCAGCAGTGCGCCGCTTCCCATAATGCACTCCCGGATCATCAGCGGGAAACCAAAATGGCGAACGTGCTGGGGGAAAATGAACCGTTTGTTGTTTTATGAAGAAGGCTCGGGCGCCGCGCATTTTCCGCCGTTTTCCCTCGGACATAACTTCAGAAACAAAAGCGACCCGCTAACGCCGGTCGCTCCTATCCGGTTATTTCATCGTGCAAGTCGTGTTGTAGCAGCGGAGGTGGCCGAATGAGGTATTGTTGTCATCTAACTTACATCACCATGTTTTCCTCTTTCTGGGGGGTGTGGGTCCGAGGGGCTCCGGCTAGCGACCTGCCTGACAGCTATCCGCCTGCCTGTGGCTCTTTTACCGCCATTATTACCTCTCATAAACACCTCCTACACGGAATATAATCTCACCCTGTAATCTCAAGTGAGAGTTGTTGTCCTTTAATCTTGCTCAGAGGTCTCTGTGAGTGACCATGTTCACTCTGCACACGAACAAAGGGGAGCTTTCACTGACGGGCAGTGCCAAAAAAAAAAAAAAAAAAGGAAATGGAAATGCCTGTTCAAGTGCAAAATCAGGCCCAATTATGAAAAGCTGTTTTGTTTGTTAGCGCCTGTCCACTGCAGCGTGAAAGTGTGGAGAGTTAACATTTGTGGCGCTGCGGCTGACAACTGTGATTGCCGCTCGGTTGGCAGGTAACGTTGCTGCCCTAATCCTCATTGTGTGTTGCGAGCGATTGTTTTTGTTTATTTATTTATTTTGCCACGTGGGATGGACTGATCAGAAATGTGCAGCATTGTCCTGCACGGTTGTCAGTAATTATAAATGGTCGCTTAATGTGTGAGTGGATTCACCTGTTGTTTGCCTCTCAAAGCGGCCATGTGATCATGGACGAGTGAGATTAGTTTGAGTCCACCGCATGGGAAAATGGTATTTGTCCCGTGATGTCCTGTACTGCTCATCATCATTCTGCTTTGTAAGGTTTTCTGTGGCCTTTGTGTCAGTGTTTTAGCTCTACTGCATGTCCATTAGGGCTGCGACGATATGCTTATAGGGAAGGTACATCGCAGGGTTGGGGTCAATCCACTCACCGATCACTCAATTAGAGGCAAGCGGAAGCTAGAGTTGCCCCGTTGCCTGTTAAAATAGATTTTAGTCTGATTCTTAAAATACATTTTAAATTGTGTTTATGGAAAAAATACTTTTGTGATTAAATATTTTCCTGAAAATGAATATTCTGACTGATTCCAAAGTGGACTGACCCCAGTGCTGCCCCACAGCCACATGTACACATTATATCCCGATTTGATACTATCACGATACTTGGGTGCTGAATCAATATCTATTGCAATTTTTTGTTGTGTGGGTTTTTTTTTTTTTTTTTTTTTTTTAATTATCCTCTAGCTTGTAATATTTCATGGAGCTGTGATTATCTTAAAGGTCACAATAGGTCATTTTTTCAGTGATAAGCCCCTTTTAAAAATGCCAGTTTTTCTCTAGCCAAAACTTAGACTAACTTATGGAGCAATATTTGGTCCCCTTGCTGAAAACTGAACACATTTTTATTTTAAATCAATTTAGAAATAAAATAAACATGATACTTAAGTGAATCCATCCCCCACCCCCCCAACGTCCATGGAAGACACAGCATTATATTGCACATTTAATTATTGATTGCAAAACGGTACACCAAGCAGAGTGAGCGCTCACAGGTGGAGAATTGCTGATGATTTGGCACCAAACTCAAATTGATTACACAGTATCACTTATAATAATGTCACGATATGTTTCACTTCAGCCCCCTTTCTAAGTGCACATCTCTTTCCCCCCATCTCCAATCTCCCACTCCCGTCCCCTCCCTCTCTTCCTGTCGTCTCCCCCTCCTCAGAGACTCTGCGGCTGTGGACCACCTGTCTGTCCATCAGAGAGCTCTCCCCCCGCGGCAGCAGCAGCAGGCGGCGCTCCTGACCCCCACCAGCCTCTCTCCCGGGGAAGAGTATGGAGAAGACACCATGCCTGACAGGTTCACAGAGGGGCAGGACGTCTTGGCCCGGTGGTCGGACGGCTTGTTCTACTTGGGAACGATCACAAAGGTAAGTGTGAGGGAGTCACTTCACAGTTGTTGGTCTGTCTGCTCTGTAGTGAGGTGTGTATTGTGTTTGGGTGAGACGGCTGGTTAAGATTCATGGTGTGAGGCCTGTTGGTAAAACGTCTCGCTTGTAAAGCCATGAGCTTTACCTTTTTATGCTTGATGCTTTTTTTTCTCCAGTCAAGTTGTTTGAAAAGGCGGTATTTTTGTGTATTTATACTTTGGTGTTTAGTAGGGCTTCATGATATAGACAAAATGTCATACCTTGATATTCATGCCAAATATATCAATATTGATACAATATATAATATGACTATGGGTTCACACTTATTTGGAACTTGAAGTGTAGCAACAGTGAAAATTAAGAATTCTTCAAAAAATGGCAAAGTAATACCAACTTGATGTAGAAAATGCAGTTGTGTAAAAAAGCATTTTATTGATCAGACAAACCAGTCACCCTAAATTTGACATCATTTGCATAATTGGCCTTTGAGATATTAATATCATGCATGTTCATATCAAGATAATGATATGTTGTTCAGCCCTAGTATGTAGGGCTTTTACAAATCTAGCGTGTTGTTGAAGAACCTGTGCGTGGTTTTTCTCCTCCAGATAGATCGGGACAAGCAGCGATGCTTTGTGGTTTTTGAAGACCGGTCAAAGTCCTGGGTGCTCTGGAACAATATTCAGACAGGCAAGTTATGTCCACTTCTAGCACCGTGGCACTTCACGATTTATGTATTTGTCTAATATTTAAGTGTTTTGATATTGTTATATGAAAGTGCAGTGTCTTGGTGATTTACCAAGACATTGGTAATCCTGTTTCACTGCCTGGGGGCAGCAATACTGATCTAGATTCAGTATGGTCTAATTTGTGGTTATTTTTTTAGCTTCATTTCCTGGTTGAATTTTTCTGCTGTCCGTGCCCCTATCTGCCTTATTCAGCCAGAAGTTATCTGCCTCCCATGTCCCTGACAGTTAACAGTCCACAGAGTGTCTGGCCCCAGTTCAGTTCCAGTGAGCTGTCCACATGTGAAGATGAGCATAGGGAAGGTACATCGCAGGGCTGGGGTCAATCCACTCACCAATCACTCAATTAGAGGCAAGCGGAAGCTAGAGTTGCCCCGTTGCCTGTTAAAATAGATTTTAGTCTGATTCTTAAAATACACTTTAAAATGTGTTTATGGAAAAAATACTTTTGTGATTAAATATTTTCCTGAAAATGAATATTCTGACTGATTCCAAAGTGGACTGACCCCAGTGCTGCCCCACAGCCACATGTACACATTATTGTGGTGCTAATTAATTCACCGGGTTCACAGTAGAGTTATCCCCACCTCTGTGACATGACCTGGATCCTCACTGCAGTGGTGTTTTGAAGGAAGCTAAAATTTGTATAAGAGAGGTCTATGGGAGAATTATTCATTACATATTTACATCAGCCGCCTTAAGAAATATTCAGCAGCAGCCTGATCGTTGTGTGTCAGCTGATGCTTAATGAATGTTGGCCTTTCCAAGTCGGCTGGAGGCGATCTTTGAGTCTGTGTTGATCAGGGGGACTTAAAAATTGTTAATAAAAACTTAAACACTTACTAGAGGTTATCAACTGGTATTTTATGTTATTTAGTTGATATCGTTGTTATTTTTACACCTGGGTTAATTTTAAAATCACTATATTGCTGGTTTCCACCTGTCATGCCTTTTTAAACTTTTTTTGGGTGTATTTTTCTCTTTGTTTGCCTTCTGTTATTTTTTTTCCTCATTGTGTAAGTGTAAGTTTTAGCCTGCTGAAGATAGCCATCTGTCTCACACAGGTTGTACTTGGGGCAGTACAACCAGTTTGTCACACCATATCAGATCAGATGAAATACTAAAATGTGTCCAACCCAAATCATAATTTGACCTGTTTCTTGCTGCTGCCTAGTTAAAACACTTTTTGAGGTGCTTGGCTTGTCTGTTGTAGGGATGCACAATAATATTGCCACGTCATCAGTATCAGTTTAAAAAGCATTGGATTTTATGTCTCCATCTGCCAGAGGGCCATCACAATAAGAGTAGGCATAATAACATGTTTATTCCACAACAGGAGAGACTTGATGGTCCCGGCAACAAGGTGGAAAAAAAATGTGCCGTATTGACAATTGGCCAAAAGAGTTGGAAAATATTGGCAAAAAAATGAATACTGTGCATCCCTAGATTGTACACCGTCACAGCTACACTGAATCACTGCTGTGATTCTTGGTCCTGACTCGTTTTCTCTGTTTCAGGGGATGAGGATGATGATGATGAGGAGGATGACATTGTCTGCTCCATATGCCAGGATGAAAGCTCAGAGGAGCCCAATGAGATTGTCATTTGTGACAAGTGTGGACAAGGTACCTCATATGCTCTTAATGCTCTCAATCCTGATATTTAACAAAGTGTGCCATAGTGCAGCTCTTTCCTGTTTTTGTTTTCCTTTTAAACTTTGCTGAGACTTTGCTGTTCATCTCAAGTATTTTCCATCCCATACACATCGGTATAGAAAGATTAGAAAGATTAATCCCTTGCCAGCAAAGAGGGGTCTATAAACAAGGATCCACTATATAGGTGGTGTTGCTTCATGACGTGTGTGTGCTGTGTTTAGGGTACCATCAGCTGTGCCACTCTCCCATCATCGATGCCACTGTCATCGACTCAGATGACAAGTGGCTCTGCAGGCAGTGTGAGCTCGCTGCTGCTCCGAAGGTACGGCCGGGTTGGGACCGGAGGGATTAAATAATAACCTATGAGCTGTTTGTGCTGACTGGTGAACTTTTGAGTTGTGTGGATGCTGGTATGTGGGTTTGTGTATTAATATCACAGCAAATTACCAGTCATCAGCACCACTTACTCAGTCATATTTTAATGCTAACTGTCCAGTCTGATTAGTTATTCTACTGTACAGTATGTCTGATTAGACTGTTTTTATATAGAGGTAAACATGCTGTTGTTAATGCTGTTTTTTCTGTTTGTGTGCTTGGTTCACAGAGGGGAAGCACTCAGAGGAAGGGAGCTAATGTTAAAGGCCTTAAGCAGGAAGAGCAGCAGCACGTCGAGTTGCACCTCTCCTTCCCGTACACCCTGGAGGAGCTGGTGTGGGACCCGGGCCACAAGACTAACATCCAGGAGTGCTACTGCTACTGCGGACGTCCAGGAGAGTGAGTACAGTTGTCCCTCGCTATAACACGGTTCACTTTTCGCGGATTTTTTTTTAGTGCAATTTTGCACTAAAAAAATCTCCTCCGTACCGTGTCTTCTGTACAGTACAGTACAGAATGCGTTCAGCTTGCCAAATTTACATAAATCTTCGATTGCTAGCAGTGTGACTCTGAGGTGCTGTATGTTTGCAAGTTTTCTCCCCAACAAAACCCACAATGTCGACGCAACGTTCTGCACCGTCAAAGGCACCTGCAGTTGCACCCAAAAGGCAGAGGAACTGAAAAAAACAAACAAACTGAAAACAGGTTTTGATCTTTGGTTTCATTCTATAATACTGGACTTTTTTTCTACAAAGGTTTGAATTTTGAGAGTGTTTAAACGAGAGAGAAAAGTGAGAAAATGTTAATGCCTGTCTGAGAAACCTGTATAAAGTGTGTAGTGAGGCGTTTTCAGCCTTAAAACATCTATAATAATTGTAAAAAATAAAGCTGACTACTTCACGTATTTCGCCTATTGTGGATTATTTTTAGAACGTAACTCCCGCGATTAACGAGGGACCACTGTATCGCATACACACTTTGGGCGAGCACACTTACGATTTCGGCAGCACACTTGCACACACACATTTGTGTCAAAAAAAGTTTTTTAAAATTACTTACGCAGCCTCACTTTCATCTTGTAGCTGGTACCTGAAGATGCTGCAGTGTAACCGGTGTCAGCAGTGGTTCCATGAGGCGTGTCTGCGTTGCTTACAGATGCCCATGCTCTATGGAGACAGGTACAAATACTTCCTTACCTTAGAAATATTTACACTTATTATATACACTCATATTTCCTTGTGAAACCTTGACATCTCTCGGTAGTTATTCACCATCCTCCCTGTGCTTCATTCTGTAGTCAATTTTCTTTGATTCTATTTCTTACATCTTTGTGAGAATGAGTTAACACGGGCTTGTGGCTCTCTGTTCTCAGGTTTTATCTATTTATCTGTTCTGTTTGCAACTGTGGACCAGAGTACCTCAGCCGACTCCCTCTCAGATGGTGAGTGGATCTCAAGCTTTGTCTACAACACTTTTACAGTCCACAAGAAATACTTTGAAACAGAGATAGCCAGTGAAGTGGTGTGTGTGTGTGTGTGTGTGTGTGTGTGTGTGTGTGTGTGTGTGTGTGTGTGTGTGTGTGTGTGTGTGTGTGTGTGTGTGTGTGTGTGTGTGGACAAGGAAATGGCCTCATTGATTGACTCTAAAGTGTTTTATTAAGTCCTCTAATGAAGCACCAATGAAAACAGGATCAAAGTCTAAGAGCTAAATAAACATTGAATGAAAGTATTGCACAGTGAAGTAGATAAGCATGTGATTGCCCTTCTTTGGAAAACAGGTGTCATTTTATTTCTCTTCTTTAGAAAGTATGTTTTGTTTAAGATACTAACCCTAACCCTGTTCCCAACAAATTTTGAAATTTTGAAAATTATTTTTAACTATGAATAGGTCATCTAGTCTTGTCTAATCTGCCATGACCAGTGCACCTTACAGTGTGTCCATTTTAACTTGTGCACTTAACATATACATAAATTGTCTATTGTCTTTCTTATGATTATTCATTTGTTCATTTTACTGCACTGTTGCAGGGAGGATGTTGCACACCTGAGCCTGTACAACCTGAGTGTGATCCACAAGAAAAAATACTTTGACTCTGAAATAGAGTTGATGACCTACATCAACGACAACTGGGAGCTGCTGCAGCTGGGGGAGGTAAGGGGACCCGGTCAAACTCCACATCTTAACACACCGGGTGGCCGGTTTTGTGGTCTGCACTCATTTTTTTTTTTTTAGCAGAAATGACTAAAAGGCAAGTAATGGAAAGGCAAAAGAAGCTGACATTTAAATTTTATATCAGCGCACTGTTATTTGGCAAAAAGTGTCTGGAAATGGCCACTAGTGTATTGACACATTTACTGTTTCTAAAGCATAGAGCAGCTTAAGTTCATCTCAGTGGACTGGATGCCATAAAATTTCATGGTCAGCCTAAGGTTAATTATATTGAAAATTTACAATGTACCACAATGTTTTGTTGTTGAAATTATTTATTATTTTTCTATCATTCTCCATTTTTTTTTCTCCAAAATTTCTCTTTGCAGCTTGCCAATACTCCAACATCAGA
Organism: Myripristis murdjan; assembly: GCF_902150065.1. Lineage (NCBI taxonomy): Eukaryota > Metazoa > Chordata > Actinopteri > Holocentriformes > Holocentridae > Myripristis > Myripristis murdjan. The sequence goes on from NC_043996.1 coordinate 14,405,219, forward strand.
GCGATACGAAAGTATTCTGAAAGCGTTAAACAGTAACAAAAGCATGTAAGTTTTTAATTTATTTGTTGATCATTGTTCAAATTAGGGCTGAACAATTAAATGAAATAATAGCAAAATCGCAGTATGGCCAAGTGCAATATCCAAATCGCAGCAGCTGTAACTTTTGGATAAAGGAAGAATGTGTGTCAAAATATTGTTGTAAATAAAGTATTACGGTGCTACACAGATGTCCTGGCACATAAATTATATTTTCCAGATGTAAGCAAACATGTTTATTGGGCGCAGAGCTCTGCACAAATCACGCCACCATCATTTTAATAGCTTTTTCCGTGGAAATGAAAATGAGAAAGAATCATTTCGTAGTTGTAGTATCTGAAAAATTAATCACATTATGCTTTTTCTTAAACCATATTGTTCAGCCCTAGTTCAAATTTATATGATGTCTTTTAAAATGTACACTTTGTATTTTCTATGTTTTATTATCCCTGTTATCTTTAACTCTCCTCTTAATGGTCACTTCCCATCTCCCATCTCTCTATCAGGTTCATGTCAGGGAAGGAAATAAAGAAAAAGAAGCACTTATTCGGCCTGAGGATCCGTTTCCCTCCTGCCCCTCCAAACTCTGAGGAGCCGACCAGCAGAGTGGCAGAGAAAGCTTCACATGAGATCACCATCAAGGGACGCAAGTCCACCAAACCTCTGTCTAACACCAGGTGAGATGTGTTCTGTATGAAGTTTTATGAGTTGGAGAGTCACATCTGCAGTGTGTCTGCAGATCCTTAAAAAGCCTAATGTTTTAAATTCAATTTGAATTTCAACATAAATATTCAGTCTAATTTCATTTATCCAACTATTTTGTTTTGTTAAAATGAGCCTAGTTTGTCTACATTGGAGTCAACATTTCTGATGTTGTTCTGATCTTTAAACTTAATCACTACAATTACCATTTGGCAAAATGACCTAGATTAATCCAGCCCACTTTAAACTTACCCTTCACACTTACTTTTAGAGGTAAGAAAATCTTGTACTCATAACTGTCCTGTAAGTTCTGTATAATACGTTATTAGACTCCTCTAGCTAATAAACTTCCTGTTCCTACCTAAAACTTACAAGTTTATAGTGCTTACCTTTATACTTACATGCAATGGTCACTTGAATAAGAAAAGTAAAAATTGTCCAAAAACTCAAATCCGAACTCATGTCCTTTGCTGCACGTCATTCCCTCTCTCTCCCCTGCCTTTCCTGTCTATCTCTACTGTAACTGTCAAATAAAGCAGAAATGCCAAAAGTCTTAAAAAAAGAAAAATCATTAAAAGTTGTCTTTAAAAATATGTTAAAGCATTACATTTCACTTTTTGATCTATTTAGACATCCTGCATTTACATAGATGGCAGGTGAGCCTAAAGACATTATACCATGTACATATCACGACCAAACCCTGTGCAAAGACTGACCCCTTCAGATAGCAAATGTGCTTTCATTATAAATTTTGGTTTATTCTTCATACCAATTTATAAAACACGACTAGCATGAGAAGAATACACTAAGCATTTTAAAGTGTTTTGATGCTATCGTGCACCTTGTAATTTGCATTTTAGGAATGTGACTGTTTAACAGTTTGACCCTGCTGTTAATGCCAAACTGTCACTGTCTGATATATAAAAACCATAAAGTGTGGTTTGCTGAAAAAAAGACACTATAAATTTTGTCCTAGAACCTCCAAACCTTTAACCAACGGCGCAGTGAAGAAGAGAAAGAGGAAGCAAGGGACGCATTCTCTGGAGACTCTTGCTAAACTACGAAGCTCCGGTGAACTCCTCTCCCAGGTGTGTGTGCATGTACGTGTGTGTGTGTGTGTGTGTGTGGGCGGGATCTGGGTGTGTCAGTAGCTCTTACCATTGGTGGCTGTTTTTGCTTCACACTACATGTCTCACCTCTCACACAGTCGTTCTTTTGAGGAAACTCAAACACCGAGTGTGGTTTTCAGCTTGAGATCCTCAGAATATACTTGAATAGAAGTAAATCCAACAAGAAATGATAACATTTTTCTTTTTCTTTTTCTTTCACAGGAAGTAAGGAAGCCTCTACCACTAGAGCCCCATTCATTGGATCTCTTAACCTCTAGCAAGTGAGTCGGCAGAATGTGGGGCTACATTTAGGTCCCAAGCCGTTCTGACCCTTTTGACTGTAGCTGGTACTGAATGACCCTGTTAGGTGTCAGCAGCTACTCTGTGTCTTTTTCTGAATATAATGTGGTAATTTGTGCTCCGTCTCTCTTTCGTCTTCACACCTCCACAGCAGCAGAAGTGACAGGTCCCTGCCATCTTCTCTGACCTCAGACGTGGAATCCATAGGAGCCATGAGCACCACAGAAACTACCTCAACTAGCATTTCAAGACAGTCCAGGTAACTTTCCCCATCTACAGCAGCATTTCACCCTTTCTCCTTTTGACATTTATCTCAGGTCTGTTGCCAAATTTAAACCAAAATACACAGATATTTTCCCATCCATACACTCTGTGCAGTCTATCCATTCAAATAGGAAGATTGTTGCAGACTGAAAATCTCACCAAATCACACACAAACTGTCTCCCAGTACCCCAGTGCAGTGGGACCGGATGGGTATTTGTTTGTAGAGGCCAAACTGTTAAAAATGTATATGTGAAAAAGTCAGCAGCTCTTTTCCAAAATCAGTGACACACCCCAAGAGTTAGAGTTGGATAGATACTGTGTGCTGGTGTGTTTTGGCAGGACATGGTTCCCAACAAAATGCTTTGGCCCTGAGGGCTCTGCATTAGGTCAGGTATCTGTGTCGTTGTTTTTGGAAAGAGCTGTTGCTGTTTTTCTCACAACTTTTTCAAAGTGTGAGCTACACACACACACACACAACAGAATGGAAATTTTGCCATATCACACAAACTATCTGGATGGATGGACTGATAGTGATAGTGTGAAAATCTTTCTTTGTATTTTGGGTGAACTGTTTTTTAAAATTGCTCCAATATGTCTTTGTCATGATCTTCAGAAATATGGCTGGGTATAATTTAAAAGTTTTCGATACCATTGCCAATACCTTGATTCCAATAAAGTGGCTTTTTAGAAAATCTTATTAAAAAATCAATTTTATAACGTCTCCGAGTGTAACACAGTGTTTTTGCTGCATGCCTCTACTACATGTAATGTTAAACAGCCGATTGCAAGCATTATTAGATCTCGGCACAAACTATCCTCCATGCTTATTGACTCACTGATGCTGATGAAATTTTGGCACTGAATGACATTCAGTACCATGGCATTTTTTTTATACTTGATAGTTCAGTACCTAGCCCTACTCAGAAATGATGACAGCTGTTCTTAACCTTGTTTTTCCCTTCACCTCACCCCTTAGCCTCTGTAGCTCCAGCAAGACACGCTCCACCAGCCACGTCATACCCGTCTCCCATCCACCGCTAAAGAGGAAACGTGGGCGGCCACGACGGGCCTTGCAGCCCCCCAACCCAGAGATTCCCCCTCCCAGCCACGCAGACCCCAACTCGTCAGCCACAGAGATGCCCAGCCCCCTGCCAGGGCTCCACTCTACAGACATAGTTCACGGCCTGGACCCTGACAGCCAGCTGTCCCACCTCAAGAGCTCCATAAGCAGCTATTTTGGAGCAGCAGGGCGGCTGGCTTGTGGAGAAAAGTACCGAGTCCTCGCCCGGCGGGTGACCCTGGACGGGAAAGTCCAGTACCTGGTGGAGTGGGAAGGAGTCACAGCCTCCTAGACTTTACACTGTCATCACCACCTCTAACCAGGGCTAACAAGAGGTTTATGCCAGTCCTCTGAGGGCAGGTTCACGCAGCCCTTAGTCAAAGCATTAATTGATATTTGCCTTTTGTTTGGCCAGTGATAGTTGCTGTGAAGCCTACTGGTTTAATGCAGGCCAAGGTGATTCCAGTTCATGGTAACACAAGTGTCCCTCAAGATTGTAAATGCATCATTGAGTTTACTATGAAGATTAGGATGTATGACACAAAATGACCTTATTTAGGATTTTTTTTTACTTTCATTATCAATAGTTAGTTTTTATAGAATCACCTATATATTCCCAAGACAATAATTTAACAGTGCACTGTGCCTGTAGGCTTTCAGTAAAGCACTACTGTGCTTGATTTTTTTTTTTTTTAAATTCCAGTGACATGCTTTGATGTTTGACATTTTGGTGACTTTGTGGTTGCCCCTGACCAGTTTTTGACAGAATGTAGAAGGTCAGGTAATGAACGGTGAACCTTGGAGAAAGAGAGAGGGGAAATTGTGTTCAAAGAGGTTAAATATTTTTGACGAATGCAGTCCCCTGCCTCTCAACTGCTAGCTGTGAGTACCTCTTGTTGCCTTGGGCAGACGTGTCCTTCAAGTCATGTTTCAGAAAGTGTGCTCAACTGTGAGCCGTTCAGGTGGAACTTAAAAAAACAAGACGGATGTTGTGCTGCTGCAGACTTGTTTATTATTTTATATAGAATTATACTACATCTATTATTACCTTTTCTACTTGTATTTTCTAATATGCCTTTTCTGTCCAGTAGGGCATATTTCTCTGATTTTTATTTTTTTATTATCATGGATTCACTTGCACATATCAATTACCTGTTAGGCTGTCATCTCATCTCATCTCATCTCGCAGATTATCTAATCTTTCCACCTCATCCCAGGCAGCGATTCTCATTCCTGCTTAAGTTTCTCAAGTCTTTTTTTGATGGTAATGGCATAACCCCCAGCAGCTTAAGCTTGAGTGTCATATTTTGGAAGAAAACAGCATCTATACATATAAACAGTGTTATTTCAGTATAAAAATGTACAGAATCCCAAACGTGAGGGGATTTTTTTTTAAGGTGTGCTTCTGAGAAAGATTGTTAGTAACTTGTGTTGAATCCAAAATAGTAACAAATATATAAATTTTGTCCCAAGTCTGTATTGTGTTTTCTCAAAGGTTTTTGTTTTACAAGTAGCTTGGATGTCTTCGTATAGTACAAATATATAATCTCATTTAAAGCATTTTGATTGGAAATTGCAAAATTGAACTGTAATCATGTTAACTTTGAAATCTGTAAGGACCTATTGAGTTTTTTATTTGATGACAGTTGCGCCAGTGAATTGTGCAACAGAGGACAATGGAGTACTCATAAACCTTCATTCACAGTTGCGATACTGTTTAATTTTATTGAGCTGCCTATGCAATTTGGTCCTCAAAGAAACATATTTCAGTCAAAATTGCACCGTTATGCTTGAGAAAGACGAGCTGCAACATTATTTTCAACTCCTCTTTTTAGTTGAAATGTCTCAGGCATCCTGGTACTATTTATTTTTGTCATCATCAAAGCTGCACTTATTTTTTTGTAATCATCATTATTATTATTTTTGGCCAAGCTCACCTTGCAAACTCTCAGGATATATGTGCAAAACCTTCACTGTATTACGCAGAAGGCCAGAATCTGGCATGTGACAAGAGGTTTGGATGTAAATTATTCACTGATGTTGATCAGTATTTTTTTCAGGCTCTCCATTCTATCAACTGTAGCATTAATTTCAACCGTATTTGTGTTTAAGCTGTTGTTGTTTTTTTTTCCTCAGCAAAATCGTGTATAACCAGTTAATTTACAGTCATTTGTTTATGCTAAGTCAGAAACCAAATCAGTCACTGGAAATCTAACATAAGCTGTACTTAGTTGCAAGAGGTAAATAATGAATCACTACATCTCTTTCTGGAGATGTCTTTGTTTTGTTGCTCTGAGAAGAAAGAAAAGATCATTTTTGGGGGGGAGACGTAAGTGATTTGACTTTTTTTTTTTTTTTTTTTTGACACTGATACCTCTTACTTTACAGGTTTGTTGTGGCAGTGCATCTGTCCAGCCAGTGTTAGACTAACCAGGTGTTGCTGTTTGCTCCCACTGGCTCTGAGCAGGCTTCTGCAGCCAAAGAACATAAACGTGTCGTCTGCGCTGTCTCTTGAATTTCCTCATGTTACATTTTTTTTTTTTTTTTTTATATATACATTACCATATAGGTGGATGTGTTGCTTCCAAACATGTTAAAATAAAAATCAGATATTTTGACGCTGATGTTTCTGAGTTGGTCTTTTATCCGGGTCCGGCCTATCAAACGGTGCTGTGTTGTCAGTTTGACAGTTCATGTTAACGCGCCACTATTCGCGGCTTCACTCGTCGCTCATCCACCAATCAGATCGCGGAGGCTTCTCTTCTGTCCAATCACGAAGGGCGTTGTTAGGAAGTGGGCGGAGAGTGAAGTTACGACTTGGCCAGCCTGGTAAACTGAAAAGATTTGCTCATTCACTCATTCTTACAACTTTAAAGGTTTAATAAGGCCAAAGCTAATCTCATAGCGCATTGAAAACATGTTCACAGTCTGTCGGGCCTCGTACATTCACTCGCTTGGTGGTTTATCTCGTTCCAAACGTAACGATAGCAACCTGTTGATATAGCGAGAGGCTTTGTTTACGTTTAGCTCGCGTGGCTAACGCTAGCTGGCAGGTTGACATGCTGTGATGTTTAAACGCTAAAACCTTTTGAGTTTGAGTTGAGTTTGAGTCGAGTTGGCATAGCTCTCATAATCCTCTTGGTTCTTACACATTTACAGCTGTACACAGAGGTTTACAGGCAGGATGGTGATGAGCTGGAGATTTACATTGACTACTTATTAGCCTAATGTTTGAAAACGAGGATGATTTTATGGAAGATGTGGCCAGTTTGAGGAATCGGCTTTTATTCACGGAGCTCAGCCTTCAAAGTGTGGAAGAGCAGCTGAGGTAAGTTGTAACTCAGACCAGCTGTTGATGATTAAAAAAAAAAAGACCCTGTCTGGTATACAAGAGGAACCCTACACCCAGGAATAGAATGAGTCACACTACAGCCAGTGATTTAAGATTTAAAAGAATCAAATGAAGTATGATGGTCCTCCTAACAGACTCTCTTGACTATTTACACACACTATTTTCATGTGAACCCTTTCTGCAGTCAGTCAGGTGGGCACGATGACAGTGGTCAGTCTCTGCAGCAGAGCCCCCCCTTCAAGCTGCCTGATCGCCTCACTTTAGAGGACCTGCGGAGACCCGATGTCCCCCCGTCCCAGTCAGCCTGCAGTCGCCAGGAAAGGCCTCGCAGTGCAACTGCTGAGAGACGTTCTGTTGCTGCCAGTCTAAACCTGCCCTCCTGCAAGTCTACGGTGAGAGAGGACATTAGTGTGTGTGTGTGTGTGTGTGTGTGTGTGTGTGTGTTTGTGAATGACAAATTGTAAGAGACCAGACAGATGCACTGTACATGACCCTGCCTCATGCTGCATCCTGTAACTACAGCATGTAGCATGTAGTGTCTAAAGAAGAAAAAAGGCCTGTACTATACTGTCTCATCATCTCCCAAAAAATCTACTGTGAAAACCATTGCACCTGGCATTAGTGAGTGTCCTGGGTGATGAGATTGTTTTCAAATGGATTTCATAAAATCCAGGTGTATGATTTGTTCACCCAAGCCACCTCTGATTGTTGTCAGATTAACCATAAAGTAAAATATAGTTGCATTTAAAACACACCTTTGTACATCGATTCAACTAGGAAGCACAGACTTAAACTGAACAAGTATGAGGCAGCTCTGGCCAAGGTTGCACCTGTTGTTTCAACTTTGTTAAAGATTGATTGTCAGGATGCTTCATTGGGGAACACGCACAATGATGTGTGTACTGTCATTTTTAAAGGATTTAAATCTTGCGATGTGTGGTAGCTTGTTTTGCAAGGAAAAGAGCAAAAAAGGGTACAGATCATCAGTATATTCAATATACTGCCACTGGATTCAGCTGAAAATGTAATCTAGACATAACCCAGATGTGAAATTCATGCCAGTGCCAGTTGCTTAATTGCACCATTGCAACACATTACTCTGCGTTGAACCGTGTTTTCTCTCTTAAGGCTGCTTCACGCGGGGCCAGGTCATTGGAGATGGAGTCAGCCCCTATAAGGAATAAGCTGGGATGTCTCCGTCAGGAAAACGCCTGTCTGACCATACAGAACAATCAGCTCATCAGTGACCTAGAGGCAGCGCAGTATGAACTGGTCACCCCCAAGACGCAGGTATGCAGCCATTCACAAACACACATGTCACAAAATAACCCTCAGCCTCATCTCCAATCCTTAAAACCTAGTCTGAACATTTTCCTCCTGGAGAGAATTCATTTCCCATCTTAGGACACCCGTTTGAGTCTGTCTGTTATGATTTGCCCTCTGAAAGGTGTGACTAGTGTGACATCAATATTAATGTGTCAGTGTTTTATTGAGAAATTGGCAGCCAAGAGACACCCATTATAATGGCCTCTATAGTTTGTTCAGTTGAAATACCAAGCCACAGCATAATCATTTTATAATCATAAGTTATAAAAAGTCACTGATGTTCACTAAAACTGGATGAAATGCATGCACATGTCTTCTCTCTCAGGTCCGCCCTCTGGACTCCAGGGTTGGGTTTAAAAACAACAATGTGGCGGTCCTGAACGAGCAGATTCTTAGTCTTGAGGCAGAGCTGGAGGCCCAGGCCAGAGAGCTAAGGTAACCTTGCAACCTATCCTGCTGTTTGTCGGGCATTAATACTGTTACTATTTGTGTAAACACCAGGATTTCCTTATTTATGTACACTGGACGCACACAGTATCTTATGTTGAGATTATTTTATTAATTGCATTGTAGTTACAGTCATAATGGCTTTTAATAGTTACTTATGATGTGTAATACTTGATGTTGTGCTGTGTTACAAGTTAATTCCCTGATGGGATTCCAGCGTAATTACTATTACAGTTTTTCCATTAAGGGTAAATGGCCGGGTGGACCTGATGAGTCTCTGTGGACAAGCAATAGTCAACAGTGTTGCCACTGAGGGCCAACACTATGCAGGTTTTAATTCCAACCACAGACACAAGACAGATGATTTCACTGATAAGCACACCTTGAACCAACAAGCAGGGCACAAAGCAGCGAAAGCACAAGGTGTGTTCTTTGGCTGGAAGGAAAACCTGCAGACTCTCACGCCTCCATGGCAAATGCTTCTCTTTTCCTTTTGTAGGTCAACACTCCTATTGTGGAGAGCTCATTCCGTGGCCCATAATGATTTGTATTTATTCTTTTTTCATGAAATAGTCACACAAAAAAAAGCAGGCCACCCTCCTTGAAAATGTCAACAGGTGCTTGTCTGTGTTTCTCAGGGCAGCAGAGCTGAGAGCAGAGCGTGGCCAGGAAGCAGCAGCTCAGAGTGACAGTCTGGTGTCTCGGCTGTCAGAGGAGCTGAGCGTGCTCAGAGCAGAGCTGGACAACAAGACAGCAGTAGGCAAACGGTGATGCGTCTACCAGTGCTTTTGTTGCGGCATGTGATTTTGTATAAACATTTCATGTGACTGACAGCATGGACGCCACTGTGATTTTACTGGTTGCACTGCTGTAAATCAGACCTGCACGGCTGAATTTACATGTTAAAAGTGCATAGTTGAAAAGTCAGTGCAATATTTTTTCCATGTTCATCTATGTTCCATAATCCTGTCTATTACCTGTTATATTAAATGTTTTTTCTATAACCAATTTATTTTCACAACATGATAACTTTATGGTTTTAGTGCTCATCTACAACCTCATGTCTTGCAGGGCCGAGCAACAAAGGAATCAAGCCCTTCACAATGCAGAGAAACTCAAAGAAGCTTACAAAGAGTACAAAGCTACCATCTCCATTAAACTTAAGAAGGTGATCTCATTCAGGTGTCATCACCGAGTTCTTTACTGAATAACTGATTTGTTTCCTTTTTTTCACGGTGATGTCAAAATTGGTTCTATTTGTATTTTCAAGGTGATGGAGAGTGAGAGCAATCTAAAAGAGAGTCTTATTGAGTGTGACAGAGAAAAAGAGGTGTTGGAGATGAAGTGCACTGTGTTGGAGAGGGAGAAGGCAGATCAGAGCCAAACAATTAGGTACGTATGTGGGATTGACTGTCCACTGAGGCTTAACCTCTTATTCCTTACAGTCATGCATGTGTGATGATTTGTGTGAAGTTACTTTTCTTGCAGAGATCATACTCATGGCTGTGTGTATTGTTACTAATAAATAGGAGGATTTTTAATTCTCAGCAATCATGTCTTTTAACCCTTTGGCACATACCGGTTACTGCAGTGGACAGCTGTTTAAAGTAATTTTCTTCTAAATGCAATGGTTTCTATGGTGGAATTGCATATCAGCTGTTAGAATGCTCTCTGCTGCCCCCCCCTTGATGCATAATTCATGCATCAAAGGGTTAATGTTTGATTGTCTAGTTCTCAAAAATAACATGTATAATCCTTCATCTCCCTCCTCTTTTGCCCACCCAGCCAACTGAAGGAGGAGGCGAGGCAGGCAAACTCTTTGGCTGCAGACCGATCAGACCTCCAGGCTCAGCTCGAGGCGGCTGAACGACGGGCCTCACATTTGGAGAGGGAGCTAGGCGAGCGGGTTGCAGAGCGCAGGGAGCTGGCCTCTCTGCAAAGGGAGCTGAATGACCTGCGGGCCCTGACCCAGAGCCAGGAGCAAAGGGTGGCCCAGAGCCACAGAGAGGCTCAGCAGAGCAAGGCAGAGCTGGCCAGCCTGGAGGCCATACTGGCCCTGCTGCATCGCCAAGAGGTGGGGAGTCATGGACACACATGCGGACACATTTACTACGGTTTCATTCACATTGTCCTTTTTGTTAGCTTGTCACATGAGATTATTGTCACCGTCCCTTCCGCTGATTGGGCCAAGCATGTGCTGCATCTCTCGCTTATTTGTTTGCCAGTGTGACTGAATTATCTACGAAACCGCTGATTAAATTTTCACAAACATGGCCTAAAGTTACATGTTAAAACAAACGTGACATATTTATTATTGGTTGACTGTGAGGAGAACATCATTTGTAGGTGACAGCGTTTTCACACAGTTGCCTTGTTTTTTCTTGCAGGGTCCTGAGGGGCCACTGTGTGTCAGGCCCTGCATTGTGCCCCCTGTCAGCTGTTCAGGAGCAACACACCGACTGAAGTCACAGCCAGGTAATGCTGACCAACCTTAAGGGTGCTTCATGCAGCATAGTTGTTCAGCAAGCTTATAAACTGGGTCTAAACTTTCATTATTTATTTAGGTTTGCATTTATTTTTGGACATTTATTTTTGAATGCTCCAGCCCTCTTTACTTTTTTTGTCATTATTTTGCTCATTCATGTGCTGAATGCCTTCTTGAGAGGATTATTTAAACAGTAAGTGTGATTCACCGCGTTTTTGTTTTTGTTTTTGTTTTTGATGTGCACAAAAGTGTCTTCATCCAGTCAGCCCAGGTAAATTTGGAACCTGTACTCGAAGAGAGTATTAAAACCTCCAGAGAATGTCATAAATCATCAATCATATTTTGATGTTAATTATGTGCCAGTGCAATAAAGGACACTGAGTGCAGGTCCCATCCATGCTTTTGATCATTAGGTAATTTAAGCCACCTCTTTCCCTCCTTCTCTCTCCGACCTCCTCTCCCTCCCTCCAGGTGAAAACTACCAGCAGCTGCTGCCGGTGCTCCAGTCGATGGAGGCTGAGCGGACCAGGCAGAGCGGCCTGGTGCAGCGGCTGCAGGAGCGTCTGAGCAGAGCCCAGGAGGAGATCTCCTCCCTCCAGAGCTCCATGGCCCAGAGAGCCTCCCACTATCAGAGCCTTCACACGGAGCTGCTGGACAAAGTCAGCCAAGCTACTGACACAGAGAAGGAGGTGAGGAAGAGGATGGCTGGAGAAACATGAAACTACCTCTCTTCTGGCTGTTCTCATCTCCTCTTCCATCTTCCCACTTTTTCTTTTTGTTCTTCTGCAGATGACAGGAAAGTTGATAAAGAGTGCATGTTTATTTACAGTAACAGTCTAACAGTAACCATTTCAGTGACAGCTTTGTACTCCCCCCCTTTCCTCCTCCTTACCTGTCCTACTGCTTTGAGGATCATTAAAGAGTAATATTGAGGTATTAATAAGAAAATTTTTCCTCTTCTAATTTTTCCACCAAGCAGTGTAGCTCTTGAATAGGAGCTAAACATGATGGTTCCTAAGCAAAACATGGTAACTGGTAAGAGTGGGGATTTTTAGTCAGAGCACTGATGATCTGTTTAATAGTTTGCAGTAATGCGATTTCACAACTTTTAAAGTGTCCGAGTCTGTCATACTGTTATGCATGATGAATAATATTTCCCAAGTTGAAGTATCAATTATAAACTGTGTGTCAGTCTCACTGGCTGTTTCTCTGTCTCCATGCCACTTCAGCTGAAGAGGAAAAGTGCTCGTGTGACTGCGTTGGAGAAACAGTTACAGGAGAAAACCTCAGCCTACAGTCAGGCGGCACTAAAAAACACAGAGCTGGAGCAACAGCTGATGGTATAACACACACATACAGACACACACATATTTCTGCCACATTTTATTATGCACAGTGTCTGTGGATTCCATTTTCACTGGGTTTTTTTTCCACTGTGCTGCTGCCAAGTTGCTGTTTGAGGGCAATTCAGGCAAATTCACAGACACTTCACTCATTTATACCTGTGTGCTGTCATATATCATCAGGGTTTACAGTACACGAGAGAACCATTTCCATAAATCATCATGTCTGTTATTTTACTGAGCAGTATCAATAAAAAAGGTTATTTTTCTTTTGAGAAAACTGGAGTTTAGCTCTTCTCTGTTGGACTTCTCATATTTAGAGAGAGCTGTTCTGTATTCTTCCTTTGACAACTCAAGTCAGGATAGTTTTCTAGTAAACTGTGTGTGTGTGTGTGTGTGTGTGTGTGTGTGTGTGTGTGTGTGTGTGTGTGTGTGCGCCACCGCAAGTGACTTCATATTGTCACAAAGTGCTTGCAGACAACTGCTGTTTTTCTGGCAGGCCTACATCTGTGTTATGTAGGGCCTAATGGTTGTGCTGGTTTAAAGGCTATTTGTTCTCCAGTAATGAGTCTATTCATTACTGGTCTATTCATCAGTCAGTTCTGATCCTGAAATTGTCCCAAAGTGTTTGCAGACAACTGTAATTTTACTGCTAGGCGTACATGTTTGTTACGTGGTTTAAAGCCTATTTATACCACGAAATTGTTAGAAAACATGTTAATAATGTATTTGATAAATCAAACTTTTTCCCAAAAAGTTTGTTAAGTTTTTTATGCATTTTTCAATTATCTGAAATTTCAATCCAAAACACCTTAATTTTTGAGGGGTTTGGATAATCAAGGTTCTGCTGTGCTTATTTTGAAATGGCATTTCAGCTATGATAGGTACTTTGCCATGTTTTGTCAGCTAAACTGGGGAAAAATTAGTTTTAACTAAACACAGACAACTTCCATAATTTGCAGGGCTGTTTATTCTAACAAAATAACAAATATAACTAATAAACAAACAACGGACGCTTACATGGCTGCACTGTTTGCTCACCCTAGTGAGCTCACTTGTATGCGTTCATGCACCCATACACCACTCGGTGTAAAAGAAAAAAAATATTACAACAAATAAGCAAATTAATCCGTACATATATGATGGCTGCTACAGACTGAAAATGTCTACTAATTATTTTTTGTATGCTGTTTGTTAATCTTGCTCCTGTTGTAAATTCCCTGACTCTGATCACAGGAGAAGACCAGCACTCTTCAGCATTACCAGTCACTGATGAGCAAGAAGCAAAGAGAGCACCAGCAGTCTTTGGAAAAGTGCAAAAAATCACAAACTCAACAAAACACCGAGCAGCAGCACAGAATAGAAGTGGTAATCTACGTTTCTCCCGGTCCCTCTCTTTCCTCTATACCACTGGGCGACTGTCATTCTCCACCATGTCCTTCTTCCTGCTCATTTAATTGTATTAAACAAAAATTTTCAGGATCAGCTGCAAACCACAATGGATAGCACTGAAGTGTGATTTTAATTTAGAATCGAGAGAAAAGTTGTGTGTTAACTTACTGGGACGATGTTTCAGGCAGTTCAGGTCATCAGACAGGCACTGCCAGCTTTTAGAAGCTGCAAACACAGAGAAGCTTTTCAAGCAAGGTAATTAGCTCAAAAGTAACATCATGTCATATGTTTTGCAGTTGCAGCTGTCTGTGGAGCAGTCCCAGTGTCGCGTGCTGGAGCTGCAGCAGGAGCTGAGCTCAGCGCAGAGGGAAGGAGAGGAGGCACTGAACAGAGCTCTTCTTCTGCAAACCTCCCTGGACCAGCTCACACAGGTCAGGACACACACACACCATGCAGATCCGTGAACTACACACTTTCTCCCGCTTACCTCGGTCAAGCACAGGAACCATTTGAGACCTCAGAAATTGGCTTTGAACTGTCGTGTCATCACAACTTGATCAAGTGATTTATCATAGTTTTATATCAGTTAATGAGCATGTTTGATTTTTTTTTCCCTTCTGAACAATCAAAATAGATTCATTATCTCAATGATGTGTTGACTTTTTTTAAAAGCTCCAGTTCAATGACAATTGCATTTCCCACTCACACGGTATTAAGAAAGAGCATGTTAATCTAAATTTATTCAGTATAACTGTTATGGCTGTCAACATTTCAGTGTTGTCCTTTAAAAAATATCCTTCTCGATGTCAACAGAATTTTTAGATATTAGATAAGTTATAGATATCTAATTTACTTCTATATAAATCTTTATTAATCATTCATACGTTCAGTATAAAGAAAATAACAACCTAGTCAACTGTATGTGTAACCACTGAAGTTGCCACATAACCATGTAGTACATGATGTAATATAGCAACATGATCTAATATAGTAATAATTTAGTTATTTTCAATTTCTCTATTCTCTCTTTGTCTTGAACATGCTTATTTTTATTGTTATTATTTTTTTTTTTATTCAGTTTTATTTTTTTTTTTTTTAAATCAGACATCAAGTAACACAGACAAGCTGGTAATTAGACTGAGTCAGTAAGACAGAAACTGAGGTGGAAGAAGGGAGAGAAAAAGACATGCTATTTACAGTGGAAGATGGCATGACGGCAGTGAAGCGTTTTATGATTTTCCAAAATGGACGTTGCTAAGTCTGTCAACACCCTCATGCGCTTGTGTTGAGGAAAAAGACAAATCTGTAATTGCTTTTTCTTACTAGATTAAAATCTTACAGTGGATCTTTATGTTTTCTACAATACTCCTGTGGATTATTATCTAACAATTTTCAGTCCCTTTTCTGTCAAATTGGTCCTAATTCTAATCCCAGCTCCCACTATCATTGAGTTTTGTGTTGTGTTAGATAACTAAAAACCTTGTGCAGTGGGGGCACATTGGAATTAGTGGCACTACATGATCATTTTTTCCACTGGAAAAAAATGTGGTGTAATGCTGTGTTTTTGAGGGGTAAGAAGCTATTTACAGATTGCAGTAATTGCTCAGAGCTG
Source organism: Myripristis murdjan (assembly GCF_902150065.1). Lineage (NCBI taxonomy): Eukaryota > Metazoa > Chordata > Actinopteri > Holocentriformes > Holocentridae > Myripristis > Myripristis murdjan. The sequence goes on from NC_043996.1 coordinate 14,420,648, forward strand.
ATGCTGGTTTACCACGCTTGACTTCTTTTAAGAGTGAGGTCAACTGAGGATAAATCGAATCCATCGCTTTGCTCGGTGGAAGTCTGTACAAAACTGGAGCTCTGTGAATAATTGCAGGGTAAACAGTGGTAGTATATGACCAGACCACATATCATAAACAATAACATGGCTAAAGATGAACAGCAAAAATGACTTGCATTTGCTTGGAAAATGAATGCAGCCAGTAGAATCAAAGCAATCACATTACTGTCAGTCCATCACATGAAAGTAGCTTCCCAGTTAAACTAGGGAAGAACCAATACACATTAGCTTTATATTGCTATGGTCATTTTTAAAAAGTGTATCATTTGTTTTCAGGAGAAAGACGCCGAAGAGAGACTCAACGAGGAGATGCTACAGAGTTTCAAAGAGCAGGCGGCCCAGTCTGCAGCCCAGGTTGGTGTGAAGTAACCTGAGCTCATATATAAATAACTATTCTGCTTTATCACTGGGGTGAGGGGGGTGTATCTGTCATCTGTGACTTCTGTCTGTGCATTAGGTGCATGAGTTGCAGTCGTCCCTGTCAGCGTGTAGAGAAGAACTGAGCTCCTACCTGCAGCAGATGGAGGAGATGAAGGAGAAATATGAGAGTGAGCTGCAGAAGACGACCAGCAAGGTATAGCAAGTACTACTTTTGCAACAGTGAGACTTGATTTTTCTGTGTTTCCTGACATCTTTTTGGATTCAAATGTGTCAGTAAGAGTTGAGCGCGTGGAAAATGAGTCACTTGTAATGAACATGTGTTTGACCTTTTCTAAGGAAAGGGTTAGAATCCTCAGGCTAATCTCCTCACTTCTGATTTCTCGCTCCACAGGTGTCCTCTCTGCAGGAGAAGCTCCACAGCGCCAGGCTGGTTTGCCAGAACTCCAGCGAGCAGAACCTGCAGCTCCAGGTTTCTCTCCAGCAGCAGCAGACCATGCTGACCGAGAGCACGGGCCGCATCGCCGAGCTGGAGGAGAGCCAGAGTCTTCTGCAGAGACAGGTACATCAGAGGGAATTCTGTTTTTTTTTTTTTTGTTTTTTTGTTTTTTTGTCCTTGAAAACTTGAAAATGTCTTTCTGAAAATGTATAAAATGTCACAGAAAACTTTTGGATTGTTGTTTGCTTTCCAAAATCCAAAATGGTAACCTTTCCCCCCAGCTTTACCTATTATCTCTAGCTATCCTGAATTGTTAGCCCTCAGAAATAAATGGAAGACTTGTGTCTGTGCAATGTCTTAGTTTTACTTTGCTTTTTATGATTAGTATTATGCAGACTTTTCTTCAGAGGCAGTAAACAAATACATACAGTAAATCAGTGCAATCTAATTACGGACAACATGAACACTGAAAAAAAAAAAAAAAAAAAAAAAAAACAGACTTTGCATTATAATTACACCGTGGGACTCCAAATTATATGCCTAAAGACAATCCCTATTACCCATTCCAGGCAGGGAAGTCATTACAGTCAAGAACTATGCTCTCTCTATGGCTGTATCAGAAATATAAATGACATGTGCTGTTCATATTCACTTTTACACCTTTTAAATACTGCGCTTCTTCAGCATGAACCTTTTCCACACTCTGGCCTGCCAAGAGGAAGGTCTCATGGTAATTCTGTAATGTCTCACTTAATGTGTACAAAGAGATTTTCCATGTCTTACAGCAGAAGCAAAGTTTAGCACTAGTCAGCTGAGCAACAAGAGTCAGCAATCGCATATCCAGTTACCGAACTGTGCAAGAGCTTTATTTGATGATGATGTGGTATGCACACTTCATAGACTCTGAGGAGAGACAGTATTTTGGCTTTTTGGTCATTTTTTGATATATGCTGCACATACTAAGGGCTTGGTTGAAATACGAATCAGCGCTTGTGGAAAATACCTTTGAGCTTGTGGTTCTGTTTAAATAGCTCACCACATTTTAGGTGGCAGTGTTTGTACTTTCTGCACTTTCTGTGTCGCTCTCAAACACAAACAAAGCACAATGATGTCCATTCACTGGACGGAGTCGCAGAGACATGCTGATTTGGTGCCAGCCTCTCTGTACATAAAGATCTGTGCTGGGTAACAGCCTGGAGAGCAGATGACGTGTCTGAGGATGGATTGTCTAGAGGACTTCATCATTTTCTGTTTAGGAATTTGAAGCAGGCCATTTGTAGTAAAGTTTCACGATCAGGCTTCTCGATAGGCTAGAGCTGATGTGATGTCATCCTGTCCATCAGTTGTCCATTTTTGTGATCTATTGCCATTTTTATTGAATTAACTACACTGGTTCTAAGGAAATGTGTGTCACCTTTATAAACTGGGGCTTTGCTTTTTGGTTCACTTGGCCGAGAATAATTAGTGTAGAAGAGCTTCTGTCTGAGAATTTTAGCAGTATTTAATTATTTTGCAAACCATTTTTGCAAACCACCATTTTAATTTCTATTTTAGCAAGAAGTTTTCCTAAATTTCCCAATTAAAAAAAACAAACAAACTTGAAATTCTGCAAAATCCTTTCATTTGCCAAATATTCATTCAGCTGGACTGTTTATATTGTGATATAAAGTTTTGGCAATATGAGTACACAAACTGCAGGAGCCTTTCCTCAGTGCCCTCCTTCTTCTTTCCCTACTTATAAAGAAAATAATGCATGAGATGGATGACTTGCTTGCTTAATTTAACGATTGGTACGTCTCCCTAGGTGTCCGGTCTGGAGCAGCAGCTGGAGCGGGCCCGGGCCTCCCTGCAGGAGGAGGTGAGGAGCAGAAAGAGTGAGGCTGAGGAGAGAGACAGGGACCTGCAGGAGATGAACCGGCAGAACACACAACTCTCCGAGTCTGTCACGTAAGAACAGAAAGTCCCACACTGAGCCTTTCATACCAAAGAGCAGAGGAGACAGAACCAGAGGCATTGCTGTGATTAAGGAGCGCATCTTTATTTGTTCCTCAGCTTTGATAATGACATATGAGTGGGATTTGAAGGGTGTGGGAGTACATGTTTTGTTGATTGCTGATAGTCCGATCCCACTGGGGGGAAGTGACAGCACAAGAAGATGTCAACAAATGCAGGGAAATAGTAATGAAACAATGTATTATTTAAGGTGATATAATGTTTACCTTTTTGTTGCAAGTTATTTGGGTTATGCTTGTACAAAGCATTCTCATCAGTGCTCCTAGCACATTATTATTTTCTCACCCTCATGTTAGTCAAAACACTGAAATTCCTCTGTCCATGTTAGACACAGTGAATTTGCTCGTTCTGTCCCGTATCAGCCTTTTGTAGAAGTTCCAGTTAGAGGTGTCATTCATTTTCTGCATAGTTGGCTGTGCAGTGCAATGCTGGTAGTGCAGCAGATTTCTCAGAGCTGGTTTGGTGACATCGGCCTCACACTTCTGTTAGTCCACGGCTGTAGAGGTTCTAAAAATGGCAAGAAATTTTTCCCCCGCAGGCAAGCAGAGTGGCTGTGTTGGTCTTTATGTCCGCCTGTCCGTCTGCTCAACACTTTCAGGCAACATTTCTCAAAACATATGCAGTGGATTGCCAGGAAATGTGTTGAGTACATTCATGCTCCACAGAGGATGAATCCTCTCGATTCTGATGACCCCATGATCTTTCCTGTAGCACCACCCTTCAGTCTAAAATGTCAGCTTTTACACCAGATACCATTAAATATAATCAGTTCATTGACATGACCTTTATAGTGTTTATTCATTCTCTAAAGATTTTTTTTTTATCATTGTGAACTCGTTACCTTTTCTCTAGTATCACGTTTTGTCCAAAATTGTAAAAATCTATAAGGCAGCTTGCCATGAAATCTAAGCACATTCATGCCAGCGACTACCAGAACAAGCAGCCCGTCTACTTTGCTGACCTCATCCTCATGCAAGTCCTTTTGACTTGCATGAGGATGAGTAGATAATGATGAGTAGAAAATGAAATTTTAATTTTTGAATGAACTGTTTTGTTACTGTCAAATATTTTGAGGATACCTTGATTCAAGTTTTTTCAATATTTCTAACTACTGACCTGATGTTTATGCAGTGTTTGCTCTTGTAACTTATAATCTGTTTAGTTTTAGACCGTATTCTGCTGGAACTTAATTTATTTTAATGCAGTTTGGGCTCTTCACTTACCGACTATTTACAGATGGAGGATTTAAGCAAGTTTCTTCTCTCCTTATCGTGCACAGAAGAGCAACACCCTGTGGGGTAGACTGCGACAGTCTTATGACTGCACCACATCCTAACCCCTTTTTCTCTGGGCGTGAGTGTTTGCCCATGCCCCTCAGCTTGCATGACCCTCCCCTCCACCCCTCATGATTGCTTGATTTTATATATAGGAATCTCACTTCTCTGAAACTAGATTGTATCTAGGCATGAGTTTGGGGTGGCTTCACTCTGTTGGGCTCTTGGTCTTCTCCGTTTTGGTTTGTAAATGGTTCAGAATAGGCAAGTTGTGCCGTCAAAAGGCATTTTTGCCTGGCTTCGTTTCGTTTCTCTAATTGTTCTGCAGGCTTTTTCTTTTTTGCAAGTACTGCGGCAACAAATCTTTAAGACTTCAATGGGAGGCATTTTCTCAGTAAGGTGGGGAAATGGAAATTGTGTGTCTCTGTGTGTGTCTCTGTGTGTGTGGCTATACATGTTGCATGCTCCCATCTCCACCAACTCTCGTGCTAATTAATGGTATTTGCTTGAACTTTGCTTCTCTGTAACATTATTTTGTTGTTATGTTTTGCTCATAATGAACGTGAAGAGATTTGAAACTCAGAGAACATGTATTTACCTGTTTGTATTCATCTGTGTTCTTTTCAGATTTATTTTCCAGCAGTACGTCTTCCCCTTATAGCTCACCGACTATAAACATCTGTTTTGTTCCTTTCATTTAGTGGCACTGTGTAATCATAGTGATTATTGTTATCGTCCTTATATATCTCTGTTTCTCTGTCGGTGTGTGTTGCAGACACATGACGTCAGAGGCAAGCAAGCGCCGTGGCGAGCTGTTGTCCAAGGATTCAGAGATGCAGCTTCTGAGGAAGGAATCCATCTTCAAGACCTCAGAGATCAGCCGCTTGGAGGAGAGCCTGCAGCACACCCAGAGCCTGCTCGACAAAAAGAGCGACATGGGTATGACACATAATTTTCACTGGAATACGTCAGACAGGAAAGTTTTGTGAACTATCAGAAAAGAGGACGTTTGGAAATCTGTCTGTGTTCTGGAGAAACTGAAGCAATTATTTTTAATATGTTACAAGTGAAACTCTAAGAGTAGGAGATTTTAAATATAATTTGTTTATTTATTTCAAGAGAACATTCAGTTGAAGTCAGATTTGAGCAAACATTGTAGAGTGTCCTATCTCATTCTTATGATCGCTTCAGCAGTTATGATGAGGCTCGGTGTGGCTGTCTTGGCTGCACTTCATTCACAGATCTTGTTTTGAAATTTGTCAACTTAAGATTTCACATTTAAGACTCCACTCTGCCACTCCCTGTATCTTCTCCTTCACTCTCTCTCTCTCTCATGCATTTCTCTCTCTTATGTTTTGTCACTCCTCCCAGTGGTGGATCTGGAAGAAAAGCTCCATCGCAGTGATGCCGACCGGCGCATCTCTATTGACCGTGTCCACCTTCTGGAAGGGCAGCTTCACGCTGTGCGCGGAGAGCTGACCGACACGATGGAGCAGCTACAGGAACTTAAGGATGTTCTGCAGAGAACCCAGACCATTGCAGATGAGCGCAAGGCCTCAGTGGAAAAACTGACTGTCGAACTTAGGTGAGGACATGCCCGTGTTCATACATAGAGAGACGTGGGAAGCTTCAAATGGAGAAAATGTCCATGTGGCAAAGATGAGGTCCACAGCTGTGCCTGACTCACTATGCCCATATTGTGCACATGTATCTAACACACAAATGGTTATACTCATTCACACATGGACTTCTTTTGTGAAACACACACATGCACACACACACAATCATCAGCACCAAAGATCATGTTGAATGTCATGGCTGATCCTTACTTCCTGTGAACTGTGTCTCTGAAAGAACGGCTTTCCTCCCCAACATGATGGAATAATGCTTTCGTACTTTACAAGATCTTGATTTTATTTTGCTGTTTTTTAACCATATGCTTCTTGCGTCATTCTGTTTTCAGTATTTATTGAGGGAATCCATTGTTATGCACTAATGTAATAATTTAAATGTATGTTTAATGTTGGATTAAGCTTCTCATCATTCTCATCATTATTCAAATCAGATCATTTTCTGTAACCGGTGTAATTTGTTGTGCCTCATTTTGAAGTATTGTGGTACCTATCTTGCTGTTGTTTGTGTTGTCATATTTTCGTATTTTAAAACCTGCTGACATTATGTGCGAGTAAGTCACACACAGTGTGTAACACGCTGTGGACGACTACAGTACACCAAGCACCCAAGGGGATTCATGCTCATTAATGATTGAATACACTTCCTGTCTAAGTGAAACAGAATAAGATGGTATTTTACACACATCACCTCCATCATTAGTCACACCATTAGTTCCTGTTATGCCCTGTGTGCATTGTGTCTGACAGCACAATGCACACAGGGCTTATTAGCACAAATGCGTCAGATGGTGGATACAGAAAATCACTTTTGATGAACGACTGTTGCCATGAGCTAGATTAGTGATAACACCTTTCCACATATGTTTCACATTAAAGGCAGGACTACGCAAATGAGAGATATAATATGAATTACTTAAACAAGTTAGAGTCAACTCTCTGTCACACTTCACATCCAAAATCAGTCCCAAAGTTTTACCAAAAGCACCTCAAAACACCAAGGGCCTTGCAGAATCGAATCCCAAACACAATCGTCACCACTGGTTCAGCTACAGAGGAGCACTTCAGATCTTCTGTTCGTATTATGTGATCGTATTGCAGTATTTTTCCAAATACTAATTAAATAAGAGAGATAATTTACTTGTGTTGCTCAATATGCATGCATGTGTGTGTGGCTTCACAGGGAGAGCAAAAGGGAGTTGGAGGAGAGAAGTCATGAGGTCCTAGACATGGACAATGCGTTGAAGGAAAGACAGGGGGAGCTCCAGCAGAGAGCAAAGCTGGTACAAAACACACACACACACACACACACACACACACACACACACACACACACACGTATACATTTGTATGCTTACTGAGCTGGATGAATACCTTCTCCCCTCATTTTCACTCCTCCTCTTCGTCCTTCTTCCTCATTTTCATCCTCAGCTGGGTCAGCTGGATGTGGCGATCAGAGACCACAAGCAGGAGATGGACAGGAAGGTGGAGTCTCTGCAGCAGAGCCTGGAGGCCAGAGAGAAAGAGCTGAGAGACACACGGAGGGAGCTCAGAGACCGAGACATGAAGGTTAGGATGAGTCTGAACTCTGTCACCAATGGAGGGAAAGGCCCAGTAAATGTCTTTGAGCTCATCTGAGATGGCTGTAAAAGAATTTAAATATATAAGTGTTGGAAAGGAGCAGCGTTTCATGAGTTGAGCCTGTATGTGTGACCCGGAAAGTTGGAAAAGAGGAGATGGAAAGGCCATAAATTAGTCTTATGAGCTCCAAACCTATGATTGTTTCTGTCTTCACTGTATGATTGTGGAGATATATATATGTGTGTGTGTATATATATATATATATATATATATGAAATATATAGACGAGTATAGAGACCATCTTCTCCCTCGGTCATCTACATCAACAGCCTCCCTTTAGTAAATTACACTTAGATGAATTGCCCCGTGAAAGCAGATTTTACGGACCTTGAGTACAGTGTATTGACATTATACCCCACCAGTCAAGGTAACAGTATCCCAGGCCTTATCTATTCTAATATTGACGTGGAACCACAGCTGAGCCATGCAGCTCCTTGTATTTTTCCACTTTGGTAATTAACTTTATTTTGTCCTTCTCTCACCCATCAAAGAACATTCTAGTCGACAAAGAATATACTAAATGTGTGCTTTGTGTGATATTTTGTGCTAATTTCAACTATGCTTATTATTGTGATAATTCAAAGGTGTGTGTGTGTGTGTGTGTGTGTGTGTGTGTGTGTGTGTGTGTGTGTGTGTGTGTGTGTGTGTGTGTGTGTTAGGACTCCCAGGAGCTGCATGTGTGCCAGGAGAAACTTCAGAGTGTGTTTCAGGAGCTTCAGGAAACCCAGTCTCACTGTAAGGCTCTGGCCCGAGAGCTGGACGCCATAAAGCTACAGACGAAGGACAAGGTGGGGGTCAAAGCAGAGTTTTATTTATTATTATCTCAGTCATTTAGCTTACAGTTTGGTTGCAGAGGTTAACTTAATTTTATGTGTCTAGTTTTTGTTTTTTTATTGAAGAAAGAATAAAGAGGAAAGAAAACCGACAAGTTTGAAATAATTTCACTTATTTTCAATACGAACTTGTTAGAAGAATTTCCTTGAATCAAGTGTCACATTCCTTGTGCAATCAGTGTTATTCTGCCTTGTTTAAAGATATTTACAACTGATTTTAGAAATTCCCTGGGACAAGTGAAGCTCCACCAGCTGTGTGGTGTTTTCTCATACCACTGACATAATTTGTCCCATGTTTTCTTTTTTTCTTTTTTTCTTTTTTTTTTAAATTCACATTAAAGCTACTTATGAGGAAGAGTGGCTTACTGTGTGGTTCACATCTTTTGCACTACCACTACCGGTGATTTGTCCATGTTAGTAACATATGGTGACAGACGTCATGTATGTTTTATGTTGTGTTTATGTGTCTGTGTCCATGTCCCCGTTTCTGTGTGTGTGTGTGTGTGTGTGTGTGTGCCCGTGTGTGCGTGTGTGTGTGTGCCTGCAGGAGGCTCAGCTACATGGTGTGGAGGAGGAGCTGGCTATGAAGGAGGCGTTCTGGCTTCAGTCTGAGGACAGACTCCAGAGCACCGTCGCCTCCTTACAGAGGGAGCTGGAGCTGGAGAGGGAGCAGCACAGCCAGGAGGTACAGCAGCTACTGCCATCAGCTCTCTAGACATGTACACTGCATGAATCAGACTGAATGAATGTCATGTTGCTGTGACAACAATGTGGAAATCCTGCAACCGCAAGACCAGATTTTTGTTTGTTTGTTTGTTTGTTTTTGGTTTGGGGACTAAATTGCAATGAATGAAAGAATGCATGAATGAATTTTATTCCCATGTCTTGTCAATGACCCATCCCATACACGATCGTAAGACAAAAAACTATTTTTTTTTTCAGTCTTTGTCTTTTGGATTGGACTCCGTTTTCTCTTCTTCTTTTTTTCACAAACCAAAAGCATTTCTGTCAGTTCCTTATTATTTAGGTTTCTGTCTTCATCACCATCACTCCCACACACCTGTTAACTTTGACCCTGTTTAACCTCTCCTCTCTCCTGCTCTCTCACCCGTTGCCATCATTTCTTATCTTGTCCCTACTGTGTCCTGCTGCTGCCTTTGTCCTTGTCAAAGTGCTTCAAAGGCAGGTGGATTATCTTTTTGTAGCATATCCTCTTTGAACCAAGCAATGAGAGCAACTGTGTGAGCAAACATTCACCCTGCTGAAGTGTCCTTGAGCAAGACGCCTTAGGAGTCTTGTTCAGTAGCTGACTTTGCTCTCTAACTTCTGTGGAGTTGGCGACGGACAAGGGAATTTCCCTACATGGATCCAGAAAGTATCACATTATTGTCATCTTCCCTCTGCCTCCTGACTCTTACTCTTCCCTCCCCCAGCTGGCGTCGCTGCAGCAGACCCGAGGCCAGCTGCTCAAAGTCTCTGAGCAGATCTCCTCCACCATGCGCTCCTCTCAGGAGCAGCTCACGGCAAAACTCCAGCAGAGCCAAACCCAGCTGGACCAGGCCAGGGCCTCTTGTGACCAGACCAAAGCCCAGGCTTCGCAACTGCAGTCCCAGCTAGACCAAACCATGGCCCACCTGGACGAAACCAAGACAGAGCTGGACCACACCCGGACCCAAGCCAGTCACCTCCAAACCCAGTTAGACCAGAGCCAGAGCCAGCTCGTCCAGAGCAGGACCCAGCTGGACCAGAGCAGGATGCTGTACGAAAAGGCCAGGACCCAGAACGGGCATCTGCAAGACCAGCTGGAGCAGCTCAGGACCCAGTTAAACCAAACCAGATCCCAGGCTGCCCAGCTCCAGACTCAGCTCCAAGCCTCCGAGAAGGCCGCAGAGACGTCCAACGAGACCCTGCTCATCAAGGTGGAGTTGGGAATAAAACCTGTAATGTGCAGTGTGAGCTCAAATTGCTCTTTTCAAGTATATTGTTGTGCAGAAACTTGGCTCCAGCTAATATTACTTTCACTCAATTTGTCAATTTATCTTTCCATTTTAAATAACTGGTGAATCATTTAGTCTGTAAATTGTCAAAAATAATCGAAGTCAAATGCTCACATGAAGTTAACTTCTCCCAGAATGAATGTTGTCTTGCTTGACTTGCTTCTTTAGTTTGACCAAGAATTTTATAGCGTTATGACTGGAGAAAAGAAAACAAATCTTATCTTAGTGCAGCTGTGATCACCAAATATTTGACATTTTTACGAGATGAGTGACTAGAGAGATCAATTGATTATTTAAATAAGAGTTTATTGATTTTCAATCTTAGACTTTTCTGTTGATCAACGCTATGAATAATAAACAAACAACTCTACGTGATGAAAGTTAGTATTTATATCCCCAAAAACACTACTATCGCCTGTGGCTGTGAATGTGCTAACTCCAATTGTTTTTATTTCAATATTTTCATATTTATTGTGAAAGTTCATGACCCCTAGTGAAAACATCCTATTGATTTTGGTGACCCTATGACCTTTTTTCTTGTGCCACCATCAGACCATTTTGTGACCATGATAATGGTGGCACTAATATTTCCAAACTGCAAAAGAAGTTGTGCTATTTGCTTTCCACTGTGGGATAGATCAGGAGGACAGAGTCATCAGATTACTGGGAGCAGCCAATTTAATACATTAACCGATTGGTTTTCCAAAATGTGGAACCAAAGTCACAGGTTTACTTGAGGATTCAGGTGGTTTGGGTGACACACACCAGCAGCATGTCTGGTTAAATACTCTGCCCTCCTTGCAGGAGTCTGAGGTGACCCGTCTCCAGGCCAGGATCTCCAGTCTGGAGAGAGCCGCTGACCGTCACCACTCCACCACGCCCACTGGCCATCTGCCTCCGTACACACACACACTTTCCCTCTCTGCCCCGCACACACACACACACTCCATTACTCGCTCCCCCAAACACCCTGAACCCACCATCCACTCTCCCACACACACTCACACATCTCACCTCCGCTCCCCAACACACTCGCACGCACACTCTTGCTCTTCACCAACAGCTCAGGCACACCACCCTTGCCCACCCCCTCTCCCCGTCTCAGCCCCTCACCTGACGAGCCAGACCCATGAGTGGCTGCAGACCAGCAGCGCCGACTCTTCCTTGGATCTGCCCCCGAGCCTGAAGGCCACGCTGAGGGAGGCTCTGAACCAGCAGCCGTGGGAGTCGTCCTCCGTGTCGATCTCGCCCTTCCCGGACACAGCGGACCACAGCTGGCAGGGCCTGAGCGCCATGGAGGCCACAGCAGCCACCGACCTCTCCTTCAACCCGCTCACCTACATGGTGGACAAACCTGAGGGCCAGAGGGGGCAGGGGGACGACTGGGAGGCTGCTTCTGGGCAGGAGGGAGGCGGGGAGCTCACAGGAGATCCGAGGAGGGAGGCGGTCTACCGGCTGGGGGGAGAGGAGGAGGAGCAGAACGAGCTGGATGTGCACTCTCTGACAGGGATGCTGAGGTTTGTAAACCAGACGCTGGCCATGCAGGAGGACACGTCCTTATGGAGCTCGGCAGGGCCGTCACAGAGCGGACACGACCTCGCACTGCAGGTAACAGCCTCAGTCAGGAAGTAAGGCCACAGTGCACTCTTCAAAACCACTCTTCAACTTACTTTTATAATCTTGCATTTTGTTCATTGTTTTGCTCTGTTTTTTATTTTGTTTATTTAATCTATTTTTTCTATCTCTTTTGCTTTGAAAGCTGTAATACAAATAAAATTATTATTGTTGTTGTTGTTATTACATCAATAATCAAGAGCTATAGTCTTACTATTAAACTCTAAGAAGAGAGAGCAAAGTGTATAATCACTTAATGAATTAGTGAAATTCCCAGTGTCTAAAAATACTCTTTTCTTCTTCTTCTTCTTTTGCTACTTCTTCTTCTCCTTCTTCTCTTTGCATAAGACCTCTGATTACATATGAGTATTCTTCCTGTCAAATCCTGAGTCTTACACAAAGCAGACCTTCGTTTGACAGAGTTGGTTTGGTTTGAATTGGTTTGACAGATGATTCCAGCTGATTTTAATGTCAAGTCTGTTTTGGGTTTTTTTTTTCACTCAATTTTACCATTTTTGGATGATCTCATGGAGGAGGTCATGGCATCAGAGAGGGTTTTTGCTGAGAACATAGTTTTGTTCCCATGTTGTGTCTCTGATCCATGTTTCTGTTTCATTTTTAGTGTAACCCTAAAAAGACATGAAGCTGTGAGGCTCCCGCAGGGATCCACAAAGGAGAGGAGATCGGAGGTTTCTCAGGCTGTTTACAATGCCCTCATCTCTTTGTGACTGTGTGTGTGTGTGTGTGTGTGTGTGTGTGTGTGTGTGTGTGTGTGTGTGTGTGTGTGTGTGTGTGTGTGTGTGTGTGCATTTTATGGTCTACATTTGTTAACATTCCACATTAAATGTTTCCATTTGGAGTGTGTTGTCTGTCAGGGAATGGATTTTTTTTATCAGCTAATCACTACTTCATGAGGCCGCTAGTCTTAACTGATCTACTGTGACATTTTTGTGCTGTTTTTATTTAAATGTGGCATTTTATATTGTAGCCTATTCTTCCCAGTATTCATATATTTTGTACAGAATTTTAGATAAACAAAGTGAATATTTAATAGAATAAAATATGTTTTTTATATGAGTCTTTTGCTTTTTCTTTGCATATGCTGTGCAGTTTCTACCACTGTGGTTCTTACTAATTCTCCAGTGGAACATCTGCTCTGATGTTCTTGTGTTGCCGAGGACTGTGGAGTCGTGTTACCAGAACAACGGGCAGTTTTCCTCTCTGAGAGAGGAATTTGTGGCTCTGGAGCGGGTTGTAATTGATCCAATACAGAGTCATGCTGGCTGCATTAGGTTTGGCACACTGATGTGGTTTACATAACAATAACATCGTAAAGGTGCAGCGGATACTTTTTACTCATCAGACCCAGAGATAGTGCTACAGATGTTCTTTAAGAAGGACTTCATGATGAATGTGTGTGGATGCATGGACATAAAAGCATTTTGCACTCAATTTGATTGCTTTAAAATCTAAGAAGAGAAGAGAAACACATTTTCAAATCCTGTGCCATTCATGTTTTCTTTTTCTTGAATAGCATTACAGCTTTTAGAAAGTGATATGTATGCATGTGTTTTCTGGTCATTTTTATATAATTTCACACATATAACACCACACTCAGGAGAGGAACTAAGGACAGCACTCCTCTGCCATGACACCCACTGTGACTGTGACTAAATTATGCCATACTATCGCCTCTCCATGACCCCAGTTCATGTCACCGCATCTGACAAAAACAGCATGAAAATAATAATTCACTTATTCCAATATCCAATCCAGTTTTTTTTCTGCAGCTCAGTCCCAGCTGGTGAGTTCCAGTTGCAGGACTAATATAAATAATTCTGACCGGCAGGCAGTATTCTGGCTGGAGGCTGAAACCAGAGTGATCGGTTCATATTTACTCTCACTACAGGCTTCAGTGGTTATTGGAGAATGACGACTTACTCGCTTTGTGTGTGTGTGTGTGTGTGTGTGTGTGTGTGTGTGTGTGTGTGTGTGTGTGTGTGTGTGTGTGTGTCTGTGTCATAGAAAGAACATAGGGGGGTGTGTTTATGTGTGCTTGTGTTGACACATGAGACAAAGACTGCGGCACATCATGTCGGGGTGGGAGGTGCTCGTCTAAAATGAAGGCTGCACAAAGTTAGAACCGACCTTTCCGAGCTGCTGTGACAACTCTTGGTTGTAATTTTAAAAAATGTCATACTTTTTTTTACTTTTTACAAAATGCAGTTTGGAGTCTTTAGGCCTTTTCATTTAGATGTCCATCCTTCAGTCGCTCTCAAACAGGCCTTTTCTTTCTTTTCTCCTTTCTTCTGTTGAGTATTTATGTTCTCAGTAAAGAGGATGTGGTTTTTTTTTTTTGGTTCTGTTGCATGCCATGTAGCTGCTAAAGATCCTCTCTGTAAGTCCCTGAAAGTTACTCAATCTGGATAGCTCTGATACATCCACTTTCTGATAATCGTATTTTCCTCTCAACTTCTGCTGGACTGCATGTAGAGGTTTCAGCATATTCTAATGAAAATCAATTTAATTATTGGGCATCCTGGTGGCTCACTTGGTGGAGCCTGTACCCCGTTTTAAGGCTAAGTTCTCACCGCCCCACCCTGGGTTGGTTACAGCCTTAGCCGTTTGCTGCTTGTCCTGCCCCCTCTGTGCACTGCCTTACTTTGCTTTTTCTACTTTAATTATCAACATATAGCAAAATGCCCAAAAATAATCTTACCAAGAAATGAAGAAATCAAAATGATACACAATCAAACAAGTAAGACTATAATGTGCAGGAAAATGCTTGGTTGCCATTTCCATGTTCTCCGCTTTGTCCAATGAAATGGGTCTATAAAGGAGAAAAAAATATGTGGGAAAACAGAGCAAAGTGGCATTAAAAAAACAGCATTGGATTTGGTTGAACGTGTATGAATAGTCCTGATATTGTTGCAGATGCTGATGCAGATGTGGCACTGCAGCCTAGACTGAGGCGGGGTTACAAGTTACCACAATAATGAGGTGGCATGCATCTGCCACACGCTAGTTTACCACAGGAAAGCACCCAGCCAGCAGTGTTCATCAATTTAAATACACAGGGGAAGTGTAATGCGCCAAAGCAGCAAGAAGATCTTTGTTTTCTCATTGCAGCTTCAAGAAATGTGCTCTGTGGGCTACAGTGGTGAGCTAGGTTTATGCATCAGGGCATAGCAAGAAAACCACATACTGCACATTGTATTAGTCATTTATGAATCCACAGCGGCTAATTCCTCTCTATGCCAGTCATCAAGGAGCTGTGTTGTCTTTGTCCGACTGCCGAGGTCATGGTCGTTCTGCAGCCTTATCACCACCGCACACTCAGAGGGCCTAACAATACCTGTGACTTTGCTTCATTGGAAAAACCTACAATCCTCTACTTGTTTTTTCACACCGCAGCGCCAATCTGTCCCGGCAACAGATGTACACTGTTTAGTTTTTAGTGGCAGCCATGTAAGATCAGCTGGAAAATTTTATGAGAGGGACCAGGATGAAGCGCTACAATCTTTAATCTGTCTTTTCCAAGAAATTTCTTATTCCAAGCCAGATAATATTGTTGAAACTTGCATGTAAAGCAACCAAAACTGCAGTGTGTAATAACAGATCCAATTTTTTCAGTGAACATCTCTTCAAGAAAAGAAAAACGTGGAAGATGTCAACAGATTGAGGGTTTTCATCATCGGCCCGACTTATTCCAGTTCAGTCAAAAGGGTTGTTACTTAAATCATCCACTGGCAGTTTTGCATGGTGCACCTTTAATTATCAGCATGGAAGCCCAGGATGGTTTAGGCAGGTTGACAGACAGAATGGGAAACGACCTGTTGTGACTGACAGTGTTAAAGGTCACTGTTATCTCCGCCCACAGCATTCCACAATCTCCAGGCTGCAGACCACGGCTGCTGACCTTTCCCTTGTCAAACGGAACTTTTCAGCACAATGGCCGAGTGTGCGCCCAGCAACAGTTGCTATGACTACTAGTAGTTTACAGCTCTGCCTGGTGTGATATTGAGGATAAACCTGGCTATGTGCTTGCTGATGTGCGTTTGTTTTGACTAACGGCCCTTCACACTTAAGAGGCCCTGCACTTCCTGCTCAGTGTCCTGCTGTCATGATTAGCCGTCCATTATCTGTTGGTCAGCTCTCTTACCCAAACCAGTTATCGTGGCTTTACTGCCGACACTTTGCGGTACAAGTGTCAAGATAAAGGTGAGGGCAGGACAGGTCTGATGGAGCCACACTGCTGTCTTTGTTGAGAAAGCCTCAAAACAACAACATGGTTTTTAATGATCTGAGTACCTAAGATTTCAGTTACCCCAGTCATTTTGCTGAAGTTAAAAGAATTGTGAAATGTATTTGGGAACCTGCTATAAATGTAAAAGTATTGCACATGTATCAGTGTGTTTTAATCCTATTGTAGCCAGCATATATCGACTCAGGTTAATGAGTGCGTGCCTTGCGAAATGGAAGCCTACGCTGAAAATTATGTGCACCACCTGTCAGCTTTTTAAGTAGATCCTAGCGGATTTGTCATGGAGAAAAATACTGTCACATTTACCATGTAT
This sequence comes from Myripristis murdjan, assembly GCF_902150065.1. NCBI lineage: Eukaryota > Metazoa > Chordata > Actinopteri > Holocentriformes > Holocentridae > Myripristis > Myripristis murdjan. The sequence continues at coordinate 14,437,126 of NC_043996.1, forward strand.
CCCGCTGACTTCACCTTCTAATGGACTGAAGTTTTCACCGGAAAATAAAAAACTGAGGGGGTAAATTTCTGCCTCATTTGCTTTGGGGAAGTTTACAATTTTGGTAGCATCATGTCACAGTGTAAGCCTCTGATAAGAGTCTAATCCATTTTGGAGGGGGGGTTGTATTGTTACCGAGGGTCTGCAGCAGTCTGCCGTCAGTGTGTGGCACAAAGGGACTTCCAGCCAGCCGGAGGACTGGCATGTCATCCTGTTGTGATAATGAAATCACCCCCTACTTCCACTGCCCCCCCTCACCCACCCAGTCTGGCACCAGAGGCACTGAGATCCCATTGGCCACTGATAAACAAATGACTGAAGTGTGGTGAAGTGGCCTCTTTATCACTGATGTTAGAGTGACAGATTATAAAGTGAAACTCAATGGTTAGTAATTGTATGTGGGTAACTTTCATAAATAAGACTTAATTTGGATGCAAGACAAAATTGCATACCCATGATTTAAAACACAGCGTGCCCTCATGACCAAGGATACAAAGGAACAACCCATCAAGGCCATTGCATGTAAAGCTCAGACACTGGCACAGATGTTTCCCCTTCCCCTCTTTTCTTCTGCTCCCAAAGCTGTATCGCTGAATCTATTAGGTGGGTGTAATTTTACTTAAAACATGCCATGCACATACATGAGCACAAACATTATCACTTAATAGCTGTGTGTGTTTAAAAAAAAAGTCTATATTGAATTACAACCCATTGGAACTGTGGGATGACGTTTACAAGGCTGGTTCATCTTGTTCGGCGTGAACTATGTGAGGGGGAAAAAAATGACATTGTGCTCAGGTCACGTGGTTGTAATGCAGTGGGAGTTTTACATATGAAAAGCAACTACTTTTGTTTTGCAAAACTTTTAAACAGAGGCTGAGGGGATGTTGACACAGGCACTATCATCCCATCAGACTTCCTTTCATACTGTGAAATGCAGAAAACTTTTCTTTATCAGCAGCAGCATATAGACTGATTTACTGTCCTCCAACCCCCACCACCCACCCTACCCCCCACCCCTTCACAAAGGAGAAGTAGTGTACAGAAGTAGTACTGAAATTCAGACCAAAGGGACTTTTTAAGGAAGGAAAGAGAGACAATTATTTCTCAAGGCTGAATTCTGAAAAAAAAAAAAAAAAAAAAAAAAAAAAAGTTTCAATTGAATTTGGATGTGGTGAGTCATCTGTGAACAACCATGGCTTTGTCTTGTTGGAGCATTAATCGACAGCAGACCTTCATTTTCAGCAGATGCCACCAGATTTGATCACTTATTGAGATTTTTAATGAAAGAGGCACCAAAGACACTCAGCAGCACCTGTTCTAATGGTCATGGTTTGTGTTTCAGTTCCTGCCTGTATATGGTTTCAGTTTGCAGATTATATATACATTGTTAAGTGTGTAAGATGAATGGCTGCCCTTTGCAGAGGCAACCAGTACAGCAAGTTGTACCCATGTTGCTCATCACTTTGTGAGCTGTAGGCTCTGGTCATGCATAAATAAACATTGTCTACTGCAAGAAAAGGATAGGAAGAGGCTGGGTGTGACCTGTGGGTGAGCATGCCTTCATGTTTGAGCTTGGATCTGTTGTGTTTAATTAGCTGCACAGCAGGATCTGTGCAAAGAATTAACAAAGGGTATGACTTTGGAAAATTATGTGTTTGGTCTGGGTAATAAGATACCAGTCCAAGACAGTGTTTTGCATTGTCTCTTCAGGGCATTTTGCTGTCTGCAGCGGAGATGTTTGTAAAATGGAGCGGATCAGAGAGGCATAGCCCTAGATAGGAAATCTTCCCTTTAAAATCAGTCAAAGTATACTTACCTGGACTAAAGTTAAACCTGCACCACATGAGTGAAGCAGAGTAATGAATCAACACAAGCTGAAAAATTATGTTTTTTTTTCTTCTTAATCTATTTTGCCTCCCCCACACTGGAGGAAGTCACAGGTTGGCACCTTTCTTTATCCTTTCATTATTATTTTTAAACATAATGACAAAAGCAGCAGGATAAATGCGGTCAACGGGTTCCTTATTCAATTGCTGCCTCATAAAGTAGTTTATAACTTACCATATTACCAAATTACCATAGTTATTCACTAAATCAAAATCTTTCTTCTAACTCTGCACTATCACCCCTGACAAAAAGTGAAAGTGCTGTTATCAGTTGTGTACGTGACTGATCCAGATATTTACGATGCCTTTAAGATAATATTCTCTGTTACGGGAATGATGCGCACGTCCTGGCAGAAGCATCCTCATCTGCTCCGTAGCGCACAGAGCGGACCAATCGCGGCTCCGGCCCTCAGAGGGACCAACAGGCGGCTGACACTCCCCCCTCTCTGTCTGCCAGCACTAAAACACAAAGGCGCTCCAAGCCCCAGTCATTTCCACATCTACTGACCCACATCTGCTCATCTGCGGATCTTCTCCTCTCCTCTCTGTCGGGAATCATCTCGCAAACTGTAAGTTCACTTTTTTTGCAATTAAGACTGCATGCACCGTGTGGGACTTGTGGTGCAAAACAAGCCAAGTCACTTTAATCTTGCACGATCATGGAGTATTTCGTGGATCGATGCAGCAGAATTAAGAAAAAAAAAAAAAAAAAAAAAACACACACACACCAGGTTGATACGAGTGTGTGTAGGTGTGTGTTGATGATGATCGCGGTGTGTTTTGTAGACGGTGTATGCTCTCATCTGATTGTTAGAAAGTTTTGAAGTAATTTCATTTCCAGATGTGGGTCGCCTGCATTCATTCCGCCTTCCTGACTCAATCCACTTTTCCTTCGCAGCCAGGGAAGAACAAAATCTTTCCCGGTTATCATAACAATAACAATATCATATTACTCGGACTATTATAGGGGAAAAATACTGTTTTGCCCAAGTCAGTGAGTAGGAACTTGCGACAGAAGTGGCTGTAGCTCGGTTGTAGTAGTAGTTTGGGTGTGTTATGTAATTCTTGAGCTTAGTTCAAAAAAAAAAAAAAAAAAAAAAAAGGAGTTGGAGTTCAAAGTCTGCTCCATTCTATTCTAGCAGCCATACCTCTCAATGTAATCAAACACGTACATAATGTATGTACAGTAAGCAACCCAGCAGCTTCAGCTCATCAGACAAAAGCAGAACTGCTGCAGGCACAGATACAGGATGAAGAAGTCTCTTTGCAGACTGGGAACCATTATCGACTGGTTTGCTTCCCTACATTTGTGCAATCATCCCACTTAAGTGTGCTGTTAACTGTGGATCTGGTATTGGACAAATAATAAGGAAGATTGTGCATGATGCAGCAATATATTGATCATCCTGGCACAGGAAGTTGGCTGGGTGGTTCTGAGGATGGAAACAGCTGACACACAGCAAACAGCAAAAAACCCACCATTACATTGCCTCGGGATCAAGCAGTTGACGTCTTGGTTTGGATTATCTATGATTGGTGTTGCCACACTGTTGGTGTGACTGTCAGGCTTTACTAAGTACTTATTATCGGACATTGTGGGGTGTAATGATTGTTTATGTCTACAAGCGAAAAATTAGTTATTAGTGATTTGCTGGTTGTAGAATGGATTTGATTTTGTTATGTGGACAGTTTTCATATTTGAGGGTCTGTGGGATCAAGTGTAAGATGTCAGACCCAAGCCTGGACTCTTAATAAGGAAGTGAACAGTGTCAGTGGTTTGCCAGCACAGTGAACATGTCCTTCTCTGACAGGGAGACTGCAGCAGCACTAATCCTGCTTCCTTTCAATCTCACTCTTGTGTAATCTGTGTATTCAGTAATCTGCATAATCTCCCAGTTTTGGTGCTGCAGACACTCACTTTCATGAGAATCTGGGGTTGATTTAAGTGTGGGATCCAACTTTCTTTAACATTGAATTCAGGGCATATTCATATGCATGGGTTATCTTTACTATTCATCAATTCAGTGTTGACGTGTGCTACTTTTAGAAGACTGCATGCATTGTTTTTGCTGAGGAAATCCAACAAGAAACAGTATTTTCTTACAAGTAGAAGTCTGAGGTTTGTCACACTGGCTGGCACATACAGGAGCAAAATGTGAACTCCTTCTTGTGTGCATGCAAAACCTCTGATCTGCCAGTTAAAGCTGCATGGTTCATGCACATCAATTGTGCCACGTTGATCCTTGAGTGTAGACTGGTTATCTATGTAGGTTTTAAGGTAGATTACAAATGGTGATATCAGTGTCATGTGCTCCACTGTGTAATCTACCTCGCCCACTACGGTCAACACCACCATTACTGACACCATTACAGCCAAACAAATACACTGTGATGCCATTAACATCAAGTGAAATTTGCTAATACTTTGCATTCTACACTGCCTTATATCCAAAGATTCTATCCTATAGATTGTAATTATTCTTTGAATAACAGTATTATTATCATGCAGCCAAATACACATAAGTTAATTGTTAAAAATGTAATAAACTATCTAATTTAAATATGAATGTATATTTTATATTTAAAAAATCCTGCATCCTTTCCAGTTGTGCTTTTTGAAACAGTTTTTGTGAAGTGTGACTTTGTGTAAGCAGCAAGATTTTATCTGTCGGTGTTCCTCATATTTAGGAACATGAAAGTCATTCGACATGTAAATATAGCAGGTAAATGCGAGAGTTTTGTTTGCTGCAATTTGGTGTGGTGACTGCAGTAGTGTGGCACTAATTATAGTTTTCAGAACTAGTCTGTCAAGTTTAGAGAGCAGTTACTTTTGCACCGAGGGCTCGTGTAAAGCACAGGTATTTATAACCTCTGTGGGTTAGTATCTTTCGGCTATTAGCCACAACTTCTGCAGCTTTTGTACATCCTGTTCAGGTCGGACTACATGAAAGTCATGCCTAACTTCCTCACACACAGCTTGTGACATTCATCTACATCTCTCTTCCTCAGTTTCATGCACAGAATTGTACCTGCAGTCCAGTTTGGTATCACTTGCAGATATTTGGGGAGAGAAACTGTATCTGCTCCAAAACACACCTTTAAAAATGTCTGCTTCCTGTTCCTCTGCTCTCTTCACATCTTTTTGCATCTCTTCTCCTCTTCCCTCTGTGCTGTATTTCTCTACCTCTTTATCTCTCTCTTTCTCACGGTCCACCTCTCCCTTTCACTCAGAGTCATCATGGTGTCCCATAAGGAGTTTGAGGGTGCGGGGAAGCAGCCGGGGCTGCAGGTGTGGCGTATTGAGAACATGGACCTGAAGCCGGTTCCCAAAGGTCTGCATGGCAACTTCTACACTGGAGACGCTTACCTGCTGCTCTTCACCACGCAAGCGCCCTCCCATTACATCCACATGTGGATAGGTGAGACACAGACACACACCGATACACACCAGTGTTAATCAGGGATAACATGTTGGAGTACTCAGATTACTTTTTTGTGGTAACTAATTATTGCGATTCATCTTTGTAACCTTTTAAGACAGGAAACAAAGAATTTAAATGATTGCCTCTGAAAGTCTCATCCCCACCATTTATACACATGCACACACAGTGGACCATGTTGAGCATCAATGCACTGAGATCATGCTTGCATAGAAATGCGCATACACAGGGATAAAAACACTAACAGCTTAAGAAGAGAGTGAGACAGAATTAGAGACACACATCTTTGACTTTTCATCTGGGTGTTACATTATAGCTCTTTTGAGTTTACAGCATGATTAGGGACTGGCTCTCAGCGCTGAATGTGTTGAGATGCGGGAGAGGAAGTTGTTGAAACTTTCCACCCTAAAACTCACACCAGTGTGTGACATTCTTCTCTGAAACACTAAGCCTCAGTTCAAATCAGTGCAGAGCCAGCAGTGATAATACAGCTTTCAGCTTTAGCACTAAGTGGAAAAGTATTTTCCCATGCTTGGCAAATTTACAGTTACATAATCCCAACAGAAAACAGACTGAAGCAGCTGCCTGTGCATGCTGGCACACATCTGGAATACCCCTCTAGGTGTGTCATCGCAAGACACAGGCACCGGCCCTCACATGTCAGAGCCGTGCCCTGCGACCACGCCTGCACTGCCACCAGCCAGACGCCGGCTCTCTGTTGCCATTGGGACCATCTGCTCGCAGCAGAAACAACATGTGAACATAATTGATCCCTCTGTCTGGGGTGGATGTTAGTCATATTGTGGAACTTTTTTGTCCATATTTTTGAGCCATCCGAGAGCACTGGATGGATGCAAAGCGACTCCGCCCCAGATGTGGTTGCTTGTGGTTCAAAGTCTCCATGCCTGAGTCAGGGTTCCCGTAAGGTCACTGCAGCACTTGGAGGGATGGATTTTGCTTTACTAGTGTGTTTTAATGAACCCCACTTCGATGTTTCTAAGAGCACAGTTTAAGAGGGCTCAAGACATGAAATCACAGTGTTTCGGAGGGGAAAAGTTCTGAAAAACACAGAGTACAAGTGACTCTCTCCTCCAGGTGATGAGTGTACGCAGGATGAAAGTGGCGCGGCGGCCATTTTTGCGACACAGCTGGACGACTTCCTGGGTGGCGGGCCGGTGCAGTTCAGGGAGACCCAGAACAACGAATCCCTCACCTTTGTGGGATACTTCAAATCAGGCATCAAGTACCAGGTGAGTTTCTCAATGCAGCAGGGACAGTTTTGGTGGGAGGAGTCAGTATGTGGCTGATGTCGTGACTGACTGAATGATAAATTCAGTGATTTATTGGCTGATGTTGTAAAGAATAGAAAAATGCACATTAAAGCCGCGTCTCGTGTTTTTCCTCTGTTATTACTCTTAGCTTACCTAAATAAAATTATGCAATAAAATGGAGAAAATTTATTTCTTACACCAAGAAATGGAGGGAATTATGATTATTACAAATAACTTATAAAAGGTTGCATTGATGTGTTTCAGGAGGGCCTTTGAACTTTAAATAAATGTAACCACAAGGTTTAATGATTATCAGCATCTCGTGAACTTTGCCATGCAGTTAAGCTGATGAGTCTGAAGTTCAGAGGAAACAAAACATTACCCTTTCGCTGTTTATATCCCGGGGTGTGTCTGACTGACTTAAGCACCGTATCCATGGCAACCACCTCGTTCAAAGGCAGGCATTTGCTCTAGTTAACGTTCATCCAGCATCTGTTTGTGATTTCCATAGAAAACATCCAAGCCTCCTCCTGGTTTGGATGGATGTAATTAGCCTGGAGTCCTGTTTACTACTTGTGCAAAGTTGGTCTGTGGAAACTGTACTGTGAGTTCTCTTTTAATTTTGCACATGCGCAGAAACACAGGCGCACACACACTTACACAATGTTCTTCAGACAGAGAGAGAGAGAGAGAGAGAGAGAGAGAGAGAGAGAGAGAGAGAGAGAGGACCAAACCTCATTATCTCTTCATAGTTTTGGTAACTCTACAGTTAGGAAACAATCCTTCCATTAAAATAAACACTGCTACATTGTTGCCATGGAAAGTTTTACTGCTTTTTCTCTGGAGAAAGGCAAAAAGACAGCATGAATGTGGTTTCCATTTGGAGGCCCTCCCCCTCAAGACTGTGAGTCCTTTTGGGTAGAAGCTAAGCCTTGAATGCACAAAGCTATTATGTTGTTCACACAAAGTGACAGAGATTCAGCAGATCTATTGGTTTCTACCTACAGAAAAGTTCATTTAACATTATCTATCTGTGCATATGAGAGTTTTGTGAGAACGCAGCTTATCGTCTGCAGCAGAATGTGTTTCTGTTGTGCATTTGCAGCGTTTGATTTGCATGTCTTGTAAATACTTGTTTTGTTTATTGGCTTTACCGAGGACGGCACGTTACGACACAATCCCACCTCTCAGGTACAACAAAGAACAGACGTGATTCCTCTCCTTTCAATAAGGAAAGAATCATATTTGTTTCCATGTTGTTCTCTTTTTGATAAGGTTTACTGGTTGTGTTACCTGCAATTTATAGTACATAAATTACTCATAATATTTTACAGCCTTTTGTCCTTTGAAGTTTTATAGTGATTGACTTCATTTTATCATCTATTTTTTATTGGTATACTGATTCATATGAGTTTGTAGACAGGGCTCACTTGAGCAAGAGAGCTCGCTCTCAGTGGGCATTCCCTTTAGAAATACAGGTTAAAAAAATAAAACTATAATAACTAATAAAAAACAAAAAACAAAAAACAAAAACAAAACCTCAGATTACAACACTGTGCTACACCTTCTGATCTATGTCTTCTGATCTTATCTGACCCCTCACATCGGGCTAAGTGATATGAGCAAAATCAAATATCAAGATATCTTTGACTGAATACCCTGAATCGATATTATAACAGTATTGAAGGGATGACTATTGGTACTTTCATAAGACATTTAAACTAGAGATTTTTGATAGACAGTAATCAGTAATGTGGATATGATAATGGGACAACTAGAACAGCTGAATAACTTCAGAAAATTGCATCCCTTTATGTTAATGCAGCCTTTAAAACCAGGAGAAGACATTACTTATTACGATATCCAAAATCCAAGATGATATCTAGTCTTATATCCCAATATCGATATAATATTTATTCATTACCCAGCCCTACCCTCACATTGCAACTGGCTAATACATCCTGTCTCCAAACCACTCACGAGTGCATTTGCGACTCTGTTGTTTGACCTGTTTATAACAGCTCCAGTGAACTGGTATATGATTAATTACATTGTAAACCTGTGGGCTGCTGAGTATCTCAAACTGTGAATTTCCCTTTCCTGACTATGTTCATGCGCATAAATTCAATTAAAGCTGAAATTTTTGAACAGACGTCTGTGTCTATAACCCCGAACTTGAACTCTGTTTTGTTACAGAAAGGGGGCGTGGCATCTGGTTTCCAGCATGTAGTGACCAATGACATGAATGTCAAGCGCCTCCTGCACATCAAGGGACGGCGGGCCATCCGGGCCACGGAGGTGGCCATGTCCTGGGCCAGCTTCAACCAGGGAGACTGTTTCATCGTTGACCTGGGAAAGGTAAACTGCCTCATATCTCTTTCTGTACATATGTGTGTGTGCGTGTGTGTATCCCACAAATGTCGTATTGATTATCAGTAACTACAAGATTCACAACACAAAATTCAAGCTATTCAAGACCCATCTCCAACTGTTATCTGTTGATGTAATGACACAGCCAACATACTGTAAAGTGATAATAATGTTTACTGTTAAATGGATGGGAACTGAAATTGAAAGGAGACTGATGTTGAACTCTAAGTGTCCCGTTCCTGTCTCTCTCCCCTGCAGGACATCTACCAGTGGTGTGGCAGTGAGTGCAACCGCTTTGAGAGGCTGAAGGCTTCACAAGTTGCCATCGACATCAGAGACAACGAGAGGAACGGCAGAGCGAAGCTGCAGATGGTGGAGGAAGGGGCTGAGCCACCAGCACTCACAGAGGTAACACACACTCACTTGCATGCATGCATGCATACACACACACACACACACACACACACACACTCCTCATTTGCTCTCATTCCACCCTTTACCTCGAATCTCTGCCTCACACTGAATTATTCACCGCCGTGGTGGCCATTTGTGAGTAAAAGCTATATACGTTGATGCATTTCATGGCCAGTGGAGTTGTCAGCGTGGGAATGAGTGGACACAATGCTGCCCTTTGTGCTGTGCTGCTCATGTGCCAACTCTGTGCCAAAGCGGCATTGTAAACGCTACCATTAAACAAGAGAGGAAGGTAAACTCCAAGAGTGTTAATGAGAGAGAGCGAGGGAGAGAGAGAGAGGCACCATCACAGCGCTGCTCTGTGTGTATGAGCATGCACTTTTGGATTTTTCTGCATGAGTGCCCGTAAGACAAAGACAAAGCTTGAGAGAAACAGACAGGAGCTGCGTGATTAATTTCCTCTCGTTCGTTGCGTAGGCTCTGGGGCCCAAAACCAGCATCGCCCCGGCTACCCCTGACGATGACAAGGTGGACACCTCCAACAGGAAGAAGGGTGCCCTCTACATGGTGAGAGACACAAGTGACACTGTTTGAATTTGCAAACAACTGAATGAACCTTCAATTAAACTGAATTTGATCATGGAAGAAAAATACAGTTTTAAAACTCAACCCAGCTTGAAATCCAGGCAATGTTTGCAAGCAGCACACAAGCACATAGTACACATCCAATGTATGTTCAGTTATCACATACTATCAGTCCTTTTATCATGCTCACAATAAATAAACCGGGTGCCATACATGCCCACATAAAGGTTTGTTGTGGAACAGATTTGAAAGTATGTAATAATCTGTCAATTTTGTGAGTCGGCCTAACAGCTGAGGATGATCTTGTGCTTTGTAGATCTCTGATGCGTCCGGTTCGATGAAGTCCTCGGTTGTGGCCCAGTCCAGTCCTTTCAAACAGGCCATGCTGTCTCCTGAGGAGTGCTACATTCTGGACAACGGCGTGGACAGGAACATCTTTGTATGGAAAGGTGAGACCAGGATTATAGCTTTATGAACAGAGCAGGAAATGTTGAAGTATGTAACTTTCCTCGCCTGTCTTCCCGTCCTTACGACTGTCCTCATGTTTTATACACAAACTGGAAGCATGCAGGCTGGAAAATGTACATGCACACTTGACTGTCCAGCTGCATTTGCCATCATACAGTTGAGAGATTTTGTATTCTGAGTGTAATATCAATGCATTAATCTACACACTGTATATTAAGTCTGTAATGGTTGATACAAATTTATTTTTAAACTGATGATTTGACCCATAGCAATATTAGAAATGATTAGGTTTTATGTTGTACTGTAAGTAACTATTAATTGTAGATAAAGGGTAGTCTATTGAATATAGCCAGGTGTCAGTACTAGGATCAGGTTTGGTGAAGTGTTGCAAACCTAGTCCAGTGAAAAATCTGTAAAGGAAAGTCTCCACTTCATGATCCAAATAACATACCCACCCCTTTCCTGCACTACTGAAGTCCTAGGTTCTTGTATAGATACTCTCCCAAAAGTAGCTCAGTGGATACATCAGATCATGCATGTTGGTAAATGTCTTTTAGAACCATCACCTTCTCATTGTGCCTCTCTATCTGGCTCTGAACAGGTCCCAAGGCCAACATGACCGAGCGTAAAGCTGCCATGGCTGCAGCTCAGCAGTTTATCAAAGAGAAGGGATACTCTGACAAGACGCAGGTAAACTGGCTGAGTAAACGCAGACGGAGAAACTGCTTCAATAAGACAACATGTGCATGCAGCAGCAACGTTATGCTCTGAAGTCACTGTATAGACTGTTCTTGAAGATGCACTGGTTAACTTGTACTCAGACACAAAGACTGACTCTAGGACTTTTAAATTATATGTGCAGGTAAGTAATCAGACCAATATGATGAACCCTCCCCTTGCAGATCCAGGTGCTTCCCGCAGGGGGCGAGACCACTCTGTTTAAACAATTCTTCAGCGACTGGAAGGACAAGGACCAGACAACTGGACCCAGCAAGGCCTACACCATCGGCCGCATCGCCAAAGTGGAGCAGGTGCCCTTTGATGCCTCCACCCTCCACTCCAACAAGGCCATGGCTGCTCAGCACGGCATGGTGGACGACGGCAAGGGGAAGGTCCAGGTATGAGCAGGTTAAACGTTAAAGGAAGTAATTTAAGTGAGGACTGTTTAGACTCTACTGACCGAAACTGTAGAATAAGCAGTTATTAAAATGGTTGAGTCATACACAGTTTGCAGCTGAGCCTAATCAATGCTCACTTAAATCAACCCTCAGCAATTTATGTAGCGTGCACATTTAAGTCACCACCCCATTATGTTAAGATATGAAAAATATTCTAGTGAAATTCTAGTGAAATTAAGCTATTCCTCTTTTTGGTGAGGATGCCTTGGAAGCCCCTTAAGGTCCCCTAGGGGCGCTTGGACCCCAGTTAGAAAACCACAGGGTTAAAGGGCAGTGTGTGAGTATGTGTCTGTGGTCTGGTTTTTAGATCTGGCGCGTTGAGAATGGTGAGAAGGTGCCTGTGGATCCCTCCTCCTACGGCCAGTTCTATGGTGGAGACTGTTACCTCATCCTGTACAGCTACAGGCTGGGAGGCCGCGAGCAGCACATCATATACACCTGGTAGGTTAAATACGCATGACCATGTATGCCTCTGAGGTGTTATACTGTTGCTATAAACGGACAAAAAGAGAGATACACACAATAACACTTACATGTATATTTTGTACAATGTTCTATTCCAGTTTCTACCCGTAATATATTGGGGATTAGAAGCTGTGGTGGAGTTTAGACAGCATGTGCAGTCTGTTCCAACTGCACCACCACACCCAGTCAATGACCACATAAAAAATGCTATGATTTAAGGCAAGTTTAGACCTTTGTGTGTGTGTTCCTTTGCCAGGCAGGGGCTGAAGTGCACCCAGGATGAGCTGGCAGCTTCGGCCTTCCTGACTGTGAAGCTGGATGACTCAATGGGAGGCGCCCCAGTTCAGGTTAGAGCTGGAGGCACAAACACCACTCATCTGTCCATCATGACACAAGCTCCGGCTCCATGACACAGTCTTCGTTTTGCAAGCTCCAGCTTGCTAAAGACACCCGCAAAAGTGTTTGGAAAGAACAACTGAAAGACAGCATATACAATACATAAGACACAGTGGTAACTGCAGCTAAAACATTGGCTTGGCTGGTAAATAAGATAGCATACATATTTAAACAAATAGATGAAGGAGGTGTTGACATGAATAGCTAAAGACAGAGCTGACTGACCTGCGCTGGCTGAAGAAGAGGAATGTGGAAGTTCAGAATCTGAAGAATCAGAAGCAGGCTTTACTGGCCAAATATGTTACAAATAATTTGGCTTTGGCTGAAAATAGGAGCTCCCATTTAGTATTTCATACACTAACACCTTGCCACACATACTCAAAGCATGTCAAAGCATAAACTGAATAAGGCACAATCCAAAGTTAACAAAAAAGTGCAGAGTAAATGCCTGATAATAACAAGCACAAGATGAAAGATCAATAAAAATAATATAAGAGTAAGTGCAAAATTAAATGTTCAATAAAAATGATTTGAAAAAAAAAAAAAAAACAAGATCAAAGCATGCAGTCATAGAAAAATAAATCTTTGGACAGTTTAAAAAACAGATATACACCATTCAGTGAAATGCAACATGCAGCAGAAACAGCTGGGTAGCACTTGAGGAGCACTGGAGGTATCAAGGCTGAGAGTAACGGTTATATTTTCAAGGATGGGAGCTCACAGAGGAGTAAAATATCTGACTCCTGACTGACCTACACGGCCTTTTGGTCCCAAAGTGACGTAATGACAGCCCTGTGAGGAAAACAGCAGTGAAGTTGCTGCTTGTGGTGCTGTTGAGGGTCAGCATCTCAGTTTTCTCTAACTTTTAACATCACCGAGGGTACAGTAATGTAAATTCCTTGTAGGCCAATTCAGTGTAAATTCACTCTTCTCCTATGATAAAACAACCCATGATAACCAGCAGAGGGCACTGTTACTGTAATTTTTGTTTTGTTGTTTATTTCCCGGCCTGTCGTCTCTGGGTGCTTGCCAAAATTGGCAAGCTTGTGGTCAATTTAATTTGCAGTGCCTTCCATCCACGACCTTCACCACCAAACCTGGGGCCCACTAATTTACAAAGTATGACTGACGGTTGTCTGAATCAATCAGTGACATGAGAAGTTGGAGTGTGGGTTTACTGCCTTCCTTGTTGCCTAAAGATCAGGGCTTCTCAACCTTTTCCACACCATGGCCCACCCTCTCCTCATTATTATGTGTCAGGACCCATAAGAAAAAAAAAATCTCACAAGCTCTTTTAAGGAATTTATTCTTTGGTTTCCTAAACAAGTGCTGACACTATTACCAGTTTTCTTATGAATCAGTTAGAATTAGAAATCGATTAGAATATTTGTGATCACTTTGAAGTCATTTTTGTAACAGTGCAACAATAAACGTCCTTGAAACATAAATGATAACAATAATAAAAAAGCTGAAACGGGTCAATAGCCATCGAAAAATAAACAAACAGGTGGAGATCTACAGAAATATCTTAAGCCATTAGCATTCCAAGTTATTGCCCATCATTTTTTAAATTGTGATAAGCTAATACTGGACCCATGTAGGACTCTGACCTCTACTCATGGCATACCACAACCCACTATGGGCCACAAGCACTAAGGGTGCTTGTGGCCCATCAGTGGGCCACCACCCAGAGGTTGAGAAGCACCGCTATCAACAATACTGCAAAACCTATGGGAACAACAGGTCCTCTTGGTGAATTTTCTTTAACAAAACACCTGCTGTGTCCAGGTGAGAGTGACTCAGGGCCAGGAGCCACCCCACCTGATGAGCCTGTTCCAGGGCAAACCCATGATGATCCACAGCGGAGGGACGTCACGCAAAGGTGGACAGACGAAGGCCGGAGCCACTCGCCTCTTCCACATCCGGCAGAGCTCTTCCCGTGCCACCCGGGCCGTGGAGGTGAGCCGTCTGCCTTGCACAGGAAGCTGTGTGTTTCTCAGCGTATGACAAACCAGTGTAATTAATCAGGAGAGTAATCATTCATTGGGTTTGGACTAAAAATCTCAAAGTGAGTGAATCAAGTCTTTTCTGTTTTGCATTCCCTTTTCCACCTCTGACAGTTCTGCACCTCTCTCCTCAGGTGGAGCCCTCCGCTTCCAACCTGAACACCAACGACGTGTTTGTGCTCAAATCCCCGGATGCCCTGTTTGTGTGGCGAGGCGTGGGTGCCAGTGATGAGGAGTTGGAGGCTGCCAAGCATGTGGCGGGCTTCCTGGGTGGCAGCGCCAACAATGTGGCAGAGGGCAAGGAGCCAGGTGGGTGTCCTCTGATGATCCACACAGTATGCAACAAAATGAGACAAGGGATAATTCATAACAGTGGGTGCGACACTACAGACACCACTCGTCACTGGTCCGTGAAATATGGAGCTCTTTGGTGCAATATTCTTATTAGCTCCCTCCTTTTTTTCCACAATAACTGGTGACCTTGTTCCAGGCTGTCCTCTCTGTACAGAGGAGAAATTCTTAGAGCGAGGTTAGAGTGACACAAACTTTGCAAGTCACAGCCAGGTATTCATTACACTTGTTGGCCCAATGAACACACTACAATCATTTGTCCAACTTTCAAACTTTGATAGGCCATAAATGCTAAACCGCTCACCTGATTTGACAAAACCTAGAGGAATGAAACATCTTGTTACCAATTGGCCCAATAGATGCCTGCGACATGATTGATTAATAAGATAAGATAAGATATTCCTTTATTAGTCCCACGTTGGGGAAATTTCACGCATTACAGCAGCAAAGTGGATAGCAAGATATGAAGCATAATTTACAATATAAACAGTATAAATGACAAGTTTAACCTGTCATATAGTGTATGTTGAACATTTTCTGCCACTGGACTGTTAATTTGAAATTTGAAATTTTCATTGGTCTGAACACAGGACAAACACAGGAGCAAGTAATTACTGTTATCTTTTCCTCCCTTCAAGCTGGGTTCTGGTCTGTCCTGGGCGGTAAGAAGGACTACCAGACCTCCAAGAGTCTGCAGAACATGGTCAAGCCTCCACGTCTGTTTGGCTGCTCCAACAAAACTGGAAGACTCATCGTAAGTCACACTTGGAAATGAGAGCAGCATTTTCACTTGGCCTTTTTTTTTTTTTTTTTTTTTTTTTGTAAGGATTCTGTGTAAAAGAAAGTAGAAATTTTTATTTTGTGCAGGTTGTATGCTGATTCTGTATCAACATACTGTAATACAATCATTTGCATCATAACTACACACACACATACACACACACTGTGTTTTCTTTTGCAGGTGGAGGAGGTGCCAGGAGACTTCACTCAGTCGGACTTGGCCACTGATGACGTCATGCTCCTGGATACCTGGGACCAGGTGAGATGAGATCACCATCAACATTACCATCATCATCATTATCATCATCAACATGATTAGAGCTTCCAGAACAATTTCATAAATGCCATGAATTAATTATGTCACATCTGTACTCAGAGGGACTCCATAGCCTGGATAGAGGCATGCATACACATACTGATCTGCATATTTAGACCATCTGAGTGACTGTGAGTGTTTCTCTCCTCCCCATAGATCTTCATTTGGGTTGGCAATGAGGCTAATGCAGAGGAAAGGACTGGAGCTCCCAAAATAGGTTTGTTACGCTGAAATTCCCCAAGGAAGAAAAAGATGTACCACTCAGATTATACTGTCTTGCTGTAGATATTTCCAGATACAAAACAGTATTTTTTTTTAATTATCACACAAAGCGAATAGATTTCAAGGCAGAGTTATAAATGGTTATGCTCAAATAGTGTATAAAGATCCCAACAGAGAGTGCATAACTACATAAATATACGGTCTATATTTATGAATTTATGAATTCAGAGCTACCTGAGTGCCCAACTTGGAGAAGTCTGCCTCATATTTAAATAAAAAATTAATCTGAACTAGGATGACATGTTGCAGTGGAAACACTGATGTGCTCACACATGGGAGGCTATTTTGGTGCATATTTAATTCCTGGATATACACTGAGTTTCCTCAGACCTGTGGAAACTTAACAGACTTGTGTGTGCCTCGGTGCTGTCTGTCAATGTTAAAGCGATGACTCACCTCGGTAGAACATTTTCACTTTTCAACAAGACATATCTCAGTAGAATTTGAGGAGCAGTCACACTTTAATATTCACTGCTCTGGGGATCTGCTGTCACTATCAGCATTCAGGCTTTCCCTCCCAACACTTAATGTTGGTGGCTACAATCAGAAAAATACACTGAGTATCCAATATCCAATGATATTACCTACAAATGCTTATCCTTTTGTAGTCAATTATAAGGTAGAAGTATGTTAGAAGAATGGCTAGAGCACTGTCTTTACAAAGTGAATGAAAGTCTTTTGGGACTTTTGGGTCCCAGATGGGTGAACACTGATCTTCTGGTAATTATGAACTCCTGTAGAGCTGTGAGCGCACAACGTGAGAGTGTTTCAGTAAAGTTTTTACATCAAATATCACTAGACATTT
Source organism: Myripristis murdjan (assembly GCF_902150065.1). Lineage (NCBI taxonomy): Eukaryota > Metazoa > Chordata > Actinopteri > Holocentriformes > Holocentridae > Myripristis > Myripristis murdjan. Next base: position 14,454,181 of record NC_043996.1, read on the forward strand.
TCTGAAATCACTGAACCATTACAAACTGCAAAATGTACAAATCTCAAATCACTCTTTCCAGTTCAGGTTAGTCTGGGTCTGTAATACACTTTGGGACTTTGGCAGGGCCGGCTTTTGGGGACATAGTGACATAGTGAGCTCGAAAGACTTGTGTAATTGGCTCAGGATCTTGTATCTGTGTCCTCCTCAGGATACTGTCATTTGCTTAAGGGCTTCATGCTATCTTTACGCCTGCATTTGTAGCCACTGTAAAATAGTTTGTGTGTGTATGTTGCACATACAGCTGCTTTTACAGTTAAAATCACCATTTCCTTTCAGGTAAAATTCACAGTCGTTTTTTTGTGGAACTATTAGAAAGTCAGCTCTTACCAAATTATTTTAACATTTACACCCATTCTCTCTCTCTCTCTCTCTCTCTCTCTCTCTCTCTCTCTCTACTCATTCTCCTTCAGCTAAAGAGTATGTGGACTCAGACCCCTCTGGTCGCAGGGGGCTGCCCATCTCCACCATCAAACAGGGGGCAGAACCCCCAACGTTCACTGGCTGGTTCCAGGCATGGGACGCCAACATGTGGGACACAGACCCACTGGACAGAATCCGTGCCCGTTTCTGAACACCAAACTCCAGGCCTTTGCTCCAAGTCTTACCCCATACCTATCCTGCACTTCCTTTTGCCAATGTATTTTTCCTCCTGAATCCCTAAGTGCCAAAATCCCTATCTGGGACAGCTGTCTCTCTGCCAGGGTCACGGTGCAGTGCACTGAGCTTTATGGATAGGGGTTTCTCATTATCAGCAATCTCATTTTTTCCACTCCTGTTCTTTGTAGCATGTCTTTTATTGAGTGAAGTGGTTTATTTCATGTTGTATCCAACAGTACACCACCTTCACACACACACACACACACACACACACACATTCAGGCTCTAATAAGTGAGAGGAGCACAGCAGCATAGCAAAATAGAAGGAAGCCATTTTAGGCAGCTGGAGAAATCCCCTATTCCTCCCTGCTCTAATTCACTGTGGCGCACTTGTGTTCAGGAGACACCACCATGCTCTCCTTTGAAGTCGACATCACGAGAGCCATTTGTTGTTTTGCAGACACATCTCACTCTGTTACTCCACTGTGTCTCAGTGCATTGTGTTATATCGTTGGTACTAGAATGTGATAGTGCTACACTTTTGCGAAGTTGCATGCAGCTTTTTTTTTTTTTTTTTTAAAACATAATATTCTGTGCTTGTGAATTTTAAGAGGCATGTGTCAAATGTGTTTTGGAATGACTCCGATATGCTCATATGAATACCTTTCAAATAAAGTTTAAAATTCCTAGTATTTTTTCATGTCTTTTTATTTGTATTTTTTCTGGGCTAAGGCATAAAGGAATCAGATACAGACACTATCAGGAGATTTACCAGACAGTGCTAACCGTAACTCTGTCTGTGTGTCTGTCTCTCTCTCGGGAAGTGAGAATGGATTTTGTTGCAGCTTGCAGCATCTGTCTTGGTAGGAAGAATACATTAAGCTGAGATCACAGCTGTGCTGTCCTTCAGGGCATGCAGACGTTGAGACACACAGGTTTCCTAGGGAGGAAAGACACCAAAACCAGCAATATGGCAACCTGGAAATTTCTATGATAATCTTTAATGCCATTAAAAGTGGAGCAATGTGTGTGCAACGTGTACAAAGTAAATAAAAAGACATTTTTAAGAGTCGCACACCTTGTGAATACATGACAAAGGCATGTGACAATTAATAGATTATACAAATGAGAATTTTAATCACTTATTTTGACTCTCATGTAAAGCCACTTGAATGAATAGAGAAGTATGAATGCAAAGTAATTTTATAAAAGGATAGCCCCTTGAAACATGATGTTTTTGAGGGAGGTCCTCAGATTCACAGTAAAATGCAGCAGAGAACACAGTAACATACAGCATGCATTCAAGCTCTGCCTTACAGAGCAATGCCAAGATCCTTAAAGTCCATAATCCAGTCCATAAAACAGAATATGACAATGTCAAACAGCATGTATAGACAAGAGGATATTAGACAATTATTTCAAATATCTGCAATTAGATATAAGTATGCACACACATGCAGACACACTGTACCTATACACACATGCATCCATACTCTCCAACAATGCCCCTCCTCTGCTCAACATCGCTTAAATTGTTTAGAAAATGTATATGCAAACATAATTTCAGTCAAATACGGCACAATGTAAAGTGATGAACATTCAGCTACCTTCTTTAGACAAGTGCCCAGGCTAGTAACATTTGTCAACGTGAAACAGATCACTTCACCAGCATGTAGATATGACTCTTGTTTCTCACACAGATAAAAAAAACAAAAACAAAAACAAAAAACAACAACTTATAACCCAATATCAGTTTAAATGACTTCCTCAGATGGCTGTAGTATGGGGGTTGCTATGTAAATAAAATAAAATAAAATAGAATAAAAATTACTGAGTTAGTCTCAGTCAGTGTTCAAACCTTGTTTTTCTTCAAGCAAATAAAAAGGTTTTTGCCAGTGGGATGAGATAATCCCACTTGTTTCCAGGGCTAATCAACTTGTTTCCTGAATTTTCCTCAACCAAGGAGAATTTTCTTGATACTGATGGGCTGACCTGCTTTGTCTCAGCATATTTTTTCCTGTTCATTGAAAATTGCCTTACACAAGTGAGGCTGCATTTGAAACAAGTGGGATTATCCCATTGCTCAGATTTTAACCCAGAAAAACAAGATTTCAACTCTAAAGAAGACACTAATTATCTTGTTAAAAATTGATATTTTTCCATTATAGAGGTTACATAGAGGTCAAATAAAGAAATAACCCCAGCTTTGCACATCTGTATCATTTTGTCACCCTATCAGAAAGTTTTTTTTGTTGTTGTTGTTATTTTGCAGATGAAATGAACATCAAACACGGTGTTCAAATCGGATGTGAGTTGTGCGGGTTAAAGCACAATATCGTGTGGATTATTGTGGATCAAACACCGCTGAAACATTCCTTTAAATAGCCCTGCAGCCTGTAGCAGCACAACAGGGGCGCTATTATAGGCGTTCAATGACACGGTAACCTGCATTACCAGCCTCTATTGCAATGCGGTGGCGCTCCACAGATCTCTCCTAGCCTGGTGTTGGCTGTTTGGGGATAAAGCTGGGTGCTATTCGGTCATGTGATCCCTCTTTTTTTTCCTCCTCTTTTCCTCCTTCGAAGTTGAAAGGCAAAAGCAGAGCGGTGGAGGGGGCCCAAGCTCGCCTTCCTGGCCGTAGATGCAGTGAATTCATCCCGTTTCTACACTATTGTTTTTCTCCTCGCCTCGCTGTGATTTTTTTCTTGTTACCTCCAGGCTCTCCTTCACGATGGCCGGGGCTATTATTGAGAATATGAGCACCAAAAAGTTGGTGATAGTGGGAGTTATTCTGCTCTTGTTCCAGGCGTTCTCCTTCATGGTCGGTGGTTTGATTGGTAAGCCTGACTTTTTCCCCTTTCTCTCTTTCTTTCTCTCACTTGTATCATCGGTCCCTTCATAATCTGCAGTCTTGTGGTGGGAGCTTGCCTGTTGAAATTCTGTCACAACCGCAGCTGTCCGACTTTATTCACACTGAAATGCGCAAAGTTTCAACTCGGGCTGTTCGTTTCATGCTGCCACACATGCTTTAATGAATGTTTTCATAGGCAAAAAAAGAGGAACTAGAGCTAACTTTCCCCCCCCCCCTGTATGTTTCCACTCAGGACTCGGTCGTGGCAGGCACCGACGATGCGGGCTTTGTAGCAGCCAATTTGTCTCACTCGCCTCTGTAAACTGATACTTTGTTGTGTCCAAAGGTTTTTTTTTTTTTTTTTTGAGGTGCCTCTTTGCTAAATCACGGCTTTGTCCCAAGGTATTTGCCACAGCGACAGGCTTTATTTTATTCGGCTCTGGGACTGGAAATAATTTGGGACACCTTGCTGCTCTCGGAGTCAGTTTTGCGGTGTTCAACTGGTGCAGTTTCGCTGAAATCCGCCGCAGTTGTGCGCTGAACTTGTTTGATGCAACCTCAAATGTTCTTTTCTCCCCCTTGCTTCCCCCACACCCTCCCCCCTCCTCTTCTTCTTCGTCTCCCCCCTTCTCCTCCTCCTCCTCCCCTTCCTCCCCCCATATAGTGTCTGTCTGCTCTGTGGCCCCAGGCAGCATCTCTTTCTCTACCTTCCTTTCACTCCTTTTTTTCTCTCTCCCTCTGTGTTTCCCTTGCTCCCCAAATCCCTACTCCCTCCCAGCACATTCACATTTCCTCCCCGCTCCTCTTTGCCTGTTTCATTTGCATTGACACACACATACACACAAGCACACACACACACACACACACACACACACACACACACACACACACACACACACACACACACACACACACACACACAGAGAGAAGTGCACCCAGCTGTCAAAGTTGCATTTTGCCTAAAGGATTGTATCAGAGTTGCTGTCAAGTTTCTTCAAATCCACCCACTCACTGACACATGCACAGCAGCTACACACACACACACACACACACACATACATACGTACACATACACACACTGGAAACCACAGTTGCTAGAAGTTGAAGGCCATGTTAAAGATGCCTGTCTTTCTTATGGACTCAATCTGGAAAACCTCCCAATCTCCTAAACATTTCTCTCTCTCTCTGTCTCTTTCTGTCTGTCTCTCGCTCTCTCGCTCGCTAGATGGCTGGTGATAAATTAGCTTGTTTGGTTCGTTCCTGGCTGAGATGGTTTTAATGAAGCCAGATTCCTTTGTGTTTGCTCGGTGGCCAGGGGCGGCGGGGGTAATTGAGTAGAAAGGGGTTTTTCTCCCCTTGTTTCCCGACAAACCCAGGAACACGGCATGGGGTCAGTGGGCTGAGGGGACGGCCATTATTCTGGACACACTGCGTTGGAGACTGGAGGAGCCGGTGTGCTGCTGGACTCACAGGGTCACTAGATAATTGAACTCTGAGGGGTTCCAGATAACTGGGTTTAATTCAGTTTGGTGTGTCACTGTGCATGTGTCTTTCGCGGTGAGGATATAATTCCTCTGTGCTTGAGTTGTGATGACACCCCACTTAGACAAAATACATGAAACACACAAACATGACTAAAGGTTCCTTGAATTTAGTCTGGTTTCATTTTTGTGATGGTGGAGAGATAAAGGCATCTGAATCCCTGAAGGTGTTTATACTGTTGGTGGAATTTGCCTTTGTCCTTTGTTATAAGTCAGTAGATAAAATTAGATGGGTAGATGAGTAATCAAGACCTTCTGCAAAAACGCAAACTATTATTCAGCTTCACAAACCGGTGTGATCGGTAATTATTGCTGCACGTGTCCCAGCCATAGTATCATCAGTTTGGCTTACCTCTGTAATGTTCTTGCCATCATGTTTAATCTAAAGTTGTTGCTTCCCATGACTGTACCACTGTGGGACATATCAGCCTGAATTCAACATTTTGCAAATGTATTAAAAATACAGAAAAAAAGTCTTCTATAGTCTTCTTGGCTATATTTAATGTGTCAGCTTTGTGCCTTTAGAATTACATTTTTTTTTTCTCATTTCACCTTTGAAATTTGCTCAAACTGAGATGTGTGCAGCGTCTGAACAACTATCTTCAAGTCGCTCCATAATTTTTCAAAAGGGCTCATGTTGGAGTTCTGGTTGCACAACCTAAGGCCTTTCATATTCTTTTGAAGCTTTTAACATCAGCCTGGGGTCTTTGCCACTTTAATTAGGTTGTCCCAGCAAATTTGTTTATATTTGGGTCCAGTTTCCATGTACCTTTTGAAGTCTCAATGTCCTTGCCACTGAAATCAGTTCCATCCAAAAGCATGATGCTACTACCACCATGCTTTATTGTTCCAGTGGTGCTAGACAGTTAATGTGTAATCCAAAAACTGGAAGCCACAGACATATCTGTGAAGGCTCTCAATCATCCAGGTCATGGTCATCCAAAGAGGGTTGAATCGAGGGCAACTGGACTCGGTTGTACATGTTACCCATTGATTACCACCCTTTCCATCATGCAAAGTCCTACAGAATCCCAATATAGGCCATCACCCATTTCTGATGTTTATTTACTTTGCTTGTGGCGTTACTGCACTTGCAAAATCAAATACTAGATTTGATGTTAGCAATATCTAAGGAGCGTTGAATCGAGGGTAGCTGGACTTGGTTGAAAGATTCTTGAAGACTTTTCACTTCGAATTCAAGAAGCTTCTTCAGTTCTGAGTGACTGGTTGGGAGTGCGAAGTATTTAACCTCTGTGGGGTCGTTATCAAAGTCACTTGGTTCATTAGTACTCCTGACTGTTGTAATGACAGTCAGGAGAATTGTTGGAGTCACCAAGGCAGTCGTTCCCAGGAGTTTACAATCGGCATCAGGTGACTTCAGTTACTCTAACGACTGGCATTACAACAGCCAGGAGCATTAATGCAACAAGTGACCTTGATAACGACCGCACAGAGGTTTAAATACCTGGGACTCCCCACCAGTCAGTCAGAGCTGAAGAAGCCTCTTGGAAGTGAAACGTCCAGTTGCCCTCGATTCAACTCTCTTAGGACACTATAGATACCAAATATAGTCTCTGATTTTGCTAATAAGTGCATTAATGTCACAAGAAAAATAAATGAAGATCACAAATGGCTGATCTATATTGGGACTCTGCACCTCTGCATGATGCAAGGGGTGGAAATTGATAGGCAACTCGAGATCCAATTCTAGCACTATATATTTACCCACATTAACAATGGTTTCATGATACAGGCGAATCTGAACTATGCAATGTTTGTCAGGTAACTGGCTATTATACATCACAATACGAGTAACCGAAGAAGGAAGACTACCCAGGAAAAGGCAAAATAATTTTCAATAAGCAGAATCAATCATGTTTTTCTGTTTTTTCAATATGCAGTGTCTGCAACATGAAAATGACCGAACAGTTCCGGTTAAAATACCTAAAAGCAGGGAACAGATACACCTCATAGTAATTCAAATGTGTAATCTGTGCAAATTAAGTTGAAAACTCAAATATCAATACTTGGCACAAGTGTATCATTATTGTATTGTGATAAATTGCATCATCGATTTCCTGTTCCACCCCAACATAATGCATGGCTGAACAGTCTAATTTTTGTTTTTGTCAGACCCTGGAGCTTTTTGCTTAATGTTGGGAGTGTTTCATGTTGTTTCTGCCGACTACAGGCTACCTTCTTGGAACTCGTTTTCGTTCTTCCCTCTCTGCCATACGACTCAGATCGTGAAGTGCCGGTTTGACTTGCAATCTCACGTTGCAGCCAAGGAGCTCTGTTGTTCTGTCAGATACGACCTTGATGTTTTGGTCTCCTCCATGACCAAGTTCCGTCTTTGTGAAGAAAGAGTCTGGCTAGTTCTTTATTTTCCGTTACCAGTGACAGAGCCTGCTGTGCTCCTTTGAACTCCCAATTCTTTGTTGTCTTACACCATTCCTGAGATGAGTGCTTCTTTGTTTGTCCGTCTCCACAGTTTGCCCATTATTCTTTAGTGGATTGTCTGCCTTGCACACAGTCAAACTAAATGATTTCTCAGAACATTTCGTTCAGTTTAACTGGCCACAGGTGGAATCCAGCTAAGTCGTAAAAATGCCTCAAGGATACTGGGAGGAATCTGGATGCATCTTAACTCAATTTGGAGTGTCGCTGTGAAGGAATTTTAATACTTGGGCCAGTGTTGATGCTTCAGCTCATTTATATATATATAAAAAAAAACAAAACAAGTAAATAACATGATCCCCTTCAACAGCATCGGCTCTTGTCTTTAAAAAAAAAAAAAAAAAAAAGGAGTTTTATTTAATCAGTTTTGAATTCAGGCTGCAACACCACAAACTATCAAAAGTCAAGAATTTTGAAAACTCTCCGAAGGCAATGTTGGTCTAAAACTTGAATTACACCATGTAAGTTTTATTGAGTTTAAGAAGGCTTTCCACATCAAGACTTTACTGTTTGGGTTGATACCACCCTCCTTGTACATGTACTCTACACACAGTATAATGACAATAAAGTGAAACTGAATTGAGTGCGATTGAATTTGGCCCTGTTGCCTGTTGTACGCAGTTACATATACAAATACAGGGGAAATCCAAGGCCATAATTTCTCTAATAGGTTCTGGGAACACGCTGAGCTCAAATATCTAACTGCCACGTCTTTGTTGTGTGGGTTTCGCTTTCAGGTATACCAGTATCATCAGTCCACTCTGATCTGGTTCCCATTGGACCTCAGGCCTTTACGACGGGACACCAAAACTTTGCTGTTTGCATGATAATCAAAGATCTTTTCCACAGACTACAAACACCAGTCTCACTGAGCTCATGAATCTCTTTGAGTATACAGTTTAATTGGTGCCTGAGTGCTTTCAGGATATTTCCCTACTGATCACTTACTTCAAAGTGAGAGCCTCGCCACCAGGCTTTTTCTAAACACAGTTAAAAGTAATTGCTGCGGCGTTTTGATTTTGGTCTGGTTTGGGCTCAAACCCAACCTGTTGATTGTGGTTGCGAATATATGCTCGAGTTTTATTGATTTGATATTTTTCTCCTGATTATTTTCTCAATCTTGATGCAGAATTTCAACATGACACCCAGTCTAAGATCTGTCCCTGCTGTCTTCATCCCCTCAGCACCAAGCCCCACCACAGCGATCCACTACCTTGCCACCAAGTGTGTGGACACAGTGAAGCACCACCAGAACACCAAGTGGTTCATGCCCTGGGGCCCGAACCAATGCGACAAGATCCGGACCTTTGATGAGGCCATGGCCAAGAAGATCGAGGCCAACAACATCGTTTTTGCTGTCCACATTCCTCTGCCCAACAAGGAGATGAGCCCCTGGTTCCAGTTCCTGCTGGTCATCCTGCAGTTTGACATCGCCTTTAAGGTGTACAACCAGATAGGTGAGAGCTGAGGCTTTCCTATTCATTCATTCAGAATCAGTGAAAAGCGGCTTATGTCTCTACTGTAGGGACGTGGTTTTCATGATGTAGGAACTGAAAAACGAGGCCCAGCCGACTGTGCGGATCACTGTAAGAAATCGCATTGGGTCAAGAGATGGAAACGCTATTGAAGCTGTATTAATTAATGAGAAATTAATTATTCATTACCTACTTGGTTTATTGTCTTCCAGGTCTGGCTAATTTCTACTCTGTCATTGGTGTTGTTTTCACATGTTATTTACAATGTCAATGAGTGTATATATATTTTTTTTTTCAGTTCTCGGGTTGTTTTTTTTTAAAAATCAGTGTTTGTATTTTGTGTTTTTGTTGTTGCTTTTGTTTTGCAATCCCTAGGCAAATATTTGCAGTGTACCATGACTCAGCCTCTGAAATATTCACACATTTTTGTCACGTGCAGTCAGTCTGATTGGAAATCCAAGTGTGAAGTCATTCTAACTTGAGCACTAATACTCCTAATATGTTCCTTATATTGCTGTCCCTGCAAGGCGTCCTGGCAGGCTATTGTCTGTTTTCAGTTGGGTCCATGGTGGGGAATGCATGAGCAACCCGCAGGAATGTGCCTCTTTGTCTCTCCTCAGTAGATTGGATTTCTTTTACGCAGCAAACAATGATGGATGTCCTGCTGTTGCACCTCTATAGCGATATAGACCCTTGTGGCTTTGTGACAGGGGCTTGACAGGCATGCTCGAGACAGGTATAAAGAGACGGACAGAGAGGAGAATGGTAATCTGGGCCTGTTTTCATAGTTGGCAGCCTCTGAGAAATGAAATCCCTGATAGCCAAGGACTGTGATTTACATACTTTTCATGTGAGATCACCTTGTATTTTAGCAGTTGTACCAGTGTTGCTATACATTTGTTCCTAGCACTGTCTCCACTTATCAAGGGACTGAGACAGTGCTGTAACTTGATACATTAATGAGGACATGTATTGTGCATTTACCACGTTGCTTTTTGACCCGTTGTGGTGTAGCATACCTCTTCAAAGACTTGCCAGCTTCTGTATCTCGTCAGTGCTTGAACAAGACACCATGTTAAAGAGCGTCCCACTCAGCCACATGGAAATAGTGTTACGGTCAGCATAGTGTGTTACAGTTGACTTTGGCGTTTGAGGGACATTTGAGACTTGGCTGAGAAATTCTTTCAGTGATAGTAGCTGTTACAATCTTTGAGCCTGGCACCCTTACTGAGCTGTTTTAGGCTGTAATTTTTAAAGATTATTTTTTGGTGTTTCTGCTTTACCAAACACACAGTGGAGAGAGACAGTAAAGACAGGGCAGATGGAGGGGATAGCATGCAGCAAAAGGCCGGGGCCAGACCTGAATCCAGGTCACCACGGCCAAACCAGCCCCAGTATTAAGTGGTATGCGCTCCACACGGGAAGCCACCGGGGCGCCTCTCATTGGCTCCTTTTAACAGCCAGTTTCTTTTGTGTGTTCCCAATATTAACCAGCGGTGTATAAAGTATATCAAAGTCGATAGGTAGACCTACAGCATTGCAGTGTCAGAGTGTATGGATGAGAGGAGGAGGAAGGAGATGACTAGTGGAGTGGAGAGGCAGGGGGGCTTGGCAGCACGGCAGGTTGCTCTGGGGTCCTGAAAGAAGGGATTAGGAAGAAAATAAAGCAGACTAATGAATGATGGGATCACCGGCCTGGGAAAGTAGTCTCATCTTTCAGTCTCACTACCTCAAGCACTGGGTCAGAAGACCTAGAGACAGATACATAGGTACAGTATGTGCACCGTTACAAGAACGAATCTAGAGGAGGGTTGATAATAGACATTTGATGTGCAGATGAGAAAATGCATGCAAACCATGACTCACATTCAACATATGCCAATTTGCTATCAGTGGAGAAGTGATAGATGTGATAGATGAAACAACACAGCAAGGAAGAGATCAAAAGATGGGAGTATGGGTTTATATGACCCATGCTTCCTGGCATGGCTAGTCTAAACAGTCATGTTATAATGGTGGCCTAGTCATCAGTATCATTTGCCTGCTTGCATTCCTGGCCTCAGCGGAAACGTTTTAGGGGGTTGTGGGTTGTTTACTGCCTGGCTGCCAGACAGGCTAGTCGGTGATTCAGCCTGGACCACAGACAGGTCCCTCTGCCAGATGCTGCAGACTCACTCTGATCTCTCTGAGCGATACACAAGCTGCTCTGAGATGTAGAAAAGGTTGAAACAGTGTGCGGCACAAACAGGGAAGGTCTTTTTTTTTGACCATTTCAGACTCATTTTCATTTTGAGCTTCTGGTTTTCCTGCACTGTTGCCAGTTGTGTCATTATGATCATATGCCTGGAAGAGTTCCCAACTAAGACAGGGTGGGATGGGAAGAAAAACCTGGTCAAAAAATTAAAAAGTTGATTATATACAGTAGTAAGAATATGGAAATAACAACCTTGCAGTATAGGCACAAGATAGTTAATAGACTCCTCAAATTGAGAAGTAATAGAACGAAGATGCAGTTATTGTCTTCATACTCATTTATAGGTTTTAAGGGTGGTTTAAAGACTTTTTCTTCCATTTCATTTTAAAAACATGGATAGTTTATGATTCCTGGTCAAACTAGGATAGAGTGGTATTACTAAGATCCATATCTGACAAGGAAGCAAAGCAACTGAAGGGCAGACAGGCCTTCCACAACCAACAAAATGGCGCCAGCCTGCCCGTCTGTCTACAGTGTGAACAGAACATCTGAGCCAAAGTAAGGCGAATTTTCTCCTGCAGTCGTATGACCAATGAAGAAAGTGAACAGAGGGTCCTCTCTTCCCTGAACTCCCTTATCTGTGTTACAATGCTCGTCCCTGAGAAGAGCTTCCCCCTTATTAACCACTCCACCCACCTGGTCCACTCCACCCCAGCGCCAAGCACCTCCTGGCAGGAGTCCAGCAATAACACAGCTGTTGAGGAGGCTTAGTTTCCGTGGCGATGGCCGCTGGACTGAGGTGGAATGTTTGTGTGCTGTGGGCTGACATTCAGCGCTGTCTGGCTGCACGGGCTTGACCAGCGGGACAGGGGAGGGCAACATGGAGACAGTCGGCTGCCAACACTCATCTGGCTCCATCTCCCTGCTTTCCTCTCTTTCCCCTCTTTCTCATAGTTCAGGCTACTGGGTTTCTTTCTCCTCATTCCAGCTTGTTTCATAACGGCACAAGAGGCTCTCTTGAGGGCTGGAGGAGAGAACACTTGGCTTTGTAATATTTTCTAAAGATGCGGTTTTAATAGCTTGGCTTTGGATCTTTTTGTTAGTCTCACTCGGCCAGCCTGGTGGAGGCCAGCAGAGGGTTTTGTTTAAGTTCATGTCACGAATGTTGAATCAAAGCAGAATGTTAAATCAAATGTGACATGTTTTTATGTATACTGACTTGATGTGTGAGTCTGCTGCGCAGTACTTTCACAATTCTCATATTGGAATCTGTGTTTATTAGAGATGTACGAACGTTGCAGAGTTTATCACCATGACTTAAAATCATTCAAATCTTTTCACACTAACCTGAACTTAAACCACTCTTCATAGGTTGAACGTGGAAACATCAGAAAGTGAACAGAATTATCACAGATTTGACAATTTTACACTTACCCAGCTACCATCACGCTTTTATGCTTCTTAAAAGGCCAAGTTTTATGCTGTTGTTGGAATGATACTAGGAGATACAGTTGAGATGGTGTATGTATCATAATACAGATGAGCATGCATATTTTAACCTGCACTATTACATGTTCTTGTCTTAAATTACACACATTTTCTGTCTTGCAGAAGATAAATGATTGGATGTTATGTTTATGGCACCAGTTCAAATCTTAACTTGAGTTTTCTGTACTTTTAAAGCAAAATTGCCTCATGAATAGGCAAACAGGTCATTCTAACAGCTAAACCTATCAAATGTCTGTCTGCGATGTAAAAGTGAGTTGCGATGGTAATGCTTGTCTCTTGCTTTGCAGCGGATGGCGCGATGGTTACCATTGATGTGGGCCTGGCCTACAGAGACGACACACTGAGTGAGTGGACGGAGATGGCGCACTCCATCGAGCAGAGGAAGCTCAACTGCAGCTTCAACACTGCCAAGGTAGTGGAATACCCACCACCACGCAAATCACTCCTCTTAATGAGCTTTTTAGATTTGAGAGAACTGTATAAGTGACATTACCCTGTATGTTCTGCAGACCTTTGAGAATGAGGGGCGTTACTATGAGTGTGACCTGCTGCCCTTCATGGAGGTCGGCAGCGTGGCACACAAGTACTACCTGCTCAACATCCGCCTGCCTGTCAACGAGGCCAAGAAGATCAACGTGGGCATCGGGGAGATCAAGGACATTCGTCTGGTTGTAAGTTGGCTTCCTCATTGCTGCATATTTGATGCAAAACACAGCTCACCTTTTTGACTCAAAGTTGACCCACATGTAGAACTACAAAGGTAAGCCTAATAATTGATTAGTTGCCACCTATTCATTTAACCGCCAACTAATTTTAGTAATTCATTGTTTTGATTCATTTTGTAAGAGGAAAATTTTCAGATTCTCTGATTCCAGAGTCTCTAATGTGAGCATTTTGTGGTTTCTTTACTCCTCTATGACGGTGAACAAAATATCTGTGGGTTGTGGGCTGTTGGTTGGGGCAAAACAAGACATTTGAAGATGTCACCTTGGGCTGTGGGAAATTGTGATAAACAGTTTTCACCATTTTCTGGACCCAACAATTAATCAGATAATCAAGAAATTAATCAACAGATTACTCGATAATCAAGATAATGGTTAGTTGCAGCTCTACACACATGGCCGAAATGCGCATTCCAGCGTGAGATTGATAAATGAATGTTAATTTACTTTGATTTTGATAGACTGAAATCACTGTGTGATCATTTATTTACTTTTTTTCACATTGCAGTTGTGTCAAGGGACAAGGCAGTGGTTTGCTCTAAAGAAGATAATGTGCAAAGTTGGCTGCACATTTTTTAGGATTATAGAAATTTATTTTTGTCTTGTATTGCCAGTGAGTTTACTATCTGCTTCAAAATAGGGATGCCAGACTTGACTGTTCCGGCTAATGTTAGGCTTCTACTTTCAAAGACTTCTGTTATTTTAGCCAAACACAGTGCTGCAAACAGCTGCAGTAACCTGAACTGCAATAACCTAATGTTATATATGCAAAATATGGCTCATAGAGAACCCACAGTGTTGTTATCTGCACTAGATCTTGTAACTATCAATATGTAGCAACTACATGTGGCTTTTGTGGGTTGATTAAATATGCGTGTAAAAGTTCACTTCCTGCAAAGCTGCAAGGTTAGCTAATATTAACATCTTGAATCAAAATGAATAACAACAGAGCAGCTGTGAGTGCCGCTGGTTATCCAGAGCTGGCAGCAAGGGCCCAGCATCAGCTTCTGATAACGTGATATTTTAACCTTACACAAATGACAGAATATTGTTCACAAGTGTGGAAAACTTAGCACATAAACTAGAACTCTTTGACAAAATTGTTTGCAAACTGGTAATTTTAACAAAGTCTTTGCAAATTTGACATTCAGTAGTGTGATATATTGATTTTAGATAATCTACTTGAGAGGTAGTGACATGAACAGCTGATGCGGATGGTGTTTGTTTCTCCTCCAAGAGCATCCACCAGAACGGAGGCTTCACCAAAGTCTGGTTTGCCATGAAGACCTTCCTCACACCCAGCATCCTCATCATCATGATCTGGTACTGGAGACGCATCACCCTCATGACCAGACCTCCTGTGCTGCTGGAGAAGTAAGTTAAGCCCTTCCCTTTTAATCACCATCACTAACCTTATTGTCATCATCAACTCTGATCAAAAATATAAATTATTAAAATTGTTGTAATTTTTTTTCCCCTTATATTGTTGGATATCATATCAAGGAATGAAATTTACTGGCATCTACAATGAAGCATTTTCACTTTTGCATGGATGTCAGCTCAGTGGTTAGTGTTAGGTAATAGGACAGGATAAATGATTCTTGTTAAAAGAAACTAAACAAGATCCTAGTAGCCCCATTAGAGACCATTTAGTAAATGTACTGAGTGAAGACTGATAGTCCTCAAGGTTATCTATGGATGAGATGTACATCTAGGTCAGGCTAGCTGTGTGTACTGAAGGTCATAGAGATTGGAGGGTGATGTTGATCCAGCATGAGTAGGGATATTATCTAGGAGCCTGAACAGGTTCTAGACAGGTGAAGTGCATGGTAAGGCGCTTCAAAGCAGATCTGTGAAAAGCTGAGAAGGGCCTCATTTAATCAGTCACTGATTTGGAAAAAAAAGGCAAGGTTGAATTTTCCTCTTGCACAAAAAGACTTTTTCATCCTGAAATGTACTATTTTCTAGATAAAACGTAAAGCTCAAAGCATCAACTGTTACTACTCATACGTTTACCAAACTTTGAAATTTGAGGCCATGAACATTACTGTAGTTAGACAGGTCGTGCTGCCTGAAGCGGACTGTTTGAATGCCGTGCTGTGGAACGTGAAGCTATGCTCAGAGCTCAGTGTTTGTCTAACCCCCCGCCGTGCTGGGAAGACAGATCAGTAAGAGGCAGTGTTCAGCACCACAGGAAGGCCTGGCGAAGCGTGAAACGCGTTACACAATCTGCAAGCTAGCACTCAACCAACACATCCTAAGTACACACGCGCAGGACACACACACACAAGCGGACTGACACAGCGCACGCATGCACACACAGTCTGTATCTTTCTCCTTCCCTCTATCTTTTCCGGCTCGAGGCTCTCGCTCCCAAATGACCGGCAGGCTCTCAGGAAGTGCCACTCGTACCCTATTTGTGGACAGCGGATGATTTTTTCATGCTGTAAAAGCTTTACCGGAGCTTTCTGTCGTGCTAGTCCACAGGGGTGTCAGCATGAGAAACCTCAGACATCTCCTGAACTTGGAAAACTGCTGAAGACAGATGAGAAGTGATACTTTTCAGAGTGAGGACACTCATCCAGGATGATGTAATTAATTAAAGAAGGGAAATCAGTGACATGAGATTTATTGTTGTTAAAGAACTTGGTGTTAATTTTTGGCCGTTTTTAATGAGAAAAATGTTCTGTACTCAGGTCTACAGTAATAAAGGCTTTTATTTCATTAGCTTTATTTCGTTTACATTATCTCACACACTCACACAGATAGATACTGGCCTCAGCTCTCTTGTCTGTGTTGGTGGTGCTCAGGACATTCCCTGCATACCAACCCAATGCGGTTTTACTCTGTTCGCTTGGTAGAACATGCCAGAACTGTTTTCGCAGATAAGCTCTCTGAACCGGAATTGAGTGGAACACATTTTTTGTTATACTTATATTACTTGTGTTATATTATTAAAAAAAATGTTTGAACCCACACTTTTATTGGTTACGTTTTGCAGCTCTCTTTGTGCTCTTTTTTTTCTCTTTCCCTCTCACACACTCTCCACCTCCCTCCCATCCTCCTCCCCTCCATTTATCATCATCCTTTCATCTGGTGGTGGCATGCAGGGACCTGTGGCAGTGGGTAGAAAGACAGGCCTTGTTATTCACTGAGGCTTGCTCTCCTGTGTAACATCTGGACTTGCAAGGTTAGCGAAGGTTAGCTGTTGTAATGAAGTCGGTAAAGTCGTGAATTAGATGGGTTAGTGGAGACACAGTGTGCTTCTGGCTGATGGGATAATCTAATCAATAGGCTGTGTCTTAAGATGTAATGGCTCTGTTTTGTCTAACACCGATTTAACCTTGCCATATACTATTGATTTCCTGAGTGGAGTTTCTGTTTTTAAAACGGAACAAAGTATTCCAGAGCACAAAGTAGTCCAGCCTCAGGTGTCAGATGTGCCTACAGTGTGTAACGCTGGAGCTTATTTAGTCATCCCTTTTGCTTTTTTGAATGCATGAACAAAGTTGCTGAAGCTGCATGAATTATAATGCATAAATTACATTGTGGATATTGATTTTTATCCCTACCAGTCTGGAGTTGAGTGTGTGTTTGCTCGAGTGTGTGTGTGTGTGTGTGTGTGTGTGTGTGTGTGTGTGTGTGTGTGTGTGTGTGTTTGTCTGTCTGTCTCTCTGTCCGTGACTGATCTTGCAAAGTACTGAGTCTATTGGTCTATTTTTTTTTTGTGCACAGTTATGCCTGTATGATGAAGAACCTCTTGTGGTTGCAGTGATTAAAAACCTTTGAACAACATTGTTCTCATTACTTTTGCTTCCTCCCTTCATTCACTGTCTTGGTCACTCGACAGCCACTGCTCTCCCCCTGCCTCTCTTCCGTATACTACTGGGCCGATCAGCCGATCAGTTTTTTTTTTTTAATCCTATTTTGGCCACTTTCACTCCAATTGTGTGTGGACACACAAGAGAAAAATACTGTAAAAAGTGTCAGAGGCTGATGTAATCTGTCTACAAGTGGGGATTAAAATAGGCTTAACAGCTCGATGCTTCAGGACTGTAAAAATTACATGTAAAACAGCATTTGCTGTGCCATACATTAGCCGACTAATTTGCCTAAGTTGGCATTTACACAGAATCTGATTTGCTTCAGCGGTGAGGGTATGTCACTACATGGCCTGTCTGCTGTCTGCCTGTCTGTCCACTGTCTGCCCATTTGGTTTGATTTCTGGCTTGTGTGACGTGGGTAATGTGACGTTGGCTTGCATTCCGGCAAAAGTTGAATATGACGTAACTTCTCACTAGATGGCTGCTGTGTTTTTTGCCAGATTGCTCTGTGGCATGTACTGTCAGCCCCTGACTCACACTATCCTCATCTAGAATGAATGGGAGTAGTGCATTTCTGGCAGATTTCTGGATTCGGTGTAAATGCCACCTAATTTTTGTGGGTCTTCACACCACTATGGAAACGCAGAAAACAACAGGCTTAAGGAAGCTTTTTGTTCCTTGAAAAGTAGTCCCTGGAGTAAAAGTATCTGGTGATTTGAGTGGAAAACTGCTTACTGGGACAGAGAGAGGTTTACGGTATATTCTATACTGTACTGGATTATATTTGAATCATACAGTATTTAAATTTGTAATCTGAAAGGTGTTTCGCAGTACAATTGGCTGCTGAATGTCTCTCAAGTCTCGCCTGTAGTCCAGAAAAGGAGAGATGGCGGAGATCTCCACTCTACCGAGTGGTTTCTTCTAGTTGAATATGTTTAAAAATGGCCATTATAATAAAGTTATCAGTGCTTCATGGGTCAGCTCTAGGTACACCTGAATCCATCTGCATTAACAACTCACCAGGCGACAACCATCTGACATGATGGTCATTTTGATAAAATTCAAATCTACATCTGCAGGAACCTGCTTCCCTACCGTTGTATAATGCCAGGAGGGATAAAGTAGGAGAGAAAATGAGCTAATTTATAAATAATATTCATCTGTATGGCACTTCTTGTCTGCAGTTACTCATAACTTGCTGAACCACAACCAGTCAAATCCACAGTTTACTTGTGGGCCGTATGGGTCACCAGTCTTTATCCAAAAGCACTCCCACAGTCAGTAAATACATCTATTGGTGGTAAAGATGAGCAAAAAATTGTTATTATAAAAATGCTAATACACAGACTCCTCCTTCAGGGTAATCTTTGCTCTGGGCATCTCCATGACGTTCATCAACATCCCAGTGGAGTGGTTCTCTGTGGGCTTCAACTGGACCTGGATGCTGCTTTTCGGAGACATCAGGCAGGGCATCTTCTACTCCATGCTGCTGTCTTTCTGGATCATCTTCTGCGGGGAGCACCTCATGGTACTGTACCAGGCACCTTGCCAGTTAATATTTACCCACTGACCCACAGGTGTGCTTGCTGACAGCTGTCTCACCTACACTCATTTTAAAGACACCATGCCACCATGCAAACTCCCACTGCTTTTACTTCCTAGAAAACTGATGCTGCTCTAGGGAACCCAAAATATAACATTCCAACCTGTAAAATAATTGTGTCCCTCCACCTATCCCATCAATTAATTGTGGGTCTCTCTCCCTAACTGATTGATTGTACATTGTTCAGTGATCCTCTCCACAGTACGTCTTGCCTAACCTCTTGTTGTAACAGGATGTTATTGTTATAACGAATCAAATCAATCAACTCTTCCAACATCAAATCAAGGAAGTAAGAGTCCATGTCATACTGTCTTTAAAGGTGCAAAAGTCATATCTGGGCCAGTGTGGGGCTAGTGAATGGAGAATAAGTGAAAAAGACAAACTAATGTATCTAAGATAAGAAACAAGATAGGCACTCGGTATCTCCTCCTGTCTGATTTCTTTGACCCAAACTGTTTCTGTGAGTAAAGTCCAATGTGCACAAGTAATTATCAACTATGAACTGAACCAGACAGATGAAAACAGTGTAGAAATATTTTGTGTTTTTTGTTGATGATGATGCTACTGAGAAGAAGATAAAGATAAACCTTGCCCGACCAGAAACCCTGGATGAATAGTGAGATCTGATCCCTCATCTGAGCCATCAAGTCTGCCAACTATAGACAACAGATTGTGGACCACCTTAGCAATAACACCAACTTGTGCCACATGTGGTAAGCCATACAAGAAAATCACAGACTACAGAAACAATACCAGCTATCTGCCAGCCTCTGACACCACTCTCCCAAATGAGCTCAACACTTTCTTTGCACGCTCTGAAGACAAGAGCCCAGAGCCTCTCTGCAGGGCCATGACAGCCTGCAGTGTGAGCAGTGCTTGCACTGTCCATGGATGATGTGTGGAAGTCCCTAAAGAAGGTGAACACACGCAAAGCTGCTGGACCTGATGGAATGCTTGGCTGTGCTCTCAGAGTGTATGCCAAACAGCTTGCTGATGTCTTTGCTGACATCTTCAACATGACCCTAGCCTGAGTTTTCCCCACCTGCTTCAAGACCACCACACTAATACCTGTGCCGAAGAAAGCTGCCGTCAGATGCCTGAATAACTACCACCTGTCATCATGAAGTGCTGTGAAAGTCTAGTGATTTCACACACCAAGGTATTCTGAATACCCCAGACCTACATCATTTTGCCTACCGGGCAAACTGCTCCACAGAGGATGCAATGTCCACAGCCATTCAGCTCAGCATTCGACACCACCATCCCCACAAAGCTACTCTAAAAACTTCAAGCCCTTGGATTTAACAACACCATCTGTGGCTGGATCTTAGATTTTCTCGCTTGCCGATCCCAGTCTATTAGAATGTGAAATGTCACCTCCATCGCACACACCCTAAACACAGGTGTACTCCAGGGCTTTGTGCTTAGTCCGCTGCTGTACTCCCTTTTCACCCACAACTGTGTTGCCAAGCACAGCACAAACTCCATCATCAAGTTCTGCAAAGACACCACTGCGGCAGGATTCATCAACAACAAAGACGAAACTGCTGAAAGGGAGGAGATCACAATGCTAGCAAACTGGTGGACAAACAACATCCTGTGCCTCAGAAAGACATAAGACATAATTGTTGACTTCAGGGGACAAGGATGGAAACATCACAGACCCATCCACATCAATGGAACTACTGTGGCAGGGTCAACAACTTCAGGTTCCTGGGAGTCCACATCACTGAGGACCTTTCATGGAACCTCCGTACAACTTCCCTCATCAAAAAAGCATATCGGCACCTGCACTTAGTCAGGACACTGAGGCAAATTAATCTACACCCTTTTTGTTTGCTTTCTCTCTGGTTGCTTGTTGCTGTTTTGGTTTGTTCTGTCATGATTGTCTCTCTGTTGTATTGTTTTACACTTTTATTGTGATTTTATTGCATAAAAAGTTTGCACATGTATATTTATATAGCTATATCTATTTATGAATCTATCAATCTAGAGATATGACAGAAAATTGTCCCGCGAATAAACTGTTAACATTGCTAACGATATTTAGACTTGGATTCATGCATTTACTAAATTGTTTTTTACTCTGTCATGCAAAGGATTGCAAAAAACTGTCTTTGAAGACATGGCTTAAGCGAAGAATTAGAAGAATTTTCCACAACTGTGAATCTCCTCCTCATGATGTCCCACATGTGGCAACAGTAGAAAATTCAAGCAGTTCTGCTAATGGCAACACTGTTATGGCCCCTCTTATGGTAAATTCACCGATGAATCTGCAACCTTTGTCTCCACTCAAGCCTCAGTGTCACAACCTTCTGCCTGTCTTCAGTCAACTTGCTCTGCCTCAAACATTCTCTGGCTTCAGCTTCAGCTGCAAATATTTCCTTCTGTTTAAGTTCAACAAGCTTTGTCCCTTTGCTAAAGCATTGGAAAATGGGATTTATGCATTTTGACCGGAGAGTGGCGCTTGAGGAAAGGTCATGAGGTCACCAACATTGACAGGGCTTGTCCTCTAGGGAGCATGAATGTGCTCACTAAATGTCAGGGAATTCCACCCTATAAATTTCAAGATATGTGGCAGTGGAGTAAAGTGTTGAACAGACAAACATCCCTAGGCCCCTTCAGGCAATGGGGCCAAAATCATCTGGGGATACAGAAATGTAGAGTTCAATATCATCTGCATAGCCATAAAAAAAAATTGTTGCAGATGATACTAAAATGTAGTAATACGTAAAGGCTGAATGGGACAGGACCACCAGATAGAGCCCCAGGGACACCTTATGTCATTGTGTGAAGACTGACCACACAGTTTTAACACACACCTGGAGTTGGACACCTGGATGTTGCTGTTCCCTGACCTGCCTTGTTATCCCTCTGGGCCAATGACTCAATATTTTTGCTCTTCATAAAGGTTTAAAGGTTGTTTTTTGTAATGTAATGATTTATCCTTACTTCTGTTTTGTGATTCCATTCTCCCTGTGCTCAGGACCAGACAGAGAGGAACCGTTTCTCAGTCTACTGGAAGCAGGTCGGCCCCATCGTCTTTGGCTCCTTCTGTCTCTTCATCTTTGACATGTGTGAGAGGTGAGGCCGCTATTTTTTCTTCATTACTTTCAATAGTAATCTTCTTAAAAATGGCAATTATAGTACAAGAAATTTTGATTTTTTTTTTTTTTTTTTTTTTCTGGAAAAAAAATCCACCCTCTACATTATTTCTTATTATTCAAGCCTTTCCTACAGCTGTTTCAGATGGTTTTTGCCACAATAAAATACTGTAAAATTTTCAACAAAGATGGCATGTTGCATTGTTTTTGTTGTTTTTGTGTCACCAGGGGAGTCCAGCTGACAAACCCCTTTTACAGTATCTGGGCCACGGATGTGGGAACTGAGCTGGCTGTATCCTTCCTAATCTTGTGTAATGTATGTGACCAACTAACGTACAGTAGCAGTAATTGGGATGTTTTTGCTGTAAGAAAAAAAATCCTCTGAGGCTTAATCAGCTCTGGAAATATCTCAAAATGGTGTTTTCATAATATACAGGCACGATATTCTCATTAAAATCCTTGAAGGTGTAAATTACTAAATCATCACCTTCTTTTATCTTAATGTTTATGGTTGCATTTCTGCTCCTGTTGTCGGAGCATTATATCATTCACCAGGTACCAAATTTGTGTTTTTACCAGCCAGCTAACAGTAGATTTATTCTGTATTGAAGCTCTGTTGTTGACAGTGAATGTTGAATGGTCTTCCCATCAGTCCTGCACTGAGTGAGTTTTTTTTTTTTTCTCACCAGGCTCTGGCATGTTCTGAACACTCTGATCTCTAGATTAATAAGACGAGAAATAATTCAGTGATGCCATATGTGAAAGCACTGCCCAGGGTCTCCCCATGGTGTGTGTTTCTGTGTCTGCTTGTATGTGTGTGTACCTGTGTGTTGCTTTGCTTGCCAGGCTGGGTGATGCAAGATTCATCAGTACACTTCGTCAAAAACAAGTGCCAGAATGCCCCTCCCTTATCTCTCTTTTTTTCCTCTCTCCTTTCTCCCTCTTCTCCACCCCCTCTGCCTCTGAGCCCCAGTGAAAGGAAAAAGCTGAGATATGAAACATGACATGTGCTCAGCTCTCAGAAGGCTCAGTGGGTTTGACGAAGACATTTAGTACAGTGTCTATAACCAGGGTCATCAAAGCTTTATTAGGCCCACTGCTGACGAGTTGCTGCCATGCCTTTTTCTGCAGATAGTCTGTTAATGTTTTAGGTAAGAGACATATGATTCACAAAACAGTTAGCAGCATCTTTTTATACACTAAAATTTGATTGGAGTGTAGATATAGACAACAATATAGATCAGATATTATATTTCTATAATCTAGTCTAAAGTCTTTATATCCTCTGTTCCTCCAGTTCATCAAATTGCATAATTATGTGCAATATAAAGCTGAAGTTACATGCTGAGACTAATATTGGTCCATTCAGATGGGGATGTTGTAGATTTTTCAGCTGTCTTTCTGTAGCTAGTATTTAACTTATTATAACATATCTGTGCACCACCAAGTCTGCTTCTTAAGGAGGTCTCCTTTCTGTCATATGAATAATGTAACACTATCATAACGTGTGCGTCGGAGTATCTCCACTGTGCCAGTTATTTCCTTGACTAGTGCCACTATAGATGGCGTTCATAATTGTGGCAGGGATCTGTGCCTGCCTGTACTTCCTCTTCCTGTGCTTCATGGTGTTCCAAGTCTTCCGCAACATTAGTGGTAAGAGGTCCTCGCTGCCCGCCATGTCCAAGGCCAGACGCCTGCACTACGAGGTGTGTGTTTTTGTCCATCAGGATCCATATCACACAGAGCCAGTCTCTTGAGTTTGACATTTTGTCACTAACTCGTTCCCTTTATTGCCCAGGGTCTGATTTTCAGATTCAAGTTCCTCATGCTGGTCACTCTCACCTGCGCCGCCATGACTGTCATCTTCTTCATCATCAGTCAGGTGAGTTTCACTATTTCCTCCAAAATGAAACAGTAGGACCATCTTCATGACACAATTTGTCTGTCCATTACATGATATATTTTGTAAAAAGTCATTAGGAATTTTTCTTTTCCGTGTTTTTTTTGCTTCCATTATTGTTGAAACAGGTGAGGTTGGGATGTAACCTTTGAAGTGACACTGAAACTCATTATATACTGTGTATAATCTTGAGCTGTCAAAAATGTAGGGGTCTTCAAAATAATAAATTCCAATCACCATGTAGTACTAGTAATCATGGTATCTTAGGAAAAGGAAAGCATGATTTTTTGGGATAACACCCATATGTGCATCACTGTGTCGTGTTGCACTGGTGCCATTTTGAAATCCATTAAGTTGCAGATTTTATATAATGGGAGGAGCCGATGGAATGGAGGACGTTCAACAATCTGACAGAATAGTTAGCTGTATTTTTTTTTTTTTTGATTAATCTTCCTGATTAATCATGAAGTAACCACCATAAATCCACTATATTCTAGTAAATAAAAGTAGTTGGTTTTTAATATAAAAATACAAGAATGTAAACATTTGGTACATTTTTTTGGAAACTTCTCATGCACATATTTTTATATTTCTTAATTTTCCCTTTCTATTCCTTTTAATTTAACTTGTACTTTTACATTTTTTTCTCTCAAGTATTTGACCAGATGACCAAATTTTCCCTTTGGAATAAAAATAGTATTTCTGATTCTGATTCATTGAATTGGTATACATTATAATAGGGACAATTGACTGACACTGTGAAAAATGCATTTTCATTTCATTGCAACTTGTTACCTTTGTCAGCCTACCGGAATCTCAGTGGTGCCAGTAACCTCTATAACCCTGCCGTGAACATTGAGATAGATCAGAAAAACAGTGTCTTATCCCTGAGTTTTGCATGTCTTGTCTGCTTGCAGGTGAATGAAGGCCACTGGCACTGGGGAGACCACACAGTGCAGGTGAACAGCGCCTTCTTCACTGGCATCTACGGCATGTGGAACCTCTATGTCTTTGCCATCATGTTCCTGTACGCCCCCTCACACAAACGCTATGGAGATGAGCAGTCCAGTGGTCAGTGCATCATTGGTAACTACCTCCTTCTATCTGCTTTTTTATTTCTTTATTTCTTATACGTTTATGGACCGATGGAGTATGGTGGGAGGAAAATGGTAAATGGTGCACTCTGGTTATGGTAAAATGAAACTTGATATTTTATGGTGAAATGAAGTGATTGGCCTACCACAAGATAGATTACAGTTAAGTTACTTCAAAGAATTTTTGATTTACAAAACTTCCAATTCTCTATTGTTTCTTATTCATTTCCAAGTTATAAGCTGTCATCTCAGAAACTTTGGGAAATATATCATCTGCAGTAGTGCCACTATTAAGGTTCCAAGCAGTGTGCATACCTCTGCATTGTATTGGCTGTCTGTCTATTCTGAAAATTGTGACATTGCATCATTGTCCCAGTAGCATTCACTTCATCCTGTTGAAGAGCAAGTGTGTGCTTTCTGCAGTAAAGCTGCCTATTCATGCAAAGTTTGCTTTTGGAGGGAGAGAAAAAGAAGGGGGAGAAATAGAGAGAGAGAGAGAGAGAGAGGCTGAGAGAGTGATATTCTCAGGGGAATGGAGAGTCTCTTTGGCCCAAGAGGGTGATCCTAATGGACACCAGGCTTCCTTCCAGAGGGAAAGCAAGGGAAGAGGGAAGAGAGGGGGAGGAGAGCAGGGAAGTAATGAAAACCATCCATCTCCTGACGTCAGTGACATGGAGAGGGAAAAAAAGAGGTTTTGAAGTTCTGGAAGCTTTCCCTGATATGCGTCAGCCAAGCTCATGGGAGGGGCGTCGCTCTCCAAGTCCTAGTCTCTCTGAGTTGATTTATTTTATCAGCACACTGTGTTTCAGTTCTGTTTCACATACGCCTGAAGGTATTTATGCTGGGGAAAGTCACCTAAACCAAGTAGATTTCCTCCACAAAGGGAGATTGGCTGCATGAATGCACAGTATATAGACTAACCTTCTCTGAAATGCAGAGGAGAGAAACAAATGACAAAAGCATCTGCTGAGATTTTATTTTATTTTATTTTTTTTAAATCCCTGTGCCAGTTGAAACACAGGGGAAATGTCTGTCCATACAACACGCAAGGAGCCAGCTCGCACAACTCGGTAGCAGCTCTCTCCAAAACAACTGAAGTCAGTGGACAGTGTTCAATAGATTGCCAAAAAAGGGTAATAAATAAATAAATAATAAATAAAAAGACAACCTCACTCCTACAGCTCATATATCATGATCCAAGCCTTCTGAAGCCAAATGATCACATCCTGAGCAGGAAAGACATATAGATATGCCATTATGTAGTGCAAATCTTCTATAGATTTTGATTTAAAAAAAAAAAAAAAAAAAAAAAAAGCAATTCCCATTAACATCCATCTAAACCTCACGTCCACGCTCTGCTGGGTGAGAATGTGTAAGAGTTCAAAAAGCACACACCTTTTTCAAAACTACAGAATGAGTCACACCAGGTAGGTAACAGTAATACTTTAACCAAGATTTTAGACAGTGACTTAAGATCTTAATGGTGATATTGTGTGTGTGTGTGTGTGTGTGTGTGTGTGTGTGTGTGTGTGTGTGTGTGTGTGTGTGTGTGTGTGTGTGTGTGTGTGTGTGTGTGTGTGTGTGTGTGTGTGTGTGTGTGTAGGAGATGCCGGACCTAACAGTGGCGAAGACATCCAGCTGACCACCACCATCACCCATGTAGACGGCCCCACTGAGATCTACAAGATGACTGGAAAAGAGTCCCAGGAGTAGGCAGCAGCCCATGTTTTGAACTCCCCTCTACTACCTACTGCTCCAACAATCCCCTCCCTTTGTGTACTCTCAAAAGGCCTTTTGTCCTTCAGCGCAGCACGGCCCTAAACCAGCACCGACGGTCTACCTTGCATGCAGCCACCATTTCCCCACTTTCAGCCCTCTTCCCACGAGCAACCCCCTAGCTGTGTCACTGTTCCACCTCTTCCCAAACCTTCCTATCGAGTTGTCAAAGGCTGAAAAATAAAGTCAACACGCCTATCAGTCCTTTTATTTCATAATAGATTTTTTTCTTATCTGACATTTCATGCTCCATGTGAAATATCAGCATTTGTAAATGTTGCACAACTTTTCCTTTTTCAACATCACATATCAAGTCAAATGCAGGAGAGCTGCTTTCAGATGGAAGAGATATTTCAGTGTAAAGAATACCATCTGGTGGTGGATTAGAAAAGAAGGAGGAGAGAGGGCATTTGGAAGGAATTACACTACTACTTCGAAGTATGAATAACCTGTCTTGTATGTAAAGCCTTGCGCTTCAGATATAGATGAACAACAAGCTTTTATTGGCTACAGTTATAACCACTTTGGGTTTGATCTGCCTAGAGAGTTTTTTTTTTTGTTCTGCTTCTTATAATATTCTTACTGAAGGCCCTTGAGTCTATTTCTCTGTGCACTATCACACATACACTTCCATAGAAAGTAGATCATGTGAACTACTGCTGTCATCTTATTTATCATTCTTTCAAGTGGTGGAGTTCCTTTTTTTTATATATATATTTTTCGGGGAGAAATGTACAGACCACATAGCCTTTTTGGGAAATGCATACTGTAAGTTCATTATGTTACAATGTAGATATCTATTTTTTATAAAGTGCTTATTTTCAACTTTACGAAATGTTTGCATCAAGCAGTATCACTGTTGACAAAAAACTTTGAGATTTGAAGTTGACTTTAGCCTATTACACATGGGTCTTAGTTATTATGTGCTTTTTATGCTAATTTAAATAAAGACTTTTACTTTATGGCTGTGGGTGTTCTTTGTATCACTATATGCCCATGAATGCCTGAGTTGGATCTTTTTTTTTTTTTTTTTTTTGTATACGAGTCTATATTTTCAGTTTTATTTTCCACTAACTGAAAGTAAAAATAAACCCAAATCTTGTGAACACAATTGTAATGTTCCTCTGTAGAATAGACTTATGTTAGAAAGTGCCTTTTATATTAAATTTTTAGTTTATAATGACCTGCCTTACCTAATGCCAGTTTTATTCTGCCAAGGTACCACCAATCTATTCCAACAGGACATATTCAAATAATTCAGTTAATTCAAAGTTTGCTGTTATTTGAATACTATGCCAGTTTACAAACTAAAAAAATTATCACATGGTTTCTGTAGTATCTTTTTCATGTTGGGCGAGTCCACTTAGGCTTATTTTGTCACCCGGTTTGCCTGGAGGGCTACTGCTAGGGCAAGTTGTTCCCTGCAGACAAATTATGGCCCAATATGAGCATATTGCCTGGCTTCATGCAGTGACAGTGCGCCTCTGCCAGGCAACTAGGAGAACAACAAACTACTCAGCATGCCATCTGCGTCAAGTCCTCAGCGATAAACAGAGTAAAACCGGAAAACGGTTGATACAGTTTTCACAATATATGCTTAGAAAATTACAGTTATGGGAGAAACTACGACTATAAGTCCTTCTAGCATAGTTTAATATTTAAATATATTCTATACTTGCACGTTGGTATTTGTCTTACGCTACATGACTTTGAACCGTGAGTACGCTCGTCAATGAGGATTTTATTTTGTTAAGAAAAACCCAACCGGAAGTGATACAATGAATTGTGTTTAACTTGGCGCTGGTGAACATCCGCCAGTGCTCCCGTCGGTCCGCGTCTCTCTCCTCCCGACAAAGTTCGGCTGTTCTCGTCACGAAGCGTTCAAGTGGAGGAGAAGGGAAAGGAGAGAGACAGAGAGAGGAGAGACTTGTCATACTGGGAAGGAGGCTAAAAGTAAACGACAGTTAAAGATTAACGGCAACCGGCAGCGGAAAGTGAACGAATCGGCGGTTTTGCGGTCGGCCGTTTGTTTTCCTTCTTTAGTGTAAACACATTAGTGTAGTTGTGACATTGCGCGGTGAGCGAGAGAGGGAAAGGTCTCCTCCCAGTTTGTTGACGGATACAGTTTGGCTCCACTGGAAGGAGACACGGCCAGACCTGACTGTACATTAA
Organism: Myripristis murdjan; assembly: GCF_902150065.1. NCBI lineage: Eukaryota > Metazoa > Chordata > Actinopteri > Holocentriformes > Holocentridae > Myripristis > Myripristis murdjan. Next base: position 14,483,042 of record NC_043996.1, read on the forward strand.
CCCGGCCAGGTAAGAGTGCCATGTCTCCGTACACCTTTACGTTAACCACGGGCGACTGCGCTTTCATCGGAAGCAACAGTTGGCCACAATCTGCTCCTCTGAATGATACAGTTAGTGCCATTGCTGCCAGCCTTACACTCCTCATCCGCACATTATATGCAGCTGTAATGGGGGACCACAATACAGTACCCAACAGTGTTTAATCTTGGCTGTTAGACAGTGTTGAAGACATCTGAATGCAGTGACAGCAGCGCGCAGAAAACGAAATATGCCTAATAGGAGTGGTGTTCAACAGGTGACAGGCTGGGGCTGAAGGTTTTCACAGCACAGGGCTTTCTCGGCCTTTCTATCGTGATTATTTCCCACAGGCCCCACCTACTGTGTTTGCTACATAATGACTTTTTTCATTTGGAAAGAAAACAAGATTATTTTAGCATAGAGTAGCACTTCATAGATTTGTAAACCAGTTACTTCCTCCACATTAGTCTATTATGCAATAGGCAACGTGTAATCACTTGCAACACTGCCAGTGTGGTCCAGCATGAACCAATTAGACAGATTATGGCCGTGGTATGATGGTCAAAGTGCCTGAGGTGTTTACATGAAGCATCAACAGCCCTGTTGATGTCCCCCTGGCCATTAGAGGGACAGAATACAGACAGGCCATTGATAAGGCCAAGTCATTAGTACCCCATTCACTGCCATCAAAGCCTCCTCTCTACGCCCATCAACATGAGTGGAAGCAGAGGATCACACACTTCCTGCCCTGCTTCCTCTAGGCCTTCAGGTCACAGAAGTTTGGTTTGCTGCTACAGCAGTTTTTATCATATTGAGAGAGCGGGTATCAAACATGACCGACATAGGCCGAGAGAAAGTACTTAAGTGCTGAAAAGAGTTGATGGGGTGTAATTATGCAGATACGAACAGAAACACCAGTGCATGCATGAAGTTGCCATTCTGTCTTTTTCTCTCATGAAAACACCTACTTGCTCCCTTATTCATGCGCACACACGCACACACACACACACACACACACACACACACTCACACACTGTATGCTTGCATCATTGCTAATGGCAGGAATATGCAACTGTATGCTGTTGTTTTATGATGAATGGAGGTGATGACGTTCATGAAAAGCTGCCTTGTCTAATCTTGTCAAGTCTGGTCATAAGGCTGCCCAGTGCAATTCCTTGGAACAAACACTGGACCACTGTACTGGCAAAGCGTGTTCGTCCACATTAACAAGAATTTTCTTCTTTTATTTTTTTTTTCTGTTTTTTATTGCTCGCACTAATAAGATTTGGATGGATAGTCAGCAGTGGAGCTGAGGTTGTTTTATGACCTTTTAGCGAATGGCAAAATCAGAAGGTGATGTTTTAGGGGGTTCCTGTTACAGACTAAACACTACAATGTGAAATCCACAAGAAGACCCTGTCTTTCCCCGGGAATAGTGAGATGTGACTTGAATGAAGAGGTAAAAAGTGGAATCTCTGACATGAATGAGTCCAGTTTCCCAGCTCATTGCCTCTCTTTAGCCGTGGCATGGGCCACGTTTGGAGTGTGAGTAGGTTAGCCTGAATTGCTGGCAGGATTTAATCTGACGTCTGACGCATGTAAATTGACCAGCAGTGGGAAGTGGGGGCTCGGTGGTCGAGATGTGAACTTGTTTAATGCAAAGATTTTAAAAAAGAACAGGGTAACACACTGGACACAGTCTGTAGTTAGGAGTGTATCTCTTCCCAATGCTTTACATTCCCTTATTGTACTTTTTTCATACATTTTTTTCATATTATTTACCAAACATGCACTATTACATTGTGCATGAGTGCGTCAGTATACCAGAGAAATGGATATTATGAATGTTTATACTTTAACAGTTAATATTGAGAGAACACAGGATTGAGTATTTTGCTAATGTTTAATGGTATGTAGGTGGCTTATGTTGTTCACGTTCAACGCTAATACCAACTTTGTTAGTGTTTTGTAATATTAATAAAGTGTGTTTGAATAAGAGAGTATCCTTGGAACTAACTGGACCATGGCTCCAAGCATACATTGCATCAATTTATGCATTTTTGTTAATATAATGTGTAAAGAAATGCTCATGTTGAGGGAACATAGAATTGAGGGAACTTTTTTCCAGTTTAAAAAAAAATCACACCAAGGGAGCACAGGGCCTGGGAATATTGAGATGAGGTTGAATGAGGATGGATTTAACCCCTTTCCTCTGCCTCCATATGAGTTTAACTTGTGAAACAATGGTGGAACTGTTTGGATAATGGGTGAAATGGTGCACACAGCCGTAACCAATGCTGGAATGACTTATCAACTTAACAAGGTTGTTCTGGAAGCAGCGCATCTCCCTTTGACGCAGAATGCTGCCTGACTTGATCTGCAGCCCTGTCTTTGAATTTTGACAAACAGCCAGGTCGGTGCACAAGGAGCGCTCAGTGGCGGCCACGGCTTGAGCCTCCGATCAGCCAGGCTCTGTTTCCTCATAATGCTGTGGATCCCCCTCCGGTTTTCCCTTGTATTTGTGGAAGTGGAAGTTTGCGTGTAAGCGTGTGCTAGTGCCTGTGCGTGCTTGCGTAAGTGTTTTTCAAGTGATTGTGAGACTCCCTCACCGTGATCAGTGATTCACATCATTTCCCAGCACTATTACACACACACATGCACAGGCAGGCAGCTATAAGTCAAAATGTCTACATCACCAGGGTGTAGTCTAGGTCTTTTGGTTAATTCGTGTTTATGTGCATGATAAAGTATTTGAGTGATTAAGTCTCTCAGCTCCTCAAACCGGTTGACTTTATCTTTCTGGCCCTAACTCTGGTAACTGCTCAGACTTTTATAATATGATTGGATTCCTCGTGAAGCACAGTGGTGACCTTTCCATTACAGACGTCAAAAGATATCTTAATGACCATGCTCACCAAAACTCCCCATTTAAGCTCTCTTATCATAGTTTCACATCTACAGTACACGTACCAGTAAAAAATTTGCAACATCCAATTTCCCCTTGTCATCACAATCTGTTAATCAGTTTGCTGCAGAACAAAGCTTTGTAAAGATGTGCCGAAACAGGGGTGTTGCAAAAACCATATCAACCAATCAAACCCAAAATACCGAAAACAACACCGATAACAGTGTTTTTACTATCAATGCAATGTGATGCCTGTTCTGTGTTGTTATTCCTATGTAGCCTGTCACTTAAAAGTTTCAGTTATGCTTATAGTACTTTATATCAAAATAAGAGCACATAATCACACCATAGTATTTACTGTTACAGCAGGACATTTCATACTGCTCCTTTAATTTGAAGTATTTGTATTTCGTCGAGCGGCTTTGTTTTCTGCTTGAAGCCCACAGGCGTTGTAACTCTGTGTCCTTATTCTAATGTAACCTATATGTTTAAATACTTGAAAAACACAGCGTTTCTGTTTCTGCATAGTTTTTCAACAAAGAAGTGTGGACTGAATGGGATTTCTATTTTTTTTTTTTTTTTTGCTGTGGTATCAAATCAGTTATCAAGAACTGGGGAATTTCACTGGTTTTGGGGTCAGCTACCAAAACTCTGGTATTGTGACACACCTATACTAACTTGTTTTTGTGGTCTGTGTGTGTGTGTGTGTGTGTGTGTGTGTGTGTGTGTGTGTTTGTGTGTGTGCGTATGGGATGACACTTTCCCTGCACTGCATGTACTGGTAGCCACAAGGCCCAGCCTATGGTGGCTGGTCTGTTTAAATTCCACCCTGCCCAGGAGCACACACACACTGACAGGAGCAGTGGTGACATTGCAGATACACAGTCACACCCATCTGCTGGTTTGGCAATAAAATGACTTGCTTTCATGACATACCAAACATTTCTCGGTGATGTTTTTTTTTTTTTTTTATTTGCTCAATGTAGAATAACATTGTTATACATATCAGTCAACAGCAGTAAAATATGTACATATATACATTTTTTGTCTGCTTTTGATTGTGTAACACTTAAAGACTAGGCCTAGAGAAATTGGAAAATTACAACACAGGAAAGGACACGTGGTGAAAGTCTTTTTCCTGCTGGCCTCGGCTCATGTCAGTGCTTGTGCTCTAATCAGGTTCAGATCAACCTCAGATGTACATTTGCACCAACCAGGAAGTGTTGTCATAGCAACTGTATCTGATAGCAAAAAAAAAAAAAAGTGGTGCAAAAACTTAATTTACCCGCAATTCCTGTAAATATACTTTGTGTCTTTCCCATCAAGATTTCTTGGACCTGATTCACCCCCCCCCCCCCCCCCCCCCCCCCCACCCCCCAACCCCCCCCACACCCCCCACACACCCCACACACACACACACACACACACACACACACACCCCAATATTCTCAGCCAGATTACAGACTGCACATCTTAGAAGATGTCTAGTGATTTCAGGGTGCAAGGCAAGTGTTGTCTCTTTTGCAGAGATGATAGCAGACACACAGAAGGACAGACAGACACAAAGACAGACAGGTACAGTAGTACCGGCATCTCCAACCAAACGAGCAGCACTTACTTTCTGTCTGAATGGAAGGAGAAACCGTGGAATGTTTGGTTACCACGACTTCCTGTTCACAGCTACGTAGCTTTTCTCAAAGGTCCCATGTTTTTTATTTATTTACTTATTTATTTATTTATTTATTACTATGGGTTAGGGTAGGAATAATGTCCTTGCTGATGTTTTGCACATAAATTTAGCTCAATCAAATGTGTATTTTTTTGGAATGAATATGAAGATCAAGGCATAACAGTCACAGTACAGGACCCTGAATGACTGACAGGTTAATTCAAATGAGGTATTCTTGCTTAGTGGAGGCTTTTTCAGTTTAAATTCTGCAAACTGGCCTGACTGGAAAGATATAATAATTGTTTAGTGAGAGGTGCAAATCAAGAACAAGTGTACTTGTGACGCAGTGACTTACATTTTGGCAAATTCCCAAGGATGGATTTTTCAAAATGCAGTCACTTACGTTTGATCAATATCCTCATAAAACATCTTTGATCATATTTTAAAAAAAAAAACAAACAAACAAACAAAAAAACAAAGAGTGCCTCTAAGTTGTAGATTACACTGGAGAAAACATACATACAAGTACCTCCAAGAAAAAATATGACAGATTGGGTTCTTTTCCCATTCACGTCATCCCCAAGACTTGTAGAAAGATGTTTTGCTCAGGTTGTGAGTAGTAGGCCTCAGTTTGCCATCCGACGAGCCAGACAAAGTTTACATAGCTGTTGTTCCTCAACTCTGATTGGACGGAAAGAAGGAAGCAGATAAGACAGCCGTGTTTAGAGTGTAAACTGTGGCCAAGGGTGAAGTAGACACTGATCCGGGGTTAGCTTTGCAACTTTTCAGTCAAAGTTAGGAAATGAGGCAGGGAAGCTGATTACCAGTTGGCGCTCAAGGGCAGTTTCACTGTGGAGTGCAAAACTAAACAGGTGGTAGCAGTTTGAGACGGCAAGAGAAAATAGAAAAAAAAAAATATAGTTAATGAAGATGTCATAGCGTGTTTGAACAAGGCAATGTTTATTCTGAAGAGCAGGTCTATTACTGTGAATGATTAGTAACTGTAACGGGCTAGGAAGTGTTTTCAATGGAGGAAATGGTCCTGTGCCATTTCTGTAGGTGTAAGGCTTTTTTTTTTTTTTTTAAACAGCATCCTCCTGTAACGTTCCCCCGAGAATTCACTGGAATTGGTGCTGCGTTTCTTTGCAAGACTGTGTGTGTGTGAGTGTGTGTGTTTCTATACATGAGGACAGTGGACAGAGAGGGAGACTGAGAGGGTGATGTAAATGGGTGAGAGGAGGGAGAGGACAGCTGACAAAAGTTATTTATAGATCTATCGTGACAACAGACAATCTATTGTGAGGCTTATTGCCACAGTGAAGCTGCCACGTGCAGACCTCTCTGTCCTCCACCTGCTGTTCAAGTGTGCAGGGTGACTGAGGGGTGAGGGCGGAGGGGCACATAATGCAAACCTCTAGACTACTACTTTTATCAGTTTCATTTGTTCCTATTTTTACTTTTTACGTCATAGGCACTGATTTAAAGTAAATTGTACTGACATTCACAGTGTCTGTAGGAGCACTGAAGAGATATTGTCTACAGTTTCTGATTTCATACAGATTATGCATGGGGTTTTCACTCATACAGCTCTCAAATTGGTTTTGCTGTTATCCTACACAACGTGTTTCAGTAATTTAATAATGTATAAATGCAGGATCCCTGTCAGCCTGTCAGCAAGTCAGGGAATTTAATATTTTTTGAGGATAAAATGGCTTTTAAAGAACCCATCATAACTATATCCAGTTCATTCTTGTTCAGACACTACCAGCTAAATATCCTTCCAAGTGTCTTTGACATACTTTGATCGTAGTGCTTAATTTTCACATTAATGCTTACATTACATGTGAGTGTTAATTGCATTCTGCATGAATTTAACTCAAGAAACTGTAGGAATTATTTGAAAACAACATACAGTATGTATCCTGCATGTAACCAAAATCTATATCCTTCCGTTAAAGAAAAAAAAATGTCATGGTTTGATACTCTGCTTCCTCCCAGTGGTGATGTGGTGGCAGTGGATGACGTTGAGCAGCGTCATAACACCCAGCAGTTTTCTGTAGGAACATTATTTTCTGTAGATGATTCAATAGTGTCTCTTTCACAGCACATTCAGCCTACAGCACATGACGTGGATTCTGCTTTTGGAGCTATGACATTTCTGAAATAGTTCATATAATTTGAAATCAACTCCTCAAGTGGTAAACAAGATTATAGACACTGGTGCTTTGTCTGAAATGTTTGTTGCATGTTATATATAAATTGGTTCAGCTGGCATATTTTGTACAGCATCAGTATGTCGAAAAAATGCTATAGGGTTATGCTGTTTTCCAGCTTGAGAGGATAAAAGCCAAATAGTAAACACTGTAAAACAGCAGACCAAAAGCTACTATTATATTATGTACAAATCAAACATTGGTAAAATTAAACAATTATGCATGGTAAACAATTACAGATTAATAATACTAAAGAAGCCTCTAAGTGTGGGTTTCAGTGCATTCTATAGGTATCACCTTGAAGTTTTCATGTAAAGTTGGTATTTCACAAACTGCAGTTCCTCTTCTCGGCCACTTGGTGGTGCACTCCGACTACTTCTCCCTCCCTGAAGTGCCTGGCATTGCAGGACAATGAAACATGAGGTTTGAGGTTGAACTTTGAAATCAGTAGTGATTTACATGTAAGCGAAGATGTCTTGTTTGGTCTTGTGCTCTGTTTTGAATCTATACAAGCCAATCAAAAAAAGACCTATTGATTCAAATGGCTTCATATTTAAGTTCAGCACTGTGCGTGTTGCCAAGGCAATGGTTAAGGGATGTTATTGATCTGGCCATTAAACCACACCCAGAGGACCCATTTGCCCCAACATTGACAATGACACCCCTTCTCTGTCTCTCATACACACACAAACCTACACACACACACTCACACTCTCTCACACACACACCATCTGCCACTCTGGCATTGCCAGGTGGCTCAGGCATAAGCTGTAGGAAACTCATCCATTATACTTAGTCATTTCCGTTTATGCTCACGAGAGTGATAGCATATTGTGTGTGTGTGTGTGTGTGTGTGAGCGAGAGAGAGAGAGAGAGAGAGAGAGAGAGAGAGAGAGAGAGAGAGAGAGAGACAGAGAGATATCCTTGCAGAAAGAGAATAAGTGCTCTGTGTGTGTCTGTTGCACTTGTGACATACATGCTAACCTCAGAGCTCCTTGCTTTCCATCAGACATTAGGGTCTGATAGTGTCTGTGTGCCATGGCAGATAATATTGTTGTTAGGTTTGCTTACTGGAAGGACTCTACAGTAACCAGGGCTGTCAACAGGCGAGCTGCTCTCCTTTTGGTTGCTATGGGTTGTTGTATTGTACCCTGGAGGAGTTAGGATATCTGCTTTTTGAAATAAAGGGAGGGCCAAAAATTACTTGGAACAAGTGCAGTAAAAAACATATTGCATGAGTGAAATAAAACAATTTTACTGCAATTTTTTTTAAAGATTATCTGTTTTTTGGCATTTCTGCTTTATTTGACAGTCACAGTGGCGGTAGATAGGAAAGGTAGGGGGCGACATGCAGCAAAGGACCTGAGGTCGGATTCGAACCCCGGTTGCTGCGATCAGGATGAAGCCCTGGTACATGGTACGCGCTCTTAACTGGTGAACCACTGGGCTGCCCTACTGTAGTTTATTTTAGAAGAAAACAGAGTTTATTTATAAAGTTGAACAAGTTACAGTATTCAAAGGATAACCACTAGCTTTTGTCCTTGGTTGACAAAATAATAATGGTTTTCAAATTGAATACCCTATATTTTGTACATATGAAATAATGGGTTTAAAATAAGATTCTTTCCCAAAATAGGTGCACATTTTTATTGTAAATGAAATCCTCATTATTCCTTACATCTGTGTGAACCCTTTGCAAGAGTTGGATAAGTTGTGTGCATTGCTTTAGACTCCCAGTGAATTCACCCACTTCAAGGGATTTGCTTTCTTTGCAAAAAATTGAAGTTGGTGCACATTTAATTAACTTAATTTTTGGATATCTAACTTTGCTCCCCAGCCCAAGTTTGGTGTAGTGTTGTGCACAGTCTCCTATCAGTCCTGTTGGATCAGGCCTAGTGCTATGTGTTCGAAGGACTCCCACTCACAGGAAGGCACACCTTCCATAAGGACAGCAAGTCTCTTCACTTGTTACGCTACTTCCTTTTGGCCCACACAGCATTTCATAACAACAATAACCTAATATGGGCATATCCTGTCTGCGGGGAATATAGTCCGACCTGCACAAATCAGGATAGACTCCAGACAGGTAAGAAAGTATATCATTAGCTATGACTTCCTTTTTTGGCCATAATATCTTAACAGCAAGTGGTGCTAAATACCTTAATAGTGACATGGTGCAGTGTTGGGACAAGAGCACTTTAAAACTGACTGGAGAATACTTTGGAGGGTGCAAAGGTATGCATTCCTGCTGCAGGCTGTCATGACAAATAAAGGTTTCAGATAATGCTTCTTGTGGTATCAGTGTGTAAGGTTAGCCTTTTATGTGTGTGTGTGTGTGTGTGTGTGTGTGTGTGTGTGTGTGTGTGTGTGTGTGTGAGGGAGAGAGATTCCAGTGCGGGCTGAAGAAACAATGTCACTTTGATGGATTCTTTCATTTCTTTAGAGCCCTTTATGAGTCTACGGGGAAGTTTGCCGGCACCCCAATCAAAGGCCTGTGTGTGTGCTTCCTCATTGAGGCCTAGTCGGGGGACATGTTTGTGTGTTCACAGGGAAATGAGCACAAAACCTGTAGTTGCAAGTGTGTGTGTTTCCTTGTGTGCATGTACACGTGCATAGGGATCTACACTCTCAGAAGTATATGCATGTGCTTGCACGTGTGTGTGAGAAGGAACAACGTCCTTTATACCTCCTTAAATCCCTGGGCCCCCAAAGTTTTTTGTCTGTTGCCCCACTGTGTGTCACTGTGAGGAACACACAGACACCGGTGTCCAAGAGACGCACAATTACACCCTGTGTCTCCTTTTCTACAAGCTCAGCGTCGTCTCAGTCTCTGAAATCAGGTGCCACATTCACACTCAGTTAAATTCATTCATGTTCAAAGAACTCCAAGGCTTTGTTTGGCTATGATTTATAGAGTACTTGACTCTATTTTGGCACACTGTGAAACAAGGCCTTACATTCTCTTCACTAGAAAGAGTTGTTGTACACTGGCTCCTTGTGCTGTTACCTCTTGAACAGTTAAAATGGGCAGTTTTCCCTTTCCATGGGTTACTTTTAGAATTTTTTTTTTTTTTTTTGCAGCCAGTCTAACAGTTTTACATTAATTATTCTATAAAACCAGTCCTGTAAAAATACAAACCCTATGCACATTCAAGTGCTTGTTCACAATGTGCATTACTGCATTTGAGTCTTGTTTTAGATTTTCTTCTTTAGATGAAAGAGACAGGTTGACCCTGTGACCAAAAGTTGACCTACATGTGCTAAGAAATGGATTGAGGATGAAGGGAAAGGAAGTAAAAGGAGAAGGAGGGAGGATGATGAAGGAGGATCAGTTTGAGGGAAATTGGGGTGGCCCCTACAGGAAGTGTCCTCAGGTTGACCCAGAGTGTGAGCCTCTCCTTTTCTACCCAACATTTCTTTGAAACTTTTAGAAGGAGTAGAGTGGAGGCAGGCAGAGCCGTTCATCTGGCTCCTGATTAATAGTATCTCAAGTGCTTGTGTGTGTGTCTCAGTTTGTAGGTCAGTCTGTCTGACAGTGTGTCTGTGGTTCTTGATACAATGTAACAGCAACACATTCTTTTAACTATCATTACAGTCTTTTGTTATTAAATGTTGTGTTGCCATGTTAGAAATAGTTAGATGATTTATTTGACTTGATTTAACGTATTTTAGGGTCATTCTATTTCTCTCTGCCCTCTTGCAGAATCACACCAGAGGATTGGAAACTGTGTAAATGATGCAAGATGGGCAGAGGGGAATTCATTTCATTCTCCGCTTTCCTTCTCTCCACCCTCCCTCTTCCCAGTAACTCTGTACATGTGTAAAAAACAAAACTAAAAGGGCTATTGACTTGCATTGACTGACATTCTTGGTATTCTCAGTACACTGAATATAAAAAGAGCAACATGCAGAGTGATGTCAGGGTTGTTCCTGCTAACAGATTTCATTGAGGTTTTATGTGGTGATGAAATGACTGTGTTCACGATGTGTCCTTCACATAGAAGTCCTTTCACAAACAGTCAGCGGATTAGGCACCAGGTCAAATATTGCTTTCACATACTTTAAAAATATGCCTCTTTTTTTCCACCCACCACAGCTGTCGTGGGTTTTTCACAGGTGGGGTTTGTCGCATAGAACAACACAATAAGGGCTTGAAAAGTTAGAAAATTACAGGAAAATATATAAAAGTAAATTTTATATGCTTTTCTGCGATTAACAGCTTATGTGACACTAACTGGAAATACTCACCCACTTTTTAAAGCTGTCCTTGTCAGATTGGTTTGTCCTTGTGACCTGAACCTGCCCTAGTCATAAAGTGATCATAAAATAAATTACCTTTGCAGCACTACAGCTGTATATACATGCAGAGTTCACCCAAGGAATGCGATCATGCCCTGATAGTGCCAATCAGTTTCTGGAAACTGACGCTCCCAGCAACTATTGACTTAAGTTATGTTTTTCCACTTGCATCGATGTCAACACTCAGGCAACATCATATCATAAATGTGCATTTCTCAGAGTGACTGTTACACCTCTGCTGTAACAATAACAGGAGGAGATATGAAAGCACTGGACAGCAGCGAGGGGCTGGGGGGGTTCACCTTCTCATGCAGCTTGTCTTGTGGTCATGTGTACTTATCTGTAGTATCCTGTCCACATGCCTGTCATTGTCTGCATGGCTGTGTCTTTGTCCTCCATTCTTTGAAAACATCCATACTCACTCCCAGATAATGGTTGCTGACTGGGTCCTGTGCTACATACTGTCAGTGCTTAAAGGGATAGTTGAGATTTATTGCGAGGGCTGGGTGATATGGACAAAATTAAATATCACAATATTTTTGACTGAATACTTCGATATTGTGGCAGTATCTTAGGGATGACTTTTGGTGTCTTCATAAGATATTTTGACAAGAGATTTTTGTTAAACAGTCATTAGTAATTTGGATATAATGAGGCAAATAACAGCTAGAACAGTCTAATAACTTCAACAAATTGCACCCCTTCCCTGGTTTAAAACCAGGCAACACTTATGTGATGATCTGCAAAATGTCAGGCAATATCTAGTTTCATATCATGATAACATCACTGTATCGATCAGCCCTATTTGACACAAACTTGCATGACTTAGTTACCAGTTGTGATATCAGTTCGTAAGGCAATTTCCCCAGAGGCGATCCTCATGGCCAAGGCTGTAGTTATTTGTTAGTGACTGAGTGAGCACCTAGGTAAATGAATAGCAATCAATGGGCAGACTCAATTCGTAGCTAAAATTTTAAGCCAAAAAACTCATAAAATCTTTATACCATCCACAAAAAAAATGCAGCGACAGCACTTCCAACACTTACTGCTCCTGTTAGACTGATTAAATATCTTGAAACTATTTTATTTGCTGAAGAACGCCTGTGTAGTATTCTGCAAATTTTCCTATTTCAAACTTCTTATGTTTGCAGAACTGATAGGTGGAGTGATTTGTCAGCAGTATGTAGTAATATACGGCCATTCTCCAGTAAAACCAAGATATAGCGTCAGCCTTATTAAACTGATAGCCATTAGAATATACAGTTATTGCATTTTGTTGTGGATGTCTAGAAGGTTAGGCCATACCACCTCGGACAAATTATCCGAACTTTCGTCAGGCTGAAGAAAGATTCGGGAGAAAAAGTGCTTTGGAGTTATTGGTTTTTTCAACATTGTGTTATTAGTTTACCCTCTAGTGTGTGAGATGTTGTCTGTATCAGGAGGACAAAAGCCAACACAACAGATGGACACTTTGTTCAGTATCCTGTCAACGAGTAACCTTCTGTAGCGTCTTCTTTGCCTTAACTGCAATCTGTCAAGTAATCTAGCCCCTTCTCGTGTTACCCACTTCTTGTATTTGGCTATAGTATCAAATGTTTGGCTGGGAAACGTTGAACCCAGCAGGTACATCGTCTTGGGTGATTCAAAAATGAATGAACAGGCTGCAGCTTGTAGTCGAGTTTATGAGGATGGTCACTCCCCACTCCAGTTTCCCCTTGCCGCCATGTGTTTTGGGTTTCATCTCTCATAGTCGTTGTATTGTGATCTCCACATATCTGTAGCCTTCTGTGCCTTTTCTCTGTCTGAGTAGAGATGATACACCAGCAGGGGAAACCACTTTGTCTCAGGAAAGCAAATGATGTTCAGTGTGTCCTGGCTGGCTTTTGACCTCTGACCTGTGGGGACAAAGGTCAGCAGTATGTAGACAAATAAATTTCACTGTGAGTGACTGGGTGTAGCTTCTCAAATGTCCACTGATTTAATGATGCGGTGTCAATAAATTAATGAATGTCTCACACAGTCGACATTGATACGTACTTTTGAACATGGATGCTGCAACATGCACCAATGCTTGTTCTCTCTTTCTCTCTCATGCTTCCCAAGGTGGAAATCATTCGGCCTGCTTTTTTCTTGTTACTGATTTTTCCCTGGTTTTACCTGGTTGGTTGCACCTATTGATTTCACATGTGAGTTTTTTTTTTTTATTAATTCCCACTGTTCCCGCAGATTAGCATTGCAGTCATGATGCATTATTGTTCCTCTTTTAAGATTTATCAGGACTGCTGCAGTCCCTAACTATTTATGGAGTACTCTTAATTATATTGACTGTATGAAATAGAGGACAGGTTATAAAAAATATCTACTCACTTTTTTACTGGGCACCATGGTCTTTAGTGTGCACACACACACACCTGACTCCAGCCCCTTTCACACACTAATCCCATTTCCTCTTTAGCTGAAAAACAAACTGTACTTTACAACCTCTACTTTGTTGTCTAATGCACTATGTGACGTCTGAGCCATTATCAATTATTCCATCCCTGCACACTGCTCTTTATCCCTCTCTGTCCAGTGCCAGCGCTGCCACTCCTCTCTCTACATCCCAGCTATAAATTATTTCAAACTTCTTATTGCTCTTGCTACATTTCTTCCTCCACTCCTCAATCGACCCTGAACCAGACACAGAGGGAGAGAAGAGGAGGTGGAGGGATGACCAGCGTACACACTGTGGACCTTTGGCCTCGTGAATTCCACCTTCTCCATGCTGCAGCAGTAATGCACATGTAGTCAGAGCACCGCCGGGGGTGGAGACTGGAAAGACTGACTACATTTGTGTATTGTTCCATATAGGCAGGGCAGTGTTAGACCAGAGATGGAGATCCATTGTGAAGCATCTCTCTGCTTTCGTCATGAATAGCAGCATTCAGAGGTCGGAGGGAGGGAGGCGTGAGGCAGAGAACTCAACAATAGCTTTAAGTTTTATGGTGTTCCTGTCGCCGGCAGCAGAGTTTTGGCACCAGACCAAGGGCAACATACACACAGCTGCACAGCTTGGCTACTCCAGCTGAACTCTTGGTCTCTCACACACATACAGTATGTATATATACTCTCATGTCTCAGTCTCACTTGCAAGCCTAGCACACATCTTTTTCTGTGTTCCTTGCAATGCCCTCCACCCCTCCCTCCCTTCTGTCACTCCTTCCCTGCATCCATTTCCAGCAAACTCCTCTCTGTCTACACTAAGCTTTCTTTTGTGTAGTTTCTCACAACAATGCTGCTTGTTTTTCGAGGACGCTGCCTGGTAGCCTCTCTGCCTGGGTCACCCGTGGCTCCTGCATGTCACTCTCTTTGCGTCTGCAGTGACGTCTGAGGGCATTATCTGCAATAGGCCTCTGTTTGTTTTGGGCTGCTCTGGGCTTGATAATGGCCCATTACTGAGGAACGAGAGGCTCATAGGCACCTACGTGGAAACTGGAAAGACCCTGCTAATCTGGATGCTGCCCAGCTGGCATTCAACTCAGTATAATTTAGCTACTGTTTCAGTAGTTTTTAGCTAAAACTAACTCCACAGTAGCCAGCAGCGTAACAGAACTGGTGCCTATTTTTAGTGCAGTTTCTTTGGTTGCAGCTAATGATATCACTTTGCTGCTGCCTGCCCTCCCTGCCTATGTTTTTATGGTGTAACCGGACACTGGGCATCCTGTATATAAAGCCCGGGAGATGTGTCTGAAGATTTGGGTGATTTAAGCAGCAGGAACATCTTGTTGTTCCTCATGGGTAATTTAGGTTGTTTTATCTGTCCTGCACACCTCCCATGGAAAGAATGTAAAAAATTCAGTTGACAGTTGCATCAGTGAAAAGAGGGGACTGACAGCTCTGATTCAAAGTCATTCCTTCTTTCGCACTTCCTGTCATTCTTGCTTTCTCTCTTTGTGTATAACTGTGTCCTTTCCGTCTCTCTCTGATCTCATGATAGTGATCATATGATTTGGCTGTCTAATTGCATGAGTTCAAATCAGTTCACTGTCAGATTGTGGAATAAAGGAGATCATCAGGTGACACAATGAAAACATGACAGCTATTTTTATTTGGAATTTCTTGGGTGAGATAATCATAAAACTCCACGTCCTCACCACCTGCCCTGCACTATGAATCAGATTGTTTACTCCAACACTTTCCTCTGCTAAAAATTCCCTCCCTCGTGATTTGAGTGTTTGGCAAATAAAGCTTCCCAAAGTTACCAGTACTTAGGATCTGATGTAATTCAATGTACTATTAAGCTGCTGTTAGCACCAACACCGAAATGTAACAAAGATTCCTGAAGAAAGGGTGGGGTTTATGGTTTTAAAATAGGCATCTTGCACGGTACATGATTTGTTGGATAAGGGTCAAGAGGTTTAGTAGAACTTTCTCCTGCTAGAGGTATCTGGACCTTTACTTACCTACACTACACTTAACTACATTTACCGACATTTACTACAATGCACCTACTTTTAGGCTTATACAGAGTATGACACAACCCATCATTTCCAGTCTCAATAACAAGATAACTGGATGGCTGACCAGCTTGAAATGACACATAGTCAGCAGTTCAGAAACCATATTTGAACACCTGACCTTAGTGATATGCAAGGGGAGAAAGTATTTCGGGTCTTGTTTGAATGTTGTGAAAATGCATTCTTCCCTTCAAAGAAACATGTGACCAGTCTGCATGTGTAAATGTAGACAGGTCTAGGAAAAAGAGATGGGAGAAGAGGGACCAGTTTCCTAGAAATTAGAATGAGTCTCTTCTGCACCATTACTCTACAGGTCTAAATTAGGCAGCATTAGTCAAGTAGATGAGTGTGTAGCCTATACTGTGTCCTTAGTGTGCAGAGTGGTGTGTTACCTAATCAGAGTTTGGCTGGCTGGAGAAAGTCCTGTTTCATTGTGTTAGTTCTCCTGCTTAATCCTCACATACCAGAGGGTTGATTGTCCCATGTCTTATCACTGTTATCTGTCATTATGTCAGGCAGGCAGAGTCCCTGACACACTGTGTGCTCCACTTCACCTCTGTACCACAATTAGCTACTGTATGTGCAGTACTCTTATGTTTGCGCAATCTTGTTCTAAGTACCACCATACTAGAAGCCAACTTGCCAACGGCCTGTAATCTTATGAATGTGCATAGCTTATTATCAAATTGACGTGCATCTTTTTTGTTAATTCAGTGCTTTTGAATTGAGTACAGAATAAATTTGGTTTACTGGGACAAACCATAGCAAAACTTGTTTGCCAACTTGTCTGCATTTCTTGCAAAACAAGGTGACATTCAGGGTTTACATGGATAGGAATGAACCACAGGTAATTACAGATGAATTTAGGATTTAGAAATTCCACTGAAATGAGTTCAGTCTAGCCTTCTGTCTAGACATTGTGCTTCTGTGTTCAGTATGCCAGATTTTTTATTTATTTTTTTTATCCTGTCAGACTGCAGAGCTTACAAAGACTCACTGAGAACCAGTGTTGGGGTTTAAGGCGAGGTTTAAGATTTTTCGGGTGATTCAGAACAGAGTAAATTGTTGCAGCACTGCCTGTTGACTCTGGAATACTTTCCATTAACCTTTCCACAATAATACAGGTTTTCCTGGAAATGTCTGGTTGCACAAAAATAGTGGATAGCCTCCAACCTATCAAAATCAAGTGTTCGCCCAGACTGACATAAAGAGCATTGAATTTCCCTGTATTCCCTGAGTACTGAGTGTGCTGACAGTGGGCAGGGTGGGGTCCTCTCAGCTGCACTTATCTCTGTGGCCATACCTGCCACACTAGGGTGGTGCTGCCTCTCTTCATGCCCCCTAAGCCAAACATGATGTAGTTTTCCACTTCCCTCAGCTGTCTGCTCTTTACTGTGTGCTGTACTTTTGTGTGTAGCTGATAAGCCTGTTCCTGCTGTATGTATTGTCTCTTACACTGCTCTTGTAAATTGCGCCTGTGTTGGTGCAAACTAAATCAGAGAAATCTGAGATGCATCAGAGAATCCAATGGGGTTGCAGTGTTGTTTTATTGGTGTTGAGCCCGTTTATGCTTGCCTTTCACAACCAAGTTCATGCAGGCTTGTGTGACTCTTCAAAGGGTGATGCTGAGGTTCAGGTGGAGCAAAACCACACAACTGATTTGTAATAGAGCCTGAACCATATTGATATTGGTGAGTAAAAAAACTCAGATAACGGTATATTGGTTGATAAGCATAAATTAGAATATAGTATGTACGATATGCACCTCATGCATTATATACATGTGCTGTTTTTTGGGTTTGGGTTTTTGTGTACTGGTGGTCCTCAGTATCGATAAAATTGGTCAGCTGATATATTGGCTTTACTCTAATTTAAATTAATATTACTGATTCCTGTACTAGTGTTTTTGAAGAATTGGGACCATAATTCCCCCTTGCATAACATCTGGGTAAACTGATAAGATATGCAACATATTGTATGCAAAATTGGGAGACAAACTTGACTCTAATAAATCTAAACTTACCATTCCATTTCATTAAAACAGGATTATCACTTATGCACTAAAATGTAGGCTAGATGTCATAATATATAAAAATGAAGTGCATACATGATACATATCAATACATAGGTCTGGAGAAACTATATGTTTTGCAAAAAAAATAATGTGACAGTTTTTGCACACTATATTTTAAACTTGTAAAGAAATAGTCTGCATGAAGCTAAGTTTATTGCCTCAGCACTCTCTGACAATCCTCAGGGTCCTCTGGTCTACATGGATCCAATTTCTCTGGGGTAACAAAACTGTCGTGATGTTTTTGAGGTCAATAGCATGACAACGGTTGCCTGGCAAATGGAGAAGAAACCCCCCTTTTTTCGGTGGGAAAGTAGTGATGTCACTCTCCCTTTTCCTGCAGGTCCTTGGTGGTTCTCACAGTTTAAACAAGCACAAACACACACCATCAGCAAATGCTCTCTTTGCTTCTGTCTGTGCTTGTCTCCCTGACTCACTCACTCTCTCTTTCTCTTCCACAGATGTAGAAAATCAGCAACTTCTCTTCCACTGGCTCATAAACACAATCCCACTTTGCTCAGCAGTAGGACTGATGACTGAGTGTTACTGAGTTTGATAAGCACAGTAACTGAGTGAAGACAAGCAAGTGTTTATGGTAAAGCAGTAGGCAGTTGCACAGCAGCTCTGATTTGATCTCATCGCCACCGAACCGCAATGCGGGGTTATGTTGTAGGTGTAGTAGTAGACGGTTTCTCATTCAGCTTGAAAAGTGCTGACTGCAAGCAGAGAGGAGGACAAGGCTACTTTTAGATTTGCCTGCAGACAAGGAAACTCCTGCTTGCAGAGTGAGAGAGAGAGAGAAAGAGAGAGAGAGACTGATGTGGAGAGGGGAGGGGGAGGGAGGGTTGTGGGACAGAAAAGAGAGAAATGTGTGTGTATGTGTGTGTATATGAATGTGTGTGCAAGGGCAAACAACCAGTATTTTGGCTTGTGGCTGGGGCCCAGGTCTTTGAACTCTCCTTTGTTCAAAGCAGCAGACATCTGTCTAGACTTCAAATATCGCCTTTCCCTGATTCACTGTTTCCATGTGAAAGAGGAGCGACTGCGGTGTCACCTCTCAGCTGGCATAAAGCTAGGTGCCAGGCTGTAGATATTTCTCGTTAAGCACAATTAGGTTGCTAGAAGTGTTGATAGGCAGTAAAATGCCTGTCAGCTTGAAAGGTGTTTTTGCACACAGAGATGGAAAGTCCAATGCTTTTGCTTGAGTCACCAGCTGCTGTGATTCAAAGTAAAATACTTTCATTAAGTAAGCAAAGGAAAACTTTGAAGATGGACTTTTATGATTCATCCCACTGGAATACCTGGTGTGCACACAGCTTTTACCTGTCCTTTCATGGTCAATAGGTCTGACACTATAACTGCTTTTGCTGGATGATATATTGTCCTAGAAATAATTGTGATGAATGATGATGAATGATTATACTCATTTTAAGATCATTTTATACCACTGGTATGATACCATAATACTGCAAGTACACCTTTTTAAAGAGCAATCAACTTTTAGTTCCTAAGAATATTCAGATATTGGAACCAAAAAGCAAAAAAAAAAAAAAATCTAAATAAATATAAAACATAAATAAAATAGGAGTGCAGAGAGTCAGTCATTCCTTAACAGGCTGTCAATATACTGCCAGTCCAGTTTCCCAATGGTTAGGACCTTGGATAACAAAAAGTGCAATGTAACAATTTA
The DNA here is from genome assembly GCF_902150065.1 of Myripristis murdjan. Taxonomy (NCBI): domain Eukaryota; kingdom Metazoa; phylum Chordata; class Actinopteri; order Holocentriformes; family Holocentridae; genus Myripristis; species Myripristis murdjan. Next base: position 14,502,403 of record NC_043996.1, read on the forward strand.
TTGTCTATCAATAAGTTAAGTTGATATTATACGAATATCGTACAATATTATTTAGCTGTATTGTATGATATTTCAATAATATAATTATCATGACAGGGCTAATAGCTAAAGGAGTAGTGCATCTCAAAATGAAAGTTGATTCATTACATTACTTGATATAGGTCAGTCAAAACTGGACTAAGCCAAACACGCAGAAGGTAGCCCCCATAGTTCCATCTTGGCCTTCTGCTAAAGTGATGGAGTTAATGGAGCCATCTCTTTACAGCTTTAATGAAAGCATTAAAGGTCCATCAGCTTTCTCCAAGCAGCTCATTTAGCACAGACAAGACTACAGAAGCAAACAGAGCATTTGACCAGATTGCTGATGAGAGCATTTTGAACCAGCAAAGTTAATGAGATAATAAGGAATATATTGGATTTTTGGGATCCACAGTACAATTGTTTGGCTACAAAATACTTAAGATTATGCTGATGAAGCTGTTTGGAAAAAAAATGATGGACAGTTTGTGGCTTTTTTGTGATATGCAAAAAGATGGGGGAAAAAACTAAAACTTAAGCAGCTTTTATTATGTTGAATTCATTGACATGCAGACCTCCCAAGAGAATTGGCTTCAATTCTATTAGTTGGAGTTTAGGTTGCACCTGAAACTAATACTAATGCAGCCAAAGCTTCGCAACATATCTCCTCTGTTGAAATCTCCAACTCTGACACATCCGTCATCGTGTAAGGTGATTTCAAACCATACAAACCTGTCCTTCATACTCCCCAACCACAAGCAACAAGCCACTTGCCGTGGCAGAGAAAACAAAACATCGGGTCACTGCTACATGTGAACTCCACTGGGGATATCTGATCACACTGTGTTACTCCTCATAATAAAATACAGACAAAAGCTTAAATCCATTAAGAAAATATCCAGAGCTGTCAGGTCCTGGTCCATGGATGCCGTAGAAACGCTATGAGAGTGCTTCAAATGCACTGATTGGAATATATTTAGTGCAGCTTGCAACTCTTTTGATGAAATCATTGACACAGTGACATCATGCATCAAGTTCTGGGAGGAAATGTCCCTGCCATCACTACCAAAGCTACCTACCAGTGACATTCTGTGGCAAGACTAACCCTGGTTCTCCAAAGAATTATACTTTCTATGCAAAGAAAAGAATCGTGCATATAAAAAATGGAGACAAGGATCAATACATAGCAGCCAAATATAATTTACATGCTGCAATAAGAAAAGCAAAGTCCAGCTATGAAACAAAACTGGAGCAATTCTCATTCAGTAACACCAAATCAATACTGAAAGTATCATGTATGATGTCCTGAATTGTTTTTTGTTGTTGTCATTGTGGTTCTCTGACTGTTGGCTGCAAAACTACTTGTCCCGCTGGGGATAATAAAGACTACCTTGAACCTTGAACCTTGAGAAATCTTAAGGACATGACAGAGTACAGCTACTGGACCTCAGCGAAGTTACAGACATGTAGATAACTGAATTTCATTTTGGAGTGAACTATTCCTGCCCTAATAAACCAATGCAGGTGGTAAAAGACTGAAAGAATTTTTTCTTTCATAGAAATTAATTATTCATGCAGCTATAACAGCATTTGTTTTCAGCGGTGTTGCTTTATAACAAAAACTGCCCCAATCTGACTCCCACTGATCGTGGTGTTTAAAGGACCACACATACAGCTGACAGGGCTGTCTCCCCTTTTAGCCTTTAATGGATATCGTTTGTATTAGTCAGCAGCAAAAGGTTAGGGGTTTCTTTGGTTCTAGGCTGCAGTATAGTAGTACTGTGCAAGACACACACACACACACAAACATATGCAGGCGCACTTTCATCTCTTAGTGTTGGTGTTAATGGCAGTGAGTCATAATGGTTACCTGTTCTGAGCAGTTTGAACGCAGTGCTGATGAATGGCATGTGTGTGGGTGGGTTTGTGTGTTCAAGGTACAGTAAAGCAGTGGGGCCACTCTATTCTGTGCAGTAGGTGGTCCTGTTGAGGTTACAGTATGAGGGCTGCTGTGTGTGTGTGTGTGTGTGTGTGTGTGTGTGTGTGTGTGTGTGTTTATTGCAATATGGTGGGCTGTGGGGGGGTGGTCTCTTTCTGATCCTTGGGGGTAACTTTTGCTAGAGTCCCGCATGTGGATGGTGGTGCCAATGCCACACATACACACAGACAGGGGTGGGGTGTGTTCCCACCCATAGAAACTCAATCAGGCCTGTGGAGCCGGTAGTAGCTGGCATCACATCACAACGGCTGTATAGTTTGACTGAGGTGACTCATTTGAGATGGATTGCCTGCAGAGATGGCTTTTGTGTGCCAGTCGGTTTGAAAACCGTTTCTCCCCCTCCATGTGCTGGTTCAGCTGATATTTCAGAGCTGTAGAGATGGAGGGCTGTTTCTTTATCTTTTTCGATTATTACTGCAGTAGGGCTTCTTGTGATCTATTTTTTCTCTCTCAAAGAAGGTCGTGCACAATATGTACAGGAAAAAAACTCAGTAGATGAGATGCTGGATCAGAGGATTAGTTTGAATAAAGAGTTGGAAAAAAAAAAACTAAAGGGGAAATTCAAGGTTCAGATACTTTTTTCCACTCTTTACTTACTCTCTTCTCCCAGGCAACACCTCAACTTCGTTCAAGCTGAGCTAGGGTATCTCTTTGATCTTCATGGTGAAATTCTGATTTTCTCTTGACCCCTTTACACACAGGTCAGAGGTCACGGTCAGCTACAAAGTAGCAGCCCTGAGGTTGGCAAGAAGTCACTGTTTTGCTTGAGAAAACTTCAGCAGGACAGAGGGTTGTTGCTACAGTGGTGTGAAAGTGATATTGGTACATTCCCACTCACAAAGTAAGCTAACAAGGATGCAGTTATTCTGCCCTGGTTTCTTTTTTCTTTATATTTTTATTTCAAAGTCACCGCTTTGAGTAATTACAGCAGTCCTTAAGATACACTCCCCGCGACACAGGCTTCCCACAATGCTGGTGCCAGCTTTAATAAAGACATTTAGAGATTTGCAAGTAGTTGTGTGGTGGATCTTTATAGGCAATGTAGTATTTATTATTAACAACAGGGCCTGTGAAGTGTGCTTAACAGTTTTCTGCTGCAAAGAGAGCATATAGACCACATACAGCTCTGTTGTACTCAAGTAAAGTATTCAAGTACATCATGTGCCATAATTTTGCTTTGGCCAGCAGAATGTGATATCACAATAAACAGGAGAATTATACAGCATTTCAGCCTGCACAACAGCAGGGGAATGATGTGTTTTCACTGGGAATTTGATGCAACTGTAATGTATTTTGTGGACCAGTTGCCAACAAGTGGTGGTGTACAAAATGGAAAGGACAAACTTGCTTTAGGGGCTGGTGTGCCCCCTGCCCTGCTCCAACTCAAACCACCAAGGCACGGTGACTTCACCAGGAAATTTGTGGGTTTTTTCCTCTGTTCTTGTGGAGGGAGTATCTCAGGGAAAGGAATAGCTGTTTACTTAGAGAGCTGGGAAAACTGTGTTCAAGTCCACTCTTTTCCAACTTTCTCTAGGGATAGTTTCCAAAAGGAGGAAAGTGGTTTTCCAGTGGAAATTTCACTTTCAGCCTAGTCATGATTTCCCCCTGTGAAGAATGTTTGCATTTCTCATGTTATCTCTTTTTTTTATTGTGACACTTCTTAGCTAACTTCATTATCATGTTAACCGGTTGTACAATCTGCTTTGCTTGATGGAGCAAAGAAGTGCAAATTTTTTCCTGGCACCAGTAGACTACCTGCTCCGCCAAGCTATCAGCACTGGTATGAAATAAGTTGATGACTAACAAGTAAATGCAGTTTCCGCTTCGAATGAACTGTTTGTGACATGTTAGTCAGCCAAGAAACACAGAGTCCTGGGGAACAATATTGTTATAAAATACTGAACCCAGTCACTGGAACTGATCACTTTCTGACCAAAGGGGGAAGGTTTTGTTCCCCCAGCATAACTGTCATTGGGATGATCATTTACTTGGCATTGTACTCTATAACCTTTCATGTCCCTCTTTCATGTTATTAATAACACTTTAGCTCTGAGTCATCTGCCGCCCTGATTTCTGTGTAGTGATTAGTTTCTTTACATGGAAATGGAGCACTTTACTCAGCCTCTCCAAAGCATTACTCAGAAAGACAGATTTTTCCTTTTCCTTACTTTTTTTTTTTTTTTTGCCTTCATTCCTTCCTTTGTATTTGTTCCTGAAACAAATGCAAAGCTGCAGGATCCAGCTATAGCATCAAAAGCATTGTGACGGGACCACATCCTGCCAGGCAAATAGGGTCTCACAAAACATACACATACAGTCGAACAAGCCATGGTGTGTTGTTACAAGCTGCTTTTCAAGTTTTTTTTTTTTTTTTCTGTTGTAAGATCCTCTCCATCAGACATGTTATGCACAGTCCTATTATTGCACTTTTGTTGTATTTTGTTTTCACTTATTGTTACTGCAGCATGCAGCTTACACATCTTAACTTATTGTACCTTTGCAAATGTATTTGAGCATTCAGTTACCAAAATTCTGAAGAAAATAAATCTAAAAATGCCAGATAGTAAATATGGATATGCAAATAGAAGCACCACTTTCATACTTGACATGGTATAGAGGCAATCTCAACGTAACTTAACATAAATGAGCTAAACCCTGAAACTTGGTACTCTGCTGTGGTGTTTTCGGGTCATTGCACAAGCTAAGTTCAGAGAAACAGCACTTTCAGTTTCCTGTTCCCTGCTGTGAAAAGACCGTTTTGGTGAAAGAGAAGTATGTCACAACAAAAGGCATGTGTATTTGTGTGTGTGAGAGTGTGTGACAAAGATGTGCGAGGGAGAGAGAAAAACAGGCAAAAAACGGAAGCAAGAGAGCAGGGGAGGAGAGACGCCAGAACTCCCACAAAGTTGGGGACTGTAGGATGTGTCTGGGCTTGTTCCCATCAAGTCTGTAAATGATTACCAGGAAGTGGAATTAGAACTCCGGGATAACGTCTCCGACCTCCAACCGACTGCAGCCTTGAATCCCTGCTGGCCCCTCCCTGCCACCGCTTCTCATCACATGCACTGAACTTTCCAACATTGTAGGGAAATATTTATATTGCTGCTGCTTTGTTTAAACTGTGATATCCTGCAATAAGACCCAGAATGATATTTATGGTTTGGTGCCTATCAGCGTAGCCTACTGTTACAGATCTGTACACACTCAAACAGTTGGCATTATTGTGTTTTCTTTGGTAGCAGGACTTGCAAGACTGATTCAATGCTCTTACAATCCCCTAACACTAACAGTGTTTAAAAAAAAAAAAAAAAAAAACTCTACATTTTTAAAATCACAGATACATATTTTAAGTATCTACTGTACACAGCTTATATTCATAAATTTTCACTATTTTTGTGAAGTATTCTTGATTGGCACTGTGCATGCTTACATGTGGGTGTGGCCTCCTGGTGCACATTGACTAAACCTTGTGCACAAATTTGGTACCGGGCCAGATGAAGAAACCTTGATGATGCCGTCACTTTTGGGAACAGCCCTGTGCAGGAAGAGGAAGTGTGGAAAAGAAGTCATTGAACCTTACAAAGCACTGGCGCTGTTCTGCTTCTGCATTCACCCGACTGCACTGCCGCTCTATATGAGCTGCAGAACATCCTCTTGCAATAAAACACTTTAAATCATATACAGTCTAACGTAACAGTGTTTACACAGCATTGTTCCCTGCTCAGACTGAGCTACCAGCCCATGTGCTCATATTTACTTCATATTTACTGATCTCTGTTCATCATGTTGCGGCAAGATTATCCCATGCTCTGTTTGGCCTGAATTTATCTAAAACATGCAAGAATTGTGGGGGGGGGGGGGGGACATTTTTAAGAAGTATTGTATGCATTGTAATTAATTGCAACACAATGATGAAGAATGTCCACCAGAGAGCCTTGCTTATGAAAAAGATGTAATTCAAAAAATACTCCATAGTGACAAAAGTAGTGCAGAAAACAGCAAATTGCATAAACAGCAATGTTTTCAGTCCTAAAAATAAGTGTATTTCTTTACTACATTCCTGCTCTAGAACCAAACACACTTGAGGTGCACAAACATATATGAGGAGTTTGCTAGAGCGCAGACATTTTTCCTTTTTTGCCCCTAGTTTCTCTAACAGAATGAAGAAACACACACATCTGCATCACTCATTCGTGTTTTGTCCTCATTGCTTTACGATACAAACCTTACACCAACCCGTACTTCCTTTATTTTCTGCCCTGGTGTTACTTATTGCATTGCAGCAGAACAAGCACAAGGTGAATGTTATTCATGCATTTTTGCTGTTGTTTTTCTTTTACAGAGCGTTGCATTGCCCAGGATGTCTTCGAAGACTCCCAGCTCCAACAACATTGCCCATGCCAGGAGGACGGTGCAGCAGCTCAGGATAGAAGCGGGCATTGAAAGGATAAAGGTGCAATTACAGAGATTATTATAATATTGTTAATGTCGCACATATCTGTGCCATGTAGGAGGAAACTTCATAAGATAATTCATAAAGGATGTCTAGATGCATGTGATGGATTAGATAGATAGCCTTTATTGTCCCAAAGGGAAATTCGTTTTCACAAACTGCCACAAAACCAACACTAAACAACACACAATGCACAAATAAACAACATCACCAGGCACCAAACAACATATGGACAGAGAGTGCCGTCGCAGCAGAGCATGCGCCGAGAGTCACCTGCCTTGGTATAAAAATATTTGAGAGGAAACCACTGGATAATGCAGATTTAACAGGCTTTTCAAACAAAATATACATTATACAGGTGCATACAGGTGGCTTCTCTTTCAAATACTCTTATACTTTTTGAGTTTTTCTCATTTTGGGACCCTGTTTTCAGCTTTCATCCAGTATGGAGTTTGCTCTTTAATCTCTTTGCTGATGTGTGTGTGTGTGTGTGTGTGTGTGTGTGTGTGTGCATGAGTGCTCATCTTGTGTGTGTCTCTTCCATGGGTTGTGCAGGTATCGAAGGCCTCTGCAGACCTCATGAACTACTGCAGTGAACATGGCAGAAACGATCCTCTCCTCGTGGGCATCCCCGCCTCAGAAAACCCCTTCAAGGACAAAAAACCCTGCACTATATTGTAGTGGATGCCATGTGTAGCCTTTATGTGTTTATTTTTGCTTATTAATGTTGCTGTATTCTTTTTGTTGGGATGAGTGATAGGTGGACTGTGATCTGTATCATTACCGTATGTTCTGTAACAATTCACCAATTCAACCACTATGTTCTCAAAAACAGCAATCCAGAATCAGTGAAGTAGTGTGCCATGGCTGCCCCTTTACCTTGTTTTAACTCAAACTACTGTCCTCGCGGTGCCACTGTGCAGTTTGAGTTCTGACCACTAACAAGACTTTGGTTGTATGAGTTATAATGGTTTGGCATTAAAAAGTGCATGTGTTGCTCAAATAATAACCATGTTAGTCATGTTAGTTATCTGAATATTTAAAACAGCCCTGGCACTGCCTGTGGTCATTCAGTCCTTTCTCTGTATGCAGTTTTATCTTCATTGGGCAGTGACTGTTAACATCTGTCTGGTTCAACTCAGTGGATTCATACAGCCAAAGTTTCCTTCCAGCCCTTGAGCAGCGTATCTGTTTAAAGTTGGCTAATGCTGTCTCTTCTCATAGGGATTTTTAGAGTCCATTTCCACCAGGGTATTACAGTTCAGGATCAAGGTTTTATGTTGAGCATTCAAAATGTTTTTGCGATGAGCGTTTGATGGGGCCAGTCATGTACCACTTCTGTTGCTAAATTAGGTTACAATAACTAAAATTATTCATCAACCCACTATGATTGTAGGATAATTTTGGCCAGTGAGGAAAGGGACATCGATTGTCCATTGCATTATCCATAATCTGTTGTTTTCCTGTTTGGGATTTGCAGTATGATTACAACAGGGCAGTATTGTCTTAAGCTAAATTATCAAGCCATCACAAAGAGATAAGTTTGTATTCATTTGTATTCTAAGATCACCTTCTCTCAATTTAAAGCCAGTGGGATAAAGTGGATATCAGTGCTGTGATGTTTTTAGAAACTCTTGTCTTTTAAGAGAGACTGTCTTTTAAGATAGAGTATTTGAAGGGTTTATGTGAAAGATGCATTTTTGAAAGTGTGGATAAACCAAGCTAAAATGAAAATGCTTTACCACGTCATATTGGGTACTAACCACAGTTCTCTTGAAATTACTCAAACAACAGATGAACAGTGCAGGGCATAAGCCTTATTTTCATTGTAATTGACAGCTGACATTGGGTACAGGGCAACACTGTGTGTACGCAGAAAAGGTTTTAAAACCTTGGGACCAAGCCAAACCATTGATAATGCATTTCAAAATGTCAAAATGTGGGTCTGAAGGAGGAAAAAAAAACATTTTTTCCTTTTTCTTTGTTTTGTCTTTCTTTTTTCCTATAAAGTTGAATTTTCCGAGGTACGTTTTTGCAGGACACTGATGACCCAGCTGTTGGAGCAAGCATTCCGCAACACTGTGAGCCTTGTCAACTTCTTACTCATCACTTAAGTGTCTTCGTCTAGTGAATGTGCACATCATTGTCTTAAAAAGTTTTTTGGCACAAGTATTGTAGGTGCAGGTGCAGTAGATAGTGTGCATCAATAACAATACCAATACCACTTTCCCAAAACTGCTCTCAAAAATTCCTTTTTAAAAGTCTAACCTTTGTGTTGGTGGGAGGTTTTAACCTTCAATTAAACATGTCCTGGGAGGCTTATCTTACATGGTCAATTTGTGTGATAACAGAAACAGAATAGATATTATAAATTAAAATGTTCTCACTCAAAAGCCTTACTTATGTTTGCCTTGTATTATGAAGAACACTCTCTCTCTGAGTATTTTCTTTAAAAAAAAAAAAAGTTTTTATTTCTGTGTTATGAAAGTGAGTTGTAACTCTGTTGTGCCATCATTTTGTCTACATGTCGTCACTAGCAAATGATGTTTAATCGTATTTGACTACCTGGTGCTCCAATTTTCAGCGGTTTTGGTATTGTTGCCTTCTCCAAAGGGTACTTTCAGGTCTTCAAATCAGCAAGATCTAGTGTTATTATCTAATTGTATTTTTTTATGATTGTCTCTAACAGTCAACTCTTATCACTTGCAATACAGATGATACTTAATCGTTCCTTTGTGCCACTTAAAAGTAGATTTATAGATCACTGTTGTCATGTCATCATTTGTGTCCATACAGAAACTCAGCAATGGCCTTACTGCACCACAGATTAATAATTAAACTGTCAAAAGTTACAGTTTTAGAATTTCTTTACCAACCTTTGTATGAAGACATGACTATGATTTAAAAAAAAAAGAAAGAAAAAGTAAAGCATTCCTACAATATTGTACTAATGTCTAAATAAAAAGCAGTTATATTAACCTGGTGTATTGCAGACATCTGTTAATGTGGTTTTACTTTAACGTTAAACTTACAATAACAAGCTGGATTTACATGTGACACAGAGTCAACATTTTTATCCCAGTCTAATATAAGAAAAAAAATCCTGGTGATCTTGCCATGTTCAGGCAGCAGTGAAACGACTCGTGCCACAGACATAAGAATCTGATTTGAACTTGTGCTGTAAATCCAGCTGGTGACCCTTTGCCTCTCTACTGTCGCACAGTCTTTCCTACTGTTGTTAATAAATGAGTTTATTACGGCATTCCTTTGTCTGGCTTTTATGGCTCTCCTCCATAGCAGATATAGACAGGCAGATCGAGAGATTAATTTAATAATCCCCATGAGAAAATTTAGGCAGCTGTATTGACTATAAAAAAGAATTCCCCTTTGTTTGGAATATCTCACTGGCAGGGCTATGCTTTTTATATCTTACATTACATGTCATGCATCAGCACAGCATTTGACATTGAATTAGCACAGATTTAGATAAGCTAACAAGTAAGTCAAGGTTTTTCGTTTACTGACAAATGGCATGGGACTGACATCCATGAGCAAGAAAAAAAAAAAAAGATTTTCAACATTTCATTTCGGCCTAATAGCATTCAAGAACACTTGCAGATGTTTCTTCATAGAGGCAAAGGAATCTATAGCAATCTTATCCTGAGATCAATGAATCATTGACATTTGGATGAAAGGGTTTTTGCTTTAGAAATGCCGTCTCTCGTGCTCACTTAGCATTTCACACAGGCTCTAATCAGTAGGGCCAGGCCAGAGAAATCTGCCCTGAGTTATCAGTGGCTTTGTGGCCGTTTCCTCTCATTAGGTTCTGGCCCAGCAGTCATTATTTATACCTAACTGAGTATAGGATCGGCCCCGGCCCTTTCATGGAGCCTGTCTTAGTCCACAGAGCACAAGAGGGCTAAATATGGAAAGTGCCAAACCCTGATTTCCGCTCTTGGAGAGTGGAGCAACTATTTTGGGAAAATGTCTACTTAGCCTGAAGGCTTGTTTTCATTCTCTGTTGGTGGCCACTTGGGTCTCTGCGACCTTGTCTTTTGCCAGCTGGTGGGTAAACAGCATGTTAGATTCTACCACACACAATCATGCAAGGATAGTATCCGTTGTCACCTATTGTTGAAACTGTAAAAATACTGAATTGCTTGTGTCTTTTCTCACACATAAAGGAAGCTACAGATAAAATAAGATTCTCATTTATTGTCCAGATTGGCTAAAATACTAACAGGCTCTGATTTTCTCATGGATTTTTTCTCATAGGTTGTTCCCTCTTCCCTATTCCCTTAAGGATGCTGCTGCTGGGAGTGCATTGTTATTGTGCATGTCAAACAAATGTAAGCATCACATACAAAAAAAGGTCAGTTATCTCATCTGGCTAACTTCATATCAATCTAACATAAAAACAACATGTACCATGAATCACAGCACCATGCATTGTCCATATGATATCAGGCACAGCGGTGTTGCAAGATCATACTTCACATTTGTGCATCTGCACTGGCAAATTTAAAAAAGTACATGAAGCATGGAACAAAGTGCTATCCTAGTGATGTTTCCACCATGCACCGATTTGTGACAGACACGATGTTCTCCATAAGCATGCTGTATGCCTCTAAAAGGTATGTAGTGTGCAAGCCACCAGTGCACAGACTCTGCAGTAATCCCAGTGTGTCATTGTGCAGCAATGTGAGATGATAGAGGGGAATATGGCCAGCGCCTGGCAGGCAGGCCCACTGACCATGTACCTCACTATTAAAATCTGGCTTGGCAGTACAGTGTCAGTGTGTTGGAATGTGCTGATGTGGGGGAGAGGCAGGGGAGGGAGGATGGATGAGAGGCAGAGGGTGGTGTGTGGTGGGTGGGGGTTGATGGAGCTGACTATAGTGGCACCTCTGTTCCTCTCGTAGGCCACGCTACACACAACAGATAGGACTATTAAAGCCAATTTTAGCTGAATGTATGCCTATGGAGCTGGAGCAGCAGCAGCGGCAGTATTTCCATTCCACCTCTGTGCAGCCGCTCCGCTGCAGCCTCCTACGCCTCCATAGCTTCCCATTTGCAGGTTGCATCACACTTTTGAAATGCACCTTTCATAATTCATGCCTCGCACCCATAACTAAACTGTAACTTTCCTATTTTAAATTGCAAAGTTAATTCACAATAGCATTATCTTGAGCTGATGTTTGCTTTTTCTCGCCACAGGGAACAGTGCATTGATTGTTGTATGTTCTTAAGCTATGGCACAATGAGTATATTGCAATTCTTCATTGTACCACTGACCTGGGTTATGCAATGTATTCCCTGGGTTGTACATGACAATGCATATGAAGTGCAGACTGACTTATCAAATTTATCAAATTCTGCTCAGATTCATAAACACATAGGCAATGCTGCACCTAAATAATGGCTGGCAATCAATAACTCTGTGCAGCTCTGATAAAAAATTAAGAGATGAGCCCATGGGTGCCCCAGCGGCTCACCCGGCAGGGGACATACGATGTGTCTGAGACGAACCCTTCACTGCATGTTGTCTCCTCTCTCTCCCTGTCTTTCCTGTCTCTCTCCACTGTCACTATCAAATAGAACAGAAATGCCAAAAAAACTAAACAAAAATTGAAATAGGAATTCATAGTTTTGGAATAAATATATTTTTCTGCAGCAGAGAGTCCCAATTCTCTCTTCAAGGCACCCTGGGCATTCCACATACTTGTTAAATCCCATCAGCAGGCCACCTGATTGCGCTTAATGAGGTATTGATTAGGTATTGATTGCGCATGCCAAGACACATCAAATCTGTTAGAAAACAATCAGGGTTATTCCACAAAATATTGACAGATGAACACTTCCTCAGCAAGGACAATGTTAATTTTATGATATGATATTGAATATACACTTGTGTGCTTTGCATTATTCACTGCACAGTGTTATGAATGTGTAGTTTTGGTAGTCGTTGCAAACAAATCTGTATTCAGTATTTTTACTTATATATAAGATACATTAAAGAATATTCAGTTGGATTGTATATGTCCATAAAATGCAAAACTGAAGGTTCTCATGCAGTCTCTGATTTTTTCCCAGACGGGTGTACTCCCTCACGGAAAACTGAAACTAAACATCGACCCCGTGTGATTTGCCGGCCTCGAGGTCCAGACTGGTTTAGGTGCCAACACGACACTTACATCAGCCCCCTCGACTATTATCTTTAAATAACCTTTCACCCTGCAGCATGACAATATCACATGACATCAGTGTCACACCTTGTCACATGCCTGAGGATACAGCCAGGCAACCTTTAACACAGTGCCCGCTGGATCCAGACGGCCTGAGAGGCTCTCTGGGGCAGGGTAACACTTCAGTCGAGGCGTTTTTTAAATCTGCTTTGGGTGTATTGTAAGAACTTTCAGAGCGTGCCATAATGTATGATGGAGACAGTCATTATGACTATTTTATTGTGTCCTTCCAACGTAGCTCATTGTATTCAGGACATTATATCATCATTGTGGCATATATCTGTGTGTAGACACAATGTTGTGAACACAATAACACAAAAACAATACATGACTGATACTTCATATTTGCATGTTTCCTCTATAGAGCAGATGATCTCGTTAGATGTGGTGGCACCTTGCTGCATGCATTTACAAATTAATGAGGAAAATGTGATTTTCATGAAACCACTATATGCACCATACGTTTCCCCTATAGAGTAGTTCATCTCATCAGATGTTGGGCTGCCCATGTGTGCACCTTTACATGTTAATGTGGAAAAAGTGATTTTATTTAAACTAATATAACCCCCTCATGGTTTACTATGGAGTTTATGTTAATGCCACTGATATTTAAGTCAAGAATGTGTTGACAAATTATATTTCCTGTTTAATGCAGTGATTATTAATGAATGGCCCAATTAGTATAACTGGTTTGGTTTAATGTATTATGGTAGTAATTGTGGGACAGGTGTAGGAGGATGAAGTCCCTCGTTTTCCTGTGTTTCTTTTGTAGCTTTTTGACCTGGTCTCAGCAGAAGCCAGGTTTGTTGTAAACAAACGCAGCTCTCCCAGTGGAACTCGTGTTATAATGAAATATTGACGTCTGCAGGGGTGGTGAAGTGAGCAGGGAGACTGTAACTGGACAACCCTTGTAGCAGCAAGTATTGCTCTGGCTAGGGTTAGGGTTACATTTTGTAAGATTTTCTGTGGAGTTCAGTTTGAATAACATTAAAACCTGCCAGGTGATCTCCCTCATATGAAAGCTGAAGTTTGACCAGAAAGTGGATCTTGCAGCTCAAACATGAGACAGAGCCTCTCTTGTTTATCTGATGACCATGACTCTGCATTTACAAGGGGAAGGCCTGCCTTGCATCACCTCAGTGACATCATCAGCACTTGCTCACCTACTCACATGACAGAGCAGGAAAAGGAAAGGGAGGGGGGGATTGAAGGAGTGGTTTAGACTGGTTTACACAACTGCTTTGCACGATACTGCCTCTATTACAAAAGATTCCAAGGAATTTCAGTCATGTGATTTGCAGTAAGCCATACCAGACTTTTTTTTTTTTTTTTTCAAGAGCAGCCGGCAAGCAACTGGTTCCAGCAGCCTCAGAGCTGACATTTGAGCTAAGTTGTACTATACACTTATGACACCCCATTATGGATAATTAATTGTAGTGAAACACCTGCAATATTTGCATTGTTAGCGCATATTCCCTCTTTGACTTTGCAAGCACGTGTGCAATTGTCACAAACTCTATTCAAGGAAGTCAGCTGGTGAAATTGCAACCTAAACTGTCCCAACAAATCACAGGGAATGGGTGAAAAGGGAACTGTTTGGATGAATGAACATGGTCCTGCTGACCAAGGCAGAACAATCAGCAGAGAGCATTGAGGATTATTGTTCTCTTCAGCTCATAGATGTCACCGAGGCCAGCATGACCCCTATGATCTGCATGTGACTCCTCTTTACAACTGTTTGCAAAAGGTCAAAATTCAGCTCAGCTCTGCTAAATTTCCAGAAATGCAAAATGAAAAGACATCTAGTTCTGGCTCCAAAAATACTTTTTATTGACCACAATACATCTGTGTCCTGAATTCAGATTTTGCAAATAGTAAAAGTAAAAAATGAAACATAAATACACTTAAATATCATTATAAATAACTTAAATTGTTTAAAAAAAGAAAAGAAAAATGAACTATTTCACTTGTAGGAAAAACCAGTTGGCATAGGAAACACTGAAAACACAGAATAACTTCATTGGATATCTAGCCCTTCCCTTTTAAGATAATATTGACTAGAGCAACATCAACACCAACAATTTAAATGAAATGCGTGAAATTGCAAATGTCCAGTGTTTCAACAAGTGCTTTGTTTCTGTGGGGAGAGGCCTAGGCCTTGGTCCACTCAACAGCTCACTTTTCTAGTTTCTCCCCACTTTTCTGAGTATCACAAAGGCTTTACCAAACAAATACATGATACAACCCTTCTATACGGTGTCCATCTTCACATTAAGAAGCACAGACGCTTTTTATTTCCACCTTATGACGATACATAGAAAGTGCCTCGCCATCTCATCTTGGTTGCCAAGGCTGACAGCCACAACTCCCAACAGTCCTGTCGCAGTGGAAATCCACCTCCTATCTTTTTTTTTTTTATTATTTTGAAACACATCCCATCTAGAAGGTGGGGTCTTTTTTCCCCTCCAAATTCATTAACGTAGATGTTGCTTTTCTGTGCCATCAGGAGAGCTATGGAATTTGATCTCTGTGTGGTAATGTGTCCGTCAGGGTTCACACCACTCTTCCTGTGCAGAGAACAGTCCTTTCATAGGTCTTTTCTGTCGTTTGGAAGATTGTTCATCGTTCGGGCAAATTGATGATGGGCACCCACTGATCCATACAGCGGCTCTCCCTGCAGAAGCGGTTCACTTTGCTCAAGGCCGGGTCCTTCCACGATGACGAGTGTGGACTCTAAAACAATAAATGAGTCAAGGGGGAGGTGGGTTGATTATTAAACAGTTCATGTCTATTTTTTTCACAAGTTTCACAGATGCGCATGCATTACAAGTCAAAGTTATTTCCTTCAGTTCAAATACCTCAGAAGTCATATGAGGGAAAACTCAGTGTTGACTACCAGCATAAAAACATGAACTGGCAAGTCCCTTGAGTTAAACTGATATGTGTCTACCTCATACATGCAGCTAAGGGCTTATGCAAAGTCATGCATACACATTATAAAATGAACTACGCACAGCTTCAGTTCCATTCTTGATATAGCCTAATAAATGCTGCACTATGTTGACTTCACTTAAATTGCTATACATGTTTTGTAAGTTGCACAATGGAGATTGAAAATATATTCACAGATTATAGAAACAATTTCAAGCGCACTGATAACTTTTTGGCTGTAATGTTTTATCAATATGTGGTGCAACAATGGGATACAGAAGACTTGTTTGGCTCATAAAACTTGAAGAGTGACACAAAGAGGTGCTTACCGTGACCAGGACACAGTGCAGGTCCATGGGCTCACCCCCATTCTGCTTTGCCCCTCCTCCTCCACCCAGGATCTCCGCCAGGCGCCTGGTGTTGTTCACTCTCAGGATGTTGATGTCGTTTTCACAACAGAAAGCCTGGATGAGCGTGAAGTGGATCTGAAGGGCCACATCTTTCACATCCTCGTCATCCGTAGCCAGAATGCATAAAACTACATTATCAGGATCTCTGAAACGGCAGAACAAAAAAAGAAAATAGTTGTGATTAATTTATTTTTAACTTCAGCATGAGAAAGCAGTGACTATTACATCCTGAAAGCCTGGCAGATCAACCTTTTAAAACCTCACAATAACTTAGATTTCATAAAGTTAAAAAAAAAAAAAAAAAAAAAACAATCCTAGCTAAATTGAGGCAGGGTACATCTAGTGCACACTGGTAACTCCCTACAGCTCACATTTCAGTGTATATGTGAGCAAGAGATCTCTAACAACCAGGCTTTGATAAGAAGTCTGGAGCAGCGTGTCAGCAGATAACCACGCAGCTGCACTTACACATTGAGTGACTTGGCTGCCTCGTAGACCCCGACGGTGATGCAGCCTTGGGGCAACGCAGAAGTGAGGACCTCCTCCAAAGCCTTCGCCACAGAATCCATTCTGCAACACAGAGGCACACATTAGCTGACAGTAAACACACCACAACGACGCCAAATTACACTTTAAACGTCTCCTTTGTGTTAACGTTAGCTAGCCGGGCTGCTGTAGCTAGCAATGCAAGGCAAGTTGTTCGCTGTCACCACGGTGCATGAGCGATTTTACAGTGAAAATCTCTTTGTAGCACCAAGAATATACTAAGAAAATAGACATATTGACTTTTCCCAATTTATTTGGCCTATTCTTGGACATAATACGGAAAGCCGGGTTGCAGCTTACCGTTAAAATATTAAACTGTCCAGAAAATACGGTCTCGCGACACGTACTCAACAAGACGGTTAAGCAGAGCGAGCCTCGTTTTAGCGTTGAGTGATGTGTATTTGATTTTAATGAAGTTAATTACACTTAAATTACACTAATAAAATATATACATATATATATATTTTTTTATCATGCATTCATCTACTGCATGTCCTGCGCACAAACAACACAATACAACGAGAAGCAGGCTGCCGACAACACGTGAGAGACATACGCCGAATACAAATACAAACTCCAGTTTAGTTACCTTTCTTGAGAATAATCCCCACTTAATTCCTCAAATGTCATGTTGTACATAAAATCCAAGTCCACCATAGACCAAAGCGTAGTGATGATTCACGATTTTCGCTCGGTGATGACAAACACACACATACACACACGCGCTGTATGACTGTACTTCCACTGTGCTGCAACTGAGAGACAAATCTGGTAACTTCTCCTAAAACCCGTCTGGAACAATGCAAGGCAGTCGGATATTTGCATAGCTGCGATATCATTGGTTGTATGCAATTTTTTCGGGTGTGTTCTCGGTTTTTATTGGCTGCAAGAGCGACAGCATGAGCTCGCGGCGCTGAAGAGACCCGCTGGTGGGCGTGGTCTGTCTCCAGCTGGGTTGCTAGCGTGAGAGCAGCTGCCGGTGACAGGAGTGGAATAAACTCTGAACACTGCCGATTCAAACGACCTGCAAAAGCATATATTCGTGAATGAACTTGTGCAAATCTTGATGAGCATCTCTTTAACTCCACACAGACATACATGCGGCTACTTTGACTGCAGCCATGACCTCTTGGCTGGACCTGGTGATGTGCACAACTTACACTCAAAACACAGACAACAAAAAAAAAGAAGCTGACACAAACTGACAGCTCGAAGGAAATATGCTTCTATTTGCGTGTCGCCACCCTTAGCAAAGAGTTTACACGACACTGTTTGAAGTTACGACTTTAAATAAAAGTTTTTGAGGAGCTCACCTACGTTGCAGCGAGGCTGGTTTCGGGGAACTGCCTGGCAACGAGACGCTTCTGAGGTGAACTGCGCTCTGATTGGACCGCCGAGTTGCGTGCGAAAACCTGGCGAAGCCGCGCGCATCTGATCTGAGGGACCAAGTCCAAATGCCTGGCACGAGAGAGGAACAAAGCATACCATCAACTCCAAAGAGAAGAGACTGCTGTCCTATAGCGACCATAGTGTCTATATGGTGCTATGTAGTGGGTTTACAGCCACTTAATGGCAGCTGTATACAGCAGGCTATACCCCCTCCAAAATTATACAGCTCACTTGGTATTTGTGAGTTTGACATGACCTAGTTACTGCTGCAGCTACCACATGCCTTTGTCTGCAAAACAGCATTTAAGCAAGTTTCCTCTCTAAGATTGTGCAAGTTAAATGTTAAAAAGAGCCTTTATTTTGAATGTACATGTCACAGAAAGTTGGCAATCCTTGCCCTACTACCAGTGATGAACTCAGAAATGGTTGTTTAGTTTGTCTAGTTGCTGGCAAGCTGCAGCAGAGCCAGTGTGGCTATCACACAAACAGTCAGTGAACAGTCCATGCACTTAAAATACAACTTTTAATATCTAAATCAGGCACTATTTTTTATTTGTTTTATGACAGTGAAGATGTAGACACAATCAAGTTTGAAGCATTTTCCCTAACTAGTTAAAACAAACAAACAAACAAACAAACAAACAGAAACTACATTTCTCTTGATGGTAATTTTGCTGCAGGCCATCTCCTTCCAATTCATGCGCGCGGGAACTACTTTTTGCCAGGGGGTGCTGCGTATGGGGGGGGGGGGGGGGGGGGGGGGGGGGTTAAGTGGTTATACGGAAATGCGGGACCTTTTCTAGTAGGTATACGCCGTATACCTGCGTATCACGTAGACTACATCACTGATTTGGAGGCTAAACTTTCAGTGACAGACAACCAGCTGTGCGAGCGCAGCGCAAACAAGAGAGAGAGTTGCAGCAGCATCCCGCTGTGCTGGCAGACTCGGCAGCAGGGACGGTTTCTGCGATGGGCAGTGCAACTGCCCAGGGCGCAATCTACTTGGGGGCGCACGAGAAAAAAAAATCTCCAGTTTTCTAGACTACCGTATTGACCCGCACATGCCGCGGCACCATCAGTCGGCATCAGGATGGCCGGCCGCGGCACCGTCCGATACCGCGCCCACCCGGTCAGGTCTGCCGGATCTGACAGGTGAGCTGCCTCATGCTGGCCAGTGCCGCGGCCGGCTCGCCTGATACCGACTGATGGTGCCGCCTGATGTGTCTCGGTGTGATTGCCCCTCTGCAGTTTTACATGTTTTTCGTTTTCCTTGCATTAGGTGCAGTAGATTAATACACGTTATACTTTCTCCCCCTGTCCACACCCTAAGTGACTGCCACAATCAAGTCATTTTCAAAAGAAAATGACTTTGAAATGTGGTAAAATTAATTTGACATTTATTCCACCCCTCCTCAGCAGGGGGTGCTGCAGCACCCTCAGCACCACCCTTCCCGCGCCCTTGTTCCAATTTGCAGTAGCTTTTCAGAATAGCTGCACAAACAGTGCTTAATGTTTTTTTCATCCTATGGCAGGATCATATTGTTCCTCCTATACCCCTGCAAGATATTTTTTATATGTGGCCCTTGAATCTTGGAGCAGGCAGCCAAATGCATTAGCTTCAGGCTGGTGACTTGATTCTGGAGTGAGACTTGCAAACTTTCATGATCGTGAACATCACAGTTTGCCTCCAGACAGGGGCGCCGCCAGGAATTTTGGGCCCCATGAAAAAAAAAAAATGTATTTACTAGTTGATGGTTTAACAATTTTATATTAGTTTTTACCTATTTTTTGGGGCCCCTGTCAGGCAAGGGCTCTTGGAATTGTCCTAACTTTTCCCCCATATACAGCGTCCCTGCCTCCAGGTCTCTTTTCCTCTGGAATAGCGTTCATAAGGCCACTGGATGGTGGATCAGGATTCACTGTTTGAGACTGTGAGGCCATCTGAGTGTGCACATCTTACACTATTGATCATACCAAACATATAGTGCCTTAAGCAAATGGATACATAACCTATATGCAAATGATGGCAGATTTAATGCATTTTCCTATGACCCATGAACGCCATTTTCATACAGATACTGTATACAAGTCTTCACAGACACATTTGAGATTAAATAGTCTTCATAAGCATGGCTCAAATTGGGTTGGGTTAGATCTCAAAAGTGAAATCCAGGTGTAACTGATGACAGTTGTCTCATGTCAAACAGACTCACGTATAGAAAGTTTCCTTAAATTTCCAATATAAACATGTATACATGTTTATATATAGACTACTTTGTGTGGTCTCAGAAGAAATGGAGTGAGATAAAAATAAAATCAACCAGTCAGAGCCAATATACAGTATTAATCAGAATAACCAAAATAAAACCAGAAACTAGAACATAGGGAAGGCGATGGTGCTGCCTCCTGGTGGCCTTCACAGCTGTTTGCAATGTTGCAGTATTAAAGTGTACAAGACAGTCAGCATGGCAGCTATTTCTTCTTCACATGATAAAACTGCAATGCCTTTGATTTTATGTGAACTACCAGTGTTGCAATTGGTATTTTACAAGTTCTCACAGTAAATTTACTTTAGTATTATTTCTTGTTCAGAATCTTTAAAGCTGATTTTTTTTTGGAATTATTTGATGTCTTGGTATCCTAATATTCTCCTATATTTCTCAGCTAGCACACCATGGAAGGAATCATTACAGCGTGGACTCTAGTGTGAAAATTGAAGATATGGGAGATGAAGAAATTTTCCAGTGGATTTGAATTCTACGGGTGTGATCAAGAGTGTCATTGACTGGAGGTGTAGAGTGCTTTCACAGCGTTTCATCAGACTTTGAGGTATGGAAAGACATGACTAAATATTGGATGAGGTAGCCTGAGTAAAGGTAAAATCCCAGAAAATCATATTAAGATTCTTATGATGTTGAACCATTCAGTGAATATTTGTGCACATGGAAAACCTCTCTAAGATAGAATCGGGGGCAGTATTCACAAAAAAGGACAGACCCTAAGAAATAGAGCAAAACAAATGTTTGTATGATTAGGGAAGATAATTTCCAGTTAAAGGATTTGAAGAGGTTGTTCATATCTGTTTGGCCCCTGTCCCCTGCTAACCTGGATCACCTGTCACTTTTGTATTTTCAAAGGTGTGAAGTGGCGAGGGTAAGGTTTATGTTGTTGAAATGTGTCATAATGATTGATCTCACATGAACACTTAAGTAGTTAAGAAGACGTACAGTTAATGTGAAATATTCTGGAGAAGCATCTCATGAGTTTATTATCACACATCAAAGTATTAGAGGGGCCTCTTGTAGCAGATTTCTAAAACAGTAAATTGGTTTTGTAACTGCCTGTACCTCATTCCACATTATGCACGGCTCTAGTAATGTGTCTGTTTTTCCACTAGATGGCAAGAGAGAGCCTCTAGGAGCAGTGGTCTTTTGGGCAACACAGTATAAAACACTGTCACAGTTGTTGTGTTATATTACTCATAACACTGTAGAAAGACAGATACAGCATGCTTTACACTGTAATTTGATCAATAAATATAATAAGATGTCAAGTCAAGCCACTTTTATTTATGTAGCACTTTTAAAAACAGCAGGAGTGCTAAATAATTGTGGCAGAAGGGTTTACAATACAAATGTACATGATTAAATTAGTAATACATAAAAGCCAAGACTAAAATGGAAAACACTAGATCTTTTCTGTTAGTATGTCAGTTTTTTTTTTTTTTTTTTTTTTACTACAGCATTATGAGTGGAGGGAGGCGACTAGGTTTCATCACACATAAGCCTACTGTGAGGAGAAAGGGAGGTTTAGCAAAGTTCCTAAATATGCCAGTTAAAATCAAATTCATGGAAGCTGTGGTGTAAAGCATAAGCTAAGTGTTTAATTGGTCTATCTCTAACAAGCTGCATTAAGACTATATGCTATTAGACGAGATTAGTTATTGCATTTTTATTTAATTAATATATATATATATATATATATATATATATATATATATATATATATATATATATATATATATATATATATATATAAATTAAACTGTTTGCGTTTCTTCTCCTTGCTCTGGCACTTGAACTACACTATCATGGTCATTTGTCAAATCAGTTGAAATTACTTTCCAACCTTTCTTTAGGGGTTCACCTGTATTTTGGCATTATGATGGAGTTGGGTGGCAAAATGTCCATGAAATATGTTGGCTACTCCTCATTTTGCAAAACAGGCCATAACTCTCACACAGTAGTATGTCTGCCTGAAATGAATCTTTCTAGATTTATTTGGCCACTTGTCTTCTACAGCTTTGCCAACACAGCCACCCGCTCACTCTGAACAGATATTCCTCCAAGTCTTAGTCAAACTTGAAGTTTGGGTGTGAATTGTGAATGTTGGCACATTTAGCTGTAGACTGTCACACATTCACAACTCATAACTGTTTTGTGGGTTCACACAGTCAATAAGACTCTGAGTGTCCTCATCTCAACCTTTATATGATCCTACCTCATTTATATGCAAAATCACATCCAACGGAGAATTTGATAATGCTTTGTTTTTGGCCAAAAGAGGCCAAATAGCAAAACATTTTCAGTGTCTTCTGCACTGAAAATGTAATGTAACAGTAACATTTTTATGCTAAACTGCTTTGAAATTGCATTTTATTTTTTATGCCCATTTATGTCTGAATATCTTATGAAGAAGGGCTTGCACTGGAAACATCACGTGGTGGTAACAAGAAAAGCCATGGGAGCCAACTCTAATATAGAGACTTTTTTTTCACTCTTTTCAGTCTAGCACCTAGATCTAAGTTTCTGGATGTGTGTGCTTTGTATTTGTTTTTACTTAGTTTCTATACAAAACATTGTTATCTTCAAAAGGAAACTAAAGTTACTGAAAGTATTAAAAATTTGCTAAAGCTCATGATCTATATAGCTGAATGTTAAGGTCTTAGAGCATTATTATAGAGATGATGATTAGTAAAAAAAAATGTCCCAAACTGGCAAAGGTGCCCTTGGTTCATGTGACATTACATCAAACCTTATAACTAAACAGTGAGGACATACAGTTACCATGAAGCTTGATGTGCATACCCCAGTCTAACTAGTATATTCACAGTATGAAATCTAATATTTGAACAATTCTTATGTCTGTTTACTGTTATTACTGTAAATAGTATTATTACTAGCAGTGCAGTAATGCTGGTCAACCGGTATGGCAGAGTATGGCATCTTCCATACCTCAGTCTAAGTCAGTCTATATTTATCTGGTTGTTGCTGCCCCACTGACAACAAATACACAAAACCTTAAAATTCCCCTCTCGTTAATCATCATCAGTGCAATACAATCATCAATACTTTTTCACAAATGAACAGCACATGCACACTTTTATTTTGGTAAATCGGCATCAAAAACAACAATTTCAGAAGTAGATAAAAGGCTGACATGGAATGGATGATGTCCAGATTTATTCTTCCTACTAACACAACATACTATGAAACCCAGCTCACAGCAGCACCTGAGTTACGGCGCCTCGGTGTTGGTGGGATCCTTTTGGTGTGTTGTATTTAACACACACAGCTCTGTGGGTGGCTGAAGGGCTTCAAGGCTGAGGTTCCTCTTTGTGGATGCACTGCTCAGGTCCTCTGCTGGAGTGGATAACACTTTCAGCTTCTGTGAGGATGGAGGGAAACACAAATCCCCATTATGGTCTGTAATTTATAATCGCCCTTGCACTGTGTTGGTGCCATTCAGCGTGAATACGAATAATACCAAATTAAAAAATGATTTGTTGGTCATTTGTAAGCAACAGTTATTTAAATTACTCTATATAGCCCTGTCAAATATGTTTGGCTTCAAGGCATGCATTTTGCAAAAGACCCAGATGAAATAAATATGATGATCAATATCCAAGCATTCTGCGTTCATTTCTAGTTTACTTTTGAAGGCTGACCAGCAGCGACACACCAGGTTACTTTTCCACAGTTCACAGTGTACCTGTCTCAGAGTCCCTGGGGTTACAGTCATGCTGTAGAGAAACCACAGAGGAACCAGGAGAGCTGAGGAGAGAGCCAGGAACATCCCGATGGCGTAGCCCCACCAGGGGTACTGGTAGGTGTTGTTGTATTTCAGAGGGGTGAACTGGATCAAGGAAAAGAGGAGTATGCCCTGTACAGAAAAAAGAAATGAAACGAGCTCAGCAGAGAATTTAAACCGAAAACATCAATATAACAAACAAAATAAAAAGTGTTTCTATCTCCCTCTTGATACATAAAATTTTAGTCATATTAATCCTTTTTTATCTTGAAAAAAGAAACAATGTTATCCCATATATGCTGTAGTTAACTTACGGTGCAGATAGCAGGTGTGATGTATTTCCAGCAATATTTCATGTAAGGCCAAGGACGGTAACCAATCATGTCCATAACATTATCGTAGTATTGATCAGCACCTTTGACACAGAAATTCATCTTAGTCATGTCTGTCTTCAAACTCTGAACTCATGCACAAATAAATGTTGCCATTATTCTATAATATAATGGAGATTTTTGATTTTCTTTGTTTAGAGGGTGTACATAATATCTATCGGCATTTGACACAAATAACTTCTGAGCCCGTTGTTGGATTATGTCTCAGATTAATCAGGAGTGAACTGCTGTTTGGAATTAATTTAAGCTCATGCAGGCTGAAACATTTTGTTAAACTTAGAAATGCGTGTCAAGCCACCCATAGCTCTCTAGCATTTTCAGTTGTGTCCTGACAGTGTCCTGCTTTTAACTGTATTCATATTCACGTTCAATGCCTAGACAGACCCACAGAAGATACATATTTCTGATTTCTGATTTTTTTTTTTTTTTTTTAAAGTCTGCTCCTTACCGTATACCCATGCTATAATGAGACACTCAATGATGGCAAAAACCATGACCGGCATCCCGTTGCAAGCATAATAGTCAAAAAGCAGAAATACATAAAGTCCACCCTGCAGAACGAAAAAGAGAGACATTGAGTAAAACATATGCATAGAAAACAGATCTGTTCATATAATGTCTGCTGACATTCAAAAGCATCACCTCAGTGACCATCAGGAGGCCGATTGAGAAACATCCGACACAGACGGCCAGCAGAAGTAGTTTTCGTCGATGACCAACGTGGAAGAAAGATGGATATATATCTGACAGAGATGTGACCAGGGCCTCCACGTACACAAACTGCAAACACAAAACAGAGATCATTTTCGCTCAGAGAAATGCATTAAAATCATGCTTATATAAGTTGACTGAACAAAAGTTTTTAATAAAAGTGTTCCTTGGGTGTTCATAGTTCAAAGTACTTGCATAGAATGGAGCGACTGTGGAAATACCTTCTCAGGTTCCACATCGTCTTACAGTAACTGCAGAGGAAAACTCTACCTGACTGTCGAGGCCCAGCAAGATGATCATGATGAAGAAGAATGAGGCCCAGAGCTGGGGAACAGGCATCATGGCTACTGCATGAGGATAGGCGATGAACGCCAGACCAGGGCCTGCAACCAGTTAATTCACACAGTTGGATTGTCAGAGTATCTGAAAATAAATTGGGTTCATATTCAATTACCAGATTAGGTTGCATTGGTAATTACTGGTGAATCTTTGAAGTCACACACATGTAAATACTGTACATAATTAAGATTTTGTAAAAGATGTTGTATGTGAAGGGTAATGGTTCAGACCTATGAGAAAACTAGTCAAAAACAGATTTACATGACACAAAAGGTAGATTATCCTTGAATTGCTTTTCAAAGTACATAAAGCTCAACTTCATAAATGAGATAAAGTTAAGAAGAAGTAAAGCTTTAACAGAAGTGAAGGATTCAAGATGTACTTGCAATGTTAAATATGCAAGGATTTGAGGGGTCAAGGGAATAATTGACAGTCAGCTACTGGCGCTTTCAGTTTACATTAACTTCCAGCACATAACACTGTGACATTTCTACAATTTCATAAAATTTCAAAACCATTGGTTCATACTGTACTTTGTTTATACTGTGTCGATAGTTTTAAAAAGTGAGCCTCGTAAAAACAACAAAAAGATTTTTTCCGTTTACTGAAAAAACAGATTTTCTAAAAATTGCACAAGAATTTCAATGTGTGATATGGGCCCTGATGTATCTCACATGCCACTATAGTCTTTGGGCTGAGCCAGAGAAGATACAACCATCCACATACTGACTGCTTTTATAGGCTGCTGTGTAAAACAATACAAATTTCACACTGATTTTATGAGTTCATTCCAGTCAACAAGTTCTAATATGCTTTTACATGATTATTATGTCCGTTGACACACACAGTTAGATGAATCATGACCAAATGTCATATTTTCACTTGAACATCATCTCAGAGGAGTGGTTTTCAAAGTCTGCAACTGTCTTATCTCAGTGGCCACGACATCATCCCACAGGCATAAGGAATAAAATATCCAGGAATAATTAATACTGCCATTCACCATAAATTCAAAATGCATGCAAATACATTTAAAAGTTTAACTGCAAAAGGCATCGATTAGTTTTCTGACCCTGGGAAAATAATACAATACCCCGTAACTTTCTCTGAAAAGTCTCTTTAACCAAATGACTAATGTTTAGTCTATTCCACAGCAACCTTTTTATAACTCATTTAAAAATCTGTTTGTTTGAAACCCTTTATGAATTTTCACCCTCACTGTCTGAGCCTGCCCTGAAACTTTGCAGCGCCCCCGGGGGAGGCTTGCCGCTCATTTTGAAAAATCTGTCCTGGAGCAATTACACCAAATTTCACTGAATGCAATCATACAGATAATGTTAAAATGATGGTACTTAGAGGACCAGCTTTGAAATGCCAGAGTAGACATATTAAATGACCTGAGCTGACTGCAGATGATCACATATTGTCACGGTCATGTGAATTGATTGGCTGCATGTTGATGGGCAGCACAACATTTTGCAGAATAATTCTCAAGGAACATGATTTTTTGAGTCAGGTTTGGTGTCTTACATTCTTTGAAAGTTTAAATATTTGACCTTTACCTTTACTGTGGCAGTCTGGTGGATTAGTGTTATATTTGTTGTGTAACAAGCCACCAGCCTCATCCCTCAGGAATAATAAATTGTGAAAGCTAATCATATGGGTTTGAGCCCCTTAAAGCTTTCAGTGTTGCGCTGACCTCTTTTGGGTGTGATCTAGAGTCTCATACCTGACTCAGCCACTTTTGAAATGTCCACATCCAGTTGGTTTGCCATGAAGCCCAGGACAGAGAAGACTGCAAAGCCCGCCACAAAGCTGGTTATGCTGTTCAGCAGGCATAAGTATAAACTGTCTCTGTAAAACAGAAGAGCAGTACACGCTGTATTATAAAACATGCAAATATCAGATAATATAATAAATATAGGGAAATTAAAAAAATAAAAATGTTTCCTCATACTTGTAGCAGTTGTTGTCAAACTTGTTGTAGCTTCCTAAAACCTGTAAAGATCCTATACAGATGGAATAGGAGGAAAATATCTGGCTTCCAGCATCCATCCATGCCTAAAATAACCACAGAATGACTGTTAATATCTGGTATTTTCCATTTCAATATTACTGATCATAATGTATACAAATATATGTATATTGTAAACAGTAATTCTTCGTCTGTGTGTCATTAAATATTGGAACGCTGTGGAATGACCAGAAGTACGCACCTGAGGATCAGTGAGCCGGACTGGGTCAGGGTAGAGGTAAAATCTGATACCATCTACGGCTCCTGGCAGAGTGAGACCGCGCACAAGCAACACAATCATCATCACATAGGGGAAAGTAGCAGTGAAATACACCACCTGAGAAAGAATCAGCAAAAAACACACAGAAACAATCTGCAGATCAGCGCTGCGAGGTTACAGTCAAGCCTGGATGCACAGAAGATTATCAGATGAGTTTGGATCTAAAATTCTGTCCTGAATGTGTTTATTGAAGCTTGATTCAAAGGTATTGTTTTTAATCTTTTAATGATCAAAAAGAACCTGTAAATTTAAGCCTAAGACTAACATCATTTGAGCAGATTTTTTTCAACATTACAATATTAAGAAAAGGTGAAAGATAAAGAATGATGCAAGTTACTCTGTGTTAGAGCACCAGTCAAACATAACCTGGGGAGATGGTGCCTCACCTTTCCTGAAGACTTGACTCCCTTCCAGATACAGAAGTAGCAGATGATCCAAGTGAGCAGAAGACACCCAGCCAGGTCCCATCGGAGACTCCCGATCTCCGCGATCCCTCCAGACAGGCCTAAGACTCTTCTCCTGAACATCAGAGGGTTTACTGAGGAGCAAATTCCTCTTGGTAAAGAGAAATATTTCTTCTTTGGATACTAGTGATGGTGGTTACTTACTGCCAAAATTCTTGGAAAGAAGACGTTGCATTTCTGAGGCTGTGATTAGATGGTGAATGATTCTGGCCATGATCAAAACAATTACCTAAAGATGGAAAAGAAAACAAAAAAATTTCTCCTGATTGTAATGAAGCAGGAAATAATCCATACAATAAATATTTTAAAACAAATTCACAGGCAGTTTTGGTGAAATAAACACAATAGCGACATATTGTATGGGTGTACCTGTGTTCCAGGTGTTGTTACAGTTGGCCCAGGGGAGCTCAGTGTTGAAGGACGAGAAGAGGTAGAGGAAGGCCCAAGCCAGTATGATGATGTAGTAAATTACACCATAGAAAACCACCAATTGACTGCCATAGCCCAAACCTAATAGTGAAAATACATGTATGTCAGTGCCTTGTATCATTTTCTCTACTCACTTGAAGTGCTAGAGAGGGACATTTGAGCAATCAACAAGCATGCTATCTCTAACGCAGGTGCCCCACTGGGCCTGCAGGTGGTGCTAGAGGGAAGATCTTAGATTCACCAAAAGAGACAAGCTCTAGTCATCAACATTCATGGTGATCAACTCATCAGCTTTGGACATGGCTCTCTGGACCTAACTGCTGACTGACCGACTGACTAACCAGCTTTCCAGTGGGGCAAAAACGTCTGCATAATTACCTTGAGCAAGAGGACAAACTTTCCTCCAACATGTGATCCCACCCTGGCGAGTGAACTGCCCCAAAGAAACCTCCATGAAGAAGAGAGGAATCCCACAGGTGAACAGCATCAGGACATAGGGGACCAGGAAGACCCCTTGTTAGAAGAACAGGGACAGAGCTGAAGTCAAGATGATCATGCTGTCAAAATCCTCAGTGTCATCTCTAAAGATCTTGCTCTCACCTCCTCCATTTTTGAAGCACAGATAGGGAAATCTCCAAACATTGCCCAGACCGATTATTTGTCCGGCCACCGCTAAAATGAATTCTGTTTTGTTGGCCCACTGGCCTCTCTTCTGAGAAAGTGCTGTCTGAGGCTGTGGACCGCTGTCATTCTTCATCGATTTCATGTATTGCCTGTCAACTCCTCCAAATCACCTTGAATTAACTGCACAATAGAAAATTAAAAGTCACAGAGGCAACAGTCATCAGTATTTATATGATGCATGGGCTTTAAGATGCAAGAAATGAAGATGACTTGTCTGTGAAGATTCTCAGTCATCCAGGTTATGATATGTACGTTCTGGTTGACTGGCAAGAACTCCCAGGTATTCAACCTCTGTGGGGTCGTTGTGAGGGTCATCGATACCACTACTGTGAAAGTACCCCTAGGTGTTCCTGGTTCTTGTGGCTGTTTTCACAAAGGACCTTTGTGAAGAACGATAACACCACTGAAGGGGAGGAAAAGGAGCCCAGACGCAACAACATTGCCATGCCTTATGTGGCTGGAGTATCGGAGAAACTCAAGAGGATCTTTAACAAACACTGCATCCCTGTGTTTTTCAAACCCAGCAACACATTAAGGCAGAAACTGGTCCACCCGAAAGACCTCACCCCAAAACAAAAGAGAAGCAACCTGGTGTATGCAGTCCACTGCAGCGAGGATTGCACAGAATTATACATTGGAAAAACTAAGCAACCCAACCCAGTCCTCAAGGCCCCCCTGTCCTGCAGGTTTTTGTTTCAGCTCTACTCTTTCACACCTGATCCATTTAAGGGTTGCATGCTGATTGGCTGAAACAGATCTACCCGAAGAGGGCATGCATCCCTGCGTTCCAATACTCATACTACCATACTATTTCGTAGGGAAAAAAAGATTTAGTATGTCCCAATACATAGTATGTCAGATGCAGTATGCCAAGAGTACCAGGATGTTCTACTACATCCAGTCAGATTTCGCAGTATGGATTTCAGCATGCTGCTCTGGCCATTCTGACCCACAATCCTATGCGCAGCGGATGTTACGTCGCACTGACTGAGTTGCGTGTACAGGCCATGCCAACATATGGACGACAGCAAAACACATATATTGCACAAAACTCGCTCAGTGACAGCAGAAGCGACAGAAAGAGAGAAGATCAGAAATATGACAGACGACAGCGCAGTATGAAACAGCACCAGGATTTTGACAACAACATTCAAATGTGGCGCTACGGATGGCGGCGGAAGTGAGCAAGAGGGTTGGACTTCAGGGACGATGTATGTAGTGTGTCTCAATAGTATGCATACACATGCATATTTCATACTAAACTACATACTTTGTAAGGGCAGCTGCAGTACATGCTAAAGTAAAAAGTATAAGTATGCGACTTGGAATGCAGGGCATGAAGGTGCATGGGCCTTAATTGGGTCAGGTGTGCAAGAGTAGAGCTGAAACAAAAACCTGCAGGACAGGGGGGCCTTGAGGACTGGTTTGGGAACCGCTGCACTATACAGACAAATGGCCCAACACAGGAGGGCAAACTCCTCAGCCCAGGACTCTGCAGTTTACTTACACCTAAAAGACAAGGGACACACTTTTGAAGACCACAATGTACAGATTCTGGACAAGGAGGACAGGTGGTTTGAAAGAGGAGTGAAGGAGGCCATCTATGTCAAAGTACAGAAGCCATCACTCAACAGAGGAGGGGGCCTCAGACACCACCTATCCCCCATCTACAACACGGTCCTTTCATCTCTCCCCAGGAGATTGAAACACCCATCACCTTTGACTTCATGGGTATCGATGACCCTCACAACGACCCCACAGAGGTTAAGTACCTGGGAGTACTTGCCAGTCAACCAGAAATGCAGAAGCTTCTTGGAGGAGAAGCGAAACGTCTTCTGAAATCTACTATCAAGTCCAGTTGACTTTTCTCTACTCTACGTACGAAGATGACTTGAGCTTCTTCCTGGATTGCTTTGTCAGTTTCCAGCGTATAGATACAATTCATTTATATCAGATCCTCCTGAGACATAGGAAAACAAACAAATGAGAAAACAACATATTATCAGCTCAAATGCATGTCTATGAGTCTAAGCTGCATGCTAAAGCACTGAGGCTGAACTCTTAACTGTTGGAACTGAAAGAAAAGGATTGTAAATATATTCAGATATATTCTGCCTAAACTGAAATGATTTACTTGTTGTTTTGGTTCTTTCAACAACACACACACACACACATATATATACACACACACACACACACACACACACACACACACACACACACACACACACACACAGAGGTCAGCTTGACTGAAACGTCAGTAAAAGGTTGTTTCAAGGTGGCAGTGAATTCTCTCTGAATTGTTTACTTCACTTGTACCTCAGAAGTGGTGATTCTTTCATGGTTCACATGTGAAATGTTGCAACATCCCATGCATTTCAGCACTGAACGAATGGAGCTGAGCATGACGACCTACCAGCATGTGAACCTTATGCACGTGGAGAGGACTGTGTTTTCGGACAGTCCTCAGACTTCAATGCCAAAGTCCACATCCAGCACACATTTTGAAACAAGATTTTCAAAAGAGCAGCTGGATATGATAAATAAAAAGAAAACTGGCTTGTTCCTAGAGAGAAATCACTCTCTGAGAGTTGGTGTGTTGGTATGGTTTCTCTTCAGTGCATTACCCTAGTCTAAGTGTTGCATGTTAAATTTTAACTGAGGCCTAATTTGAAATTCTTTAATGAGAAATAATCGTGAATGAATTTCATCTGTCTATCTATCTATGTATCTATCAATCTATCTATCTATGTACATACTTTGTTTGTTTTTAACAGTTAAACACTACCTGTTGACTGAGGGCTTAATGTTTAGGAGGGAGAGAATGTAAATTTTGCAGGATTCCAAACCAAACAAGTACATCTTGCCTAAAACTACAGCAATTAACTAATGCCGTGTCCTGTTTAAAAACTATTTAAATCATCAGACACTTTAACAGTCCTGCTCTAACCTTGAGAGCTGCTTTGTTTTTTAATACAAGGAGAGGAAAGCTAGACTTTATAACCTGTGAGTAATTTCAAATGCTTGCCAACTTACCTTACCTTAAAAGTAATCCGGGCAGAGTAACGTTACTTCTTAGGACGGCTGCGGGCAGCTCCAACAAACTCCTGAAAATCAGCTGCTGATGAAATTCTGATTCAGGGGTGAAGACTCTTCCTGATGCTTTTAACTGGCTGCAGCTCGCTGCCCTGGAACATGAATGACAGGAGCACCAGCTCTGGGGTCCTGCCTCCTGCCGCTCAGGGGCTGGGGGAGCAGTCAGCAGCAAAGTCCTGTGCAGCCTCTTGCTTATGTCCAGTTTAAGGTCCAGCTGTCTCTGTTGGTGGATTGATTGGTGACGCCTGCGGTTTGAGGCATTTCCAACCAAACATCACATCTTATTGATTAAATTGTATAATTCATAATATTAAGAAAGATAGTAAAGAATTTGATACTGCTCTGCAACAGTTTAGGCAGAGGAATGTCACATGACCTAGAGTTTACCAAACTGCTTTCTGTTTTTAGACATAAAGTATGCCAAGGCATTTGATCCGTTTCCAGTAAATCATTAACAGTGGATGCTTCAAAGCAGACCAATCAGCTTTGAAAGGAGATTATACTTTTAGTAGTAATACCTCTCTCCACAATGCATGGGGCTGAACTTTCGTCTCACAAGAGCTGATTATACCTCCTGTTACCTTCAAATTTACAAACACTAATTTAAACCTCCAGAAAATGAGTACAATAAAAATGCTACCCAAGTTTATGTGTCAGGTACTTTATATGTCTTGTTCACTACCTAAATAGCCCTTTAAATAAAACATAACCTCCCCTATTAATGCCCCCTACAGGCTACATGTTATGCTTACCCTCTTGTCCCCATTAATTAGGAAACGTTACTGAATATGAAATTCACAACAACAACAACAAAACAATCTGATGCTAATCATGTGTTTAGAGATGAAACACTGGATGGGGTTGAATTGACCACAAAGATAATAGGAGGATTACATAAGGTTTTCAGATGACTCTTAGGTTAAAAAGTTCATACCAAAGTCCATATATAGCACACACTGTTTGGAAACAAGGTCTGAGGTTTCAGATGAGGAGCAAAGCTGAGGATTCTGAAACTGAGGCATTAATAACTATTTTGTTATCACATCTCCTATTAGTCAAAATTTATACTCCCTGATATAAAGATGATAATAAAGAATTTGATACTCCTCAGCAACACAGCAATTTAAAAATAAGATATTAGAGATAAAATCTGCCAAGAATGTGATGTAAATGTGTATTGTACCTCTAGATTGTAGGAGTACAGACATAACCCTAAGCCCACCCCAGTGCTGTTGCTACTGGGTTTACTGAGTAACTAAACTAGTAGTGACAGGGAGTAATTATTACACAGTCCAAAATGAAAGGTTATCTCCAGTGAAGATATTGTGTACTAATTCTATGTCCACAAATGTAATATTAGTTGCATAACAGCAGTTTGTTTAGAATCAATAGTAAAGCCTAGAGTGTTCATGGCTCTTTTAATGACTAATTACTGCTTAGTTTGAAGTTAATAAAAAGTTCATCAAGGGAACTGGAGGGAATTCTCCTTCTTTACAATAATTCAGACCTGTTAGAGTAATGTTATGGATATATATTTTTTAAACTTTTTTTTTTTTTTTTTTTTTAGGTAAAGAAATTGTCTTCACTCACTCCAGCTGAGATGCTGTGTCATCTAACTTACTGTCTGAGCTGACATGAGGGTGAGAAGATGCTGACAAGTTTGGGGCAAAGTATTATTCAAGATTCCTGATGGCTGCACTGAATGATATGAATGGTATATCAAACCATATCAAATCTCTCTCTCAAGTGGTCTGATGGCATCTTTGCACCAGAAGTGTACTGAGGTGATGCCATTGCCTTTGAGAGGTTTGTGTTTCACATGCAGCCTCCAACTGCCCTGCTTGAGACCCTTGAACTGGGATGAGAAGTGATGTTAAAGAATGGTTTGTATATAGTGTATTAATTTGGCAAAACTGTGTCAAGAGTAATAGTCAGTCTTTGAAAGCATACTTCCTGCAGGATTTTGTCGAGAGGCTGCAATATGAAACCTAGTGCTGAGATTTCAATGTCAACTCCCAGCCAAGGAACCTAAGACAAACACAAACACAAATCTGAGAGCTTGTGCAAGGTTCAGCTGCCATAATCTATGGCTTAAGAGAGAAGCCCCTACTTTACACAGCTTCGCAGCAGGATAGCTTTGGAAAGAAGAGCAAGCTCATACTTTACTGTCCATTCTGCTCACACAATTACTGCCAATTAACTCATTGGCTGCTATTGATGTTGATCAATGTCAATTCAAATCCAAACGTTGACTGCCAATGGCGCCATGCAATGTCAATTAGACTTTTCAATGGGAGAGTCTATTCTTTCTTTTGGTGGTTTCGGTGTTTACATAGTCATAGAACAAATTATTCTGTGGGTCTTGAAAGATCACTTAAATTGCTCTAAAACGCTGGCAGAATGGGGCTTTCTGTTCTGAAAACGGTTGGCAGCCAATGAGGTAATAGCGGTGTAATGGTACATGTATTCGTATTGAAAATTTTCGGTACAGGGTGTTCGGCTCAGTAGAGGATGTTGGGTTTGGTACGGAGGCGTGCAGCACGGGTGAGTTACCACACGAGTATAATAGGTGGCGGAACATAAGTTTCATTTTCATTTATCCATATCCACCTGCAGCTACATGTGTGAAACAGTTGAGGGCAGCAGAGCGCCATGGAAACATCTAGTCGCTCGAAGAAGAAGCATAATAAGCTACACCTGAAGCATGACCTGGGGCCTGTACCATAAAGCTGGATTAACATACCCGGGGTTTCTCTTAGTTATCTGGCTTCACTTGCAATCCTGATTTTCGGTACCACGAAGCCGGTTATCAACTCGCTAACTGAACCCAGGGTTTTCCAATCTAGATCTGTGGACGCCCACATAAAAAGGGCGGTGTTTACTGCATACGACCAATCACAGACAATCACAGAGGAAATATCCACCCGAGCCGCATACGTTATGATGGAGGAGCAGACAATAATCTTGAATAAATACGAGGAATAAAAAGCAACACAGTTGAAGCTGCAAGGAATGCTGGCAAAAAATCGCCAACTGTGTCAATGCGTAAATTAGTGGGATTATAATATTACTTCCGCACCATGACGGCACAAGTAGATCTGACTATAGTAACATTTGTGTGTTCCATAAATTTATGTGTTTATACAATTTGTCGTTATGGCATGTGATTTTAGCCTTATTATTTCAGATGCAACCCAAGTGGAGGAAAAAGAATGTGGGAGCAAATAAAAAATAAGTATAAAAACATACTTCAAAGTGGTCAGTACGCTTACTATCTTACGCATGTAGCATATGTATACGTACATGTTGTAGTCTATATAGCCTACAACATGTACAAGGCTTTACTTCTTCACACTGTCTCATGAAATGGGCAGGCCATTTTCCAAGAGAATTGATTGGTCAGTAGGTGGGGCTTTTTTACCTGCTGAGCTCTTATCCTGAACTTAACCTACTCCGGAGCAGGTTAGGTGTTCAGCGTATGTTACCACGGCAACGTACCCCGATAAAAAGTAAACCACCTTCGTGGTACAGAAAACCCAGGGTTAACCCTGAAGTTACCTCGCTAAGCCCAAATCCAGCTTTATGGTACAGGCCTCTGAAGCCTAAGCACTGATGTCATGGCTACGGCTAATGCTACTGAAACCGGCACTCGCGAGAAACTAGAGCTTGAAGACCGTCCCTTGTGATTAAAATCTCCTGTTTGGGAACACCTTGGCTTCCTGGTCAAACATTGCAACGGACAAAGACAAGTTGATAAAACGAAGGCAGAGTGCTGACGTTGCTCTGCTGAGATCAGGTACGTTCATGGCAGCACGACAAACATGCTATTTCATTTGAAACAGCATCATCTGAGTGTGAATATCTCTGGCACAAGAAAAAACAAAACAAAACACCCTAGTGCAAACGCAGCTGACTACGGCATTTAAGCAGCCTCTCCCTAGCAATTCAGATCGGGCCAAAGCTATAACAACTGCCATCGTAGTTTTTATAAATATGTATTTTATATATATTTTGTTTATTTGAGAAAATTTTACCTATAGTAAAACTTATTTTAAATATATTTTGTTTATAATGAGAATATTTTTTGGAAAACTTCTTCTTTCTATATTTTGTATAATGTTACATTTAAGTTCCTAACAAACATAAAATTGCTTGTTTAAAGCAATTTTATGTTTTGCATTTTGTTCCCATACTGTACCGAAAATATACCGAATCGAGATCTCAAAACTGAAGAAAAAGACTAACCAGAGAGAGAGAGAGAGAGAGAGAGAGAGAGGCTTTTAAATATCCCTGTTGGGGAAGCCAACCCACAGAGGCAGAGAAGCACTGTGCCTAAATGATGCCCATTGAAAACAGCGTGAGAATAGATTATGCATGCTCATTGTTTTCTTATTCACTGGTTCGGACATGTTTGCAGAAGCACGCGGTCAGTTCAAACAGGCAACAAAACACACAGCAATGAAACAATTTTATTGGTTGATGTACATTACACTGTATGTATTTGAATTGTGTGACATCCTCTTTGATTGGATTAAATATAAATATGTATGTAAATATGTAAATATTCTTCTTCTCTTGTTTTATGTATGTGTGCTACGGAGCCATGGAGGGGCCATAGAGAGAAAAATAAAACACACCAGGCCACGTTTTATTAGATTGTGCTCTAGAACTTTTTGAGTGCGAACCAGACACTCATAACCAGATATATGACTCGCTTTTTGAATAAATGATTTTTGCATAAATGTAGCCCTCCTTACAATACGGTTCCAGGGTTAGGGCTTACTGCTACTGCAAGGGTCTGTGGGATAGAGCCAGACGGCTCAGAGTCTACCTGGAGCACATGGGAAGTGCGCGGAGTCCATGCGCACAGTGAGTGCCTGCTGTCGGCTGTATCTTTCTCTCCGTGACCCCTCTCTGTATTTTACCTAATGTATGAGTGGAAGAGTGAAACCCTTTTTTACCGTAAGTGTTGCAATATAGTGGCATTTGCAGTGAATGGAACAGCTTTTTACTGTAAGTGTTGCAATATAGGGACCTCTGATTGTGCTTAAAAATAATGTGGGAGGAGGGTAAAAGTGTGTGTGTGTGGGTGGGGGTGGGGGGTGGGGTAAAATGCCATTGTGTTGCATGTGTAACTGTATGTGACGGAGTGGCCCTGTCACTGACTGACTGCAGGCACAGCGCATGCACACACACACATACCATACACTTCCGCTTCTACACACACACATACACAGCCACATGTGGTATTCATTCCCCGATCCCTTTCAATATCAAAGTATCTCATAAGCATCACAATAATCACTTTCCCCACCATTTGTGTAGCGCAACTAAGGGTGCACACTTGGGAACTCTACCTTTATTTTACGCATACATTGTTTCATAACACTCACCCGGTGTGATGGTGCGGCTTGACAGGTGCGGTCTTTTCCCTTTGTTTAAGCAAACCGGGCCAAATCTACTTCCGGACTAAATAGTCAAGATGCGTGCGTCTCCTTGGTCATGTGATTTCTTTATTTGGGTTTTTTTTTTTTCTATTAATAATTTTTATGCCAAAATAAATTGTTAGTGAGTAAAGAAAAACATGCCTGATTATGTAATAAATTGTTGTTTATGATATATTTAAGTTGAAATGCTATTAATGCTTTGGGTTAAAGAAATAACTGAGTTAATTGTATGTTCTTTGTAGTATTAAGCCTGATGGGAGGGCCTAATGAGTTAAAAGGGGAGCTGATTTGGTTGTACAGAGGGTAACAACTGACTGCTCACCTGATTTTTGGACTGCTTGCATTTTCTCTTGTGAGTTATTGAAGAACTCCTGGGGCCCTATCTTGTGCCAAAGTCCTTAAACCCCTTAATTAGGGATTTAGCATTGCGCAAGAGGCGTTGCCCCGCAAAAGTTGCTATCTTGTGCACCTCCTGTTATCCGTAAAACATTTGCGCTACCCGCTATATTTTGCATAGGTGTATTTTGGGCGTTACGCCAATTACACCAATCAGTGTGCCAGGTGCCATTGCCTTTAAGGGTAGGCTGCACTATCCTAAATCCTAAATCCTAAACCCGTGATGGAGAGAGGGAGGTAGATTTTCTCAGGGGTTCTACTGAGGCTAAAGCAAGTTGGCTTTATACATATTATATATTATATTATAGGCGAATTAATTCGGGAGGTG
Organism: Myripristis murdjan; assembly: GCF_902150065.1. NCBI lineage: Eukaryota > Metazoa > Chordata > Actinopteri > Holocentriformes > Holocentridae > Myripristis > Myripristis murdjan. The sequence continues at coordinate 14,541,004 of NC_043996.1, forward strand.
GAGCCACAGGTGTCCAAGTGGACGTGTCACAAGGTTGTACTGGGCCACACCACACACACACAAGAGGCAGAGGTGGAACTATGTGTAAACTAATTTATTGACAAGGTAGATGCAAATAAAATATTAAAAATAAAAATATAGCACAGCTGCTGGCTTATGATAAAATAATAAAACACACTGGCGTAAGTGTCCAATTAAAACAGTCTTTCCTCTAAACAGTCTATATGAGTAATATACTCAGTCCATTCCGGCGGTGTCCCGGTATCAGTCCGACCGTGTGCGTGGTGAGGTGCCGTCAGGGCGCGCATTGAAGCCGCCTGGGCACACCCTCATAACAGCCCAAACTTTAGGGAAAGCAGATAGCGGGTGGTCAGGACCACCTGAAGCAGCTGAGGCTAATGGAACCTAACAGGACCACCAGGACCAGGACCACCTGAAGCAGCTGAGGCTGATGGAACCTAACAAAGAGAGTTTGTTGTCTGAAACAATGTGGGAAATACCTGACAATATTTCTGTGCTGCAAAGGGGGGATGACAAATTGAAATGTCTGTTTGCCAAAGTGGTAGAGGGGACAAATAGGAGTAGTGGGGGGAAGGCAAGGTTCATTGTTGATCAAGATGTGTTGTATATTGTTGAAGATGACCACAGATGTCTTGTAGTCCCTACTAGCTGTAGATCACCCATTATGCACCTGGCACACACACTTCCATGGTCCAGACACCTGGGCCATCAAAAACGTACCTCCGCAACAGTTTGTGCTTTATTGGCCCTCTATCTACACTGATATTCAGAAGTACTGCACCACATGTCCCACATGTCAGAAAACATGCACTGCCCGCAAGTCTGACCGAGCTTTCCTGCAGCCATTACCTGTCATCTCCACTCCTTTTCGCGGGATAGCTATGGGCATTGTAGGTCCTCTGCTGAAGAGTAGCAGAGGTCACCAGTATATCCTGGTTGTGTGTGACTATGCCACCCGTTTCCCAGAGGCCGTCACTGCTCCAATGGTTCTGCAAGCCCTGGTACAGTTATTCTCCCGGATGGGGATACCGAACGAAATCCTGACAGACCAGGGGACTAATTTCACTACCAGGTTGATTCAGCTCTTCCATAAGAAACTGGGCATCTCAACGATCAAAACCACACCATACCACCCACAGATGGATGGTCTGGTTGAGAGATTCAACCAGACGCTGAAAAGGATATTGCAGAAGTTTGTGGATGACACTGGTAAGGACTGGGGCTGCTGGCTGCCCTTCCTGCTCTTTGCCTATCGAGAGGTACCCCAAGCATCAACCGGTTTCTCCCCATTTGAGCTGTTATATGGCTGGGATGTGCAGGGGCCCTTGGATATGCTCCGCAAGAAATGGGAAGAACCTTCCACTGCCTCCAGTGACAGAGGGGTGGCGCAGTTAGTGCTGGAAATGAGGGATTGGCTGGCGAGATACCAGCAGGTGGCAGAGGTCAACCTGCATGAGGCCCAGAAAAGCCAGAAGATGTGGTATGATCAACAGGTCCGGCACCGTGAGTTCCAGCCTGGCCAAAAGGTCTTGTTGCTTCTCCCTTCCTCCAACAGCAAGCTCTTGGCAAAATGGCAGGGTCCGTACGTCATCACCCGTACAATGGCCCCGGTCACCTATGAAGTCCATAATCCAGACAAGAAGAAAGCAAAACAAACGTACCATGTGAACCTACTGAAAATAGAAGGAGAGGCCAATCCAGCCGGCTCCAGGAGGAGTTTTGATGGTGAGAGAGGTCGACGTGGAAGAGGAAGTGGAGACCACTCTGGAAGCCCCACTGAGGACTGATTCCCCTGCTACTCCAGTGCTAGTACATCTTACACCAGGGCAAGCTGCACGGCTCCACCCTTGTTGAGCATGTCATACGCTTGAAAGATGGACGCCCATCCGTCAACGCCCATACTGGGTCTCACAACAGCTGGTGGAAAAGCTGCAGCAGGAGGTGGAGGAGATGTTAAAGCTTGGAGTGATTGAGCCTTCCAACTCAGAATGGTTTGGTCATTGTTTTTAAGAGGGATGGGTCTCTCCAGATATGCATTGACTTCAGGAAGCTCAATTCCATTTCAGAGTTTGATGCCTACCCCATGCCAAGAATTGATGACTTGCTGGAGAAGATCGGAGCTGAAGTACATCACCACTCTCGACTTGTGTAAGGGTTACTGGCAGGTGCCCGTGGCGGAGTCATGCCAACCATACACTGCATTCCAGACACCAGCATGGCTGTACCAGTTTACAGTGATGCCATTTGGGCTTCATGGGGCACCAACCACCTTCCAGAGGTTGATGGACAGAGTCCTCCATGGGTGTGACCATTGCAATGCTGCTTACCTTGGCGATGTGGTGATCTTCCGCAACACCTGGGAGGAGCATCTCCAACATCTCACCATGCTGCTGGGGAAGATCTAGAAGGCAGGGCTGACACTTGACCCTTCCAAGTGTGAGTGGGAACGGCAGAAAATTCGGTACCTCGGCTACCAGTTAGGACAAGTAGAGGTGTGTCTGCAAGTGAATAAGGTGGAAGCTATCTACAACTGCCCTCGACCTTGCACCAAGAAGGAGGTGAGGTCCTTCTTAGGTTTGTCTGGCTGGTACCAGTGGTTTGTGCCCCAGTTTGCATGAATTTCTTTGTTATCACAGAGTTGCTAAAACAATGTGTCACAACCAGTAAGTACTGCTGGCACTGTGCTAGGTCTCACCAAATTGCCCAGTGCAATCTCAGGAATCAGTGCCAAGGAAAACATATCTAAGACCGGCATGAAGTCAGTGCCAAGTTGCCCAGTTCCCAAGCTGTACAGGGGGACCAAATTGCTCTTTTTGGAAAGACCTGTGGAGGGCACAGTCCCTCTGAATGTCCTCTGGATCCGCTCCCACCATAACATGCCTGATGACACACTGGAAGATGGGCATGCATCAGTGCTTCTCAGCATCTCATAGTTAGCTATACCAAAGTTCAACAAGTCTCTTTATCCTGCCTTAGACTGTCTGTAAACTGCTCCCTGATTCAGGCTTCTCTGCTGCAGTATTAACCAAGGATGGGTTAGACCCTGCACATGCAGACAAAGTACTGTGCACTGTGTACTGTGATCTAATGCCAGCTGTCATTTTTGCTATGACAGCATAAACAAATACTTCTCTTGGGCTTATATACTGTTCACCTGCACATTACCATAAGTGGATTCTGACTTTAAGAGAATTTGTATACTATTTTTTATGTGCCCAAATATGTATGACATGTGATAGGGTGTAGTGCTGTTCATACAAAAAATCAGACTATGTTCTGAGCATATCCACACTGAATCTTCCATAGGTCTCAAAATGTTTGAGAGTACAGTTGGAGTACGAGATAGAAATGAAAAGATAATGACCTGCTGTTGCACAGCTGTCAGAAGGCAAAATGTATTAACTAATCCTCACTTCCTTGCCAATGCAAAAGATATTACTGTAGGCCAAACTAATCAAACACAACATTATGAGATACGTTCGCCGCCATCTAGTGGACTGCCGCCACTATCACAATCAACTCATACAATAAACAACTGACCTACGTAAGTATCATCTTTCAAAATTATACGTTATATCTTCATCTTCAAAGCCTTAAAAAACTGGGAAAAACAAACAAACATGTTGTTACCCACCAGTGGTGTAACGTTTTGTGATGACATGTGAATCCACATGTAAGGCTATGCTATTCAAACCCAACACAATTTACTCAAACTTGTGACAACCTTATCAAAATGTTCACACTTAATATGTACAACAAGTTGCTAAAATACTTGAGTAAGTGAAGTTTAGCTGAGGCAATGACACATGCATACCTGATTTTCACATGCAAACATTTTATTACACTTTTCTACAGGACAGTAATATTTATATTTCCATTGCAATATGATAAATGAAATAAGAAATATGTTACATTATTCTTAATTCCAGCCTATTCATCTTATCACACAGTGGCTATGATGTTATCAAAGACTATAGACAAGTCTTTTAATATCCAATGAAAGTGTTTTCTTAACCACAGAAGGAAGAGGGGGCAAGGATGAAGGTAGGCTGAGAAGACCCATGTTCATTAATTTGTTTTGCCACAGAAGATAAAGTTTGCAATGAAAAAATAGATAGAAGCACAAAAATAGAAGCACCACAGGTTTCTTCCTAGAACCAAATCACAATCAGAAACTGGCTGGCATAGAAACAACTGAAAAAAAGCAAGATGAACCAAACCAAGTGACCAAACAGGGAACAATGGATACCGACCAAAGTAAATGGCTGACAGTAATGAACCAATGATTAACAGAAGATGTGACAGCATGACAAAACTAGTGTTCGTGTTTGGTTTTCAGTGGGTCCTTACTGTCCTTTAGGACGTGCAGTCTCCTCTCTGCCATCCAGCTAATATGTTATGATGCATGTGGTACTAAAGCAAATTCAGCAGTTAATGTTGGATAATGTGTCAGGTCACTCTCACAGAGACTAAAAAACACTGTGCACTTCTGCAGAAGACTTGCGCAATGCATCAACAAAAAGGAGCCTTGACCTTGATATACCTCAGTCTGTTACAGAGCTGTGTGCTTTGAACACAACTACAAGACAATAGATTCAGATTCTGAGGGGGGGATTACTTTGATCAGTACATGGATGGATATAATTGATAATGAATTTAAGGAATGAATATAATAATGAATACCCTTGACTGTTGATGCACTGGTGATGACTGGTGTTTGTGTTGAGTTTGTTTTAGGGCGCTCATGGTTTTTGGCTTCTCATCTAATGGCCCACACAGCATATGGAGTTATGCTTTCAAGATTCAAGGTGCAGCACTTTGTCACTTTTAGCTTGCCAGTTGCTAAGGATTTGCTGTAGTGCCGTGGTCATAAAGCATAAAAAAATACATCCATAAAACAGGAAACAAGACAACACAATAAAACCACCACAACAAACAAAAAGGTAAAATCAGCAACCTAAAACAGCAATCTACAGTGATAAGTAAAATTCAGTCCGTCCAGTCTCACGGCAAATCTGTACTCAAAACTCAAAACTATTAAAAATCAAAGGGAAAAAATCGAAACTATTATTCAGAACATAAAACATGACAGTTTTATTGAAGATTAAGATAACATTTTTTTATTTATTTTAACTGTCACTGCTAGAATTCAGCAAAGTCAACAAACTTCAAACTTTTTTTTTCATAAAATGCGACCTTACAGTCATCATGTATAGAGGAAAACTACAAGACAAGAACTCAAATACTGGAACAGGAAATTTGTATAAATTTGCCAATTTATTAAAGTTTATCATTTATTCTCAGGTTTTTAAGGGAATTTCATTGGGATGTGAACTTAAAGCCAGTATACATGCAATACGATATGATATACTTTATTGTCCCACTCAGGGAAATTTGTCTTGGACTCAGCAACTGCGCCATAAATGCCTTGATAGCCACAATGACAACAAACAATACACCATTAGCCAACCAACAGTATTGCACATATTCCATAACATAACACATACATACACCATACATACATAATACATGCCAAAAGATCACCATAATAAAAGCACTATAAAAATTATAGTCTGTATCATGTTCCTGTACATAAATGGGCTACTATATCAATACATGCATCATCTGTCTATTCAATTCATAAGTTTTCTTGCTGCTTTCTTTGCTGTTCTGGGTGGCAGTGCAGTGCAGCTCAGACATACTTTTCCCGATCAGCTTTCCCCATTTCCTCTTGGGGAAATGCCTTCACTGCAGTACGCATCCTGCTCTGCCCCTGAACCTCCCTGCAGGTTGTAGCTGCGGAGAGGAGCTACATCCAAAAAGGAGGAGCCTAGCAGACATATCTACCAAGTAAGAGTGAAAATACCTGAACTCCTTCACTTAAAACAGCTGCTAAATCCTCAGGTGAACCAAACTGATGTAGTTTTACAGGGAGGACAACACAATACTGAGATGTGGAATGGTTTGCAGAGAACACTCCACAACTCAATCAAAAGTCAGTGAAAGTGACTCAGTGAAAGCAGAATGAATGAAAACAGATCACAGAGCAAAGACATCCAATGCCATTGTTTTTTTTTTTTTTCTTTTTTCTTAAGTTGTTATGCACTGTATTCTAGCGCAGATAAGTGAATTAAAATAGCACACCAACTATCACTTTTCCTCTTGTTGACTGAAGTCAAAACAACATGTTGTAGGATGTTAAAGATTGAAAGATCAAGATTCTAGAATCTGGATCTTGACCAGAGGGTAGAGTTAAAAAAATGAAGGTCAGATCACTGCCATGATAATTATTATCTAAGTCATTTTGTATATTCATGGAGGTGAAAGCTTATTACCTTACCTCTATAAATATCACCCCAACCAAAATGCCATGCCAGAGGTTTATCACTTCAGTCTGTAAAATATCCAAGTAATATACCATTTTTCAGAAGAGGGTCAATGGTCTTGAAGTAATTCTATGGAGTACTGCCTCAGTCTAGACCAAGGTAGGCTAAAACACAGAGCACACGCCTTACTCTTCTGTTCAGCATTCAGTCCACCAATTAGCACTTTCTTCAGTCAAATTTCTTTGTTATTTATTTCTTCTTCTTTATTGTCTTCTTTTTTTAATAATTGAGGAGCTTGTTACTCTAATAGTTTTAGTTCCACTAATAATGTACCATAACAAGCAGTAAATAGTAGTTTGAACAGGCTTCCTAATCCCAGAACTAAAACAAAGAGTCATCATGTCTTGCATTCAAAGGAGCATACAGCTTCTAAACAATAAGCGGAAGTGCAATTACTTATTTCCAGCACTGACACTTTATATTCTTAAATTCCACAGATGCACTTTAGATTTTGATTTAATTAATCTAATCTAATCTAATTATTGTATGATATTATGATGATGATGTGGACCTGTTAATGACCTGGTGGGTGCATTGTTTAACATTTTAACATTGCTATATGTCAGTGTTTTAATGTTGCTCTGTGTGCAAGACAAATTCCCTTCAGGGCAATGAGGGCTCATTCAAGGGTTAAGGTTGGGGTTATTATGGGTACATTAGGTGAATACAGAATTTCTTTGAAGTTGATACTAGGTTGAATATTAACATTGGGCACTCCAAATAAAGTGATCCAGGGTTAGACTATTAATTTCATACAACGTTGACACAAAGTTGAATATTTACAATGGATAGTCCTATTAAAGTGCTACCACAACAACAACCTTCTGTTGTCACATAATGCCATTGTTTCTCCACTGTCATCATGTGATGCCATAGAAGATAATCTCAACTGAACAATAACACAGATAACTGATTCATCAATTGCATTAAAATTTGATGGTTTCCATTTTCACTTGTTTCAAGTGAATTTTCACTTGAAACAAGTGAAAATTGTCTAAAAACAATTTACTTCTGAGGTGATCATGTCCTATTTTAAGTGTAATGAGATATTTTGACTAGGAATAAGACATTTTTGACTTGAAATAAGACAAATAATCTTGGTAAGATTTTGCGTTTTTGCAGTGTGGAGGAATTGGGTGAAAAGTAAAATGTTAAAGACTGCCTGCTGGAGGAGTAGGAAGATGGTTGATACTAAATATTACAATTCAAGGAGAAAAACTGTGCATCTTAAACTTATATGGACCAAAAACAGATACCCAGCTTTTTTTTTTTGATGAAATATTAGATAAATTGCGGGATATAGAAAGCCCAAAGATTTTTTTAGGTGACTATAATGTTACTTTACAAAAGGAGGACGGAAAGGGAAATACTTTGTATAATTCTCATCCAAATACTCTTATGAAGATTTATAACCTCATCGATGCTTTAGATTTAGTTGATATTTGGAGATTAAAAAAATCCTAATTTAATTAGATATACTTAGAGAAGACAAAATCAGACGAGTAGGATTGACTTCTTTTTAATTTCCTTTTCACTTATATCAAAAGTAACTGGTGCATCAATAGAAGATAAATTACAATCTGACCATAATTCTACTGGATTGAATCTTGTGTCACTGGAAAATGTACGCAGGTCTGGAGATTGGAAATTTAACCAGAGTCTTCTCAAAGATGAGGAATTTGTTGAAAAAACTAAAAAATTCATTAATGATTTCTTTACAGATAATATTGGTACAGCAAATCCTCTGTCAGTTTGGGAAGCATTTAAATGTTGTTTTAGAGGATATGTAATTTCATATTCCTCATGGAAAAAAAAACAGATCAAATTGAAACAAAAAACATTAGAAATTGAAGTTGAGCAGTTGATTCGAAATATTGATAACTCTATTGATGCCACTAGTGAACAGCTAAATGTTTTAAAAAATAAAGAAAATGAATTGTATGATTATGTGGAAAATTGTTTATCAAGAAGTTATAATTCCAAAAGGGCAGAGTGGATGGAGAGGGAGAAACAAGCTCCAAGCTCTTCTTGAGACTTCAACATAGAAGTTATTCTAAAAAATATATTTCTAGTTTAATATCAAATAATGGAACACTGTCTACACAGACAGATATTTTAAATTAGATTGAAAATTATTTTTCTGAGATATTCTCAGTTGAGACATTACCTCCATTCAGCTCCCAAAATATTTTTCCACAAAATTATGAGAGAAAGTTAACTTTTGAGCAAAAACAATCATGTGAGGGCTTGATAACAGAGGAAGAACTTTTTTCGGCTGTAATGTCCTTTAAACCTGGAAAAACACCAGGAATAGATGGAATACCTGTTGAAGTTTACCAAAAGTTTTTTGATTTGGTTAAAGAACCATTGTTATCATGTTTTAATTTTTGTTATAATGTAGGATATGTAACAGACTACCAGAAAGTAGGCATTATTTTATTGTTGCTTAAACAAGAACCCAATGGCCAATATAAGGACCCTGTTAATCTGGAGGCCTATACCACTCCAGTGTTATGATTTGAAGATACTTGCTAAATGTATAGCTCATAGATTAAAGAATGTTCTGGCAAATATTATCCACCAAGATCAATCAGGTTTTTTACAGGGTTGATATATCAGTAATAATATTAGGCAACTACTAGAAATTACTGAAAATTATGAGATGAACAAGAAAGCTGGATTAATATTTATTGGAAAAATAAAATAAAAATTCGAAAAAGCCTTTGATAAGATCTGTTTAGATTTTGTTTTTAAAAGTGTTTTTTTTTTTTTTTTTTTTCAATTTTGGGGAAACTTTAATTAATTGGGTTAAGGTATACCTTACTGGTCTCATTATATAATACATTATATAATGAGACCAGTTGTAGGATTATTAACTATCGTTCTATTTCTAGATCTGTGCCTTTATCAAGAGGAGTAAAACAAGGTTGTCCATTATCAACATATTTATTTATAATTGCAGTTGAAATATTAGCCAAACACGTAAGGTCTAATGTAGACATGGAGGGACTTGACTTGGGAAATAAGCAGGTCAAGATCTCCATGTATGCTGATATGTATGCTGACCAGTTTTTTAATAAGTCCAAAACCTTCTGCCTTGCAAGCTCTCCTTGAACTTTTAGATTAATTTTCAAGTTACTCTGGTCTGAAACCAAATTATGAGAAATGTAAAATTCTTAGAATTGGGAGATTGAAAGGCACAACCTATAAGATATCATGCATATTACCAATTCCTTGGACCAATGGGCCAGTTGATGTTTTAGGTATTATCATTCCGGAAGATCTAAAGGACATTTGTGCAATTAATTATAATATTAAGTTAAAAAAGTTGATAAGATCTTACAACCTTGGAAAGGGAGAACATTAACGATGTTTGGAAAATTTTAATTCCTTGGTAGTACCACAATTCACCTATCTTTTTATGTATCTTCCTACCCATCACAGTCTTTCTTCAAGGTATATCAACAGAAGATCTTTGAATTTATCTGGAATGACAAACCAGAAAAAACAGATACACCCTTTCATACAGATTCAGCCATAACATATACACTGGGTCAATAATATTACTGGAAATACATCACAGTTTTTAAAAGAAGCAATCCAGATCAAGATGAAATCTTACAGTAAATAATATGGTTAAATTCTAAGATATTAATTGAAAGGAAACCCAAATTTTGAAAGAATGTACTTCAACATGGTGCAATGTTTATAAATGATATTGTTGGTGAAAATGGTAAAATTATGATGTATAATCAGTTCATTGACCATGTATGGTTCTATCTGCTCCTTGGAAACAAAAGATCAATAGTGGGACAACAAAATTTTTAGTATGCCAGCCTGCCATAGGAAATAGATGATGGTTAAAAGGTTATAAGATAAATAAACTAATATATAGAAATTATTTAACCTCCAGATCTTTAGTTACTATTCCACATGGTGCTTATGAGAAATGTGAGGATCTTTTTGATAGACCTATACCATGGGACCAAGTGTTTAAATTATTACAAAAACAACAATAGACAAATTTTTACAATGGTTTCAGTTGAAGATAATCTATAATTTTTGCCAGCAAGGTGTGGCACAGATGTTGAATCAGCTGTTCATCTTTTTTGATATTGCCCTGTTGTTTATATTTTTTGGGACAAAGTTCAAAGTATGTGTAAAGTAATGAATTTAAATTTACAGGATTTTCCTTCTGTGATACTGAGTGATGCAAGAGAGACAACTATATTATTAACTTAATTATTTTGTTAGGGAAAAGATTTATTTTTATAGCTACTGGAAAAATTAATTAAATATTAATCACTTTAAAATGTTTATTAAACACTACTTTATTTTGGAGTGCTATACTGTACATACAGATTATGATGATGAAAAATATTTAAAAAGATGGGAAAAGTTTATTGAAGCGGAAGGCTGGTAATGAGATTTGTACAGTACGTATTGGGGACTGATTCATTCTAGTAGAAGGGGGATAAAGAAAAGGAGAACGTTTATGTATTATAATTTACTATTTTTACATTTTCATTTGAATCATTAATTTGGTTGTGTAAAGCCAGATGAACTGTGTAAGATGATATTGGTTTGTGTGTGTGTTTGTGTGGGTCTATCTTATGTCCTTTGTTTTGTTGTGTTGTGTATATTTGTTTTAAATAAAATAAAATTAATTCAAAAAAAAAAAAAAAAAAGCCTGCTGGAAATCTGAGCACAGGTGATGTCAGCCTGTAGCAAGCTACAGGCTGACAGGTAGGTAGGGAGATTGGTAGGTATTTACATTATTGATCCACAGGAAGAAACTATAGTGTCTTCTAGCAACAGAAAACAATTGGCATTACAGACAATACACCAGACCAGGATAACACATTGTTAAAACAGAAAAAAATGATAATCTGTAGATACAATGAAATTTATGAGATTATACAAGATTATCTAGTTGAAAATATACAGTGTCTCCTGAGTGTAAAAATCATGATTTATTTATGAAATTTTAGCCATTTTATTGCAAAACATTCTTTAAAGGCACACTCCTCGAGTTTTGCTCAGAGCACCCCTCAGTTTGAGGCATACAGTTCAAAAACATTGTTTTGGTTTTGAACTTGAGAACAAACACCCCTATTGGTTGCGCTTTCCACATTTACAACTGCAGTACTTTGTCTGGCTGGAAGGTTTAGATTCTGGGGGCCCTGTTTTTCCATATAACAAAAATTTAGAAGTGTGCCTTTAATCAACAGAGATATTTAGAGGAAGAAAGTTCAGGAAGTTTCTAGCAAGCGATATGATCAAATTAATTTAATTGGTTTTGTACTCCAGATATTATAAATCAAACTCAATATGTCAATGCAGAGGGCTACAAATCAGATTTTCTTGAGATAACAAAAGGTGTCCCCCAGGGTTCCATTTTGGGACCTATTTTGTTATGTATTTTTATAAATGACTTGGATAGAGACATTCAAACAAAAATTCACATCTATGCTGATGATACTGTCATTTATATGCATCCTCCCTCCACAGCACAGGCACTACAAGAGCTTCAAACTGCATTTGAGTCTTTTCAGACTGCTCTACTGTGTCTAAAATTGGTTTTAAATGTTCAGCAAACAGAAATACATCTTGCTTTACATTTATTGTCAAGAAAAAAACTTGTCGAAGCTACTTTTCTGTCTGTGGTTGATTACGGTGACATACTGTATATGCATGCAACCTCTTCCATCTCACAGAGCCTTGATTCAATGTACCATGCATCTGCATTTCATTACAAATGCATTACAAATGCAAAATCCCTTACTCACCATTGCATTCTTTATGACATGGTGGGTTGGGCATCATTTACCCCTTTTCCACCAGGGCTGGTTCGGAGCCGGTGCCTGACTTAGCACCAGTTTTTTGGTTTTCCACCGCCCGGGCTGGGGCCAAACTGGTGCCAAACTGGTTCCAAACTGGTGCTAGGCAAGCACCGACTCCGAGCAGGGGCTAAACAGGAGCCAGAGAAAGAACCAATGACGCGGCCCACCACGTCATTGGTGGGCAGGGTTACAAAACAAAACAGGAACTGCGAACGCTATAAACATAAACAATAATCCCCGAGAAGCCGTGGGTTATACTGATTTTACAACGGCATGGAACGCGGCTCAGCAAATTACATTTAAGGATGAGAAGCAACCCTAACTAAACATAGTTGTCATTCGTTCCGATCACAAATCCGACAGGTAGCCGGCAATAATTGTGTTTTTCGCCTCTGTATTGAAATGTAGGCTTGTAAAGACACAAGCAGTATTTGCATCGCTAATAAATCCAGATCCTGCTCCACCCGGGGCCAGAAACTGTATTGGGAAAGCAGCATTACATGCTTGACTGAGACGCGGCTCACGAGCATCATCCCCGACTCACTGATCAGTTTCACCGGCTTCAGGACAGGACGGGCGGACAGAGACGCTGCAGCCACTGTATTGTATGAGTGTGCAGTTTTATGTGTGTTGAAGTGATGAAGCTGCCGTGACAATGTAATTTCCTGCAAAGGATTAATAAAGTATCATTCATTCATTCATTCATTCATGATGGTTATTGTGATTCTGAGCGAGCGTCTCGCGCACCCACGTCATCACATTTTCCGATGACGTCATGACGTGGCTCTGAATTGGCTCCACTTTGCTCTTGACTGGTGGAAAAGCAAACCGATTCTTCGTTGGCACCAGTTAAGCACCGGCTCTAGCACCAGCTCCGAACTAGCACCAGGTTCTTTCTGGTGGAAAAGGGGCAATTGACCATTTGCAGACAACAGCACTCCAGCATACTGTTATAGTTTGTTATCAGGTACAGCATGTACAGCTCATCCGTGCCAGCCAGGTAGATCCCACCTACAACAAATAAGAGAACAGCTATATAAGAAATATCACTTCTCATCCCTCCAATGCTGTTTGAATATAACAGCAAAACACAGTTTTCTACCAGACCCAATGGAGCCAGCAAGCAAAGCAGAGGTGAAGCTGATGAAAGATAAGAAGGATCAGCACCATCCACCAGCAGAGTCTCAGAAGAGAGGACAGTGGGCCAACAAAAGGGAATTTATTTTGGCAGTGGTTGGAGAAATTGTTGGTCTGGGTAAGGTCTGGAGATTTCCCTATCTGTGCTTCAAAAATGTAGGAGGTGAGTGTATAAAAGATAAAAGGCTCACTGTAAAAAAAAAAAAAAAAAGACTGGGAAAAGACTGGGAAAGACACTGCCATCATTTCAGTATTACTACAGTAAAGGTAGTTATTACAAGCGCAATAGATGTTGTGTAAACTTTCTTTTTTTTCCCTGACAAAATTCTCTCCATTAGGAGTTTTCTTGGTCCCATATCTCCTGTTCCTGTTAACCTGTGGAATCCCCATTTTCTTTTTGGAGGTTTCTTTGGGACAGGTAACCAATCAGGGTGGAATCACATGTTGGAAGAAAATATGTCCTTTCTTTAAAGGTACTCCTAGTTCAGCAGAATCTCCAGTATAACAGAATACAGTACACGTAGAACTTTCACACTGTAAATGATTATATATATATATATATATATATATATATATATAGGCTTCGGTGGTCTAGTGATTATGCTGTACACTGTGATGTATTATATTGTCATACTGGCTTGCGTCTTCATCTCTCTCTTTTTCTCCCCTGGTCCAACTGTAACAACACCTGGAACACAGGTAGGCCTACACACACACAGTATGTTGCTATTGTGTTATTACAATTCCTGAAACCTGGGTAACTGCATTGTAAAACTGATAAAAGAACAAGTTTGATCTTTTGCTCTGCATCTTATGCACCATGCACCATGGACTTGCAGTAGAACTGTACAGTCAACAGTGGCAACTGCCTAACAGTGTTGGTGGAAGGCATGAATAAATAAAAAGAAAAAAAATACAGCAGTTTTTTTCTTTTCTTTTCTTTTCTTTTCTTTTCTTTTTACAAAGCTGGCAAGAATTTTTGGCCAACATTTTAACAGAATGACCTTATCACTTTTACTCTTACTCTCCCACTTCAAGAGGACTGCATAAATCTTGGTCAGGATCATTCATCAAATGGACACATTTTGGGGGATCCAAAATCTTCAGTTAAAAAACTCTGGCAGTATGTATTTCTAACTACTCTATGACTGAAGAAATTATTTTACACCTTTCAGAACAACGATTCCCCTAACACACATTTCTATGTATTCAGGAGAAGGATCTTGGGTCTGTCTGGAGGAATTGAGGAGCTGGGTAGTATCCGTTGGGATATGGCTGGGTGTCTTCTACTAAGCTGGATTAGTTGCAATTTCTGTCTGGAATGGAGTCAAGTCTTCCGGAAAGGTGAGTTCATAACGTTCCCCTCTGCTCTGTTTGACTGGCTTTGTCCTTGTGTACCCTGGAGTGTCAGAATTTTCTTGAATTACATTATGTAGTATGTTCTGTCAATAATTGGCTGAAACTGGTTGTAACCTAACTGTAGTCTGGCTGCAGTACAATGCTGACACTGTCATGCTGCAGCACTGTCATGCCCCTGACTTGAAGTGAAATATGACTTCCTTAATTTAGTTACAGTGGTTCCTCGTTAATCACAGGACTTACGTTCTAAAAATAACCCGCAATAGGCGAAATCCGCGAAGTAGTCAGCTTTAATTTTTACAATTATTATAGATATTCTAAGTCTGTAAAACACCTCACTACACAATTTATACACTTTTCTCAGACAGGCATTAACATTTTCTCACTTTTCTCTCTTGTTTAAACACTCTCAAAGTTCAAACCTTTGCAAACTTACAGTACTTCAGAGTCACACTGCTAGCGATCGAAAATGTATGTAAATTTGGCAAGCTGAATGCATTCTGTACTGTACTGTACAGGAGACACGGCATGGAGGGGATTGATTGTCAATGGTCTACAGTCCCTTAGCCAATCGGGACGCAGAACACAATGCGCGGGCTCTCCCTTAGCCAATCAGGACACAGAACACAATGCGCTGTTAAAAAAAAAAAAAAAAAAAAAAAAAAAAAAAAAGCATGCAAAATTGCACTAAAAAAGTCTGCGAAACTGTGAGGCCGCGAAAGGTGAACTGTGTTATAGCGGGGGACAACTGTATTCCATATTGGTTTTCTCTATGTGATGATAGTAGCATTGCTAACCCGTGGTCTGACATTACCAGGAGCCGCAGATAGCATTCGGTTTTACCTCTTGTCTAATCCAAGCTGTCTTGCAGATCCTCAGGTGAGGCTAATGGGTGAATACAGTATTTCCCCAATTTATAGCCCGGGTGTTTAATACACAAAATCAACTTGGACCCCAGGTGTTTAAAAGAACCACGCAGCTGTACATACAAATATAGCGCAAACTGTCAAATTGGCGCGCTGTGAGTCGTTCCCTCTGACACTTCCGTTTTCTGTCAAAATAAGAATTAGTTGGTCATTTAAGATTAAGGTACTCCCTTTTTTTCTAATGTTAGCTAGCTCTCTTATTTTGACAGAAAACGGAAGTGCTGCACAGTTACTTTGTGGCTAACTGTTTACTTCTTGCAAAATAAGGTGAATAGCCTTATCTTGGGTTTACCTCAATATAATGCAAATCATCGCCCCGGCGGTTATTCGGGTAGGCGTTTAATACACAAAATGGGTGCAGACCCCAGGCGTTTAAAAGAACCAGGCGGCTATTTGAGGCCCAGAGATTAATTGGTGAAATACAGTAATTAGTAAACCACACCACCTACGGTAGAGCAACTAAGTTTCAAATAGATTTCAGATCTGCCATCACTGTTATGTAGCACCACCAGCCAGTCAAATTTAATCATCTTCCTAAAGGAAGATTCCTCTTGATTTTGAGGACCTGATAAACCTTTCTGTCTACCCACTGGGTGGTCTGTCATGAAATTTGGAAAGCACAGTCAGGCTACCCAGCAGAACAACCTTATCAAGTTAGTGACCCCATGATTTCTGCTCTAGAACCACCCTACTGCCAAAATGTGCAAACCTCATCCTCCCACTACTTGCATTCCCCCATTATGCAACAAGCCAGTGGGGCACCAGCATGCTTTTTCACCTTGATCTGTTGATCTTACTTGTTTACAAGCTAATGTTTCTTGTAAGGCCGTTTTTGCAGTCAATGCAAAGCAGCAAAGTTTGTATGATTCGTAGAAACGTGAGATGCAGTGGGACAGTGAACAACAGTGCTGTTGGAGTATGGTAATATGGGCTGTGATGATGAGGTCAAATATTTTGTTTTGTTTCTTGGATGGATTTGCCTTCTGCAGATCTGGTACTAGGATTTTGTAGAACAAAGCATTATCAACCCTGCACAAATACTTTACCTTACCATACCTTACCTTAAGTTGTTTTAACAAAGGCAAGAAGGCTGTCCATTCCCTTTAGTTTGATTTCTTTATGAAAACAGCAAAAAGACTCAGAGGACAGGGAGAAGTCAGGAAGAAGATGTTAGCAGGGCATGGTCCTGCATCAGTAAGAATACATAATGCCGGAATCATTCAGTGAACTATAGTATCAGGTAGTAGCCATGATGCCTCATCCCCAACTCTGGGCTGCATTCTTCTTCATTATGATCATTTTCCTTGGACTGGACAGTCAGGTAGGGGTTTAGGATTAAACTGTGGTAAATACATCCTGATAGGATGTAAGCTTGAGGAGCATTGTGTTTGATGCTCTTCAGTTATTTTTCTTTTGATGAGTACTGGGGCAAACAAATGAGCATGGACACTTTTTACCCACAGTTTGTGTATCTGGAAGGCATGATCACATCCATATCGGACATGTATCCCTCCTTCTTCTTGACTGGTTATCGACGTAAACTCCTTCTGCTGGCCGTCTGTGTGGGACGCTTCCTTGCTGGACTGTTGATGGTCACTGAGGTCAGTCAAATTCTTTTTTTATCATGTGTAATTTAAAGTAAGAATGAACCCCTTGATGTATTTATTTCTCTTGGTCTGTGGACTATGGATCTCTTAGTCTGTCCATCTGTCTGTCTCTTCCTCTCTCTCGCACTTGTAGGGTGGACTTTATATATTTCAGCTGTTTGACTACTACGCTTGCAGTGGAATGCCACTAATGTTTTTTGCCATTTTGGAACCTGTTTGTGTGGGATGGGTATATGGTGAGTTACAGAGTGTTGCAATAATTCATCTGTTTTAGGTATACAGATGATAACATACAAGACCATTTTAAATACTAGAGATGCATGTAGCCTTTATTTAGGTATCTACATTCATTACCACATTGATTTCACATGAGTGTTGCACTAATTTTACATTGCTGCATTTGACTGGTGTTATCAGTATTTATCAGTATTAATCACAGGCTTTGTGCATCTACATCTTTCTACGCATGCACACTGCAGGACGTAGCTATAAAATCAATCCTGCAACAAATTCTTGTCCAGGGTTAACTGGGTTAACATGAGCAGCACCAGACACCATGACTGGAAAAAAGACATCACCGTACTGGACACATCGTTTGACTGACAGGTGATCAGGTTGGGTTTCCAACCAAATGTGCCAATCTCCTTTGATCTGACATCAGTTGTGACGGGACAGTCGATATGGAAATAAATTTGCTGATTGAGATAGTAGCATTGAATAGTGGTTTTTGTCTGTATTTATTACAATGTTAATGTGCCTGACATTCTGGAAACCTGCCTGTGTGGTTTTGGTGACGTGTGCGCATTGTGCACCGGTCAGCCAAACTTCCACTACCCCAGCTGCGCTGACAGTAGACGTGGTTTCAGATTGCGAGCTTTGAGCGCACCTCGGCAAAACCTTTTGGCACGAAACTGTCACTACACCAAGCTGAATCTGTCAACACATCCCCCTGCTGCAATGCCACTCCCATCTCAGTGCACCTCAGTCTGCCAAACTACCAAACTGAGCATGCCTCAGGTTGCGCTGCTCGAAACCAGCTCTGCGGGGGGTTCGCCTCACTGTGCCACCCTGCGCTGTGCCGGGAAACTAGAGCCCTGAGAGTCAACTTCCTTCACAAAGTGTTGGGTTTGGATTGTAACACCTATTCTGAACTTGTCCCTGACAAACACACATAATAATAAAAAAAAAAAAAAAAAAAACTCAAATTAATACTGAAACTAATAAAAACTAAACTAAAACTAAACATTTTTAAGCAATAAAAACTGAACTGAAATTAGTAAACCCACTCTAGAAACTGAACTGAATTGAAAACAAAAATTAAAAATACAAACAAAATGAAAACGAATGAAAAATACAAAACTACGGTAACTCTGTGTTGGATGTTATGGAAGCGTATTGCTGCCACGCCAGGAAAAAAAAGTACCAGTATCAAGTTATTATGGGAAAAGTTTATTGCTATAAAAAGATGTTTTTCACGTTATAACAAGATACAACCTTATCACGTTATGATATGACATGACATGACATGACATGATAATATATATTGTTAAAACATGAAACTTATCGCGTTATAACGTGATAATATATATGGTTAAAATGTGAAACTTATCACATTATAACGTGATAATATATATTGTTAAAATGTGAAACTTTCATGTTATAACAGGATATTTCATATTGTTCTAACATGAAAAGTTTCACGGACAGATGACGATACTGTGATGATTATGCGTACATTCAGGAGGATTTTAAAATGCATGGGGCTGGACACAAGAATGAATGAGCCTCCTTTCTCACTGATCAGCTCAGGGGGCATGGCAGGCTCCATGGATACAAACTGCACCATCTAAGCTTTCATGTTTTAACAATATATAGTATCACGTTACAACGTGATAAGGTTGTATCTTGTTATAATGTGATAAGGTTGTATCTTGTAATAATGTGAAAAACATCTTGTTATAACAATGAACTTTTCACGTAATAACGTGATCTGGTACTTTTTTTTTTCTGGCATGGCAGCAATACACTTCGTAGGATGTGGCTGCTGCAACAAGTAAAAAGTAAATGTGCTCCAGACTTTTTTTTTTTTTTTTTTTTAAATAGAAAAGAAAATGGCCACCAGTAAAGTAACAAGGAGGCATGAGCAAGACAAGACTAATGGACTATAACTGAAACATGGTGATAACTGTTTCATCAAAGCTATTTAAAGACATGCCACGTATAAGTGCAGTGTGACTGCCTTCAGTTACTTGAAGTTGTTGTAATCACTTTTTGGGTTCAGCTGTTGGACGTTCAATCTGCCCTGTGTGTGTACTGGAGAGCGGCACTGCCAGCGAACTGGAGGTACATAAAGCTTCACAGAGAGATGAAATATTTAACAAGCACTTTTCACAGTGGCAAAAACTGGGAAAATAACTGAAAATAACTGGAATTAATATTTAACTCATCACTGGACTAGTTGTATGTATTTGGAAGCCCATTCCTGTGTTTTGTAAATGTAAATGTAAATACATAAACTGCTGTACATTGGTCATAAATTATTCAGCCATATGAACACCTCTATATAATTGTGGCATACCTTGTTGTGCATGTGTACTTCCCTCCAAAATTCTATTTACTATTCCTATTTTTTTCTTTTTTGTTTTTGCATGATATTTAAGTACCAGAAGAGTCCAATTCCTTGTATGCACATGCACACTTGGCCAATGAAGGTGCCGATTCTATGTGATTCTAATAAACAAAACTGAATTTCTGAAATGTTCATGTATTCATCATTTTAGCTTTGTCATTTCAGGGGGAGTGATCTGTGCTTCATCTAAAAAGCAATCATTCACTTGTGTTTTTATGTGTAACCCACACATAAGGAGATGTTAAACCATGACACACCAAGCTATGCTTTAACCAGGACATCTTCTTGCCAGGATGCATTTGATGGATATTTGACGTGACTTATTTTTGTGCCTTCAGAAAATGTTTTCTGAATACAGAGTACATGGAATACATGCTTTGAAGGCTGATGCCGCTATTATGAATATCTGACTCCAAGGTGCTGATCACTATTATGACAAAATTAAGGACATGATTAGCTACCGCCCTCGGCCCTACATGAAATATTCTTGGAAGTACATCACACTGGCTGCACAGTAAGTAAATATGGAGCATGAATACTTCTCTAAACCTGTGGACACTGGGGAGATAATGGTCTACAGATTCTGTTGTTGTAAAATAAAAGATACAAAGTCAATAAAAATGACTGTTTGTATATAAATAGGTGAATGTATATTGACCCATAATTACACAATTAATTTGGCTCTGGTTGTCATATTCTACTGCTAAATGAAAAGCTGCTTTTCCTTCATGTTTTCTGTCTCTTCTTTTTTCACAGGGCATATTGCTGTTCTCCCTGATCCAGTTCACCCCCCTGAGATACAACAACACCTACCAATACCCGAGTTGGGGCTACGCCATTGGAATATTCTTTACTCTCTCTTCAGCTCTCCTGGATCCTCTTTGGTTTCTCTACAGCGTGACTGTAACCCCGGGGACTCTGAGACAGGTAGTCTACATATTGAACAGCCTTCACACATCATATATCAGCACTGCAAGTGGGCTCTCATCAGCTCTTTTTTTAAAAGCTACAATCTGTTTTTTTTTTTTTTTTTTTTTTTTTTTTGTAAACAGAGGAGAGTCTGTAAAGTATTGCATTTTCTACATTATTATGACTGTGTCATTAAATATAGTATATGGTTTTAACTTATCATGAGTATGTACAGACATAATTATTAGTATTATGCCAACATATTTAACCTGTACAGAGTATGCAATTACAAAGAATATTAACTGTAATGTCAAAAAAATCAATACATGAAAACATCCTTGTTGGCACATAAAGTACAGAACTAACATTATGAGTTGAGATATTTTTTTCATTTCATTGGCACACAGTACAGAACTAACATTTCATAATGTTAGTTCTGTACTTTATGTGCCAACAAGGATGTTTTCATGTATGGATTTTTTAAGTGCTGTTATTATTATTTTGTTATTATGCTGTTAGATTATATGCCAAATCTGCAGTAAGATCCTAACTAATTTTTTATAAAAATATAAGCAAGGTAACATTAAATTCATAGAATTTGGCCAGGGCTGCATTTCACTGGTTGACTTTTGCTGATATGCCTGTCAGCAATGCTGTTAACCTGGTAACAGAACAACTTCTACTGGCTAACATGATTGTTAAGTTAGCACAGAAGCCAGATGCCTTGCAAAGTGTGAATTAGTAATCTTGTTAGAATTACTTGGGTACCCTGGGTAGGTGTGAGTGATCTTCGCCACATGCCACAGCACCCAAAGGAGCTGGGGGTCCACAATCAGAACTACCTTATCCACAGTAAGTGTCTTGCTATCTGATGAAGGATGACCAAGGATCAACTAGCACCTGGCTGTGTCTCCAGCATCTTCTCCCAAGAATACTGACATCATATTCTGAGAGGGACATGAGTCGGTTGTCTGATGGTAAAGGACACCCAGACTTAAGGGTCTTCAGTTTTTCTGGGAATGAGTCTCCTTGGGACTTTAACAGCAGGAGCCTCTTAGCATGTAGGCTGCTTCGCATGAAGTGTCAATGTCATTGTAAGCTGCCCTGTGTAAGGTCCTAACTGTTTGTGAAGATGTTTTGTCCATGTGAGGAACTTGCTAACATCTGGGAGCTGAGGAGACGGTGCGTAGGGAGAGGTTCAAATAAAGGTGGATTTCCTCAGCTCAGTGACATTGGGCTCCATCGTGGCAGAGGACATAGTTGGCCACTGCTCATCTGGTAGGTCGAGGAAGTCTGGCCTCTGTTCCAATGATGACGGTGTGCCATCTCTTCTAGGGTCAGTCCATGAGTTATGTCATCTGGTGTATTGTTTGTGTTGGAGTTGACATAGCGCCACCATACAGCATCAGTCAGATTCTTCATCTTGGTGATATAGGTTCCAACAAAAACCTTATATTGGCAGGATTATGACTTTATCCAACGTAGCACTGATGTGGAATCAGACTAGAGGCAGATGTGCTTAAGAGGAATAGCAAGCTGTGTCTGAATAACTTTCACAAGATGTGCTGCACTCAACTCGAGACAAGGCATGGAGAATTGCTTTCTGGGTGCAATGATCTAGCAGTGCAAAGCCGATTGTCGTCTACTACCTGCAGGAAGTCGACAAACCCAGAGGCGCATAGCATCGCAGAATATGTGTACATACCTGGTGGCTGTGACAGTGAGCACGTTTACATGCAGACCTTATTCCTGTATTAACCGGAATATTCACAATATTTCGGTTGCGCACGTGTCATGTAAACACACACCGAACCCGATTAAGGTCATATTCTGGTTGGAGAGAATTCCGAATAAGCCCCCTGGAATATTCCTGTTCCAACCGGAATATTGGGGCATGTAACCACCTTAGTCGGAAAACTCCCCGAACCGGAATATTCAGTCACGACTGCGCATGCTCGACTCACAAGGACTTATGTGGCGTCTTCGTTGCTATGGTTACCTGCAAGCGGGGAAAACGGCAGGGCGAACAGCAGCAAGAGCCAGGAGACTGCAGTCCACCTTCAGCTAATGAAAGACTTAAATATCATGGAGTATATCGATGGGAGAAAACATAGAAATAGCGACAGAAGACAAAGAAAAAGAAGAAGAAGACGAGGAAGAAGACTTCTTCGTCTGTTTTTCCGGCAGACCAGACGCCTATACGCGTGCTGCTGCCCCCCGCGGCTGAGTGTCGCATTACGTCAGAGAGTGGAATACGCCGAAACACGGGGGCATGCCAAGTAACATGTAAACGGAATATTCCAGTTGCCGCGGCGCAGTTACCTTAACCGGAATATTGAGCCGAACCGGAATATGGTGTGCATGTAAACGTACTCACTATCTGCACAAGATGCTGTGTAGCTGTGGGGAAGTTTGCGGTGTAGCAAAGTAGGAATATCTTGTTCCCATCTCAGCCATCTTTCCAACAGGTTATGTGGCTGAATAGTATCATTCAAACCAACATCTGCTGTCCACAGATCTTGAATGAGCACCTTGCACATGAATGGCATGATGTAGCCTGTAGAGTTTGGCAAAGATACTGTAGACATGTCAGAGAAAGGGTGCTGAGGCTTCGGTAGGGTGATGTTGGTAACCCATTGTGTCATTGAGGCAGTTCCACTATACTCCCAAAGTTAGCTCTTGAAGATTGTTGCTGTCTCTAGACAACCACAACTTGCTACTTGCTGACTGGGCCTCAGTAAGCATGGGCTCAATGACCCCAGGCACATAACTTGCACATTGCTGGGTCTCAAAGCCTCCAATGCTAAGCACATGTCACAGACCATCGATTAGGGTCCTGGCATCTCCAACTTCTCGGGTCCTGTGGAGGCAGTTGTCCACGTAGAAGGAGTGTTCAATCACTCTGGAGTCTGGTGTTCCATGGTCCTCGAGATGTTGCTGCAGAGCATAAACTGTGCGGCAGGGACTACACGATGTGCTGAATGGCAAAACCTGACATTTGAAGATACTTGGTTCCAGAGTTCTTTCTATGTCCCACCAGAACACTGGCATGTCACTGGGCAGCAAGTGTATCTGGTGGAACATTGACTTGATGTCTCCATTTACTACCACATCATGCTGGCAAAACCTAAGCAAGACACCAATCATGGGTGGGGCCAGGGTTGGTTCAGGCTGAGTTGGTCATTGAGTGACTGGCTAATATAGCAGAAGTTACAATTAATAACAATCTTAACC
Source organism: Myripristis murdjan (assembly GCF_902150065.1). Classification (NCBI taxonomy): domain Eukaryota; kingdom Metazoa; phylum Chordata; class Actinopteri; order Holocentriformes; family Holocentridae; genus Myripristis; species Myripristis murdjan. The sequence goes on from NC_043996.1 coordinate 14,565,055, forward strand.
TTTCCATTATGGTACACCATATAATGTGGAATATACCATGACTCTGCAGTCAGTGCAACCTCCTCAAGGAGAATCTTTACCACATAACCACAAGTTTATTCATTTCTTTGCCATGAGGCCCTGCCTCTCTGGGATCCTTGGCCAGCCTTTGCCAATGCAACAAAGTAACAGAATGACATGGAATGCTTCAGTAAGAAATTCTATTCAGGCTGAACTATTCACAACAAAAGTGCCACAGCTCACATATATGTCCTTCACGCATACATCAGGGGTTCCAAAAAAATCAGTATTATTGTCTCTCAACAGGTTAGCCTGGCCAGCTCAGCCACCACCACTCAACTCAACTCAGCTTCATTAATGGCTCAGTATTGTAGCTCATGGCACAACTTGATAGCTCATTGCTTGCAGTTTTTGAGTCATTCTCCTGCTGAGCCAGCATCTCCAGCTCTGCACTTGCTCACTGAGCTTGACTCATTGAGTGTTTAACTCATTTGCTCAGCAAGAATGAAGAGCCTGTTTTCCTCTGCTGAGGCAACAGAGCCAGATATCCTGGCCCATAAGCCACTGCCCTCCTACCTACAGTATGCTTGTGGGCAGCACATGTTTCGTGTCTTGTTAATGAGCAAGACTACCATATAAAAATAATAATCAGAATGATGACAATGATGGTGATGATGATTATTATTATCAATCATTAGCTGTGTGTGGTGGTGATGAAGCACAGCTGTGAATTATTTGGCAGAATGAATAATAACTCCCAGTTCCTTAAGGATGTGAATCATTAAAAGAAATTGCTTGCATTTCTATATTTATAATATTAGGCATTTCTTATAGCCTAATATTATCAAAGGTAATATATAGGTATAAGTGGTTAGTATATGAGGCCTAGGTTAAGTATTGTGTAATGCAGTGTGGTCTGCTGTAGTGGGGAGTTAATGGTGGTTTTTGTTTCCTTCTTAACTTACAGAGAGTGTTACGTAATCATGGTTTTGAGGAATGGAATATATTAGAAAAAATGACAACCGAGGCCTGCCTTAGCTTCTGTAACAATCAATATTCTTGCGGCATGTGTGGTCATGCCAGTATGTATTTTATTTCATAGATTTTACAGTGCTCTATAATTTTTTGGGTTTTTACTACAATCACTGAAACCACATCATCACAATTCTTGTTGATAGGCTGCTGAGTGCAGAAGGCTACCGAGCCAGAAAGTGCAGTTGTCTGGTGTTTTGTACAGCTGCAACAGAACCATATGCTTGGTGAAGATTGCAGTTCCGCAGTGCAGGACACAGTTGAAATAGAAAACTCTAGTTAAAAACTATTTAGACCTATTCAGTTCCTGAAGTGGCAGTATCTGAACATGTCTCCTAAATGTAAAAACTCTGGTATTTTCTTCAAGGTTTTATTGCAAACCCTTCTTTAATAATCAAACAGAGACATTTAGAAGTAACTCAAACTGAGGTCATTCTGGCAAGGCATATGATCATATTAGTACTAACAAAGCCGCAACTGTGGTTTTATACTTCACACACTGGAGTATAAAACTGAACTCTGGGGTTTGTAACATATTATGGAAGCTAGAGGCTTAGAAATGTTTCAATTTTAACAGTTTGTTATCAGGTATAGTAGGTACAGGATGTACTTAGAACAGACAACAGCTATTAAAAAAATATCACTTCTCATCCCTCCAATACTGTTTGAATTCAACAGCAAGCCACAGTTCACCAGCAGACCTAATGAAGCCATCAAGCAAAGCAGAGGTGAAGCTGATGAAAGATGACAAGGATCAGCACCATCCACCAGCAGAGTCTCAGAAGAGAGGGCAGTGGGCCAACAAAAGGGAATTTATTTTGGCAGTGGTTGGAGAAATCGTTGGTCTGGGTAATGTCTGGAGGTTTCCCTATCTGTGCTTCAAAAATGGAGGAGGTGAGTGTATAAAAGATAAAAGGCTCACTGTGTAACAGAGTACTAAAAAACAGACACTGCATGACTTAGATTTTGTAACCACCTGCTGCAAATTTAGATAACCATCATTTCAGTATTACTACAATAAAAGTATTTATTACAAGCGCAATGGATGTTGTATACATTTTCTTCTTTTTTCCCTGACAAAATTCTCTCCATTAGGAGTTTTCTTGGTCCCATATGTCCTGTTCCTGTTTACCTGTGGAATCCCCATTTTCTTTTTGGAAGTGTCTTTGGGACAGGTAACCAATCAGGGTGGAATCACATGCTGGAGGAAAATATGTCCTCTTTTTCAAGGTACTCCTAGTTCAGCAGAATCCCCAGTATAACACAATACAGTACATGCAGAATTTTCACACTGTAAATGATAATGTATTGCATATTTGCAAATAATGACACATTTTTGCCATCAGGTATAGGCTACGGTGGTGTAGTGATTATGCTCTACACTGTGATGTATTATATCGTCATACTGGCTTGGGCCTTCCTCTATCTGTTCTTCTCCTTCAATGCTGAGCTCCCCTGGTCCAACTGTAACAACACCTGGAACACAGGTACACACATCTGTTATGTCAATATCATGTTTCGATTACTAAGATTTTGGAGGCCACATTTTTAAGCCTATAAGTAATTTGCGCTTACTTTTTTTGCCTTTTCCTTCCTTTCACTTTGAAGGAAATTGCTGTCCAACTAAAGGTTGCAATAAAAAAAAAAGCATTAGATTAGAAAGCTGGCTATGTGAGAAGAACTATTCATCAACATGTTAAGAAAATGCTATTCTCACTTGTTATTCTTCCTCTCCCACAATAAGACGACTGCATTGTTTACGGTCAGAATCATACATCAAATGGACAGATTTTGGGGAATGCAACATCTTCAGTTAGAGAATTCTGGCAGTATGTATTTATATTTACATAATCAGTGAAGGAATTGCCTTACACAACTGAGAAGAACAGTTTCCTATACATATGTTTATATTTATATTTTTAGAAGAAGGATCTTGGGTCTGTCTGGAGGAATTGAGGAGCTGGGTAGTATCCGCTGGGATTTGGCTGGGTGTCTTCTACTAAGCTGGATCATCTGTTTCTTCTGTATCTGGAAAGGAGTCAAGTCTTCTGGAAAGGTGAGTTTGTACCTTGCCCTTGTGTCATGTTTAAATATCATTGATTTATTGATTTTGTGCACCCAGTAATGCATCTTTCTATTTCTTTATTTCTTTTTTGCATCATGCAATACCTTCTGTAAATAATTTACTGTAGTGGTTGTGGATTAAATGTAGGACGCAATATAATGCTATCACCACTAAGTTGCGTATTTGCCTCAATGTTAATTGAGCTTAGTTGTAAATGGTATGTAATAGCATAGCATAGCATGCATAGCATTGTTAATACTACCTGTTAAAAATGCAGCATTGTATTGTATGCGTCATAACATTCTCATTTACACATTTCAGTGATAATCTGGTTTTATGGTTTGTGGAGAAATTCAACCTCTCCCTCATGTAATTGTTGTATTTTGGTGGTTTTCTCTCTCAGGTTGTCTATTTCACGGCTACTTTTCCCTATGTGATGATAGTCGCATTACTGATTCGAGGTCTGACATTACCAGGAGCTGCAGATGGAATTCAATTTTACCTCTTGCCTAATCCAAGCCGCCTTGCAGATCCTCAGGTACAATTAAAAAATGAATAATAATGAATAATTATTCCATTTAACACTAATATTTCACTATCCTGAGACGTACTGTACGTTTTATGGAGTATTACTGTGGCTCCATTGATAAAGCTGTGTAAACATAGTTGTGCCTACTGTATGTAGTCACTTTCCTTTACTCTTGTGGGGCCTGATTGAGACTTTGAGGTAATTAATGAATCAGGGGTTAGAGAAAACCATGTTACACTGACGTAACTTCTTCAGTGTTTCAAGATTTCCCACAATGATCTATCAAAGGAGAAACAAGACATTTACAAGAGGGGTTGGTTGGTGAGACTGCCAACCAACCATTGATATCACCCATGAACTGTCTCTTTGCATGCGAACAAATTGTCTGTCAACTGAAATTCTGAAATAAAAATTCCCATGTGGAACAAAGACTGCATTAAATGTTATGAAATAGTGGAAAGAGTGATTTGATCTTTTTTTTAATCTTGTTTGAGCAAAAGGCACTAATTAATGTCTCCAAGCCACACTGGTTAGGAGCCACTAAATCAGAGTAATCATAAATGTAATGCATGACAAGTAATATCAAAACATAGGACAAGATGGTAAGTATCCTGTTTACCTTTGAATGGTCCTCCACACAAGATTAGCCCAAGATGCTTTCCGTCAGTAGAAGTAAGGGACACATCTTCAGTTGTGTACCTCAGCATCATCGGGTGTTTCGGCCTTTTACTCGCAATACACCCTCTGCTGAGGCAGGCCTACCACAGGTTGATCAGACCTGGGTGTGTGTCCCTAAGTTCTTGGTGTCCAACTGGGGTCTTTTCTCCTGATCCAGAGCCAATGACTGCAACGCTCAGTGGTCCCTGATATTTCCATGATGGTGTAGCCCAGGGCTTGGTCGCAGATTCCCAGGTCTTTAAGGAGTTGGACGGTAGATGTAGCAATGAAGCCGTGGCAGCCAACCTCCATTGGGTGGACTGTTGCTTTCCATCCTCACTATTCTGCATCCGCCTTCAGCTCTGTGTAGCGCAGCATCTTCCTCTCGTAGGCCTCCTCCGTGGCATCTTCCCATGGTACTGTCAGTTCTATGAAGTAGACAGTACGCAGAGTGTTCGACCAGAGTACCAGGTCTGGTCTTAAGGCGCAGGAGACTATTTGCATTGGAATTGTGAGCCGTTGGCCTACATCAGCCAGCATTTCCCAGTTCAGTGCTCCCTCCAGCTGTCCATTCCTGATTCCCCTTCGTGGACAAAGGATAATGATGGGACTGCAATAGATGTTCTGGGGGGAGTGGCGTTGGTGGCTTTTCTTTTCGCCTCAATAGCTGTGGCCAGGGATTTTAACACCTTGTTGTGCCTCCAAGTGTGCCTTGAGAGAGGCTCACTTTGCAACCAGTGAGGATGTGCCTCAGTGTTGCTGGAGTTGAGCACAAAGGTCATGCAGGATCTTTGCCCAGCCACTGGTGGAGATTTGCGGGTGAGGGAAGAATGTCGTAAGTCGTTCTGAGTAGGAAGCTGATTCTAGTGGCCTCCATTTCCCACAAGTCCTTCCAGCTGATCTTCCTTTTTTCCACGGTCTCCCATGTCATCCACTGCCCCTGACGAGCTTGTGAGATAGCCTTTGCACATCTTGTAGCTTCTTCCTGGTGCTGGATTTCTAGGACCACCAACTTCGCCGCTCTGATGGGGTTGCCTTGTTGGTTTCAGTGGCTACAACAGTCGAGGAAACAGTCCAAACTGGAGGCACCAAAGCTTTAGCTTGCCAGGAAGCATGGAGTGATCGATTTTCTCAAGGTCCCTGCCAACATCCTGCTTGAGTTGCTGGACCTGACCACGGTCCTTGAGGCTTGCATTGTAGCATCGCTTTTGATGGGTTCCTCAGATATGGTTGGTATTGGTTTGTTGTTGATGAAAATCCTTTGGTTTGACAGCTTTCCTTTGGTGATGGAGATGCTTCTTGATTTGGGTGGTTTTGAGGAAAATGTAAAAGAGGAGAAAAATGATAAAACAACTGAAAACATTTCATTGTTTGTATTAAGGTGTGGATGGATGCTGGGAGCCAGATATTGTTCTCCTATGCTGTATGCGTAGGTTGTTTGCAGTCTATGGGAAGCTACAACAAATACAACAACAACTGCTATAAGTAAGCAAAATAACTATTTTTCTATATTGTCTAATAACCTCTCTGGTTCTCATGACTCAGGATACATAATAATCTTTTTCACTTACAGAGACTCGTTTGCCCTGTGTCTGCTGAATAGTTTAACCAGCTTTGTGGCGGGCTTTGCAGTCTTCTCTGTCCTTGGCTTCATGGCAAATGAGTTGGGTGTCAGCATCTCAACGGTGGCTGAATCAGGTATTTGATTGTTTGCAGTGCAACACAATTACAGTCATGAGCTATTGTATTTTATACATGCTGTTTTGGGTGGTCAACATGAAGCAGCAAGCCGTGTTAAATGACCCTGACCATTTCAAGGGGTTGAAACAGAAAGCTGTATCACGTACAAGGCCTTCTCTGCCATTTTGCATACGGATTACACTACATTCAGAAAGTATTGAGACCCCTTCACTTTTTTCACTTTTGTTATGTTGCAGCCTGATGCTTCAATCTTTTAAATTGCTTTTTTCTCTCATTAATCAACACTCAGTACCTCATCATGACAAAGTGAAAACAGAATTTTAGACATTTTTGCAAATTTATTAAAAAGGAAAAACTGAAATATCACATTGACATAAGTATTCAGACCCTTTGCATCAACACTTGAAATTGAACTCAGGTGCCTCCCATTTCTCTTGATTGTTGCTGAGATGTTTCTACACCTTGATTAGAGTCCACCTGTGGTAAATTAAATTGATTTGACATGATTTGGAAAGGCACACACCTCTCTATAGAAGGCCTCACAGCTGACAATGCATATCAGAGCAAAAACCAAGCCATGAGGTCAAAGGAACTGCCTGCAGAGCTCAGAGACAGGATTGTTGCAAGGCACAGATGTGGGGAAGGCTACAAATTTTTTTTTTGCTGCACTGAAGGTTCCCAAGAGCACAGTGGCCTCCATTATTCTCAAATGGAAGAAGTTTGGTACAACTAGGACTCTTCCAAGAGTTGGTCGCCCGGCCAAACTGAGCAATCGTGGGAGAAGGGCCTTAGTAAGAAAGGTTACCAAGAACCCAATGGTCACTTTGACTGAGCTCCAGAGATCCTGTGTGGAGATAGGGAATAAGCTCTGGAAGGACCACCATCACTGCGGCCCTCCACCGATCTGGGCTGTATGGCAGAGTGGTTAGACGGAAGCCTCTCCTCAGTGCAAAACACATGGAAGCCCTCTTGGAATTTGTAAAAAAGCACCTGAAGGACTCTCAGGCTGTGAGAAACAGGATTCTCTGCTCTGATGAAACAAAGATTAAACCGTTTGGCCTCAATTCAGAATGTTATGTCTGGAGGAAACCAGGCACCACCTGCCCAATACCATCCCAACAGTGGAGCATGGTGGTGGCAGCATCATGCTGTGGGGGTGTTTTTCAGCAGCAGGGACTTGGAAACTGGTCAGGGTTGAGGGAAAGCTGAATGGAGCAAAGTACAGAGATATCCTTAATGAAAACCTGCTCCACAGCGCTCAGGACCTCAGACTGGGCCGAAGGCTCACCTTTCAACATGGCAATGACCCTAAGCACACAGCCAAGACAACACAGGAGTGGCTTAGGGGCAACTCGCTCTGACTTGAACCCTATCCAAAATCTATGGAGAGACCTGAAAATGGCTGTCCACCGACGGTCCCCATCCAACCTGACCGAGATTGAGAGGATTTTCAAAGAAGAATGGCAGAAAATCCTCCAATCCAAGTGTGCAAAGCTTGTTGCGTCATACCCCAAAAGACTTGAGGCTGTAATTGCTGCCAAAGGTGCTTCAACTAAGTACTGGTTAAAGGGTCTGAATACTTATGTCAATGTGATATTTCAGTTTTTTCTTTTTTAATACATTTACAAAAATCTCTCCAATTCTGTTTTCACTTTGTCATTATGGAGTATTGAGTGCAGATTAATGAGAGAAAAAAAATCAATTTTAACGATTGTAGCATCAGACTGCAACATAACAAGAGTGAAAAAAGTGACGAGGGTCTGTGTTGTACTTTCAGGCCCTGGCCTGGCGTTCATTGCCTACCCTCAGGCCGTAGCCATGATGCCTCTTCCCCAACTCTGGGCTGCGTTCTTCTTCATTATGATCATCTTCCTTGGACTGGACAGTCAGGTAGAGGTTTAGGATTAAACTGTGGTAAATACATCCTGATAGGATGTAAGCTTGAGGAGCATTGTGTTTGATGCTCTTCAGTTATTTTTCTTTTGATGAGTATTAGGGCAAACAAATGAGCATGAAAACTTTTTACCCACAGTTTGTGTATCTGGAAGGCATGATCACATCCATATCGGACATGTACCCGTCCTTCTTCTTGACTGGTCATCGACGTAAACTCCTTCTGCTGGCCGTCTGTGTGGGATGCTTCCTTGCTGGACTGTTGATGGTCACTGAGGTCAGTCAAATTCTTTTTTTATCCTGTGTAATTTAAAGTAAGAATGAACCCCTTGATGTGTTTATTTCTCTTGGTCTGTGGACTATGGATCTCTTAGTCTGTCTGTCTGTCTGTCTCTTCTTCCCTCTTGCACTTTTAGGGTGGACTTTATATATTTCAGCTGTTTGACTACTACGCTTGCAGTGGAATGCCACTAATGTTTTTTGCTATTTTGGAACCTGTTTGTTTGGGATGGGTATATGGTGAGTTACAGAGTGTTGTTATTCAAAGACAGGTACCTTCCATGGCAATAATACATGTATAGATATCCATTTAGTAAAATATAATACAAGCCAGTGAATATTACTAAGAGATATAAGAGATAATATATGAGATGTAGAGCCTTTAATCAGAATCAACATCCATATTTTCGTCTGTTGCACTGATGTTACAAACCTACATTTGACTGGTGTCATCAGTGCTTACATGATAATTCTGATTACATTCAACCTGTGTTTTATTCCAGTTGTTGCCATCACGATGAATGATTGTGCTCAGATTTTGTCACTCCATTCACTGTAAAGATTCACATACCTATGGGTAGATGAGAATTCTACTCTTCAATACACACACACTCACAAATGACCAAAGCAAGCTCCAACAGCTGACTACAAAAAACAATTAAAACATGTCCACATGTACACTATATGGACAAAAGTATTGGACCACATCTCAGTCTGCCTTTATAAACCTTTGTGAAAGAATGGCTCATTCTAAAGAGCTCACTGAATTCAATTGTGTTACTGAAATATTAATATAATAGGTTGCAACAAGTCAGTTTGTGAAATTTCTTCCCTCCTAGATATTCCACCATCAGCTGTAAGTGGTATTATTGCAAAGTGGAAGTGTTTAGGAACCACAGTAACTCAGCCACCAGGTGGCAGACCACGTACAGTTGCACAGCGGGGTCACCAAGTGCTGAGGTGCATAATGTGTAAAAGTGGCCAACGCTCTGCTGAATCAATAACAGCAGAGCTCCAAACCTCCACTGGCATTAACATCAGCACAAAAACTGTGCGCTGTGAGCTTCCTGGCATGGGTTTCAATGGCCAAGTAATTGCATGCAGGCCTTACATCAGCAAGCACAATACCAAGCGTTGGATGGAGCGGTGTAAAGCACCCCACAACTGGACTCTGGTGCGATGGAAACATGTTCTGAGGAGTGACCAATCATGCTTCTCTATCTGGCGGTCTGATGGCCGAATCTGGGTTTGGTGAATGCCAGGAAAACGTCACCTGCCTGACTGCACTGTGCTAACTGTAAAGTTTGGTGGAGGAGGGATAATGACATGGGCTTGTTTTCCTGTGGTTGGCCTCGGCCCCTTAGTTCTAGTGAAGGGAAATCTTAATGCTTCAGCTCACCAAGACATTTTGGACATTTCTCTGCTTCCAACTTTGTGGGAACACTTTGGAGAACGGCCTGTTCTTTTAGAGTATGGCTGAGCCCCAGTGCACAAAGCAAGCTCCATAAAGGCATGGTTGGCTGAGTTTGGTGTGGAAGGACTTGACTGGCCCACACAGAGCCCTGAGCTCAACCCTATCCAACACCTTTGGGGTGAACTAGAACAGAGATTGTGAGCCAACAACAGTGTCCAACATTAGAGTCTGACCTCACAAATGCTCTTCTGAATGAATGGGCAAAATTTCCCACAGACACACTCCAAACACTTGTCATAAAAACACCTGTAGGTGTAATGTATAAGTCTAATACATTTGCCCATATAGTGTATATGCATAGGCCAGAGCACATGACATTCATGCTTTGAAGGCTGATGCAGCTAATATGAATATCTGTCTCCAAGGTGCTGATCACTATTATGACAAAATTAAGGACATGATTGGCTACCGCCCTCGGCCCTATATGAAATATTGTTGGAAGTACATCACACCGGCTGTCTGCACAGTAAGTAAATATTTCTCTAAACCTGTGGACACTAGGGAGATAATGGTCTACACATTCTACTGTTGAAAATAAAATATACAATGTCAAGAAAAATGACTGCATGTACAGTACAGGCCAAAAGTTTGGACACACCTTCTCATTCAATGCGTTTTCTTTATTTTCATGACTATTTACATTGTAGATTCTCACTGAAGGAATCAAAACTATGAATGAACACATGTGGAGTTATGTACTTAACAAAAAAAGGTGAAATAACTGAAAACATGTTTTATATTCTTGTTTCTTCAAAATAGCCACCCTTTGCTCTGATTACTGCTTTGCACACTCTTGGCATTCTCTCGATGAGCTTCAAGAGGTAGTCACCTGAAATGGTTTTCACTTCACAGGTGTGCCTTATCAGGGTTAATTAGTGGAATTCCTTGCTTTATCAATGGGGTTGGGACCATCAGTTGTGTTGTGCAGAAGTCAGGTTACTACACAGCCGACAGCCCTATTGGACAACTGTTAAAATTCATATTATGGCAAGAACCAATCAGCTAACTAAAGAAAAACGAGTGGCCATTATTACTTTAAGAAATGAAGGTCAGTCAGTCCGGAAAATTGCAAAAACTTTAAATGTGTCACCAAGTGGAGTCGCAAAAACCATCAAGCGCTACAACGAAACTAGCACACATGAGGACTGACCCAGGAAAGGAAGACCAAGAGTCACCTCTGCTTCTGAGGACAAGTTCATCCGAGTCACCAGCCTCAGAAATTGCAAGTTAACAGCAGCTCAGATCAGAGACCAGATAAATGCCACACAGAGTTCTAGCAGCAGACCCATCTCTAGAACAACTGTTAAGAGGAGACCGCGTGAATCAGGCCTTCATGGTCAAATAGCTGCTAGGAAACCACTGCTAAGGAGAGGCAACAAGCAGAAGACATTTGTTTGGGCCAAGAAACACAAGGAATGGACATTAGACCAGTGGAAATCTGTGCTTTGGTCTGATGAGTCCAAATTTGAGATCTTTGGTTCCAACCGCCGTGTCTTTGTGAGACGCAGAAAAGGTGAACGGATGGATTCCACATGCCTGGTTCCCACTGTGAAGCATGGAGGAGGAGGTGTGATGGTGTGGGGCGTGTTTTGCTGGTGACACTGTTGGGGATTTATTCAAAATTGAAGGCACACTGAACCAGCATGGCTACCACAGCATCCTGCAGCGACATGCCATCCCATCCGGTTTGCATTTAGTTGGACGATCATTTATTTTTCAACAGGACAATGACCCCAAACACACCTCCAGGCTGTGTAAGGGCTATTTGACCAAGAAGGAGAGTGATGGAGTGCTGCGGCAGATGACCTGGCCTCCAGTCACCGGACCTGAACCCAATTGAGATGGTTTGGGGTGAGCTGGACCGCAGAGTGAAGGCAAAGGGGCCAACAAGTGCTAAACACCTCTGGGAACTCCTTCAAGACTGTTGGAAAACCATTTCAGGTGACTACCTCTTGAAGCTCATCGAGAGAATGCCAAGAGTGTGCAAAGCAGTAATCAGAGCAAAGGGTGGCTATTTTGAAGAAACTAGAATATAAAACATGTTTTCAGTTATTTCACCTTTTTTTGTTAAGTACATAACTCCACATGTGTTCATTCATAGTTTTGATTCCTTCAGTGAGAATCTACAATGTAAATAGTCATGAAAATAAAGAAAACGCATTGAATGAGAAGGTGTGTCCAAACTTTTGGCCTGTACTGTATATAAATATGTGAATGTATACTGACCCATAATTACACAATTAATTTGGCTCTGGTTGTCATATTCTGCTGCTAAATGAAAAGCTGCTTTTCCTTCATGTTTTCTCTTCTTTTTTCACAGGGCGTATTGCTGTTCTCCCTGATCCAGTTCACCCCCATGAAATACAACAACACCTACCAATACCCGTGGTGGGGCTACGCCATTGGGATATTCTTTACTCTCTCTTCAGTTCTCCTGTTTCCTCTTTGGTTTCTCTACAGCGTGACTGTAACCCCGGGGACTCTGAGACAGGTAGTCTACATATTGAACAGCCTTCACACATCATATATCAGCACTGCAAGTGGGCTCTCATCAGCTCTTGGACATGGTGGAAAACAATAACATTTTAGTTAACTACATCGTAACGTGTAGGCTATTCATGCCAGAGAGCGCTCCATTTTGCTACAATCTCTTGTATATTTTAATACTGTCAAAGGGATAAAACTGGCAGGAATGACAGGTTTCATGCCGCCCAGATTGTGCTTTATGTCATGCAGTGTGGTCTGCTGTAGTGGAGAGTTAATGGTATCTTTTCCTTCCCTTCCTCCTACCAGAGACTCAGAGTCTTATGCACTCCAGCAGAGGAGATGCTCAGCTCGTCAACAAAGAGGACTGTCGACGCTGAAGCACGTCAGTCCTTCACAAAAGATGAAGTGTGCCCCTTGAACATGGCTGAAAAACCCACAGATGTCATTTCTGAGGGTTATTTCTTAGAGTCAAAACAAGAGCACTGAGAAAGATGTTGGTGCATTAGACAGGGTGTCATACACATGGGGGACATTTTTTCCAACTATTCTTTTCACATGGAAATTATTTTTGTGAAGAAATAAAATTTAAAAAAATGTTTGTTTGTTTTAATTTGTTTTGACAAACAAACATTACCTCAGGGACAACTATATATGATAAAAAAAACATTATGTAATTCATTAAGTTTTTTTTGTAGTCTGTGATGAAAAAGTGAAAAGGAATTTATTGGCTGTTTTCTGCTCCATGGTATTCTTCATGCAAAGTTGAGGGAGAGATATGCAACGTTTTCCATAAATCTAAAGTTCACTTCCACAGCAGTTGTGCTAAAATAAATGAATTTCACAGTACTGCCTAAACTGAGCCAGTTCTCTGATCTGTCCACAGGAGGGTGATAGATATCAGATGATCGGTACAGTTTGTTGGGACACGTCTTATTAGCTGCATCCTCACAAACTTGTAGTTTATTCTGTTTGCATGTTACGATACTGTCAAAGTGGTTTGATTTTTATCTGCAATTTCCGTCATTGTAATCTCTGCAAGATTGTCAGTAAGGATCTTTGTTCTGATGTTTTTCCAAGATCTAAATAAACAACTCCACATACACACTTTGACTTTGAGGTTGCATGCTAATCAGACATAATTTAGGGCGAGTTGAGGCCTCACACGTTTCTGTCACATATACAGAAATGTGCAAACATGAGATGAAGTCAAAGCAAAGCCCATGTAATCATGAACATCAATAAGGCACACTGCAGGGAGTGCATCAGCATTAGAAGCTAGACAAAAAGCCTCTTAAGTTCAAGCAGAAACCTTGTACCATGCAAAGCCTCAGGGAATCCAGGGGCCTGATTTTGCTTTCTGCCTTAATTTCGCTCTCCTCTTGAAATCTGCTCTGCAAACACAGACCAACATGCACACAGTTACACTGAGACACAGCTAAATGCAACATGCTATGCTGCCCAAAGCTCTTGGTCTACTCTGTGACAGAGGAACAGATGAAGAGGTCTTTTAGACCATTTCTGGCCACTGTGACAAGCCCTAATGAATCTTCATAACCATTTATAATTGACTTTACCCCAGCACTGTAGGCAATGCAGTATGTTGTAGGCAGACAATGATGTGTTGTAATAGGTGGTTAATGTGAAAACAGAAGAGAGGGATAATGTCATCCTTAAGAATTTTTTAAGAAATGCAAAGAAGTGCAAATTAAATAGTTGGAATGATTTAAAAAAAAAAACCCATAAATCAAGGCATTGTTGGAAAGCTTGGATGTCCAACATCAGAGTGATTCGATAACAATTTACTCAGGTGATCCCCATTTTGTGCTGCAGGTCCAAATATCTGTACTGAACACACACAGCCAGCAGGTGGCGATCTAGTTCTCAAAAACGGCCTCTGCAAGAAGTGTAACGTATTGCCAAAATCTGCTTTTTGTGGACATGATGTTGTAGTTGTCAGATATAGTTCTCTCACAGAAATATAAAATGACAAATTCTGAAAATAAGTACAATCAATACCATACAGTGTGAATTTCTCATTTTTGAATAACAAAGTTAAAAAAAAAAAAAAAAAAGGTTTGATATCACCACATCAACAATATTTTACACAGAGACTGAAATTATTGTATTTGCTAAAAATATATTAACAGAAAATATTGTTAAACATGCTTGATCTGCTTTGGTCCCATTTGTCTTTTTTCTTATATTTAAAGCACTGTGCAGCACCTATGTTGGAAGAGAAACTGAATGATGAGACATTAAACAGCAGCCATTACAGACAAGTAAACAATATAGTTGAACAGCAGATGTCCCATCTTTTCCTCCCATCCAAAACCCTATATACCCTGTCCCTCATGGTGTTGAAGATGATACATCCTGTTATCATTTTAATGTAATGGTCTATGTGACAAACCTCACGCTTAGTACTGGTAAAGAGCCACTTGGGATAGTGTGTGTGCATACGTTTGTGTGTGGCTCAGATTTCCTCAAAGTTCAGCTAACGCCCGGACCACACACACCAGCATCAGTCATTCTCCTCTGCAGTGTGTATGTGTGATACAATTATTCTTCTGCATAATCTCCCCTGTGAGGGTAATTACCCACATACAAGCAGTTACAGAGATATAACACATTCGTAGTGATAATACTGATAAGAAAATTCACTTCATGTCAAACAGTCACACAGTTTCAATACCTACACTCAATGCACAAGTTCACAGCATAAGAGTGAAAAACCTGTCAGCTGTTATACAGGAAAACTCTCTTATAGCCCTGCTGGCAACCATCCCTTCTTCCCATAATCAAGGATACACTGTCAGTCAGCCTTATTATAACAATCAGTCTTATTATAAATGAACTGAATCAGTACATATATAAGCAAAGCATGCATTCTTTAACTGTAACCACCACTGTAACTTTCATTCCTGAAGATGGCACCCCACTCATTGTCATGGGGGACATGAAGATCCATCTTGACAAACCACAAGCGGCCAACTTCAGATCTTCAGGTCTCCACACAAAACGGGCACTACACTCGATCTGATTTTGACTCAAAACTGCTCCAGGGCAAATCTGACTGTCACTCCCTTACCTCTGTCAGACCACTTCTTTATTCAGTTCACAGTAACCTACTAGAACGTCCTCATGCTTTGCCACAGAAGGTTTTCTTCATCCAAAAACTCTCGTTCCTCACACCGACTCAGCTCTCCAATGAGGTCTTGGCTCCGATCATGATGAATTCACACCAGTAGGATACACCGGTTGTGTCCTCCGAATTCAACCAAAAGAAGGCCACATTTCTTGACCGCATGTGAAGGAGACTTTGAAATATTTTCAAATGTGACAGCCTAGTCACGCCGCTGTGATGCAATCGGCATTATAATGCAGCTTTGGAAGGCTGCAGCCCCTGAATTGGGACAGAGCCTTTGGGCTTTTCTCAATTCGCGATCTTGTCTGTACTTGTGTTCTTGCGTACATGCGGAAACGTCATCAGTCGAGACCCGAGTCCTGTTCCAATTCAAAGTTCGCATCTAACCAAGTCTGGTCCAAATTCCTGGATGTGTTCTTTCTCCACCCCTTTTAGCGAGGATGCATCGGTTGGTGACTTGTGTGGACTTGGAACAGCCAGGTATCCCAACATGCATTTCACACCAACCAGCGGCGATGGCGGCAACACCGGATGAGAGAACTCATAACTGTAAAATTGATAAATTAGCCCATGAAAACGAGAACGAGGTAGAGTTGTAGTAATTATTATAATACCAATAGTAACTCTCTGAGCAGTAGGCTGTAATTTATTTAAACTAAATCAGCTAAATTAAATGGAATTTATTTATGAAAATGGGGGAGGCAGAGTAGTATTTATATCATTTTTCTTTTTTATTATAAACACTACAGGATATCTGGTTATATTAAATATTGCCAAGACAGTTGAGATGGAGAAGTCATCAAGTACGCTGCTGTTCCAATTGCAGAATGACTGTACGTCCTCGAAGTCTGTACTCCCGAGTCAACCTCAACAAGTCCCAACTTCAAAGTTCGCAAGTCCAAACTTGGCCAACTTGGTATTGTGGAACACCCTTAGTCTTGTTTGCCCTTCCCAGCTTCCCACATCTGTCCTGAGTTTGTGTAATCAGCCCTGATTGTTCTGCTCCTTCCCCAGTTTTTCCTTCAGCCAGTCCCCTGTGTTCTCCAGTCTTGTGTTCCAGCCCTTTCCCGTGTGTCTTGTTACCTTGTTAGTCTCTAGTGTATTTAAGTCTGTTTTTCAGTTCTGTCTTTGTTGGTTCATTCTGTGTGTTGTACTTGCCATGCCTGTGTATCCCTATGTTCCTGAGGTTCTGTGAGTACTTACCTTAGTGAGATTAAAATATGCATCAAGTCTTTAAGCCTGCTTGCCTGCCTGGTCTTCTGAGTTTGGGTCCTACCTACTTCCACACTGTGACAATACCCAAGTTATGACCTCTACCTAATCCCCAAATAAGAAAAGAAAGAAACAAAAAGACATCTGCTAGACCAAAACAGGAAACTACAATAAAAGAAAATGGTGATTGATCCCTCCGGCTTCATGCTATTTACAATGTGTCTATCTATTTACAGAATATACAAAGCAAACATTAATACTGGGCCAAAGCTCAGAACAGACAGGCAAACAAATTGATCAAGGCTGACTGATCCTACCATGCAAGCTTTACGAAATCTCACAATTTGTGTGGGAAAGCCAGCAACGTGAGCATAAACAAAAAGTCACCTAAACCCACAGGTCTATCACACAAGTTTCACAGAAGTTTAGATGCCAGGAGGGATGATGCTCCTGCTGACAAAAGTCAACCCTCAGTGTCATCTCAGGGACCCAGACCTTTAATAGGCCTGCCTCGGGGCCAGTCCAATCAGCAGCAGCTACGTCACTAGAGCCCAATTAGACCACGCTGGAAAAAACATACTTAACCCACAACACACATAGAAATTGTACTGGAGAGAAAGAGAGCTCTAACTCTCACTGTGTCACAGGTGACACAAAATACAACATCAATATGGCTGGCCATATGCCAAAAAACGTTATGCTGTTATTTGCCTGCACAGTCACAGCAAATGCAATTTCAAGGTACCTCAGTCTGCCACAACCACACACACATATCAACAATCCCAAAATGACATGTACACTTCAACAATGATTCTGACACTGTTGGAAGAGGCACAATAACAACCTCTGAAACTTGAAAATGTGTAACTCTGAAGAATGAAGCAATAAAGCAATAATGATTGCAAGAATAAAACAATTGCAATATCAAGCCACCTCGCCCATCAATCCACCCACAACCCCGCGCGCACACGCACACGCACACGCACACGCACACACAGTGGTGTAGTCTAGTTTATTCTAGTGGGTGGGTATACGCGCGCACACACATGCACACACGCGCACATGCACGCACGCACGCACGCACGCACACACACATACAGAGGCTCCCTTTCTGAAACGTTAACGTTAGCTCCAGCTGTAGTGTCCCCCGAAACGTCACGCCTGACAGAAAACCCTATGGTCAAAAAGAGCCCGCTTCGTAACACAGAGAAGGCAACTTTATGAACGGGAAAGTGAGCGTTATGTCAAAAAAACATACTGATACGTATCTTTGCGCGTTTTTAAGCGGTTATACGGAAATTCGGGACCTTTTCTAGTGGGTATATGGCATATACGCACATGCCGCGGCACCATCAGTCGGCATCAGGCGGGCCGGCCGCGGCACCGGCCGGTACCGCGCCCACCCGGTCAGGTCTGCTGGATCTGACAGGTGAGCGGCCTGGTGCCGGAAACGTCCTACCTTGTCCCTAACCCTAACCCTAACCCTAACCTTGTCAGAATATGCTTCTACATTAATATATGCAGGTAGGACGTTCTTACAATTGAAATTGCCTTGTCAGAATATGCGCATCCGCAGTGTGGCTTGGTATATCTTTACGGGTAGGAAGGATTTCCAGAACACCTGGCCGGTGCCGCGGCTGGCTCGCCTGATGCCGACTGATGGTGCCGACTGATGGTGCCACCTGATGGTGCCCCGGTGCCGCGGCCGACTGGTGCCGCGGGGGGGGGGAGGGATTGGAGTAGTAACATGAAAGGGCACAAGCCAATAATTTCGCCTAGGGTGGCAACATAGGTAGAACCGCCACTGTGAGAATCTGAAGAATAGGGTAAGGTATTTATTTATTTTTTTTTTAACCAGTAAGGTGTGCATCAGGGGATTTGAAGAAATTGTGGGTGCCGTCTGCTGTTTGTTCTGAGATCAGACGTGATCAGTTGAGACTCACCTGAGATCTTAATAATGTAGCCTAATCCCCCAGGAGGAGCTGATGAATGTGGCCAGATAAAAGACTTCCTCAGCCTGCTGCCTCAGTGACCCAGTTCCTGATAAATGGGTGAAAATGGATCGATGGATGAATTAATGTAGGCTATAAGTTTGAACAGTGATATAGTAACTGCTTAATATTTTTGTCAAGTAATTTTCAAAATTAGCTTATTCTAGTGTTTGTTTTGATTATTTTACATTGACCTGCAGTGCTTTATCTCATGAGACTAATAGGCCAGCAATTAAGGACAAAACGGCAAATGTAAGACATTTTGTTTAGGGATATCTAATTTTATAGTTATGTATAATAGATTAATCAATATATTATGAATTGCAATATAATTTTATAATATGTTTCATATTAAGGACTGAAAAATAAATGAAATGTAGGCTACCATAAAACCATGATGATAGAATGATATTGTTATTTGAGTGTTATTTGAATTTCAGATGTAATTTCAAATCTACTTCATTCAAACTTGAAACTGTTTAGCATTTTTAGCAGTTTGTCACATGTACTTTTTGACTTTTATTTAACTTTATTTACATATTTTTTCACAATAGTAGTCAATGGGAAATTTCAGCAATTTTTCAACTCTTTCAACTTCTTCATAGTTTTAGCTAGCAGCTTCATTCAGCTTTTAATTCCGTAGTTCATTAATTCAATTCAGCTTCCTTAATACACGTTTAATAGACATAAGGCACAGCAGTGTAACTTCACTGATTATAGGAAATCGTGCAAGGAAATTGACACTCCTGCATCGACACTCCAGGCAAGGAAATTGTTAAAGAAATCACTCATACCAACACACATTCATACGTGAAATGTCCACGCATTTGCAGGTTTCCAAATCCGAGAAGTAATTAATTCAGGTGCCTGGCGATAGCGGCTGGATCATTTATGCGTTCCGTGGATTCGGGTGGTGAATGTACTGTAACATTTTTGAGTGCTTACTAAAGGAGCACTATGCAGGATCATTTGTTGAATCTACATGATTCTCATCATCAGATGGAATCAGATTTGTGATATTCCATGATTTTTGTGTTTGTTCCAAATGGTCCTCTCTTAAATGAGCCCCAGGAAATTTACTAAGTGTACCTCTAACTGGATGATTCGAAAAACATTTGGTCTCTTGTGATAATAATCTGAAATCATCGTTTTGAGGAATGGACACTGCTCTATAATTTTTTAGAGACCACATCATCACAATTCTTGTTGATAGGCTGCTGAGTGCAGAAGGCTACTGAGCCAGAAAGTGCAGTTGTCTGGTGTTTTGTACAGCTGCAACAGAACCATATGCTTGGTGAAGATTGCAGTTCTGCAGTGTAGGACACAGTTGAAATAGAAAACTCTAGTTGAAAACTATATAGACCTATTCAGTTACTGAAGTGACAGTATCTGAACATGTCTCCTAAATGTAAAAACTCTGGTATATTCATGGTTTATTGCAAACCCTTCTTTAATAATCAAACCAAGATGTTTAGAAGTAACTCAAGCTGAGGTCGTTCTGGCAAGTGATATGATCATATTAGTACAAACAAAGCCACAACTGTGGTTTTATACCTTATACACTGGAATATAAAACTGAACTCTGGGGATTGTAACATATTATAGAGGCTAGAGGCTTAGAAATGTTTCAAGTTTAACAGTTTGTTATCAGGTATAGCAGGTACAGGATGTACTTAGACCAGACAACAGCTATAAAAAAACCCGATAACTTCTCATCCCTCCAATACTGTTTGAATACAACAGCAAGCCACAGTTCACCAGCAGACCCAATGGAGCCAGCAAGCAAAGCAGAGGTGAAGCTGATGAAAGATGACAAGGATCAGCACCATCCACCAGCAGAGTCTCAGAAGAGAGGGCAGTGGGCCAACAAAAGGGAATTTATTTTGGCAGTGGTTGGAGAAATCGTTGGTCTGGGTAATGTCTGGAGGTTTCCCTATCTGTGCTTCAAAAATGGAGGAGGTGAGTGTATAAAAGATAAAAGGCTCACTGTGTAACAGAGTACTAAAAAACAGACACTGCATGAATTAGATTTTGTAACCACCGGCTGCAAATTTAGATAACCATCATTTCAGTATTACTACAATAAAAGTATTTATTACAAGCGCAATGGATGTTGTATACATTTTCTTCTTTTTTCCCTGACAAAATTCTCTCCATTAGGAGTTTTCTTGGTCCCATATGTCCTGTTCCTGTTTACCTGTGGAATCCCCATTTTCTTTTTGGAGGTATCTTTGGGACAGGTAACCAATCAGGGTGGAATCACCTGCTGGAGGAAAATATGTCCTCTTTTTCAAGGTACTCCTAGTTCAGGGAATCTCCAGTATAACAGAATACAGTACATGCAGCACTTTCATACTGTAAATGATAATATATTGCATATTTGCAAATAATGACACATTATTGCCAACAGGTATAGGCTACGGTGGTCTAGTGATTATGCTCTACACTGTGATGTATTATATCGTCATACTGGCTTGGGCTTTCCTCTATCTGTTCTTCTCCTTCAATGCTGAGCTCCCCTGGTCCAACTGTAACAACACCTGGAACACAGGTACACACATCTGTTACGTCAATATCATGTTTTGATTACTAAAATTTACTAAAACTTTTTTTGCCTTTTCCTTTCTTTCACTTTGAAGGAAATTGCTGTCCAACTAAAGGTTGCAATAAAAAGCATTAGATTAGAAAGCTGGCTATGTGAGAATCAAGAAGAAAGTACAGTGGGCATGGATTTGAGTATCTTGGGACATTTTTTCATCATCACAAAACAAATGAAGCCCCTTGAGGTAATCAAATCAGAACATGTTTAACCACCCTCTTCTTTAATAGGTTCAGGATAATGTGCAGCCATAAAGAAAAACATTTTTATGAGGATGATGTTTAGTTTTGGACCTTTTGGTGACTAACACACACAAACGATACGAGGCTGTCAAGAACTATTCATCAACATGTTAAGAAAATGCCATTCTCACTTGTTATTCTTCCTCTCTCACAATAAGAGGACTGCATTGTTTACGGTCAGAATCATACATCAAATGGACAGATTTTGGGGAATGCAACATCTTCAGTTAGAGAATTCTGGCAGTACGTATTTATATTTACATAATCAGTGAAGGAATTGCCTTACACAACTGAGAAGAACAGTTTCATAAACATATGTTTATATTTATATTTTTAGAAGAAGGATCTTGGGTCTGTCTGGAGGAATTGAGGAGCTGGGTAGTATCCGCTGGGATTTGGCTGGGTGTCTTCTACTAAGCTGGATTATCTGTTTCTTCTGTATCTGGAAAGGAGTCAAGTCTTCTGGAAAGGTGAGTTTGTACATTGCCCTTGTGCCATGTTTGATTACCATTGATTTATTGATTTTGTGCACCCAGTAGTGCATCTTTCGACTTCTTTATTTCTTTTTTGCATCACACAGTACCTCCTGTAAATAATTCACTGTAGTGGCTGTGGATTAAATGTAGGCTGCAATATAATGCATCACCACTAAGTTGCGTATTTGCCTTAATTGAGCTTATTTGTAAATGGTATGTAATACCATAGCATGCATAGCATTGTTAATACTACCTGTTAAAAATGCAGCATTGTATTGTATGCGTCATAACATTCTCTCATTTATACATTTCAGTGATAATCTGTTATGGTTTGTGGAGAAATTGTACCTCCCCCTCATGTAATTGTTGTATTTTGGTGGTTTTCTCTCTCAGATCGTCTATTTCACGGCTACATTTCCCTATGTGATGATAGTAGCATTGCTGATTCGAGGTCTGACATTACCAGGAGCTGCAGATGGCATTCGATTTTACCTCTTGCCTAATCCAAGCCGCCTTGCAGATCCTCAGGTGGGATTAAAAAATGAATAATAAAAAATTAATAATTATTCCACTGTTTTGTATACATCTTCTGATGCTCAGACCTGGACATATCAGTGTTGTATCCTGGAGTCATCGGGTGTTTTGGGTCTTGCAACAGACACCCTTGTCCAGGCAACCTGACAGAGGTTGATCAGGCCTCAGCCTGATGCCTCATGCGGGTGTTTCTACTCTGCCCCATGAGAACAGGTTAGATGGGCTGGGGAGGACATCGTAAACCCCCTGGAACAAGAACTTGATCCTCTGAGGGTTCCACTTCCAGATGTCCTGCCAGGTGATATTGAGCTCCATCGCCTGTTCCCACTTCAGCCAGGCACCCTGTTGTCGCATATCCTCTCCGGCCCTCCACTTGCTCCCTGTTCTTACGACAATCCCTGCATCAGACACTTTGTTGTCTCTTGAGCCGGTGTACTGCAGGTGCTCACTTTCCCGTGCCACAATGAACTCCTCCTTGACTGAGCTGAATGGGAACCTGAGCTTATTGCTCTTCCCATATAGCCCGATACTACTCAGGCTGCATGGCAAGCTCAGCCATCTACGCAGATAACTGCTCACCTTGCTCTCAGAAAAGCTTTCACCATTTTTTCCATGACTGACGGGTTCTGGTCTTCTTCCACTCTGAAGTGGAATTTGTCGGTGACCTTCCCCTTCTTCAGAACCAAAGAATGGGACTTTGCAGGTTTGAAGCTCATGTGTGCCCAGGACACAAGCTTTTCCAGCCCTTCCAACTGGTGCCAGTCAGATGTTAATGGGCTAGAGGAGGCTCTCAACCTGAACTTGCTGTAGTAGTCCAGGATGAGGACTTTCACCTTCTGAGGTATGTGGTGTCTGTCCAGT
The DNA here is from genome assembly GCF_902150065.1 of Myripristis murdjan. Lineage (NCBI taxonomy): Eukaryota > Metazoa > Chordata > Actinopteri > Holocentriformes > Holocentridae > Myripristis > Myripristis murdjan. The sequence goes on from NC_043996.1 coordinate 14,588,232, forward strand.
GCTACCTTGATCAGCTTGTGGGGTATTGAGCCATAGGCATTTGTAAGATCCAGCCACAGTACAGCTCGGTCCCCTCTGCCCTCTCTCACCTCCCTGATAAGCTGGGTCACCACACCAGTGTGTTCAAGGCAACCAGAGATGCCCAGTATGCTTCCCTTCTGCAACGACGTGTCAATGTAGTTGTTGTTCAACGGGAAGTTAGTGAGTCTCTTGGAGGCTACGCTGAAGAAAATTTTGCTCTCCACACTGGCAAGCAAGGAGATGATCTCAAACTGGTCGATCTTCTCAGATCTCTCCTCTTTAGGTATGAATACCCCTTCTGCATATCTCCAAGACTGGGTGATCTTCCCTCTCCTCCAGATCACTCTCAAGGTCATCCAAAGCCGGTGGAGTAGCTTTGGGCAGTTCTTATAGACCTTAGAGGGCACTCTGCTCGGGCCCACCGCTGAGCTAGCTCTTGCCCTCCTCACCACATCCTCCACTTCACTCAGGCAGGGCTCCTTCATGTTGAAGTCTACTGTTGGCTCTGGTGGTGTTATCAGTGCCTTACATGGCCCTAGAGGTTGATCTCTGCTGTCACTGTAGGTGCACTTCAGATGGTTGTTGATGGCATCGCTGGTGCTGGTCAAGTGGCCAGTCCTCTTTTGACCAAGTAATTGCTTGGCCAACTTGTAGAGGTTGGCCAGGAATGCCGCTCTCTTCCTTCCTCTCTCTCTCCGCCTCCTTCTGTGGCCCTCCACTCTCTGTAGGGTCAGGAGTTCTTTCTGAAGGATTACTCAGAGGTCTGATAGGCCACCCTCCTCGACTTCTCCTGCTCTCTTGCACTGCACTTTTGAACAATTTCAGTTCTTCTCTGAGACGCTGGATTCTCCTTACTTGGTAGTTTGGAGTGTAGGCTAGTGTAGGCTGCTTGACGTCCATTGTCCAAAATCGCTCAGCGGTGATGCTAACTATGATGGTGATCATAGTTTCCAGCCGGCATTCCACATCCCCCTTGGCAGTCCCCTCCAAAATCTGGTCCACATCCTCGTCAAACTGCTTCCACTCAGCTCTCTTTGAGGACTGGGGCCAATGGATCCTTGGTCAGGCAGGCGGAGCACCACCACTGTCAGTTGGTGTTGTTGCTGGTGCTGCTGTCAGCTCTGGCGGTCCTGTACGATGTCAGCAGCTGATGGTACTTGTAGGTTCTGTGCACTGCCAGCCAGAGGGGTAGCCAGAGGCATGCTGGCTGTGGGTGTGTGCGACCCGTGTGTGTGACCCTTGGAGGATCTGGGCACTGTGGCTTGTCTCTGGGTCTGGCTCCTCCTGTGTCTCACCAGAAGTTGCTTCTGTGTGCTGTGTCGTAACTCCCACTGTCAAGCATCTCCTCCTGGCCTGGTGTATTTTCAATCCCCTCATGTTCTTACAGGCCTTGCCGCAGATATGCTGAACTCCCATTGTCATTTGTCCATTGTCTTGTGTCATTAACCTTAGGTCTGGGGCATCCCTGGGGGTATATTTCCTTTGTGGTTTTCATAGCTTGGTTTGAGTTCTTCCTTTCAGAATCTGTGGCTTAACACTAATATTTCACCATCCCAAGGTGTATTGTATGTTTTCTGGAGTATTTCTGTGGCTCCATTGATAAACATAGTTATGCCTACTGTATGTAGTCACTTTTCTTTACTCTTGTGGAGCCTGATTGAGGCTTTGAGGGAATTACTGAATCAGGGGTTAGAGACTGTGTTACATGTTACACTGACGAAACTCAAGATTAATTTCAAGTTGCCCACAGTGATCTATCAAAGGAGAAACAGGACATTTACAAGAGAGGTTGATCAGTGAGACTGCCAACCAACCATTGATTCACCCATGAACTGTCTCTTTGCAGAACAAGGGCGGATATTCCAATTCCTTGCAAGAGACAGAAAAATTTCCCTTCAGAAATTCTTTGGGGGTTATAACCTATTTACATGAAGTGACTCTTAAAAATCATATAAGTAATACTGCTACCATCTAGAACACAGAGTATTTTGGTATGAAAAGCAATTGTTAGTTAATGTACATGAAGGGAAGAGAGCATGTGGGGAATAAATAAATAAGTAAATAAAAATTGTCTGTCAACTGAAATTCTGAAATAAAACTTCCCATGTGGAACAAAGACTGCATTAAATGTTAGGCAACAGTGGAAAGACTGATTTGATCTTTTTTTTTTTTTTTTTTTTTTATCTTGTTTGAGCAAAAGACAAGTTAATGTCTCCAAGCCACACTGGTTAGGTTACTAAATCAGAGTAATCATAAATGTAATGCATGACAAGTAAAATGTAAAAAAAGATAAAACAACTGAAAACATTTCATTGTTTGTTTTAAGGTGTGGATGGATGCTGGGAGCCAGATATTATTCTCCTATGTGTTATGCGTAGGTTGTTTGCAGTCTCTGGGAAGCTACAACAAATACAACAACAACTGCTATAAGTAAGCAAAATAACTATTTTTCTATATTGTCTAATAACCTCTCTCTGGTTCTCATGACTGAGGATACATAATAATCTTTTTCACTTACAGAGACTCGTTTGCCCTGTGTCTGCTGAATAGTTTAACCAGCTTTGTGGCGGGCTTTGCAGTCTTCTCTGTCCTTGGCTTCATGGCAAATGAGTTGGGCGTCAGCATCTCAATTGTGGCTGAATCAGGTACTTGATTGTTTGCAGTGCAACACAATTACAGTCATGAGTAATTGTATTTTATACATGCTGTTTTGGGTGGTCAACATGAAGCAGCAAGCTGTGTTAAATGGCCTTGACCATTTCAAGGGGTTGAAACAGAAAGCTGTATCACGTACAAGGCCTTCACTGCCATTTTGCATCTGATACAGATTAGACATCAAGATCATCATGACAAAGTGAAAACAGAATTTTAGACATTTTTGCAAATTTATTGAAAAGGAAAAACTGAAATATCACATTGACATAAGTATTCAGACCCTTTGCATCAACACTTGAAATTGAACGCAGGTGCCTCCCATTTCTCTTGATTGTTGCTGAGATGTTTCTACACCTTGATTAGAGTCCACCTGTGGTAAATTAAATTGATTTGACATGATTTGGAAAGGCACACGCATCTCTATAGGAGGCCTCACAGCTGACAATGCATATCAGAGCAAAAACCAAGCCATGAGGTCAAAGGAACTGCCTGCAGAGCTCAGAGACAGGATTGCTGCAAGGCACAGATGTGGGGAAGGCTACAAAAAAATTTCTGCTGCACTGAAGGTTCCCAAGAGCACAGTGGCCTCCATTATTCTCAAATGGAAGACGTTTGGCACAACTAGGACTCTTCCAAGAGTTGGTCGCCCGGCCAAACTGAGCAATCGTGGGAGAAGGCCTTAGTAAGAAAGGTTACCAAGAACCCAATGGTCACTTTGACTGAGCTCCAGAGATCCTGTGTGGAGATGGGACAAAACTCCAGAAGGACCACCATCACTGCGGCCCTCCACCGATCTGGGCTGTATGGCAGAGTGGTTAGACGGAAGCCTCTCCTCAGTGCAAAACACATGGAAGCCCTCTTGGAATTTGTAAAAAAGCACCTGAAGGACTCTCAGACTGTGAGAAACAGGATTCTCTGCTCTGATGAAACTAAGATTAAACTGTTTGGCCTGAATTCAGAACGTTATGTCTGGAGGAAACCAGGCACCACCTGCCCAATACCATCCCAACAATGGAGCATGGTGGTGGCAGCATCATACTGTGGGGGTGTTTTTCAGCAGCAGGGACTGGGAGACTGGTCAGGGTTGAGGGAAAGCTGAATGGAGCAAAGTACAGAGATATCCTTAATGAAAACCTGTTCCACAGCGCTCAGGACCTCAGACTGGGCCGAAGGCTCACCTTTCAACATGGCAATGACCCTAAGCACACAGCCAAGACAACACAGGAGTGGCTTGGGGACAACTCGCTCTGACTTGAACCCTATCCAAAATCTCTGGAGAGACCTGAAAATGGCTGTCCACCGACGGTCCCCATCCAACCTGACCGAGATTGAGAGGATTTGCAAAGAAGAATGGCAGAAAATCCTCCAATCCAAGTGTGCAAAGCTTGTTGCGTCATACCCCAAAAGGCTGTAATTGCTGCCAAAGGTGCTTCAACTAAGTACTGGGTAAAGGGTCTGAATACTTATGTCAATGTGATATTTCAGTTTTTTCTTTTTTAATACATTTACAAAAAAATCTACAATTCTGTTTTCACTTTGTCATTATGGAGTATTGAGTGCAGATTAATGAGAGAAAAAAAAAAAAAAACAATTTTAATGATTGTATCATCAGACTGCAACATAACAAAAGTGAAAAAAGTGAAGGGGGTCTGTGTTGTACTTTCAGGCCCTGGCCTGGCGTTCATTGCCTACCCTCAGGCCGTAGCCATGATGCCTCTTCCCCAACTCTGGGCCGCGTTCTTCTTCATTATGATCATCTTCCTTGGACTGGACAGTCAGGTAGAGGTTTAGGATTAAACTGTGGTAAATACATCCTGATAGGATGTAAGCTTGAGGAGCATTGTGTTTGATGCTCTTCAGTTATTTTTCTTTTGATGAGTACTGGGGCAAACAAATGAGCATGAAAACTTTTTACTCACAGTTTGTGTATCTGGAAGGCATGGTCACATCCATATCGGACATGTATCCCTCCTTCTTCTTGACTGGTTATCGACGTAAACTCCTTCTGCTGGCCGTCTGTGTGGGATGCTTCCTTGCTGGACTGTTGATGGTCACTGAGGTAAGTCAAATTCTTTTTTTATCATGTGTAATTTAAAGTAAGAATGATCCCCTTGATATGTTTATTTCTCTTGGTCTGTGGACTATGGATCTCTTCATCTGTCTGTCTGTCTGTCTGTCTGTCTCTCTCTTCTTCTCTCTCGCACTTTTAGGGTGGACTTTATATATTTCAGCTGTTTGACTACTACGCTTGCAGTGGAATGCCACTAATGTTTTTTGCTATTTTGGAACCTGTTTGTTTGGGATGGGTATATGGTGAGTTACAGAGTGTTGTTATTCAAAGACAGGTACCTTCCATGGCAATAATACATGTATAGATATCCATTTAGTAAAATATAATACAAGCCAGTGAATATTACTAAGAGATATAAGAGATAATATATAAGAGATGTAGAGCCTTTAATCAGAATCAACATCCATATTTTCGTCTGTTGCACTGATGTTACAAACCTACATTTGACTGGTGTCATCAGTGCTTACACGATAATTCTGATTACATTCAACCTGTGTTTTACTCCAGTTGTTGCCATCACGATGAATGATTGTGCTCAGATTTTGTCACTCCATTCACTGTAAAGATTCACATACCTATGGGTAGATGAGAATTCTACTCTTCAATACACACACACTCACAAATGACCAAAGCAAGCTCCAACAGCTGACTACAAAAAACAATTAAAACATGTCCACATGTACACTATATGGACAAAAGTATTGGACCACATCTCAGTCTGCCTTTACAAACCTTTGTGAAAGAATGGCTCGTTCTAAAGAGCTCACTGAATTCAATTGTGTTACTGAAATATTAATATAATAGGTTGCAACAAGTCAGTTTGTGAAATTTCTTCCCTCCTAGATATTCCACCATCAGCTGTAAGTGGTATTATTGCAAAGTGGAAGTGTTTAGGAACCACAGTAACTCAGCCACCAGGTGGCAGACCACGTACAGTTGCACAGCGGGGTCACCAAGTGCTGAGGTGCATAATGTGTAAAAGTGGCCAACGCTCTGCTGAATCAATAACAGCAGAGCTCCAAACCTCCACTGGCATTAACATCAGCACAAAAACTGTGCGCCGTGAGCTTCCTGGCATGGGTTTCAATGGCCAAGTAATTGCATGCAGGCCTTACATCAGCAAGCACAACGCCAAGCGTTGGATGGAGCGGTGTAAAGCACACCTCCACTGGACTGTGAAGCGATGGAAACATGTTCTGAGGAGTGACCAATCATGCTTCTCTATCTGGCGGTCTGATGGCCGAGTCTGGGTTTGGTGAATGCCAGGAAAATGTCACCTGCCTGACTGCACTGTGCTAACTGTAAAGTTTGGTGGAGGAGGGATAATGACATGGGCTTGTTTTCCTGTGGTTGGCCTCGGCCCCTTAGTTCTAGTGAAGGGAAATCTTAATGCTTCAGCTCACCAAGACATTTTGGACCTTTCTCTGCTTCCAACTTTGTGGGAACAGTTTGTGGAAGGCCCTTTTCTGTCCCAGCATGACTGTGCCCCAATGCACATAGCAAAGTCCATAAAGGCATGGTTGGCTGAGTTTGGTGTGGAAGGACTTGACTGGCAAAAATTCCCACAGACACACTCCAAACACTTGTCATAAAAACACCTGTAGGTGTAATGTGTAAGTCTAATACGTTTGTCCATATAGTGTATGTTCATAGGCCAGAGCACATGACATTCATGCTTTGAAGGCTGATGCAGCTAATATGAATATCTGTCTCCAAGGTGCCGATCACTATTATGACAAAATTAAGGACATGATTGGCTACCGCCCTCGGCCCTATATGAAATATTCTTGGAAGTACATCACACCGGCTGTCTGCACAGTAAGTAAATATGGAGCATGAATACTTCTCTAAACCTGTGGACACTGGGGAGATAATGGTCTACACATTCTGCTGTTGTAAAATAAAAGATACAAAGTCAATAAAAATGACTGTTTATATATAAATAGGTGAATGTATACTGACCCATAATTACACAATTAATTTGGCTCTGGTTGTCATATTCTACTGCTAAATGAAAAGCTGCTTTTTCTTCATGTTTTCTGTCTCTTCTTTTTTCACAGGGCGTATTGCTGTTCTCCCTGATCCAGTTCACCCCCCTGAAATACAACAACACCTACCAATACCCGTGGTGGGGCTACGCCATTGGGATATTCTTTACTCTCTCTTCAGTTCTCCTGTTTCCTCTTTGGTTTCTCTACAGCGTGACTGTAACCCCGGGGACTCTGAGACAGGTAGTCTACATATTGAACAGCCTTCACACATCATATATCAGCACTGCAAGTGGGCTCTCATCAGCTCTTGGACATGGTGGAAAACAATAACATTTTAGTTAACTACATCGTAACGTGTAGGCTATTCATGCCAGAGAGCGCTTCATTTTGCTACAGTCTCTTGTATATTTTAATACTGTCAAAGGGATAAAACTGGCAGGAGTGACAGGTTTCATGCCGCCCAGATTGTGCTTTATGTCATGCAGTGTGGTCTGCTGTAGTGGAGAGTTAATGGTATCTTTTCCTTCCCTTCCTCCTACCAGAGACTCAGAGTCTTATGCACTCCAGCAGAGGAGATGCTCAGCTCGTCAACAAAGAGGACTGTCGACGCTGAAGCACGTCAGTCCTTCACAAAAGATGAAGTGTGTCCCTTGAACATGGCTGAAAAACCCACAGATGTCATTTCTGAGGGTTATTTCTTAGAGTCAAAACAAGAGCACTGAGAAAGATGTTGGTGCATTAGACAGGGTGTCATACACATGGGGGACATTTTTTCCAACTATTCTTTTCACATGGAAATTATTTTTTGAAGAAATAAAATAAAAAAAATGTTTTAATTTGTTTTAATTTGTTTTGACAAGCAAACATTATCTCAGGGACAACTATATTTGATAAAAAAAAGTCTTTCATGCTGTAATTCATAAAGTTTTTCTTTGTAGTCTGTAATGAGTGGAAAAAGAATTTATTGGCTGTTTTCTGCTCCATGGTATTCTTCACGCAAAGTTGAGGGAGAGATATGCAACATTTTCCATAAATCTAAAGTTCACTTCCACAGCAGTTGTGCTAAAATAAATGAATTTCACAGTACTGCCTAAACTGAGCCAGTTCTCTGATCTGTCCACAGGAGGGTGATAGATATCAGATGATCGGTACAGTTTGTTGGGACACGTCTTAATAGCTGCATCCTCACAAACTTGTAGTTTATTCTGTTTGCATGTTACGATACTGTCAAAGTGGTTTGATTTTTATCTGCAATTTCCGTCATTGTAATCTCTGCAAGATTGTCAGTAAGGATCTTTGTTCTGATGTTTTTCCAAGATCTAAATAAACAACTCCACATACACACTTTAACTTTGAGGTTGCATATTAATCAGACATAATTTAGGGCGAGTTTAGGTCTCTTTAGGTTTTTTCTATCACATATACGGAAATGTGCAAACATGAGATGTAATCAAAGTAAAGCCCATGTAATCATGAGCATCAACAAGGCACACTGCAGGGAGTGCATCAGCATTAGAAGCTAGACAAAAAGCCTCTTAAGTTCAAGCAGAAACCTTGTACCATGCAAAGCCTCAGAGAATCCAGGGGCCTGATTTTGCTTTCTGCCTTAATTTCGCTCTCCTCTTGAAATCTGCTCTGCAAACACAGACCAACATGCACACAGTTACACTGAGACACAGCTAAATGCAACATGCTATGCTGCCCAAAGCTCTTGGTCTACTCTGTGACAGAGGAACAGATGAAGAGGTCTTTTAGACCATTTCTGGCCACTGTGACAAGCCCTAATGAATCTTCATAACCATTTATAATTGACTTTACCCCAGCACTGTAGGCAATGCAGTATGTTGTAGGCAGACAATGATGTGTTGTAATAGGTGGTTAATGTGAAAACAGAAGAGAGGGATAATGTCATCCTTAAGAATTTTAAAGAAATGCAAATTAAATAGTTGAAATGATTTAAATGATATTAAATGATATAAATCAAGGCATTGTTGGAAAGCTGTGGATGTCCAACATCAGAGTGATTAGATTTACAATTTACTCAGGTGGTCCCCATTTTATCCTGCAGGTCCAAATATCTGTACTGAACACACACAACCAACAGGTGGCGCTGTAGGATCTAGTTCTTAAAAACAGCCTCTGCATGAAGTGTAATGTGTTGCCAAAATCTGAAAATTAATCATGTGGACCAGGGCAGGCCCTGTCTCAGCTTTCATGGACATCTTCATGTCCAGCAACAATTTCTGAGAACAATATTGTTGATGCATCCTATCTGTGAGGTACAATTTATATAGTGTTTGGGTGTCTAAATGTACACTGAATGATATTATTATATGAATAATAACAATAATAATAATAATAATAATAATAATAATAATAATAATAATAATGTAATGCACAGAAGAAGAAGAAGAAGCAGGAGAATTATCAGGAGAGGAAGAAAAGGTTCCAGTGATTGGTCACTGGGTGAAAAGGAAACATAGATGTGAACATTTTTTAACACACAATACATTTAACTTTTTGTGGTCATGATGCAAAAAGTAGCCTGATGCAGTTCTCTAACTTTCCTAGATTAACTGAAATTAAATATAAAATGACATATGATGAAAGTAAGTACAATAGATAATCTGCAGTTAAAATTTCTCATTTTGGTATGACGGTATGATGGTATAAAGGTGAAAAAAGGGTGAACTTTCATGTAACGGTTTCCATAACCCTTGATATAAGTGAATTAGCAATATTTTATAGAGAGACTGAGATTGAGACTGACTATATAAACTGAAAATATTGTTAGACATTCTTGATCTGCCTGAATCTGCAAGGTCTCATCGTTTTTATTTTTATTTGTTTGTTTGTTTATTTTTTAATTTATGTATTTTTATATAAAGCACTCCTCCCCACCCCCACCACACACACACACACACACACACACCCCCAAGCCTCATATTTGGTTTAAATGCCATAGCAACTCTGATGAGGGAAAATCAAGGCCTTTTTTTGGTCAAGATACATCTGATAAACAGAAAACTGTACACAGAGAGAAAATATGTAAACAAAGTGGTCATGTTTCTGTCAGTCCAGCCTACAATTCATCGGGGGACATTTTCCAGTAATATACTTTTCTTTGCAAATTTAACACGGGCCCACTGCTGGGAGAAAAATGGGACAAGGTCCGGAAGCTGAAAGCCTTAAGACTCGGCGACAACCGTGATAAATGCAGCAGGCACTGACACCACTATGGAAAAGACAAAAGATACCTTTGTCTTGTCACAATAATCCTAATCTGTTTGAAGATGGGGCCACATTAGAGAGAGAGAGAGAGAGAAGGGGGGAAAAAAAACAAGAGAATGGGAGTAGATTCCTGGGCGGCATTGATAAATGTGGGTACATCAGAAATGGGGCTCAGTATGATGTTTCTCTCTAATGGCCTGATTGCTCAATTAATTCTGAGGGCTGTTCTTTGCCGGCCCCCTTTAATGTGGAAACAGCTATATTTTCTCCCAGATTAGTATAGATACAGGCTGACAGTCTGCACTGCTCAAGGTATTTGGGAGGTATAATTCATTCATAATGCCACAATGCGCCCCATCTATCATCTCAGGTTTTTCATCCGCCAACTCGCCGCTTGCTCCCTCTTCTCATTTCAGGCTCCTGGCTCTTCTGGGGTGGGTGGGGGGTGAAGGGAGGATGGGGGTGGTGGAAGGGAGCATGCAGAGCCCCGTGCATGTGTGTATGTGTGTGTGTGTTGTGCGCGTGTTTGCATATGTGTACATTATGTGTGAAGGAGGAACATGTGAGGCTGACATGTGGGAAGGTGTTCAGATGTTGAGTGTGTATGTGAGCTCAACGTGTGTGTGTGTGTGTGGGTGTGGGGTGTGGGGGGGTTGACGGGGGCTGGGTGTAGCGGGGCAGACAAGGTTGTGAGGTCGGCAGCTTCTCTTCTACTGATGAATTAGCTGGCATATGCAAGCGATGAATTACCAGGCAATGGGAGTCAATTATCCACACCGGGAGAAGAAGGAAAAAAAAAAAAAAAAACAGGGACCATGCGCCTGTGGCCCCAGGGTCCTTTTTCCAATTCAGAGAGTGATTTTCCAAAATGTAGGGGAAGAGAAGAGGAGAGCAGCCTTGAAGGAGCAAGAGTGGGGATGATGAGGAGCTGAAAAAAAAGAAAAAAGAAAAAAGAAACTACCTGTGTCCCCCATCCCACTCCCCTTTACCTTTTCCTCTTTCTCCTATCAAATCCAGAAGGCGAAGCACAGTGTGAAAATGCAAAAGGCTATTATCAGGCCTTCAGAGTGCACAAATGCCACTTATGATGGATGAGTGTGGGATTTAGAAAGGCCTCCTGTCAAACACTGGCCATTTCCCCTCTTTAACTGGCCCTCTCCTTTTCCTCACTCTTCTCTCTGTATCAAAATCATACCAGGCCCCCTTGTTGAAATAGGCCTAAATGGATGACATTTGTAATATATTGAAGTAACCACACACACACACGAGACACACACGAGACACACACGAGACACACACTCACCACATACTCACAGTGTCCCCTGCTGTGTTTGTCATTATATTTTTCCAGCTTCCTTTTGTAGGTGAGAGGGAAAGATGGAGTGGCTGTGGTGCTGCTGTATACTGTTTTTGAGAAGGAGAAAAGAGCAGTAATAAAGCTGTAGTGGTCATATCATGAGCCGTCCGGGTTCCCATTTGGGCTAACTCCAGCCTGAGCATCCCGATGGTGAGTGACACGGGTGACCCTTAGGGAAATGAGGTCATTAGCTGGAATTACAGTGGGTTTTGATCGCTGGGTAATGGGTTTTAATGATGGAATTTAACATACAGCGCCACCAGGGACAGACGGGTCATTTTAGTGCGTAAAAAAGGAAGTGAGGGAAAGACTGAGTGAAAGGGAGGTCCTGCTTTGTGAAAGAAAAGCAGAACACTGGACTGAGGAATTTTCTAGTTCTCTCTGTGTTTATCATAAACCAAGAGATATTGCAGAAGGAAGAGAAACGGGAAAAAGGAGTGAAGTATAACTAAACTCTCTATGAGGGATTTTACCCCTCCATCATGACTGCTGAATATTTGTTTATACAGAAGAAGACAATTACTTGTGGAAGCTATCTTAAATCTTACGTCTAAAGGCTGAAATCCATATCAAGAGATGAACTTGGCCGTAAGTGTCTCTCTTTTGAAGACTTGCTTTTGATAGACAAATTTAATCACAACAGTTGGACTCTTCAATGCAACCAAACTGCCTTAAGACCCCAAGTGAAAAGAAGATAATATAAGCTCACAGCCAGAAGTCCTAAAGAGTTTTAACTCTTAAACGTTATGACTGCCAAATGAAAACAAAATGCTATTAACAAAAGATTCTTAAGTTATAAGAATGGACGCAGATGTACAGTACAATGAACAAAGCTTGGCCGGGGTTTCAAATGAGACGGAGAGGAGGGATAGGACGATAAAACAAAAGACAGCCACGTCCAGAGGTTTTTAGCTGGCACTGGAGATGGCCTTTGCAAAGCGTATTATGAAGGTAACACTTTGCATGAACCATTAACACGTATCAATCAAATGCAAGGCTCAACACTGCAGCACAGCTTTTCTTCTCACTGCAGTAATTTGAAAAAAAAAAAAAAAAAAAGAATAGAAAGAGAAGAACACTGAAAGGCTGAATGTTCTCATTTTGCCTTTAACAACAACAACAACATATAAGGCATGTCTATATTTATTTTGGTTTCTGTAGCTTGAAATATTGTTCATTATGCAAACCAATAGAGAAAATAGAACTGACTGTCAAAATAAAAGGAAAGTTTGGAAAATTAAATCTCATCCTACCACATGCTTTGAAACAATTAGGCAGTTCACCTAAACCATGCTTAAAGGTTCATGTATAAAATAACTCGACAGACCTCATGAATATGTATTTATTCAATTTATCTTGTTATTTTGCCTACCATGACTCAAAGAAGAGGTGACTTTGACAGAGTCTGCTCCTGTGGAGCAGGAGCTTCCATGATGCACTGCTGAACTTGTTTCAGGACAGACAGTGTGTTATGGGATGAAGAGCTCTGCTGATTCTGTTATGCCATGGGCTTCTCAACCTTTTTGGCCCTTAAAACAGAGCAGTGCCTACTCGCGACCCCCTGTGACAGACTGCATATGCAGAGTGGAGATTAGTCCACCTAAAGAATGACCACCTGTTCAGCTTGTTTCATTTGCTTAATTATCAGAGGAGGCCTCGTGTTGTAAAACTACTCAGTGTGTAACAAGAGAACAGAAACAAGAGCAACATATGGAAAAATAATCATGATAATTTGATAGTTTTTTTTCCCTTTCGCTTATGCCATGAGGTTTTATTTCTCTGGCATGGCTAAGGTCAACTAAATACAAAAGCATTGACCCAGTGCTGGCATTTTCAGCTCAGTGTGTAGGATATAGTTTAACGCTGGGTGATATACTGATCCCTTATTGATATTGTCATATGAGACTGGATTTCATCTGGGATTTCAGATATTGTAGTATCATGATATGGCATAAGTGACGCCTTTTCCTGGTTTCAAAGGCTGCAACACTGAAAAAAGATACAATATTCTGAACTTATTAAGTTGTTCTGGCTGTTTTATTATTTGCCTCTACCTGCTTGGTCATCATATGAACATTAATTATTATAATTTAGCATAAATCTCTTGTCTGTAAAAATCTTACTAAAGCAGCAACAGTCATTCCTTTAATATCATCACAATATTGATATGGAGGTATTTGGTCAAAGATATTGTGATATTGGATTTTACTTATATGCCTTGCCCAAATATGGTATGTATGATATGGCATGGTGTTTGCAATAGTGGTAAGTTGCCTTTTCTGTATTGGTAAATATAATCAAATTGCTTCCTGTTCCTGCCGTATTTCATATATTACGGTTGTGATTTCAATACTGTTCTAATGTTCTGTCTCTTCTGTACACAGACCGACTGCTTCCAAGACTACCTTGTGGTGCCTCTCCTCTACTCTCCATCGTCACACTTTTCCTCTGGGACTATCAGCCCCCTCACTTCCTCTATTACCCCACACACACCCTAACATCCTCACACACCCACACATACACACATCACGTCCCTCCCGCCCTGCGGCGACATGCGCTCCACAATGGAGAACAGAGTGGTTTGGGAAATGATGGCCATTTATAACTGCCTGACGCCATATCCCACCACCTATCACACACACACACACACACACACACACACACACACACACACACACACACATACACCACACATGCAGAGTTTGGCACAGAAGTGGCCCACAGAAGAGGAGATGGGAGACAAAGCACAAGAGCACCCTTCTCTTGGCTAATGTCACACACACACACACACACACACACACACACACACACACACACACACACACACATTAGCTCTTAACTGCTCAGATGAGTGCCGTGCATTTGCGCCCAAAGTGTCACATCACATCATAACTGTCAAATGACAGTGAGACGTGTATGCATGTGCACACATGAGTGTATCTGTGTGGAGAATGAGAGGGTGATTGAAACTGGTATCACAACACAAATATCACACCATCGTCCTGCCCTCATCATGTGACAGGAGAATTACCTCCACTAGATTTAGGAGAGATTCACAGTCTTGCTGCCCCCCCTCTCTCACCACTTCCTTGACTACCCTACTATACACACTCACATATACACAGAAACAAACACACACACACACACACACACACACACACACTACCATGACCACTTAGCACGGGGTCCGCAAAATGACTGGAAAGATTTGATGGTTTGGTGAGGGTTAGGGTTTTGTAAATGTTTAAAGTGCCAGTTGTGACATTCTTGTTTCCTGTTAAAGGTGGGATAATGAGAGAGAGAGATAGAGAGAGAGACTGACAGACAGAGAGTCATTTAGAAACTGAGAGAATGGAGGACAGAGGTTCCGTGCTTTTTTGATAATCAGGCTGGTAGCTCATGATTTTTACAAAAGTTGTCCAGCTACCTGTCAGTCTTTTTTTCTATTTCAGTGTGTACGTGTGTTTGCATGAGTGCTTGCAAATTTGCGTGCATATGTGTGTGTGTGTGTGTGTGTGTGTGTGTGTCAGGGCCCGGGCCTGTCACGGTGCTGGATGGGCTGTCACTTTCTTAATTGCCTGAGCGCGACCCCACCCCGCTCTACTCACCTGGCTAATTACTGTGTCTTTTGAGCCGAGAGATTGAAATGAATCCAACTCCATTCAAGCTTCACTGGCATGAAAAGTGAGGTTACTGACATTGTCATAATACAGTATAGTACAGTACGGACTTTTTCAGGTTTGTCCTTCTAGTAATGTTATTCCATATTCTCATCACTGCCTGGAAACAAATATTAATGATAAAAGACATGTCATGTTTGATTGATAAAGTTAAGAAATGCTTAAAAAAGCCCTGTTACATAATTTTAAGCCTTGTTTTTGACATTCCCTCTGCACCTTACACGTCTTTGTGTAGGGCATATAGTAAATGGTAAAATTTATGTTTTTTGCATATTTAAATACTACAAGTGGAATACAACTAATATCACAAATGTCTGATGAAAACATCACAATCACATGATGTAGTAATAAGTATGTTGGGTGGAGGTGCAAGTTTGTGCAAGTAACACTTTTTCAACTTGACTATATAAAAAGACAACTAGGGCATCAGTTTTATTTTATATAATGATGAGGAGGACATTGGACTTTTAAATAATGGCTTGCTAAAAAGATGCCATATCCTTCAAATATCTCTCAAAACACCAAGAAACAGAAATACACCCAAACTCCTCCAAACCCCTTCAAGTGCCAGAGCAAGATTATAAACTCAAGTGAACCATGTTCTACTGAGAGACAGGGAGGAGGAGAAAAAACAGAGAAAACGAAAAAAATAAATAAAAAACAGAAAGGATGTGAGTAATAGAGCAGATTGAAATGAATCAGATTGGAGCCATGCAAATGAAATGCTAATGTGATGGTAATGAGCGGAGGGAGGGAGGGGGAACAGGGGCAGGTAGGAGGTAAAGTTTGGTTAGAGAGCGGGCTGGCGAGACAGCGGGCAAATGGGCAACGCTTGGGTGAGCAGTGAGTAGACTACCCATGATGCCTCAATGAGAGAGAGGGAACATTAGCAATGGAAAGAGGGAGAGAGAGACAGGAAGAAGGAAAGAGAGAGGAAAGAGACTTGTAGAAAAGGCCCTGTGGGCTAATGGATGCTGATTGATTCCCAAATTACATTTCACAACTTTAGTGTTTCTTTTTTCTCTTGTGCACATTGTCAGTCGCACACATTTCTGTCTATTACTTTTGTTGTAGTTTTACTCATTAATTTGCTCTTGCCAATCTTTAAAGCCCCATTAAACTCAGCTTTAATGCCCTCCTCTGCAGCAATGGTACTAAAGTCATACTAAAGCAATGGCTGTTCGGCAATCGAAATCCTGTTTCCACTGAAATGATATATTACTGTGTTCTCTGCTTGGCTGAAAGGATCTGGGCTTGTCTTTTACTGTACATACTGACTTCTTTGACCTTTTTGACTGTAAATATTTTTTTAAAAAATGACTTACGACTTTTACTCTCATCATTTTGTGTCATCAAACACACAGTTGACTGTTACTAAGTAAAGAGCAACTACAATATATAAAAGTACTTCCTATATGTATATATACATAATCACTTTGCTAGCTATATAAGGGGGATATAATGCCTGATTACATAAAACAAGTGAGCCTCGTAACATCACAAATTAAGTGTGCCAAGACAACTGCATGGTTAGGTAAAAGGAATCTAAATTAAACATATAAAATGACCTAATTTTTGCAATAGAGCTTTTTTTTTCTTTTTAAAACCCGATATTTTAACAGTGGTTTCCAAAGATTATGAAAAAAAAACTCGCTGGCATCTTCGCCCCGTCCCTGTTGCCACTGAAACCTGTTACCTTGTCTGCTTATTCTCTCCTAGTCAATTCTTCCCTCTCCTCCTCTTATACTTTATCAATCTAACAAGGAAACCGGGAGACTCAGCCTGGGCTCAGTTAATGGTGCCACTCTGTCTTTTCCGACACAAGAACAACAACTGGAGCTGCTTCATCTGCCACTGTCGATGCCTCAAACTTAAAAGACCTTTTTAAAAAACAAGGAAGGAATGGCTGTTTGCATCACTGTTGGACTTTCCAAGGTGACGCCTTTCAGGACCAACACGTGTACATATGCATATGCACATGCACACAGACATACATGTGCACACATACGCATATGTCAGAGAGGTGTTTTGGGCGGTGAAGGGTGCAGTAATAGAGCGCTGTGATCATCTGCACACCACCGATGTTGTGGAGGTGAGATAGAGCATCTCAATGGCAGACAAGCACAGGGGAGAAAATGGCAATATTAAAAATCGGAGACACAACTCTATTTCTTTTGAACAAAATATTAATGATCTTTCATTTGGGTCTCATCACAGATGCGGCCGGGGGAAAATTGCATTCTGTGTGGCAGAAGTCTGGCAAGACGTGACTGGATAATAGCCAATAGGTGTTTGCAGAGAGGGAGCCGGAATGAATGAGAGTGAGAGAGACAGAGAGAAACAGAATTGACAAATTCCCATGATGGGTTTGCCAGCAGAGAAAGGAGGAGGGGGCGGGAGAACAGGAGGAGAAGGAGGGAAAAAATGGAGAAAGATTGGAAATTGAAATTTATGACATTGAAAATGACTATGACGGAGACAGAGCCAGGTCCCTCTTTGCTCTCGCCTCTTTGGTAGCAGTCAACCTTGCAATGAGGCCAGATCAAACAAAAATAGGCTGTTAAAGGGGGGCGGGGGGAAGGGGTGGTGGGTGCTGAGCACGGTGGATGGGATGAGAGAAGGGGAATGAAGGAGGAAAGCAGCGGGGAAGGTGGCGGGTCGGAGGAGGGAGGGATCGAGGGATGGGAGGGCAGTATAGACAGAAGTGAAGGAGGACATTAAAGGGGAGATGATGATGTTGTCAGTGAGCGATGTAAATCGCGGCAGCTACATAGTCAACAGATACAGTCGGCTGGCTGTGCGGGCCAGGCCCTGTCTCAGCTGCAATGGCACTGACAAATGGAATATTTTCGGAGGACTTAATCAGAGGAAAATGGGCTTTCATCTGCTCGCCTACCCGCTCTGCCGCTCGCACAGAGAGAAATGATTGCCTGTCTCTCTTCCTCTCTCTGTCTCTTTCTCTCTCACAGTCACTGAACGTAGCCACTGAACCCTGAAAAGGTTACAAAATATTTATCAGTGGTGTTTTACAAAAGGATATAAGGACATTGAGACACACACACACACACACACACACACACACACACACACACACACACACTCTCACACTCCCTCCTTAATGGACACACACTTTGATGTGACAATGCTGATAGATGGTTTCGCTTTCAAAAAGAGTATAAAACAAAACTTTCTTGTCCTGTTGTGCCGGTGCCAAGGTTTCAGTGCCGCAGGTGACCGGAAAGTGCTGGATAAACACTAATAAATCTTCCTGCTCAACCCTGTAATCAGTCATGTATCAGCCTTCCAGATGACACGTTTACGTGCTGTGTGAGTATGTGGACAAAGTGTCTCCGTATGCGCAACTGAGAGGGCGTCCTCATATATTTCAAACACAGTCATCATCCACCCAATAAAACCTATTATGTGTCATGAAGGCCTCATTTCCTACAGTTGTATTTGATGTACTACCTTGGCTGCTCCATCCATAGGCCCACAGCTGCAGCAGATAGGCCGCCACAGCACAGACAACAATGACATGATCTATTTCTCCCGTGATGAATGTACCAATCTGCTGCCCTGTTGCCCTGTCCGCCTAATTTGTTATGATGTGACACCATCTAGGCTTCTCTCTATGATGATGAACTTGTTGCTGGTAGTGTGTACCATCAGCTAAGTCGGATGAGAACTTCAGGATGGCCTGCGATGCTGGTGAAACATTTTACAGCACAATCACTGGCAGAAGTATCGACTACAGGAGGTGTCATTTAATATGGCCATTTAGATAAGTAAACAAAGTAATAAATGTACAAAATAACTTTTTTTAATAAATATAGTCTGTCACGATATTTGCCACTGTCACTGATTGAGAGCACACAATGGCGATTCCACCTATAAACCTATAAACATTTCCTTTTTGGGAATAGGTGGGCATGTCTCCCACAAAAAAATAGACTGGTCGTGCATGAGATGATGAGTTTTACATTTCCTGAAGTAGCAACAGCAGTTTGTTTGGGATAAACAGAGGTAAAACAAGAATCCTGCAGAATACCTAAAGTATACCTTTGTCTTAATAACAGGAAAGAATCTGACCCCTGGGAAAAATTAGTGGTTTTAATTAAGGGGATTTAGACTTAAGGCATTTTAAGGGGATTTAGACTTAATTAATTTAGGTAATTTGGTTTTAAGGGGATTTCGACTTAAGGCGTTTTTCACATCTGCCTTATTTAGTCTGTTTAGACACCCTTCACTGCCCGTTATGTGTGCTGCAACTGTAGCAACTAACCACAAATGGTGTTTATTTTGAACAAACCAAATGACCTCAGCAAACAGTTAAATGACCGTTCTACTCCATTCAGGTTCTGAGTTCTTAACAGAAATAAACAACTCAGAACAAAATGAACTGAGGGTTGACAATAAGCAACAAGGAAATATATGGTCATCTTGGTACTGAGCCCAAACCAGCACTGCAATAATGAAGAAATGGCCAAACTGCTGATGGTGCTGCATGCCCATGTTGGATACTGTACTGGCTAAAAGTGTTTGTACAATAAAGTGAGAGGGGAAAAAAATCATGACTGAAGTGAACAGTCCTGTCTCAGCCTTTCAACCTATAGCAGGGATTTTATGACCCTGACTAAAGAGCAGGCTCACAGCTCCCACATGGCTTTTTGTTGATACATTTTGTGTTGTTCGTTTTTTTTTTTTTGTTCATTTTTTTTGTTTTTTGTTTTTGGTGTGAAATCAAACCAAACCAAATGAACAATACAACAAAGCATCAACTACTTCACTGATTCCAGCCACAGCAAACTGGCGACAAGTGTGAAAATGCCAATGCCATCACATTTAGGGAATCATTTTGGTCCCTATATAAAACTCAAATTTGATAGAGCACTCTTTTCCAATTTAGACATGGCATCATGTACATATTTATCTTTTGTTGTTTGTTTTCTGTGTTTACAACATCTATTGCACGTCTGTCCGTCCTGGGGAGGGATCCTTCCTCTGTTGCTCCCCTGAGGTTTCTTCCTATTTTTTTCTCCCTGTTAAAGGTTTTTTTTAGGGAGTTGTTCCTCATCCGATGTGAGGGTCTAAGGACAGAGGATGTTGTTTTTCCTGTAAAGCCCTTTGAGACAAATTTGTAATTTGTGATTCTGGGCTATATAAATAAATAAAATTTAATTGAATTGACATTAAATGAAAAGTGACTGATTTATCAATGATATCAGGCTCATGAAAAAAAAAAAAAACCTTCCCTTCCACTTTCCAACATCGAGGTCAAAAAGTGCCCATTTGTGGTGAAATCAGGGCAGTGGGCCATGACACAAGCAGGGATCAACTGGTAGACCAACAGTGGAATTTGTCACCTTTTGCAGCAGCAGATCAATGATAATTACCTGGCTGACATGAGTACAGTTATAACTTTACAGGATCAAGGACAGGAGGAAGGGGAGATGAAGGAAAGGATGGAGAGCTCTGGGCCACACTTAGCTCTGTGCTGATCGATACCGCGTGAGATATGGCTCTTACCGGCCTTAAGGTCCAGCCTTATAGCAGCTCAACAAGCCATTACTGCCTCCCTTCACAGGGCAGCCTGCTACATACTAAAGGTTGATTTATGGTTCTGCGTTGAAGTGTAGCCATAAAACCACGGTGGTGTGGCCATTTGTACTTTTTCATTGGGAAGCTGGAACTTAGACAACTGAAACACTAGATTAGCAGTATGAAGATTTTATTACGTCTGTGCTAACAGACGTAATAAAATTTCAGTAGGATCCGCCTGTCAGGCGGATCCTCCTGTTGACTCAGGGGCGACTTCTGTCAGCACCGGTGTCAAAAAATGAGGACCAATAAAACTACATGAGGCTTATTTGGTGCAGCAACACATTTGAAGTGTGATTGGGTGTTTAACTCAGATTGTCATTCTGTATGTCTTTTAAATGAAGATTTTTGTCTTTAGAGATGGGAATTTCAGGCAAAAATGCTATTTGATAATCACAGGGAACTAATGGACAGTTTGACATCTGATGAGTGGCCAGGTCTCCACCGTCCTGTGGGGGTTCCACACAGAACGTTTTGAGGATGGTAGGTGTCTTTGCATGCTTCTCACATTTGTACAGTGGCAACTATCTAGCTCATGACAGGCACCATTTTTTTTTTAAAGACAAAATGATAGACATATAAACTATTTGATTCTTTACAGTTTCGTGACTATTCGAAAATTTGTTTTAAACTGAGCTGAACACACGGCTTGCTCAAAATCTATAACCTCTCTGCTGAATCCTTGTGGCAATGCGTTGCTTTTTATGCAATTAATATTTGGAAAAGTGCAAGTAAAATACAGCAGCAGACTGTCGGCCACGCTGACACCATGGAACAGTAACATCCTTGTCAGCTACTAAAGCGCGACTACATCCAAACATATAACACAGAAGATTGTTTAAAAATAAATTTTCAATCAATAGGGATGTAGCAATGAAACTGAGTATATCTCATGCTGTGGCTGTGTTTGTGTGTGAGTGTATTTTTTCCAGCAGGAGGGCTAATTCAGAGAGTTACAGGATGATAACTGCCTGAAATACACTTCCTGCAAAACAGCAGGCTGAGGCTGGGAAAAGGAAATCTGTCCTTGAATAACAAAGTGTCTGTTTTTTTAAATGACAGTACGACCAAGTTCTTGGTTCAGGTAGACAGACAAACTGACAGACAGACAGACAGACAGACAGACAGACAGACAGAAAGAAAAAGAAAGAAAGCAGACAGACAGACAATGAACAATTGAGTGTATGGTCAGTGGCAGCCTAGGGCAAACCATCCTCATCTCTCTTATCCTCTGGGATCTGTTCTCGACACACACATGCACTCTCTCTCGCTCACACACACACACACACACACACACACACACACACACACACACACACACACACACACACACACACACAGCAGCAGGAAGTTCACAGGTTGGCAGATGATGAGGTCTCTCTTTCAGTGTCTCCTGGCCAGGATTTGTATTGTTCAGTGTGAATGTGAATCTGGGGGGTTTGGAGTTGTTCAGCACGATAGCGGCCGCTGAAAACCTTTCCTCTGTGGAGAGTGAGGAGGAGAGGGACTGATGACCTAGTTAAGCATTTTGAAAATGTCCAGATGCATAAAAGATGTTAGAACTATGTGTATATGACAGAATCCAGCACAGCATTTTGAGCTACAATGGGACTGTGTCAGGCGGCAGCGAGCACAGAAAGGCTCTATCTATATCAAGCTGTGGAATAAAATGCTCATCAACAACCTAGAGTATAGATTCCTGCATAGAAAATTATGACTGCATGTCAATAGCTGTGGCATAATCTTCCAAGTAATGCCTATCCTCACCCATCACACATTCACCTTTGAGTGTCATTTGTCCACTCAGATCTACACCAACATCAGTAACCAGTTAAGGCCATTTTCACACTAGCTAGGAAATCTTTTTGTAAAGATTTGTTTTTGTGGGTGGAAAACGCTTTCTTGGTGTGAATGGAAGGCAAAAAGAGAGGGAAAATAAGATATATTTTCAAATTTACCCAGCTTAGTGTGGACATGGCCTATGTCCCTCTGGTCCTCAGCTTCTCATTTGTTGGCTGCCACCCTGGCCTCCATGTCCCTCATCCTCTCTTTCTGCTGTACCCCTGCGGCTTTCAGGCTGAGTAGCATGTTCCTCAGTCCCCTCAGAGGCTGAGGCTGAACCTGGCTCATTCCTACAGACAAAGAACAACAACACCGCCTGAGTCCCGGCACCTTTCACTGTGAAATCGAGTCACTTCAGATGCTGAGTTGCCGAGGGGGAAGAGTCACCGTCCCTGGACGTGTCACCAATATCCACTGGAAATGCAGTTTGGAAACTGAGGCCAGTCTAAGGTCAATACCCATCTCACTGTAATACCAGATGAGCATTGATGAATCATTGTTACAAAGCAATGATGTGATTTGCCTCAGAAACAGTGTATGAGACCGTTTTAAGGAATGTTTGTTACTTTTAGCTCCCAAAAGTGAAGAGGTTCACTCACTTCAGTCAACAGGCAGGTGCTCTGTAAAAGTCTATATACTCTAAATCATGATGTACACTGAATGTACCAAATACTGGGAACATATGTGTCCCTGATATGTTTTTGCAGCCCCCTTTGCACAATCCACATCTCAATCTAAAAACTCAAAATCTCAAACTCAACTGCATCTCATCATCTCCTCCTTTGTGATTGATATAGATTAAATAAATGAGTGATAATGACTCTGTTATTAATAATATTTATTATTTCAAAGTGTGTACATGAGAATACATGAGAAAATAATGAACAGGGCCTCTTTTATCACTTCGGAATCACATTCACTTGGTGTAGTTAAAATACATACACAGAGCCATCAGTAAATATATATTCAAGAGTAAAGCTGTCTAATGTCTGCTTGAAGCTTAGATCTTTGCAATCAACAAGGAGATTTTGGCAAACATTCTTTTGTAAGTGAGAAGTAAAATTTGTATTATTCATAAGTCATAATTTTTTTTGAGAAATTACTGTTTCATATTAGGATTAGTGAATCGTGTCAGTTTGGGTCAACAGGGAGATGTTTGGATTTGATCTGGAAAAAGTTTTGGATGGACTGAATGAGGTTAATGATAAATCTGATAGACTCCTTTAATGCCCCGAACTTCCCCTTTAACCATTGATGACTTTCCATTCTAAACCCTCACTTTAACTACTGATGATTTTCAATAGCCTGATTTGGCCCAAACCCCGCCACACACACAAACACACACACAATTTCACACTTCATCCTCTCAGTCCCCTCCATCCACTAATCTATAGCAGACAAATGAGGCTGGGCTAACAGAGTGGGGCCGAGAGAGAAAAGATTGACTCGGGGAGAGAGGCCTAATTAGCAGAGACTCATTAGGAGTCTTTAAGAGGCTGTGATTAGGGATGTTTGTTCACACAGCATGCTGGTGCTGCTGGGCTTAATGACTGCGACTGATCACTAGCTAGTTTAGCCTACAGCATGATTGTGTGGAGGAGGGTTGACAGAAGTGTGGTGTGTGTGTGTGTGTGTGTGTTTTCTGCGCTCTAACCAATCATTTGTCAATCATTAACTGATATTAAGGACTGCAAAAACACCTACAGGCTCTCTCTTCACATGCAACATGTCAGAGACCTATGACTTTTCAGCGCAGTGTGCTTATTTGGAGTTTAATTCTTGCACGGCACAGCTTGCATGTTGCTTCATCTCAATGGTAAGCACTAATCGTGGTGCCAGAGCAGGGGCGCACGATGATGCCGTCATATCCCTCTCTGTTTCCTGTCTAGTCGATTAGAGGCCTCCAACGCCCTCCTCATACCCATTTCAGTAATCACAGCCCCCCCCCCCATCCATCCCCTCCCCATCCCCTCTGTCTCAAAGTTTACCACTGAGCCTGAGCTCTTGGCTTTATAAACCGCAAACCCCTTCACTTAAATCTGATAAGAGTCCCAGCGCTATTGTGATACGATTTTCCCCTCGGAAGTCCATCCATGATCCCGCATTTCCCTGAGTCCCTCTCGCTCCACTTCCCGAACGGGTGTGGATTGTCTGGAATAAACTCCAATCCTCCTTAAAAGAGGGGAGCAGGGATGGGGGGGAGGAGGGAGGGGAGAGTAAAAGCCAAGAGGATCAGGGATGCGAAGGCCAAAGCAGGGGATCCATCCGACAGAGGAGAAAGTGGAGTTAGTAACTTAGAGTCGTCTCTCTCACCCTCTACCTCACCCGTCTCCTGTCCCTATATTCCCTACAGCCTACTTTTCCATTTCTTTTAACCCTCACCCACCCTTCCACTTGGGCCTGTATGCCTTCCTTCCTTCCATCCATCCGTCCGTACCTTCAGTATCTCTATCTCTCGCTGCACTTCCTTCTCTGGCCACTGGGCAGTGCTGTGGCAATGTGCTGCTGTGGTGTTTGGAGTGGCGCCTTTGGTTGCAGCAAGCAATGGGCCTGATCCATTTGTTTGTTATCTGAATCCAGGATTTGGAGAGATACAAAGCTGATTAGACAACAAAAGCATATGGGGAAGATAAAGAACACTTAGGTAATGGGTTTTGACAGTCCCTCCAGCACAGCGGAGAACTCATCCTCTTTCCATCTCTCATCTCTCTGTGTGTTTGTTCTGCTTTCTACCAGCCACCTCGGGGTTGGGCTGTTTATGAGGACGGAAGGAGCTTTGAGAAGGGCGGTTAAAAAGTAGCAGAGAAGTTGTATACTTCTCACAGCTGTGGGCCTTTGGTTAATGTGTATTCCAACTATACATAAGGCTACAACAGCCATCCACGACTGTGGCGTTAAACTTGAAGTCAAAAACGGAGCGCTTCAGGCACTTGAAGGATGTAACTGGAAGGAAAAGAGTAAATCGAAGAGCCTTAATTGTAAAGGCTACAGAATTTTAAAATACCAATGAATGAGGTGTTACCTGACCAACAGGGAGCAGATATCTTGTATTAAATCATGGTAAAAAATAAATAAATAAATAAATAAGCAGTAACGAAAAAAAAGTCTGATGATAATATTCAAAATAATTTACTACAAACTATTTATAATAAATTGATTTTAAAAAATCCTATATACATGAAGCAACACACAGTTGACAAAGGATGTGCAGTGCCATTATAGGAAAATGTTCAGGAAAATGTATACTAAAAGATTTACATGATTTTTCCATCATGTCAAATGAAGTTTAAATCTTTAACATGGTGCACATATGCCCAAATGTTGAGATTATTAATTTGCATTATAAAATTATTATCAGAGGGGCAAAGTGCACAATAGTGTGTTTATGTGCCTTTTCTTTTCTCTAACTACTACTACTAAATAAGAGAGCAATCTGAGCTGCTACAGATTAGAGTAGGGGAAGTGATTATTGTATCAGAAGTGTGTGTGTGTCTATACATCCTCATGCACTTGAGAACATACATATATTGTGTCTTGTAAGCCCATGTGGCAAGGACACCTAAATGTCTTCTTAGTGTCTGTGTGTATTTGCATGTTCACAGTGGTAAACAGGCCTAGTTGCAGGACGGATGTGCAGAGAGATGGAGTTATGATTAATCCCAGCTCAGTGTGGACATTTTTTGCTCGAGCAGCCATCGCGGAAGTAGGATCAGCGTGAATGATATCGATCAAGGCCGTTTGTAACCTAAATCCTCCTGACACTCTATAGCTAAACTCACTCTGGTCTTTTTCTACAGATTTGCACAAATAAATACCAGCATTCCCGTTATACCCACTTGTATGTTTACCAAATCAAAAGCACAAGAGCTTGTTTATCTGCTGCGTGTCACATTTCACTCAAAATTATGAGCTCTAATTCTCCTAAATGCAAAGACAAATAACTTACTTTAAACCCATGAAAGGTATAGTTTTAGAGTAGTTTTAATGATGAAGACTATATTTTATGCGTATAAGTTTGTCTTTAATGAAGAATTGCCTAGAATAATTTCATAACAATTCTAACACCATTGTGTTCCATTATATTAATGATAACATTAGCTCTTGCATTTGTTTGGTGTGATTGAGTTTAGAGTTTAAGCAATACTTGGAAAATGATCAACATTAATAGATCCAAGAGAGTTCATTATTTTCTGAGGAGGAAGTGCGCATAAAGGCATACAGACCCAAATGTACACGCACGCACACACACACAAACACACACACACACACACACCTGCACACATAACACAGGTTTTTTTTAAATAACAAGTCGCAAACAGCTTCAGTAACCCAACTACTCTGAATTATCACCCCCTTGCTTGTGGCTGTTTATGAATACAAATTGAATTTCCGCTGCAACCTTGTACCAGTCATGGCTCATTTGATTTATTCCTTAATGAATATTTCCCCTTTCAACTCAGGAGATGGGAAAACATTTCCACACTAAATGAGACCCGGCTTTTATTGTGGCCCATTCTTTCCTATTTCTAGTAGTGCATTACGTTTATGGCCGTGCTGCTGCTCTGGATTGAACAAGCATGTTCCATTTTGTAAGGGCCATGTCAACAAAGGAAATTGAGACAGGAAAAAAAAGTGGGTTTTACCTGCAGCCTGTAACAGCACACTGCGCGTATTTATCTCTCTAATAGCTGTAGTCTAAATTTGTTGTTATTTAGCTCTAGCATTAAGACAGCAGCACCACACCGTCCTCCACTGAATGAAGAAAATGTCATACAATTCAAGATGAGTTAGAGACAGATAAAGAGATCTACATGTTGGATTCAGCGACTAAAACCTCGGTATTGACTGACCAGTGTGACAGAGAGGCTAGAAGCTGCATCACTCAGCGACAACTGTAGACAGATACCATGCTGGCACCATTTAGCTGTTAATGTTGTGTAGGTAATGTGCAATTGACCATAGGCCTGTTAAATAATGCAATCATCTGTTTGGGGCCATGAGGAGAATTTAAATAGTATTGACAGGCTAAGCTGCCAAAGTGTAGAATGAATGCAGTCGGAAAGCCCCACTCTGTATTGATCACAGAACGGGCTTAAAAAAGAAAGTCTCAGAGTCTCGAACAGAGGAGGAAAAAACAAGAGAGGAGAAGAATGGCAGCACACTGTGATAAGTCAGAGAGGTGGGGAGGAAGGTGACTGTTCAGTGCAGAGGGGAGAGAGAGAGAGAGAGAGAGAGAGTGTGTGTGTGTGTGTGTGTGTGTGTGTGTGTGGAGGGGAGCGTTTGGCTAGGAGGGGGGATGATTGAGAAAGAGACAGAGTGAGAGTTAGACAAGGAGACGTCGGTGCCGTCTATCCATCCCGCGCATCGCCGGGGGCAACAGGAGGAGTAAAGTTGTTAACGAGTGTGTGGACAGTGGTGTCAGGCAGAGCGGAGGTCCATCAGGGAAATGAGACGCGTGTGTGGTTCTATTATGGCCCCAGGTGCATTATGGGAGGACAAAAGGAAACTTTGGCAAAAATAGATTATAGACAATGAGCAGGAGAGAGAACACATATTGTATTTATTCTGCTACAGGATGTTGGATTTTTTTTTTTTCTTCACTTTACTCTCTCTGTTGCTGACCTTGTTGGTCAAAGAATTGCACATTAAGAGCAAATGTGCATGCTTGCACAGTACAGGCGCCAATTTTTTTTTTCTTGTATTTGTGTATCATTTTTAGATGTTGAGCAATATACTATTCCTGTCACAAATGCTGTCATTATCTGTTTTTGTGCCCTGTAGATGTGAGCACAGTATCTCTCTTTGGCCTACCTCTGGATATAGAAAGGTGACATTAAGAAAAAAAAAACACTCTTGGATCATGTTGTATGAAATCAGTGTGAGAACAGAGTGTTTCACGCTTCATGGACTTCATGAACAGTCAACCTTGAGCATCGACTGTATGAAGAGTGCAGGAAATGCATATTTATCACTGAGGTTTAATCTATTTTTGTTTGTTTGTTTGTTTGTTTTTTTTGACTCTGATGATTTCAATTTCAAAAAGGAAAACTTATTTTAAAGCAAATGACAAAGAATAATTATCACATTACCTTTGTCACTTGCTGTTGACTTTATTTTCTGTACATTGGAGGTGAAACAAAAGTTTAGGATTGATAACACAGTTAGTGGACAAAGACAACTAGTATTAGTGGCTGAGCATTGATGAAGCTACTAAAAAGTGGCCACATTTTGTCAAGTTGTACTCTGGAAAAGGCAAATCTTCTGCAAGAGGGTAACATATTAGCAAACAGGGCAGCCTGTTACCAAGTTTTGGCAAAGGTCCCAATCTAGACCCATAAGAGTGTGTGTGTTGTAGCGTGATCGCTACACATGGCTTCCCTCTGATCTGGTCATAAGTGTCAAAAACAACTGATTTGGACAAACCTGAGCAAAATCTCTGCAAAACTTTGCATTTAATCTGATCTGAAAATATTTGTTTTGAAAAAAGATTATATGGACAGTAAAATTATTTTTTTTTTCTTATCCACTTCTTAACCTCAAAAATAAATATCTATTACATGGTGTGGTTCCACATAATGTGAGGAATTAACAGCACTTAAAACACTATGCATGACAAGTCTCCACACAAACAACCAACTTAGAAAAGAAAGATTCATGTCGTGCATCCTTCGGCTATTATGAAGAAATCTCGGCTTTAATCTGTTATGATCAGTATCAGTGAAGAAGAAAAACATGTTTCTCTGACTGTTAGCACATGTACAGCGCGGTCTTTGAGCAGTACCCTCAGGCTGTGTGCTTTGCAGGGATTGTTATGAGGCAGCTTTAAAGGGGATTAATGCTGTATGGCTGAATGAAAAAACACTCCTTTAAAGGCCTACATCTGACACGGGGAACTGAGAGTATGCACAACAACATATAGGAATTAATGGGGCATATACTGCAAATGGCACGGGTCAACTTAGAAAAATATGGTGAGGATTTGACAAGACTGTCAATATTTTAGTTACTATGACTACTGACTTTATTTATGCGTAAATAGTGAAATGCTAAATTTAAATAATCATCATGAACTTTGCCTGAGAAATACTATTTTCTATGGTTAACCTAGCAGATATCTAAATGATGGTATTTAAAGCATTAGTTTCTCCCTCCTTTCATCTTAAAGTATGCCACAGGATAATAAGTTCACATTTAATTTCCAATATTCTAATATATTCTACTATCTATTCTAATAGCTCAGCCTATTTTAGCCACCTCCCCTCTTAGCCTCTGATGTTCCCTCTTTGCATGATAAACAGCTTTTCAGCCCTCAGAATGTGTATGTGGCCCATATTTATTCATATGTGCAGTATATGAGAGCAGACAATTCTGCATTGGGCCTGACAGAGAAAAATAAATAAATAAGCAAGTAAATAAACAGCAAAAATAAATAGCCAGAGTAATAAGGTTAACTATTTAGGCTTTTGATATTGATATTTGCTGGAGCTACAGGGGAGGGCCAAATTAATGACCACAGACATAATGCCATTGGGTTACTTAGGAGTGTGTCCAATACTTTAAGTAATAGCGTTAATGGCGAATTTGAAGGAATTTAATTTTCAACATCAAACAGCGCCCCTTTGGAAAGTCACCTCCCTGCTGCCTGCACATGTTGGGTTGTGAAAGCTTCTGAACTTGCTTCCTCTCAGAAGGAGGAAGAGGAGGAAATCATCTTTAGAGCGGCAGGCAGGGAGGCAGGCGGCTAAAAACTTCCAAGCAGAACAGCCTCGCCACTCCGGGGTGACGCTTGTTAGGCTCAGGCCCAGAGGAGGGAGCATGGCCAGTAAGTAAGGTTATTGGGAAATAATTAGCCTAGCCCAGGAATCAGCAGGGATAGCAAAGTCCTCTGGGGTAGAAACGCCACTGCCCCTGGCCTCTTTTCCACAGCTAATTAAGTTTGAAGAGAGCCTATTAATAAGGTTTTATTCATAGAAAAAGACTTCAACTATATGCAGAGGGAACTTTTTTGCCGTGGAGGAGGCAGAGATATTCAATTTATGGATGCATCAAAGAGCGCTACACAATATATAAGTGTGGAGGGATGAAAAGGTGTTCTGCATGTATTTTTCTTCTCCTTGAAGAGCACTGTAAGAAGTTCTCTCTTTTTACAAGGCAAATGCAGATCTCAGAAACCTTATCAACCTGCCCTCACAGCATCAAATTGTCCCATCAATTTGAACAGAAAATTTGCCCCTGATCAGTTGGTCCCCACTTCCCCCCAGTTAGTGGACGTCGTCCCCAAGTGGCCAAACGTCTCCTTACCTGTCATCCTGGAAACAGCTGGTGTTGCCACTGCTCAGGTCTGGGGCTGCTCAGAAACTCTAGCCCCAGGCTGTGGGGGAGCGACGCAGGCCTCAGTGCCTAATCACCCCCTCCCACGACAGCACTCATCAAGACAGCAGCTCCGACAAATCAATCTCCCTCTGACAGTTCATTTAGACTGAATTAATTTGGAATTAGAGGCCATTACGGCAATTGGCAGGCGTGGATATTCCCCTAACGCAGGCTGTTATCCTGCTTTGGGGATAAAGAAAAGGAGCCAGCTTTTCTTTTTTTCTGTAGGATCGACTGGATAAGGTGTTTTTCTGTGCTGATCGCAGGGCTGAGGGAGGCAGGCATTGGATTTTCAGTTTAACTAAATCATCATTGTTCTCAATCAACAGTCAGACTCTGCTGATTGTTTTTTTCTGTTGTTTTTTTTGTCTTGAAATATAAGTGAAATAGCTGCTTAAAGAGGGTTGTTGCACTATCGACTGTCAAATTATTGCAGAGAGCCAATTAAAAGTCTGACGGTCCGCTGTAATGGCTAAGAAAACAATGAATCTGGGGAAATGCTAGACAAGACAGCCAAGAGTCCATGGTTTGCTAACATGCGCCTAAACTCAGTCTTATGTCAATTAAAGTTTAGATGTGAAGGAAAATAACAAACAAGTCAAACATATATACTGGCAAGGACTGTTACTATTACTGTCATTCAAGGTGATTCTTTCCTAATCTTCTACCCACTGATGTGCCATCATTATACATGTCTGTGTTTGCCCATGTAAATATTTCAAAGGCCTAGTTTTGATTTAGATAACTTTTCCAAAAAAAAAAAAAAAAAAAAAAAGCTCAACCAGAATTTCTGAATGCGAACAATACTACAAATGTTGCATTATAACATAGAAAATCTATACGGGGTAGTAATGTAATCTATTTTTCAATGTGAATGTCCCCACACATTTAACTTTGAGTCACATTCAGCTCTGAGATGTTGCCTTTACGCTCAGCGTGGCCGAGCACCTGATGTGCTGCTGATCTGCTGAATAGAATATTCTGTCTGTCAGCCTCTCCTGCTACTCCGAGTTTCCCCCGAGTTCACGACCCCGTGACCTGCAGGTCTGACCAAGTCAACTCAGCTCCATGGAGACCCCGCTTTGAAAAGATAAACACTCCAGCATCACACACACTGCTGCACAGGAGACATGCACAGGCACATATGCATGAAAGAAATCCACATAAACCACTTAAAACCATGCATTTCTGCTCCCATTTTGTTGTTGGCTGTGTCTTTTTCTTATTCCAGCTGATAAATGATCAGACATATATGACGAGATGTCACATGGGGATATCTCCAGTACAGCTACAATGGAGCTTCCTGACAGAAAAAAAAACAACAAAAAAAAAACAGTGATATCGCTTTCTGCACCTACATGTATAATCAGCAACTGAATGCAACACGTTCAAAAACTCTGTGGGTTGATGAGAGGCTTTTTTGGAGATGTATAGGCTGAGGGAAAGCAGGTGCACTAGGAAAAAAAATGCGTAAGAACAGAAGAGTTTGATTGAGGCGTTCACATATCCATAATTTAATCTCTGCTGCAAAGAAAAAAAGTTTTAACCTGTTAGCTGGGAATTTAGCAGTTATTCTGCTGTGTTTATTAATACACTGGCTGCCCTGAATACAGGCTGCCCATCTGCCAAAATGGAGCAAAATTTGGTAGTTAGTGCAAAGGTGTGTCTCTTCATCTCAGTTACAAATTATACTTTTCAATTCCTGTTGTTTTCTTAACTGTTGGATGCCCACACTTTATTAAATTCATTTTAGCCCTTCGTGGATGCTATGTGCTTCAAATTGTAACAAAACAAAACAATCATACACTCTACAAATGGAGCTCAAGTCATTACTTAGAACAATACTGATGATATAGAGCAGTTTTACTTCATACAAATTAGATATATCCGTGCAGTATATAAGTGATGTGTATTTTTGGAATCAAACTTTAATTGCTCCTGAAAACATGGCAGACTAAGTGCAAGAGGTGTACAAGGAGGGGTTCCTCCGTCCAACCATGAGATCAGAGTAAATATTAACACTGACACACTGCTGTGGAAATACCTCACCGACTTACAGGGGCTACAAGGAGCGGAGCAGCAGCATGAGTAGGAGGAGAAGAAAGAGGAGCGGAGGCAGACTTTTCAGTCAGCCAAAAGGTAAATGGCAGGGCACTCCACACACACACACACACACACACAAAACCCCACATACACACAGACACACACACACACACACACACACACACACACACTCACTTAGCCCTCACCAATAAACACTCCAATCCCCAAACACCTTCATCCCTCTGCTGACATGTTCCCTCATCACCTCCCCACCAGAGCTCCCCAGGGCAAATACAGCCAAGACCTTAGCTGACAGTCTTCCCCGTGCTAAATCCACAGAAAACACAAGCGCTTGTAAATTACACATCATTATTTTCTGTTTCATCACATCTCATATCTCAGGTTTATGGTTCAGCTTCCCCGCTACAAGAGGACAGGTTTAGAGTTATTTTCAGTGATTAAGACTACATGTTATGTGTATGGATTTATGTCAGATATAAAGAACTGTCAGATTTATAATAATGTTAACACCCCATGCTGCATTATATAACAATAGCATTAGTTGAGTCCCTTGTTTAATATCTTTGAGTTGAGAATTTAAATTAAACTTGGATAATGATCATGAGACAGAAAAAAGCTTAACAACACAACACATGTCTTTATTTTTGTAATAAAGACTGTGCAAATTTCATGTCAAGCCCATTAAATGTTGAATGGATAAACAAACCAAGACGTCTTCATTGTTCAAAGTGAATAAAACTCACAAGAACATGATCTGTTATCACATCAAAGAGGAAGGCCGTGTCCTCTGCAGCTCTCTCTCCTACTTTGTGTGTTTCTTTGTTGTTAAAGCTGGTTTTAAGGCTGTGGGCGACGAAGCTGTGATGTGAGTTGCTGATAAAAGCACATGAGGAGGTTGTGGGTTTGAGAATGATCACATTACGAATACATGCTAAAGCTGAGAGCAGACAGTGCGCCCCTCTATTTATTATGTTTTCAGGCCTGGGCAGAATGTTCCATCAACCTGAGAAATATGACAGTGATTTCACCGACACACTCTCAGGTTTCAATGCAGGTAAGCAGGGGTGTGTGTGTGTATGTGTGTGTGTGTGTGTGTGTGCAGCCATGTACATGTGGGAGTCAAGCGTGTCTTTGTGAATGAGAGAGGATGAGCAGCTATATGTATATACAGAGAGAAAGAGGAAGGAGAATTGAAGAAAGAGAAAAAGATGGTGATGAGAGACAGCAGGGTGAAAGAGAAGAGAGAGAGAGAGAGAGAGAGAGAGGTGGTGCTAGAGGAAGTTCATGTTACGTATTTGCAGTTGGAGTGTAACATTTCAGCACAGGCCTGATAATAGAGTCAACACACTCGGCACAGGGTTAGGGGCAGAAGGATGTATATGAGGAATGTAAAAGAGTGTCAAATAAAAGCATTCCCACACCACAGACCAACACACATTATGACTCAAAGAAGTACCATCCTCCCAAAGCAATCTATCCAAACTGAGACTGATATCATGAGTCCAGCAAGAAGTAGTAAGAAGGTGAGGTGGGGAGCAAAAGTGACTCAAGAAACTCTGCATACGGCTATGATATATAGCAGCCTTATTTCAGTAATTATCAATACAATCACAAAATATAATGTTGCTAAATTATGGCAAAAATAATATGACAGGAAGAACTAAAAAGGCCTGGCTGCCTCTCTGTTTGCACTCAATTCCTTTTTTCAAATCACAATAATATTCAGTCAGGAGCAGGTGAATGGTGCAGTGGGTAGGAGGGTGAAATATTAACCAAACATGCATTTAATAAAGGAAAAAAACACTGAAAGGTTAAAATGAATGTGTTTACTGAATGTGTCCTTACTGGGGTTTCGTCTCATCTTCCTGCTGCCGCACAAACAAGATTGGAAGATTATGAGCAACAGAGATGCTGTTCACTGACTAATCGCTGGATTTGTCATGGGAAACACCAGGAAATCCTGGATTTTTCACTCTGGTTTAGTTCTAAATCCTCATTGAGATCATCAGTGGTTAGAATTAAAGCCTGTGTGACTTTCAGCTGTAAAAGTTCTTATTGCTGTATATGGATGTGCCATTAATTCAATTATCACCAATACTTCTTATTTAAAGGAGTGTGGTCTTGTCGCTTATTGGGTAAAGCATGGCACTAATAATGCCAGGGTTAGGCTTTTAATTCCCTTTGTGGTTAATGAAAGGAAAAAAAAATCTGTTCTTAAATCTATCATAGCTGATAATAGTCACTGTGAGGGATGAACAAAATGTTTCTTGAATTAAGTTTCCTATAAGTGACTGTTTTTTTTTTTTTTTTTTCATTCACTGATCTGCCTCTGCCTACTCTATGCACCTGTCAATATGGGTGTGAAAAAGCCTCTGCAGTAAGGTTACCCATGCTGAAAGTTACCTGTCTAAAATTATATTTTAAGATAACCGGTCAAAAAAGCGAAATAAAAAAGAATTGGGTGAAAATGCCATTTTCAATATGCTATGTGTATCGGACATTCGTATTGTGGATTATGTCATTCTAAACTGTGCTAATGTAAAATCACATGCTCCTCAAATTTTTGTGTTGTATTTCTTAAAATGCTCAATACTTGCTCTATAAGTATGTATAATATTTGGCTGATTTACATGTAATGGACATGATGTCCTGTGAAGAGTCATAATTGAAGGGTAAAGTATCTACAATAAAATTAACAGAGACAACATACAGCACAGCAAACAGCCAGCAAACAGTCAGTCAAAAGGACTGAAAGGAAAGCACAGAGAGGGGCAAAGGTGCTCAGACAAATAAAGAGAGAAGGAGAGACAGAAAGGCTCTCAAGGTTGAACCCCTTTTCTCTGAACTTCTTTTATTTGCCTGCTCAAAAGCATAATTCACATTGTACACACTAGCTTATACTTTACAAACCATCACAAGGCCCTTAAAACTCTTTCACCCTTTGAGCTGAACTTTGGGTCTTATGGTGCATTCAAACTCCCAGTGTGCTCAACTAATTGCTGCTGAATGGTGACCCTTGGGAGAAGGAGAGAGAGGAGTCAGGGGAGAAGGGAAGTAGGGAGCTGGAGGAGGGAATGGGGAGGCGAGAGAGGGGGGAGGAGGAGGGGGAATTAGGGAAGGTGGTGTTTCTCCGAGGAGGGCGCACACACTCTGAGGTAGCAGTATGGAACCACCCAGGGCCTTGTAATAGTTAAATCATATCAATTAACCATGGGACATGAGGGGATTAGGGGTTAATCTCTCCCCTGAGAGAGAGAAAGAGTAAATTAGAGAGGAATAGAGAGGGGCGAAAAAGAGGAGCGGCTGCATGGGGGGAATCGTAAATGGCTGTTTGAGATGGAGATAGCTGACATGACAAATTACAGAGCATGAAAGAGCATGTTACAGTAATGATAAAAAAAAAAAAACCTGCCTGAAGGATGACATCTTGTTCACTTATGTGATCAACAATGACGGGGTAAATTACTATTATGGCAAATGAACAGCGTATGCATTCCCATGCCGGCGGTGATGGGACCAGAAGTGGCATGCGGGGATTAAAAACAACATAGAACAGGAGATAATCCCACATCTTGGCCACGCCCGCCTGGGAAATGACTTAGGCCCTTTTCAATTTGAATGGAGGGAGAAATGAGGAGGGGTCGGCAGAAGAAAAAGTATAATTTCAACCCCTCTCCCTCCCTCCCAAAGCCTTATTTCCCCTTAAAATTGTCCCCTCAGATTTAGAAACACTCATAATTTGATTGAAGTGTAATACATATACCATAATAGATGGTATATGAAGGGGGAGGGGGGCTGGAGGGGAGGTGTTGGAGGGGGTTGTCTATGCATTTTGGGTGGATTGGAGGACTGAGCTTTGGGGGTTTGAGAAAGAGAGAGGAGCCCCTCTTTCTTTGGTGTCTATGCAGAGTGGCTGGAGTGGGTAATGGAGCCGTGAGGTAAGAGGATTAAGATCAGCATTGGGTCAGGACTGATAGCGGAGAATGGGAAGATGAAGGGACGAAGGGATGAGCGGAGGAGACAGAAAGAGAGGCAGAGTGGGGGAGAGAATGAGAGCGGGAGTCAGAGAAAATCAGAGAGAGAGAGAGAGAAAGTGGGACTAGAAAGAAAAGAGATATGGGTTGCAAAAGGAGACCTGGGAAAGTGAGACTATCCGCCCTTCTCATCCTCTCTTTTTCAGGGCCCAAAGACTTTGCCTCAGACTCATGAGTGATCATATGGGATCTGTGTGTCCCCCTGATAGGGGCCGGTGGGATAATGCTTAAACTGATACTGGCTCAGGGAGACAGAGAGGCAGCAGGGGGCCAACACCATCTGCATCACCAAGGCTCGAGGAAGGTAGGAGCAGGTGGGTAGTTCAAAAAAGCAGCGCTCAGGAGGCCAGAAATCTGAAGAATCTGTCATTCAAAGGTGAAGATGAGAGAATGTTAAAGTGACTGGGTGTGTGTGTGCAACAGAATATAATCTATTTGCTAATTACCAGTTTGAAATTCGAGACACCATTCACAAATCTCACTCACACTCTTTTCTGATATGCATAATTTCACAGCACCTGCCTTTCAACACTAAAATCTTTTATTTTTTCTATTCTTTTTTTTTCATTTATCATCAGTATTCAAAGGTGCAATTTACAGTTCAGCTCAGATTTGGGTGGTAAAATGTCCCTAGCTCACTATTTGCAAATACAGATGAATCTTGTGTATGTTGCACTCATGCGCGACTATCACAACAAAAGGCCGGACAGTTTTAGGGACTTTTTTTGAGAGGAACTACCTTCTGGGGAGATTCTCTGAGAATTACGAACCTTGCAGGGTTTTTTTATGTTTGCATTTCCACCGCCAGAAACAATGTATCCGTTACAGGATTTGATGACTCAGAATCACGTTGTCACATACAGGCTCAGTAAAACCCGGACTTTACTGTTAGTCCATCTGTACATGTTTATTCCATTTTTAAAGGCTAACACTAAGAGCTGTTGTGTACACGGCTGTTGTTCTACATGTTGTTTAAAAATGATGATTGCTGGTGCTTCATTGGCTCATGTGTTCAACCAGTCAACCTAGACTGGCATCTTGACCAATCACCATAAACTTACATCACTCAAGGTTCCTCTTCTGCTTGGAAAGTACTTAAGCAAAAGCTTAAAAAGTCCCTCAAAACATTCATGCAGAAAAAAGGGGGCAGTTCCTCCAGCAGCTGTTAGAACTATGAAAAAGTTCCTCCAGTCTGAAAGTGTCTCACTACTATTTTACCCACGATAGAAATAGTATCAGGATACTGGCGATTCTGCGATATGTGATTGATATATTGTAAGATAATCTAGGATAGCTAGGATGCATCAGCATATCTGTAACTGAAGAAGTAAAAATGCCCTTGAAAAGACAAAATAAATTCTCAATAATCAATCAGTGTTTTAACATGTTTACAGAGTGCAGCATGTACATGACAAGAAAACAAAAAAAAATCCTTAAAAAAAAGAGTTCATTTCAAAAACTAAAAAAAAAAAAAAAAAACCTTTCTGAAACAAAAATCCATTTACCGTAAAAGCTTTACCTGTGTTGGCCCACCGGTTTGAATGATTGATGGGAAAAAACAGCATGATTCACAGAAATGACTACAAATTCAGCTATGTGTTTTTGCAAACACTAAAAAAACATTGCATCAAAGTGTTTGTCTGGAGTTAGCCACCGGTATGTTTAAGTTTACAAACTTCCTCCTCGTAAGTATCTGCCTTTGTGAAGCAAGATGTGGTCTGAAAAACGGTCATCTCCAGGGGCTGACGGGCCTCTCCAAGATGTTTCCCTGACCAAGACAGCTTTCCATGAGCAAATTAAGTGCCATCACAGTATCAGTCTCAACTCTTATTTGCCACCAAAGAGGCTCAGCTGCGCGACCCCACCAGTAGCCTCGTGGACCCACACTGCCTCTTTGCACCCCTCTCACCCCTCCCCGCCTCAGTCACCCCACCCCAAGTCTTAATTCAGACACTTTGAAGTATCGTGGGCTGTGGTGAGGATACACTCAATCAATTACGAATGAAATAATCTCCTTATGATATTTCGAGGTTTCTTTAAGTAGAGGGGGGAATGCAAGAAGAGATAATGGAACCCAAATCAGTCTCTCAGCTGCGTCTAAAGTGACAGGGGGAGAATCAGCTGAGAGGATGGTGGGAAATTAAAAAAGAAAAAAAAAAAGATTATGTCTAAGTGTGTCACCTCCGAACACTGCTGTGAAATCTCTAACCTGATCCACGAGGAAGTGTGTGCATGTGTGTGTGTGTGGGGTGGTGGATTATTGCAAGCCCCGTTAAAAAAAGGACCCATGGTTGCTTAAAGAGCTTTTGCTTACCCAGAAGAGAGAACACACACATATCAAACATCTGGCTGATGAATCTGTGTGTGGCTTGTAAAACTTCACAGGCAAAAAAAAACAATGGGAGTCAACATGTCACCTTGAAGGAAATCTGACTTTACCCACTCAACACACACTTAGGGTTTCAAATGTTGACTCTCAAAGTCAAACACCTGCACATCATAGACACACACACACACACACACACACACACACACACACACACACACACACACACACACACACACACACACACACACACACACACACACACACACACACACACACACACACACACACACACACACACACAGCAGGGTGGCGGGGGGGGGCATTTGTCTGCTGTGAAGTGGCAATAAATTTCTGCTCACAAAGTAAAAATCTGAAGCTAAACACCGGGTCACACTAGATGATTTAGTAACACTTAATAATGTTCCTCCATAATAATGTTCCTTAAGAAATTATTCCTAAAATATCCATTAAAAAAATACATTATCATTCCTACATTTATGAAGTAGTTATAAATATGGTTATAAATATATGTGACTATTTAGAAATAAGTATTGCAGTAAATGTTCTTTAATACAAGCAAGCAATAAATAATTACAAATAAAGTCATAATCTTTTGTATATGTTCACTTATTTGCAAATAGTTGACATGCATTTACAAACATATTTGTTACTACTTGTCAAACATTTGTATGTGTAGGAGTGATATTCTTTCAAACATTTAGAATTGCCATGTAGGTCATTTGTTAAAGAACATTATTGTGGTGTTACCGGTGATTTCATCTTGATGGTTTCAGGTTCAACATGAAGGACTTGTGTGAAATGGTCCAAGACTGAAATCTGAGAGTCATCATACCTACAGCCAGTGGGAGTCTAGATTGGGGGTAAAGAAAGAGGGAATGAATAATTAGAGAAGTCATTTAACAACAAAAAGTTTAGAGGAAAAGTGGCTGAGCTGCTGCTTTTATCCCGTAATGTTTTAGATTGTTGCACATGATTTGCCAGTCCTTTTATCACATCATGACATATTCGCCATTTTGTGTTCATCTTAGTCGTAAATAATTTGGTATCAAATACTTAAAAAAAATATCTTGAAACAAATATTACAAGTTTCTCACAGGGCAGCAATTTTAAGCCATAATGGGGTCAAATCTAGCTCTAATTTCCATTTTATTTCATGGTATATGTATATTTATGGCAGACAAAAGCCTTTTGCTTTGGTTTGCATGTTGGCTTGAATAGCTCATGATCAACAGAGGGCGGGTCCTAATGTAACTGTAAAGAGTGTTGGCTATTGGATAAAAGATTTATTCTGATGCAGCATTTCCATTTACAGTCAGAAAACAGACACAATACGCTCTCCTCCTGCATGTCTCATCTTGGATCTCTTGGTGTTGAAATCGAAATTGTATTGGAGTGAATGAGTCCAAAAAGAATGACAAAAGACATTTCAAAATAGCTTTTTTGAGGCAAATGCATGTAAAACCATTAACAAAACATGGACTCTGGGACACCCCACCTGTGCCTCGTTGCCTCTTGTACACAGGTTTCCTATTTCAAGACAATTGCATGCCAGGATTTTGTATAGTCTTGTGATCTGAACTGTGGCTTTCCCAAGAAACTACTTTAACTCAGCCAAGCTTCTCATGCCGGGTTTAGACTGGGTGTAATGGAGGCACTGAAATAAAATGAAAGAATGAAATATGAAGTCCTTAGATAACTGATTTTGTTTTTTCCCCAAACACTTTTAATTGTGTTGTGCACACTACTTCCTGACAGGGGAGGTTGTGTGCTCTGAGCTGCAGTATATGGATTGTTATAATTGCAAGTTTAAGGGCAGTTCGAAACATTTGATAGCAGCCCTACGTAGTTCTTGATTTGAAACCTATTCTCTTGTGCTAATTCGCCCGGTCTGACCCTCTTCATCAGGAAAGCATGAGGAAAGCCAAAGCATCTGCAACATGACAAGACAAACAACAAACAAGGCCGTTTTTCCCTTCCTCCAGCTTCATGTCTCCCATCTCTCACCCCCCTCCCCACCCCAGTGGTGTTCAGCCATCTTGCCTCAAGCCCTTTTGATTTTCTCCATGGCTGACTGTTGTTTCTGCTGCTGCAAGCTCAGCCATCAGTCCGCATTGATCGCTCGCCTTCATCCCGAACGTCCCCTCCGTTATACCTGGCTATAGTAGCTAATTCCCCCGTTCTCACCCCTCTTCATCCCAGATTGAGAGGGTCGGAGGAAAAATCAATAACTGTGCCAAGTGGGGCGGGGTCAGGGGTCAACGAGGTCCTTGACAAGTGTGTCAGGGGAAGGAAGGAGTGAGACAAGGGAAAGAAAAGAGCTTGTGTGTGTGTGTGTGTTGTGTGTTAGGAGTGGTCAAGAGAACCAAAGTGACCAAAGGCCTCGTGGGTGCAAGTGTCAGCCTTGTCAGGGATCAAATTTACGACCATTGATCGAAGGTGTGCGTGTGTGTGAGAGTGTGTGTGTGTGTTCAATGGTGATAAATGAGTGTGTATGTTTGTATCATGGTGGAATCTGACAGGGGTGAGGAGTCATCATATAAAGCCCATTACGGCCAAACAGGCCAATGAAACAAATGAATCCCATGAGATGTCATGGTAAAGGTGCTGTCATTCATCCGTCCATCCATCAGTTTGTTTCATGTGTAATAAACACAAAACTCAGTAAAAAGATATTTGAAAATGAAACAAACAAACAAACAAACAAAAAAAAACAGTCTTGAACTATCTGAGGTGTGCTTGATTTATCCAACCGGACTCCAGAAATGTTTTTAAAACGCAGCTCAGACCGCTTTACCAGCAGCTCGTACGCGATAGTGTCAATTAGCGCTTAGCTTAGCGATCTCCTGCTGCTGCTCAATTTGGCTCTTCATTCCCCACTGTTTAAATTCCACATCAATAATCGTTCACTGTAATCTCCCCAGTATCACATAATCACAGGCTTTACCATCCAGGAATTAGCTCGCAATTCTCCTCGGGGGGAAGTGTGTGTATGTGTGAGTTTGTGTGTGCGAGTTGATGACAACCAGTAAATGACTGACATTTACTTCATGATACGGGTAATTATCACTGGTGTACTCAGCAGATAATAGAAAACAAGTGAGACGGAGGAGAGGTGAGTCGATGTGAGGTTTTCCCTGAAATAAAACTTCTCCCTCGTGCTTATGGACAAATTAATGAACACAAGAGCATTATGTTAAAAAAAAAAAGTGTTTTGTTTCAGCACAAGAGGTGTTAGCACGTCAGCAGATACACACGTACTGTACATCCACACACAAACACACACACACACACACACACACACACACATGCATACACAGTGGAAATGGGAAGGGAGATGAAGCCTTGAAGAAATCCATTTGCAATTTAAATGGAAATGTAATGAGCCCATGGTGGCAGTGAATTAGCCTGCTGATCAATTGATCATGTCAAGGACAAATAGGTAAACAAACATATCTATTAGCCTCTTGCTCCACCTCCTCCCTCTGTTCCCTGCTGGGGAAGAGTGCTGGAGGATCACTGATAGGTGAGGAGGCAGTGTGTATGTATGTGTGTGTGTGTGTGTGTATAAATTGCGGAGAAGAGGTTGGGGTTCCAGCAAATAAAAGGTCTTAAGTACACTTTAATGGGGCTCAAACACATGTGTACTCACCACCAATACACATACACAAGGCCAAACACACTGACACACACACACGCACAATTGCAAACCCCACTGTGACGGTCCTGCCCACATCGTTACACAGACAGTTGGGCCCAGCAAGGCTCCTTTCAGAGGCGATGGAGAGAGCAGAGGAGGAGGGAGTGCCGGGGCCTCAGAGGCACCGGGAACAAGAGACACGACAGAGAAAACAAGGGAGAGGACGAGCGAGGAGGCAGAGGAGGAGCCTGCCAGAGAACAGCGGACTGGAACCAGAGCTGCTGCCAGGCCTCAGCCTCGTCTGGCAGTGTGTGTGTGTGTGTGTGTGTGTGAGTGAGAGTGAGAGTGAGAGAGAGAGAGAGACAGAGAGAGAGAGAGAGAGAGAGTGGATGCAGATGCCAGTGTACCAATCATGCCCCCTCCCAGGGAGAGGTAGCTGTTAATTACTGATGACTTCAGACACTAGCAGAGCTTCTCCAACATGCATAAGACATAAAACAGTGAAATAACAAACTGTGTAATAAATACAATTGTGCCAGAATGTCTTTATGTTTTACCTTATCCCTCAGCAAGGAAGTCATCCCGCTTGTATTTCTAAGTTCCCGTAAAATAAATAAATATTTTTTGAAGTTGAAATTTGAATTTGGAGCAAGCCAAAACATTGATATGCCAAATCACTTCAGTCCACACTTACCAGTCCAAACACAGAGCTCTGCGATCAGTCACAGTTGCTTGTCTCTACGATCTAACAGAGATTTGTTCCTGAAAACTCTATCATCTCAGCTAATTCACCTTAATAAGACACTGATGAAGAGTCTCTGTGTTTTGATAGCCTGTCAAAATAACTTGATTAGTAACTAATCACTGAGGCTGCAGAAAACATCTTTCACGGAGGATCCTATTGGGCAAACTTCTCAGTAAATGACATGAAATCA
This sequence comes from Myripristis murdjan, assembly GCF_902150065.1. Lineage (NCBI taxonomy): Eukaryota > Metazoa > Chordata > Actinopteri > Holocentriformes > Holocentridae > Myripristis > Myripristis murdjan. Next base: position 14,632,071 of record NC_043996.1, read on the forward strand.
GACTTTGAAAAATAACTTTGGAAAGGAATATCTTTACAGGAATACATGCATTAGTATTTTCATCAATGTAAAGATGTACTCACTTGTTTATTCTTCCCTAACCTTTTTGCTACTTTAGTTTGATAACTGCTTGAATTCCTGAGTTCTGAGATACACAAGATCCGTTCAAATGACGCAGTAAAGATGAGAAAGATGGAGATACAAGAGAGGATGACTGTACGAGCACTTCTATCACGACTTATTTCATGCAGACTGCCTGTTCAATGAACAGAAAAAAGTGCCGGCATCTCCACTTCCAAAGCAGGATAGGATATTACCCTCAGCTTTGGAGGGCAAGGACACACAGAAAGGCATTTGGACAATTACAATATCTTGGCTGTGGTAGTGTGAATGGCCTATTTTGCTGGCCTGCCACGTTACCAACCCAACACCACGACGAGCAGTAGGAAATAAAGTCCTCTGAAGGAGAGATTGCACTGCACTTGCGTGTAATTAGACCACAATTAAAGACGTGACCAGAGCGCACCATACTAAGATAGAGTTGATATCACTTCTGCCACTGCTGCGATGGCTACTTATAATCCTCGACCTGCAGAATCCCTGACCTGTAACACACAGGAACAAAAAAAGGCACAAAGACCGAACACCAGAACAAAACAGCATTGATTCATAAAACACTCCTGATGAGGAAAGAGCAGGTTGAAACAGGATGAAAAGGGAAAAAAGATCCACACAAAAACAGAAAAAAGAGCTTTTTAAAGAGGACCGTTTGTAAAACAAGGAGTTTAAAGCCAGATTATGGGGCAACAATGACACAATCCCTTATGTTCATTCCTGTAATACGCTGTGAAGAAGAGGATTTATACTTTATTGTGGTGGTGCGGGATGTGTTGCGGCTGCCTTGTGTCTACTTCTGTCTGCCTGCCTCTTTGGGAAACATTTTGCTCCTGAGGCCAGGTATAATCCCTGCATGGGGAAACACAGATGCCTTCAGCCAGCTGCTGATCAGCCCTATAATGGTTCAAGTATTACAAGTGATACCACCAGAGGGAAAATTCCTTCAATCCAGTGTAACGCTTCCTCTGCAGCGGCTGTCTCTACAGACTGTGCTTGGTTTGAGTGGCTGGATTGACTGCCGGATGTCTCCATGACTACTCGATTCGCCTCCTAGTCTGAGTTGGATTGTATTGGATTGGCATAACTGTCTCTAATGACTAAATTGTCCTCACTATCTGCTTCATTAGGTCTGTGTTAGCTCTATTAGGAAGGAATGGAGCCGAGGAGGAGACAGTAATTGAGAGTGTTAATGAAGGCAACATGACGACTGCCATGCCAAAATCGCTGAGAGTAAAATCGGAAAAAGCATGATGATTTTTACTTTTTTCAGCTTTAAAATTCTGAAAGGGCGCATACAGTGTAATGACAGGTGTGAAGGAGAGAAATAGGCCAATCAATAGAGGAATGAAATCCCGCAAACTGAAATTTGGCTCTGTCGGTATCAAAATTTCCTGTAAATGAGGACAATGTGTGGGATTTCCTTCATTTTTTGACAACTCTGACAGTAAGAGCAACATCTTTAAGTGGTCTGATCTCAGGAGAAATGCACTTTTGACAGAGAAATGAGAGGGTTTACCACAAGAACAAAAAAATCCTCCTGTGTTTGTGTGAACATTGCCAAAACCACATCACGATATTTGCCCAGAACAATGCAATATTCAACATACATACCATTAAGTTGATGCAATGAATTCAAAGTGTCAGTATTTACCACTGATGCAGCAGGTATCCAACTATCCTTACCTATCCCACAGAGCTCTGAAAACCCCAGTGAGCTCCCATTCTGCTAAACCCAGCTTCAGATTAGGGCCTGATTGTCCGTAGTGGAGAAGCTACAATGGGATTTGCTAAAGTAAAGACAGATGTTTTAGAGGAAGTGAGGGGATTCTGGTTCAGGCAGAGAGGCTTTAAGGGGTAAAGCACTGTCATCGCTAGCATGATTTAGCATCATGAGCCCATCTCTTTAATTGAAGGAGGAATTTGGGCAAAGTAGGCCATGCCCCATGTCAATATTAAGAAGAAAAAGAGCCATGCTTGGGTTAAACAGCACTTGGAATATACAGCGTAACATGGCATACAAATCTTTTAAATCTGCCGTGAATATCCTTGGCGGATCAGGAGTTGAATTTAGCTATTGTGATACTGATTCAGGTAAATTCAACCAAATGGAGAAAAAAATTAAAAGACTTTAAAAAGGGCAAAAAAAATACTGACAAATGTGACTTAGTGGTACTGTAGTCATGCAGGTGAGTGTTCAAGGAGGCCTGATACTCTTCCTTCAGGCCATCACATGCACTGCATTAACCAGGGAGGACTGTCAGTGCATGGAGACAGAGAAAAATGATCTGGCATCTCTGATTTTTTTTTTTTTTTTTTTTTTGTGTCATTTTTTCTTGATTATCCAGTAGTTTCCAAAAAGTGTTTTGTCTTCTGTAGAGCTAACCACAAAAGCTAACTTCAGCTTGACTTAACATATGAATAGGCTGGGTACCAAACTTAGATATTTTTATGGCACCAACCAAATTGCTTCAATAGTATCGATTATTGAAAGATGACATGGTGCCAAATTGAGGGAACCAAATTTCAATACCTAAGGACTAAATTGCATCAGTGTTGGTGAGCCAATAAGCATGGAACATGCTTGTACCTAATAATGCTGGTAGTTGGCTGTCTAACAGTGTAGAGGCATGCAGGAAAAACATTATGTTATAGACATTATACAATTGATTTTATAATGTGATTTGCTAAAATTTGTGTCAAAAGAGTGTTATTCAGAACCAGGTAATGAAGCCATGGTATTGGTATCCAGCCCTACGCATGATGGTTTTATCCAAGGTACCTGACAGCAACACAAGGGCACATACACTCTGTCAGTGAGTGTGAGCCCTACTCCTGGCACTGTACTGCTCCCAAAATCTGTTCACTGAGCTGCACTGCCCTCCAAAACAAAAGGCCAGCAGCTGCATAAGACCATAGCACTGAGGGAAAAAAAGGCTTCACCTTCATCATCTCTTGTCCTGACAAAAGTAGTCTCAGTACAGAAACAGATAAGACACTTGAAAAACTTGAAAAGTTTTTTTTTTTTTTTTAAATGAAACTAAATATTGTTGTTATACCTTTGTAGCTTTGCAGGGCAGGATATTTACAACCTCACTTAAAATATCCCTCCCATCCCCAGGGTTTTCAGTGTAGGTGTATTACCTCAATGTTATAATGTCAACAACACATACTGTCACTAAATGCAATATTAGCCTTATTTAAGGCTGGATCTGGAAGGCATTGTACCCCTTTTTCTTTTCTTTCTTTGCCCAGTATAGATGTCATTTGTGGCAAAAAACATATGAAAAGCATAAGATCACTATGTATCCTACCAACAACACAAATAAGAATACAGTCTGATGGTGACCTGTGTTTCAGCATGCCTGTAAAATGTATGGAGAGCTGTACATAAGACTGTTTGAGTGTATCTGGGACATCCACAGAACTATGTTTACATTTTTCATGCTATATCTCTGGGATCAATTAGGAGAACATTTTTACGGCCAGTATGGAAACCATTTCATCCTCTTGCCACCATGTACTCAACCACTTAACCAGAGCGCTTAAAGAGTGTCTGTCAGAACGAGGCAAACAGTAAGTGGAAGTGAAACGATGCTGAAACGTTCCCACTCTGCAACAGTTGGTCACGGTTAACGCATACCGGCAAAGTTTTCTCCTTGCTGGTACGGTAGGAGCTTGTCAGTAACGGTTTAGCTCTTCCAGGAAACTTAGTCCCTCCCTGGATGATCTCTCCTCCTCACAGTTCAATCCTAGAGTGTGTGAGATTTTTTTTTCCACCCATCTCTTGTTCTCTCTCTCTCTCCCTTTCTTTCTTTCTCTCTCTCTCTCTCTCTCTCTCTCTCTCTCTCTCAGTCTCTGTCACCCTCTCCATTTTTTTCTCTCGCTTTTATTTTATTTTTCAAGGCATAGGTGGATTAAGGCAGAGGGGCTTTTGTTTAGATAAAGCGAAGGATTAGGGAGAGATTTGCCCCCATAAAGTTGTGGGCTTGATGGGCCTTTTATCCCCCCATGTCCCTAAAGCTGTGTTGCCTCTGGATTAGGACTATACAATGGGGCCCCTTGTGCAGAGGGATCCGGGCCAGGGAGGGAGAGAGAGAGAGAGAGAGAGAGAGAGAGAGAGAGAGAGAGAGAGAGAGGGCAAGGAAAAGAAGTGAGACAGAGGGATTGAGACAAGGAAGAAAAGAGGGCAAGAAGAAAGAGAGAGGGAGATGGATATTAGAAAGAGGGGGAATTATACAGCTTTTAGAGGAAACTGACAGGTTGAAAACTTTTAGAGGGGGGATTTGCTGAGGAGATCCTGAGATCTTGTCACCAATAAAAGGGATTTCAGGAGGATTCCGAGGCGTGGCGTTGACAATAACCCGCAAATTGTCGCTGTCCCTTTAATTTATCTAATTTGAAGGGAGGGAAAAAAATAACGGGAGGCAAAGCGGGGCTTACTGTGGAAGTGCTGCTAATAACGTGTCTGAAAGATGGCTCCTGGCAAATTGCTTTGTTATTCTTGTCAAAAAAGGTCTCCTGCAAGAAGTCGATTTTAAACTACAAATCAAAATGATTAATTGCCGTGGGATGAACAGATGCTGAAATACCCTTGAATGGTGCCGGGGAGGCTGAAGCTTGCTGGATTGCACACCTAATGTATTCATGAAGTTGCAGGGACATCATTAAGAGCATTAATTAGCTATTAGAGAGCAGAATTCCCCGGCATTAAAGATTTTTTTCCCTCTCTCATACCTCCACAAAATCAAAAGATTGTCGTGACAAGGTTCACCTCTTTAGATATTTATGTGAACTATGAAAAAATAAAATGCATGCATTTTCCTATTTACTATTATATGCTTTTTATTGATTTTTACCCCCGAAATAACGTCTAGCCTACACCACATATACGGTTTCTTTTTTTCCTTTCCCAAATTACTGCATGGCAGCAGGAATCTGCAAGGGATTAGCGTTTCCAAAAGAGGGAAACAAAAAAGCAACTTCAACTTGACAGGTGGACATAGTCAAAAATTAAAAAGCCGATTGGAGATAAGAATGTCCAACTTATTAATTGTTAAACAGAGTTCACTCACTTTTGAGGGATTTATATAAATGTTTAGCATCACATTGAATTACATTGAGTGAGGACAGGTCTTTCAAGGGGAAAAAATAGAAATAGTTTAAATGATTCTTTTTTTCTAGCATTGGTGGCTTTTTGCCGACAGGAGGTCATAGTTTACCCACCTTGTATTTACCAGTACATCAGTGGGAGCTGGGAACGCGGGGAGCTGTGGTAACACTTGGCGTTTAAACCCTTCAGATGCGCTGGACAGCTCTAGTCGCTCTAAGGAGCTTTGGGTGGAGAGGCGCTGAGAAGAAACTCTTTCTCGCTTTAATTGCTTTAGAGACGGTCCTCACAAAGAGACAGTGGCCAGATTTACCTCCCGTTTAAGTTCTTATTTCCATTGGTTCACAAGTTAATCCTCTTTCTTTCTCAGACCTTGGAGAAAACCGAGTGATAGGAGCCCTACCAAGGCGACAGAACCAGGGGAGGACACGAGTTTTCCAAGCAAGGGAAAGACTTTGAAGCACATATACTGGGGAGGTGTGGGGGTTCAGGTGATAAAAAACAAACAAACAATTAATTAAATAAAAAGAATTTAAAAAGGACGCGTCTGTGAGAATGAAATGTAATCTGTAGACTATAGCAAACCTATAATAATAATAACTATTATTATTGAGATAATAATAATAATAATAATAATAATAATAATAATATGACTACAGAGATACTTGGTCATTAGACTGTTAATTTAAATTAACGAAAAAAAATCTAGATTTTATAGGCTACTTAATATGAAAATACCCGCAGCAAGCCTAGGCTATAAATAAATCTATTCAAGCACAGATAATTTAACGTTTTCAGTGCAAATTACCACATCGATTATTTAGAGCTTATCAAATTATCCAGCATGTGCTGCGACAAAAAAGGAAAAAAACAAAATACACAGGGTCCTCAGTCCCTGTGGTGATTGTTGTTGGTGTGTGAATTATTTATTAGGACTAAGTAAAGCGCAACAGCAGAGTTCTCCATTCAAAAGGCCTCGACTTAGTTTCAAAATAGCCACAAGAAAATTCTACAAGCTCAAATGCAGGAGTGACACAAACTTCTTAAAATACAGACCGATACAAAAAAAATTATGAAGACATGCCAGAAATATAGCACGTGTAGGCCACCTCTTCCCCCATCTGTGTGTGTGTGTGTGTGTGTGTGTGTGTGTGTTCGTGAGGGAGACAGAGAGTGAGTGAAAGAGTGAGAGAAAGTGTGTGTGTGTGTGTGTGTGTGTGTGTGTGTGTGTGTGTGTGTATGTGTGAAAGGGGGAGGGTATAGAGAATAATTTGGATGGCCATAACCTCTCATGAGCAAACAAATTAGCTGCTAACTTTTAAGCGACCCATAAAAAGTTTTGGAAACCCTCACAGACCTACAGCGCCCCATAAACCCAGTAAAACACATTGGAGTGCAGTTGTGGGTTACACATTTCCAGATGGTGGGAACAATTAGGTAAAAATGCATATGCACATTACAGTATTTCTTATCCCATGAGATGTTTTGTCTACCATTCAAATTTGTGAGAATAAGAAACATGGTTAAAGAAAAAGCCCCGGTTAGGACGAGCTCCTTCCCTCAAGAATTTCCCAACAAAATATGCAAGCTTTACATTAAAAGGCTACTTTGCGCTGCCCTTAATTCCCTACCTAAACGGTTTTGCTCCGGGAGAAGAAATCTTCTCTAAAAACCCTCCAAGAAGAGAAGGGCATTATTGCCCTAATCCTCTTACCCGCAGTCATTTTAAGACAGGGGTTTTTGGAGGCTGAGATGGCGTCTTGTCTTCCCTATCCCATCCCAAATCCTTCCAGGCCGGGAGAGAGTCTAAAGGCAGCACCATGGCATCTATTAGCCATCTCTCTAAAGTCTCTCTCTCCTCCAGTGGCATGGAAAAAAAGCCGAAAAGCAAACAAAACCAAAGGTTGGTTGGTATTTCTCCTCACAAAAACTAAAGAAAGGCAATTGGATCCATGCACCAAGGGCATGCAAGCAGCCTGAGCATATAACGGATTTCAGTGGAAATTTGCAAGAATATAAAATATTAATATTATTATAAATACAAAAATACATATACAGATTTAATCAATCATGTAAACCTGTATAAAGCAGGTTCACCTTTTGTGGACGGTGTTCAGCCTTTATTGGCAATTATAGCCAGTTTTGCCTGGATATGAATGTTTTTGATTAATTAGTTTAAATAAATTAAATGCCCTTACAAAGTCCCATTGTTCTCAGTCAAAGTTAGAGTTGCCTGGCCATATGCTGCACGTGTCAGCACTGGATGGCAAATGTCCAGGAGACAGAGGAAGATTAAAAAAAAAAAAAAAAAAAAAAAACTGTGCGCAAAACCAGACTTCACAAAAGGATAACTTACACTTTTTATTATCTACAAATCAACTGTTCTCACACTTGTTTTGCAAGTGTGAGTGACCGAAAGTCTCTCCACATTGCAGGAATGTTGATCAATTTCAGGAAAATATAGTCTTAAAAACGTGTTGACAGGCCGTGGGGGTTTTGGCGGACATAATATGCTTAAATTGATCATTTCTGAAAATAAGTAGAGGAGTCGCTGGACAAAAGTCTGCAGCTGGAGGGGAAAAAACCGATCCTATTTAGTTGATTGACAGCATGGAGAGCCAATAGAAAGCTGACGTGACCCCCGCGAAGCACTCCTTAAAATCCCTCCACCCCGCTCTCGCGCACCAGCAGATGGCGGCTTCTCACGTCTGCGCGAGACGCGGAGGATTCTTGACCGGAGGAGAGCTGTGTGCACGACAGGGGCGCGCGGACGGACTTGAAGTGGAGCAACAGATCAGCCTATGGACTTTTGCATCCCGCTGACGGAAACAGGACAGCAGAAGTGGCCATTATAAACCAACAGCGATAGGGACAGAACATAAATATAAATAGCCTAAATAAGTGACAAGCTGGGATTTTCACAAAGAACACAAAGAAACCAAGGAGTGTTTTGACGAGAGGTAAGAACTTATTTTCATCAGTAAAAACCTTTTCACGGCTGACTTTACACAGGACGTGTGTTTAAAAAGGCAGTAGCTTGTAAAGTTTACGTAAAATCGTGTTCATATTGTCTGTCATGTCTGTTCCAATATATAACCATCTTATATAAAGTTGTCAAGGCCTATTAAATAGATTATAGACTAAAATAAGCACGTTAGTGAACTGTGCAGGAGTGCTGTGCCTGTAAAAGGGTTATATCGATTTTCTCCCCTAAGGTCTTTACTGGAAACGATGGCTTAGGTTATTTTTCTTTGGTTGATGATGCATTTCAGTTACAAGTCCGGGCTATTTCTCAGAGCCATTTTTTCCCTACAGCCTAAAAAGTCTATGTAATATTTTAGGTTGGACACTAAAATTTCATATCGCTGACTTGGCTGCAAACAGTGTGAAAACAGCTATAAGAAGTTGCACTGAAGGTACTGCCCAGTACAGGGGAAGATCTAGCCTATAAACGTGTTTTTTTGTTTGTTTTTTTTTTTTTTAATTATTACTGTTGTTATTATTATTCAAAAAGAGCCGTTAAAAGGACCAGAAATACTGACAACAAAACGTCAGGCATTTAAATACCATTATGATTCAACCTGGTTTGTTGATTACAAAAGCATCGCATAATAACACCTCAGTGGAAAATTAAAGACAAGCAGGCTCTGGCAGTTTTTCATACAAATATGAGTGACACAGCAAAGAGCAGATTGTCAGGTCGACTCGTGCCCCGGAGGGCTGTTAGCAAATAACATTTTTCCTAATTTAGCCGGATCAAAGAGTTGCACTGTACATGCCAATTTACATAATGACAGTTTGATAATCGAAGCGCTGAGCAGGGCTGCCAGGAGGGCCCGATGCCCGGAGCAAGGATAGGCTTATGAATGACAATAATATAGCACAGACATGCACGGAGCGACGAGCTATTGTGCCGAATTTGATGCAGACAATCATGACCATATGACCAGTAAAAGCCTGCTGTTGTAAATAATAAAAAAGGTGATATAGAAGAAGATGGGGCAAACAAAACACCACTCTATTTTTAGTATGCATTATGCATTTTTCCTCATAATTTCCTGCAGTTTAACAGTGCGCAGATTTACACCTTGAATTTTCATGTCATGAGCATGTTTATATCAGGCTCAAAATGTGGAATATTTGTGAGTGGGTGCACGGTTTACACGCAGGGAGGAAAACACAGTAAATGGTGAGAAAATCATGGGCCTATTCCTAGAATACTCATAGGCCCACACACAAACACACACATACACATACACACACACGCTCGCGTGCATGCATGCACGCGCACGCACGCACGCACACACACATACACACCAGAACCGAGGAACTCCAACCTAGAGCTAACCACCCAGGCCCACTGTACGTCCGTCCGTGTCAGCGTTGATGATAAATGGAGGGCCGTGCAGTCGAAACCTATTTGCACTTCCATTAGACGGGGAGCCAAATGGGGATCAACATGCATATTTTTACCCGCGGAGAAGCCATACATCTCAGCCAAAACGTTGCCCCGGGGCGATGGGATAAGAGGCCGCCAGAGAGGGGAGGTGGGGGGAGCAGGGGAGGGGGGCCCATTCAACTCAAATACTTGGGGGAGTAAAGTAAATGTTTAGCGAAGCACCTTCTGTCCCGGCGAATTAAACTATTCCCCATTGCCCTCTGATCACATTCATCAGCCGCCGCAGCCACTTAATAGGCTGGGAATGGGCACTGCGGGCGTCATTCACACACACACACACACACACACACACACACACACACACACACACACGCACACGCACACGCACACGCACACGCACTCACGGTGGCTGTGGGTCACTGAGAAACTGGGAAATGTGCAGCATTTCAGAAACACATCCAGTTCAACAACGACCGCCCTTTATAGGCCACTCTGAGTTTTTCTGTTTTGTAAAACTGAAAGTTTCATTTGAGAATATTTTTAGCAGCCTCGTGCATGAAGTGTCTTAGTATTTGACTATTTTTTGGTCAGCTGATGAATCCTTTTGCTTTAGCTTGCATATGAAAGCTGTTGTTTTTACATACCAAATGGTGACTATTTATGGTTTATAGTTATGTGCATGTTTTTTATCATTATTATTATTATTATTATCAGTGTAATACTACTACTACTACTGCTACTACTACTACTACTAATAATAATATCCTAAATATTGATGTTCAGTATACCTGATTAACTAGATTAATATCCTAAATATTGATGTTCAGTATACCTGATTAACTAGATTAATTAATCAGACAACTGCAACAAAGTAGGCCATTGTAAAAACAAAATTAAATGTATGTCATTCAGGTAAACTTAATTAAATTAGGCTAATAGACCTTGGGCCAATAAATATAATAAATTTAATAGGTTCATGTTACAAACACTGTAATTTTGTAACATACTTAATCCTGCATAATTTAAGTGTAGCTGAAGCTTTCAGAAGCTTTCACAATTATCGGTCTTAATTTGCTATTGAATTTTGCTTCACAGCAAACGCTGACTATAACGAATTATACAGCATATCGAAATTGTTATAAAATAAATTGAATAAAAACAAGCAGCTCAACACTGGTAAAATCAGCTCTCAGCATAAAAGCTCTGTCAAAAATGTTTTGCAGCTTCTACAAATTTAGGAACTTAACCAGCTCCCTGGATACTGTACCTGCCATACAGGGGAAAGATTTATATCTTTTCCCTGTGGTCTCTCTGTAATAGTTATAATAACTGTTTGGGCCTCCGAGATATCCCCTCCTGTCAGCCTCCTCCATACTAATACATATCTAATCGTGTCCTCCAGCGTTTCATCCATCTATGAAAATCTTGGTCGTGAAGGAGAACTACAAAATAGAGTCTGGGAAATTGCTGCCTTGTAAAAGACTGTGCATTTTGTACTGTACTTACTTTAAGTATTTAGGTCTTTATATTTTCTATAAAGCTCGCATTATATGGCCGAAATATAAAGATATGTATATACGCTCCATTGTTGAATTTTACTGGGAAACAAAATGTCAGAGAGAGAGCATTAAGTCAATCACTGAAATTGCATCGAGAGTAGCATTTTCGTAATCACAGCATATTCAAAATAATCCCGCTATCCGGTTTCAGGTTTTGCCACCGAGACCCGGAACAAATCTCCTTATATCATTTTCCAACACATTTCATCAGCGCCGTGATCGGTCAAAGCAGCGTTTTCAAGGGGGATTTGGTTTCTGTGGGATCACAGAAACGAAGTGAATAAAATCATGAATAAGGCATCCGTCACGGTTCATTATGGCAACGAGTGATAATTACCCCAATTAAAAGCCTTTTGTATAATTAATGGAATGAACAGAGCAATAATTGGATGTTAATGGATAACGCTTCTGTCTGAATGCGCATATTAAAATCTATTGGCCCCTAAGCGCGTGGACCTGCTGTCCCTCTCTAATAAACAGCCTGTGTGTATAGCTTGAATTCAAGAAAATGAACATTTAAATCCCTTAATAAATCATAGACGTATGTTTTGTAAGTATTCTTCATAAGGCACAAACATGGAGGGTGACCTGCGGGTTTGAGTGCCCGTCCCATCACCGACAGGCCGCAGGCTCGACCCCCGCCCCCCTGCAGCGCGTCCATCACCACAGCCACAAATGTCGCAATGCCCTTCATCAAGACACTGAACCCTCGACCTTGTCACTCAGTAAAACGCCCGCATCAACGCATGAAATCATCATTTTTCCCCCCACCCTCACAGGTAGACCGCCGCCATGCAGCACTACGGGGTGAACGGCTACTCTCTGCACGCCATGAACTCCCTGAGCGCCATGTACAACCTGCACCAGCAGGCCGCGCAACAGGCTCAGCACGCCCCCGACTACCGGCCGTCTGTGCACGCGCTTACGCTCGCTGAGAGACTAGCAGGTAATTGAGTGCACACACGCACACACACACAAAATAGCTGGATGTCTGTGCAGAACTGCATGTGCAAACAAATGAGGTGCAACCTTTACGTTTTTGGAAACGTCCGCAAACCTTTCAGAGCCCCGGTACATTTGAGAGGAATTACGGGCCAAGATCCAATTTCAAGACGAGGAAATAAATTTTAGAAAATAAATAAATAAATAAATAAATGCATGTTACAGTTTATTCTGAGATGCAATTCAAACTTTATTTCTGAGAGAAAGAGTGGGGGAGAGACAGAGACTGCACGGATTCACAAATCTATCAAATGTTATGTTAATTATTATATTAATAGTTATGTCATATTAAAATGAACAAATTTCCTGCTTCCACAGTTTGTAATTAAATTAATTTAAGCCAGCGCAAACATGCAAGTCGATAAAGAATCATAACTGTTCTTTTGTTCTTTCAAAATCCAACCTGCATTCATCACTTCTTGATTTTTATTTATCCGTATTATTTGATTCAGTTATGTTTACATGCGCTGGAGAAACCTCATCTGACATCCGTGCCAAAACAAAATTAATTGAGCTGTGAGAAGGACAGAGGTGAATTAGTCACCTCAATTACGCCACATAATCCTATCACGTCCATTTAATTAAACTTGCCGTGTCTTTTCATTTCCAACGGCTGTACATTTCAAGACATCATCCTGGAGGCTCGCTACGGCTCCCAGCACCGCAAACAACGGCGCAGCCGCACGGCCTTCACCGCCCAGCAGCTGGAGGCGCTGGAGAAGACTTTCCAGAAGACCCACTACCCGGATGTGGTGATGAGGGAGCGACTGGCCATGTGCACCAACCTGCCTGAGGCCAGAGTGCAGGTGGGCCTGTCCTGAAGAAAAAACACCACAGCCTAATATCCCCACAGGCATTAAATGAGACGTTTGAATGTCCCCTGTGATATACAACTGCAAAATTCTTTCAGTATTTATAACATTCCCATAGGAATTGTATTTGTATTTTTGTTGGGCTGTAGAAAAAGGGGAGGGGAGTCAAAGTGATAGAAACAGAAAAAAAGAGATATTTATTTTGTTTGGTGTGTTAGTAAAAATCCAGTTTCAAACAGTTTGGTGGATAATCTTAAAGTATCAATGTACAGTGGAGCTGTTCATATATTCCTACACAGTGGCAAATAATCTCAGTTGAAACTCTGAACTGTGTAAAACAGTCAGTGAAAATACCAGTAACTTCTTAGTACTTATGTTGATAAGCTTAATGTTAAGGTTAATACCTTTTGAGCCTTGCTGAACAGCTCCTTGTTATTCCTGCCATTTTTAATAATTTTGGGCTTTTGGTGTGCTAGTTAATCATTTGGTGCACAGAAAACAATAAACGGTGTGCCTTGAGGTTCGTATCAGAGTGTGCTGCAGCACCAATGAGGCCGAGAGCCACTGTTGCACCTATTTTGTGGCCTTTCTGTCTCTAACTTGCCGTCCTCTTCCTTCTGCCAACAGGTTTGGTTTAAGAACCGCCGAGCCAAGTTCCGTAAGAAGCAGCGCAGTCTCCAGAAGGAGCAGCTTCAGAGGCAGAAGGAGACGTCAGGGGAAGGAGGAGGAGAGAAGGAGGACACGCCTCCCTCCACCACCATCCTTCCTGACACTCAGCTGCCTCCTTCATCCTCTTCCTCCTCCTCCTCCTCCTCCTCCTCTCTGGAGACAGAAGGTCCTGTGGTCTGTCCTCTACCAGTGGAGATGGAGCTGAATGTCACGTCGGCAGAACATTCTGGTAGTGAATCGGCGACAGAGGATAATGGCACAGATAAGGAGGAGGATGGGAAGTCTCAGAGGGAGGAGATGAAGTGCGAGAGAGCTGTGACACCTGGGAACGTCTCGCCGACCTGCAAACGACTCAGCCCCAAACCTGGTAAGAAGGCAGCTTACTGGAGTCTTATTCTGATATTGTATAGATGGCATGCTACATTGATGAAAATGTGGTAGGTTTCTGAACAGCACATGTTGTCTGTCAGTAACAAAAAGGACAAATACTTCAGATGTTGTTCGCAGCATGAGTTGTTGCAGTTATATTCCACCTATAGCAAATAGTTTACTGTATATTCAGCTCTTTTTTAAAAAAATTTTTAGATAGGGAATACCCACTGAGAGCAAGTGGTTACATGAGATCAATAACACTGAGGAAAAACATTCTAAAAGCTGAACATATATCGACTACAAGAGCATATGCATAAGACAATGAGAAACGGCCACAGACATCATTACATATGTCCATGATTAACATTTTAAATCCACCAAACGGGACAAGATTATTCAATTTTACAGTACTTTAAAATTAATTCCATCTGCAAGGTGCAATACCGAAAAGCAGTTTTTCCAAGCTTCCAGAGTTTGCATGCATAACATTAGTCAGTCTGGAGGTCTGGTGCAGTAAAAGCAGAAGTATTAATAGTAGCTCTTGGAGAATACATATATACACTGACCAAACTCTAACTAATATCCCTCTTTTCTCTCTCTGCTCAGACTCTCCCCTGGTTTCTCCGTCGGTGACTCCCTCCTCTTCCAGCAGCGGCCTGGCCAGCGCTCCTCTCTCCCAGAGCCACTCTTACTCCTCCTCCCCTCTCAGCCTCTTTCGTCTGCAGGAGCAGTTCCGCCAGCACATGGCCGCCACCAACAACCTGGTGCACTACCCAGCTTTCGACATAACCGCCCCATCCTCACTCCCTTACCTGGGAATGAATGTCAACATGCCCCCTGCGCCATTGGGCTCTCTGCCCTGCCAGTCTTACTACCAGTCCTTGTCTCACCACGCCCAACAGGTGTGGAACAGCCCACTGCTCCAGGCGTCCGCTGCAGGCAGCCTCACCAGCCACAACAGCAAGACCACCAGCATCGAGAACCTCCGTTTGAGGGCTAAGCAGCACGCAGCCTCGCTGGGACTGGACACAATGCCTAACTGAGCCGCTGTGCTCCGCGGGGTCGAGTCTGGCCTATGGAGGACAGTGAAATCTAGGCCAGAGCCTGGGCCCTCACATCACCCCATCCTACTGTGTCTCTGTGTAACTGTTATAACTGTATACCGCCATTCCTCAAGTAGATGGACGCAGGACACACAGACATGTCCAAAAATGAAAGCATGTTATCTCACACTGGACCTACAGAACTCTACGGGACTGCTTTTTGAGACAGACCGCAGTTCCTGAGCTAATTTTTACTCCTCTCAGCTTCCGTTGCAGCAGGAAGGTCCTAAAGTAGGCCAATAACCTTGAGAAATGACAACTCATGCAAAACTGTAAATTCTGAGAATAAGATGCAAAGGATAATGTAGACCCCCAGACTCAAAGGACACTGGATGAATCCCTGACTCATGATACAGCTGCTATGCTGATGTTTAAGGCAGGCATGTAAGTCTGGACTTTATTAACATCTGAAATAACAATAATACTAATATTTTTAAAAAATCACTGAAAATGATGTACACAGCTGGTGATGGATGCACTCAGTCAAAAGACAATGCAAATAATGTTTACAAGTATAATGTGAATTAATGAGGCACTTTGAAGGAAATTAGGCTCTTTTGGCCAGGGGAAAAAAAAAACATAAACGGTATTATCACTTGTGCAGTAAAGAGACCATTTCTGTCACGGGATCACTGATAATTCAATTAAGCAATGTGGTTATGTACATAGCATGTACTACATAACAGCACATAAATAAAAATAAACTCAAGCCATGTTCTCCTCAATTGCATAATTAAAAGTGAGTAATTTACCAGTTTAATGGCCAGTAATACACCACTTTGTATGGAGGCTGGCTTGATAATGAGAAAATGATTTCAGTGACTAAATGTGCAAAGCTTTTAATTACATTTTGCCCTGGGCTGAGGGAGCTGAGGCATATGCAATTACTACCATGCATACCATTTAAGACAGCCTTTTTCAATTCAGAGATCTGAACGCAAAAGCGTCTGCTAGTGTAACCATGTGATTGGTATCAATTTACATTGAGCTCATCAGTTCCTTAAATAATAATAATAAAAAAAAACTGAATGCAAAACTGATGTAAACAAATTTGGCTTTTTGAATAAGTTTTTAAGTTTTGAAATTTGGTATTTTCTCGGCAATTATTCCAGCCTTAATGTTCTCTGTTTTGTTGTTATGGCTTGAGGAAACATGCAGCTTTTCCATGAAGGGAAGTTTGACTGTTAGCACTTGGTGAGGAATATCATACAAGTCTCTGTTGCTTTCTGTTAAATATGTTTTCTGGATACTAATGTCTCCGTAGACAAGATGTACATTATTTTAATATGTAAAATAATACAAAAAAACGTATCTATTAATGTTTACCGTTAAGGCAAATGTAAAATTCATATTATGTTGTATAACTGATTATGGACTGTCTCAGATGACAATTCTTGTAGCTGTCAGATTGTAAGATTGTATTCGATGAGCTCACCGACAGCCCCTCCTATCCGTTTTCTCTTCCTGGACAGCTCAAACTGTCCCGTCTTGGTTGTCTGTGTACCGGTCCTGGGTCAAATAGTTGAAGTGCATTCACTTGCTTTTCTGGAAGTGGCTAATTTTGACTAGAGAGGAGCAGCAGGACTATTTGGATTAACAGAAACGTGAGAACTATTTTGCACTCCAGGAAGAAAAGCGTAGAGTCAAAGTAACTGATTTTAACGACTAACTGACCCAAGTCTTCTGTGTACTGCTGTCTCAGCTCTTATCTGAGTTCTGTTGTTCTGCTGTTGCTGTGCTTCTAATGCTGTTTCCCCCCCACTGTCTCTGTCAAACTACTTGGTCCAGTGGTAGATAGATTTATAATGGTGGAGGAGAGAATGATCTGATCATCAGCAATGTTATTTCCTTTCCTCCTCACTAACAATGTAGATTTAAACCAGTGTTGTTGTAAAATAATCACAAATAAAAACAATGCTTGAAGATCTTTATAATCAAGACTTCACTGTGTGTGTTGGATATACACTAAAATTTAAAGGGGAGGTGTCAACGTGGTGCACTGCAGTCCAAACAACAATTATTTGACAATGCAACAAGTTAAAAGAAGCCTCTTGGGCATTAAGTGTACTAATGTTTTTCTTTGAGCACATTATCCAGCTGAAAAAACACTCCGACAAGAAAACTGCACACATGAAATAAAATAACAACTCAGTCACAAAGGATGTAAAAAAATGTAAAGTGGTAACACTGTTTCAAATTTCCTGCTACTTTGGGCAGGAAAATATTGGACATGTTTTAAATCTGAAGTGCAGAGTATTAGCTCAGCTTCTCTTACACTGAGAAAGAGTGAACAGGTGCAGTGAGGGTGAGAGTAAGGGGAACTGTCGGGTAAAGAAAATATAGGGACAATAAAGGGGCGGGGAAAAGGTGCCAAGAATAAAAAGTGACGAAACGCAAATCAATATATAAGAGAAATGACAGAGATAAAGAGAGAGAACGACAGAGAAAGAGTCGGAGAAAGAACAATGTAATCTGGAAAAATAAAAAGGCGTGTGGAGACATAAGCCATCCCCAATGAATAAGCAGGCCATTATCCTGAAGAATGACGGCCTGGGGCGGTGATTATGCTGCTATTATATCTTAAACAGCATGGTTTGTCAAAACGCACAGCTACCCCCATCCAACCCACCCACCCTTCCTACTACACGCACGAACACACACACACACAGAGGAAGAGAGAGGGAGAGGGAGAGAGAGAGGCAGGGTGATCGGGCATCTCCACCACCTCTTCCAATATGTGCCCTTGCTCTTCTCACAGTAACCTATACATGTAAGTGCGTCGCCCTGGCTGTGCGACATTGCTTTGCTGTTAATTGAATCGGCCTTGAAAATATATTTCCCCCCTACTGTGTGTAAATAACAAATGCACCTCAGGTGCTCCATTGAAACAGAACAGTTCCTCCTGTTGTTATGGATGAGCGTTTCCCAAAAAGCGGATAGAAGGGGATAATGATCTCCCCAGATTAGCAGCGTTAATGTGCGTATAACACCTCACCCTAACCTTGCTGTGTTTTATTACATTGCATGTGTGTACGTCCTCCGCCAAGGGCATCTTGACTGTATCACTGATAAGAAGCTGGTGTGGATATGCAGCAGAAGTGAATGTCCTTGTTATCCAGGCTGGGCATCTATATAGGTACACGGCAGGATTTCCTCCCCTGGGACTCAGGACCAGAGAACATAACACAATACTCCTGTTCCAAATGCTCTCTCCCCTTTTTAACACCCACCCCCCCTCCAAACCGAAGCATGTTACACACACTCACTGACTCACTCACACTCACACACACACACACCAGTGCCTGGGGGTTGAACAGGGATTGCTAGATTGTAGTGCCGCAGGGTCAAGTGTGTTGAACCCTTGATGCTGGATCAGGTGCTTCCATCTCTAACACTCAGGGCTGTATATTCACCAGGACCCTCTAACCCCATAATCACCTAGATAGGTCTTTATTGGTACACACACATCTTTATCTATTTTCCTTTAAGTGAGTAATGATGTGTGTGCGTGTGTGTGAGTGTGTGTGTGTGTTTTAGGTGCTGAAAAATTCCTTTGCACAATTAATGGCAGCAGCAATGCAGCTCCTAAACTTTGTAATTCAGTTCACATAATTGAGATTTCATTTTCTGGTTATAAATGTGGCCTTGCACATAAATAGTGGATGCCATATTTATAATTGTTTCTTAGTTTATTTGTGTATATAGAAATTACAGGACATGATAAAAAACATGAATGAAGAAACATGAATTACATGTGCAAATGAGGGTGAAACACTTCACGGGCTTACCAAGAGATCTCACTGTAAGGAGGGGGAAATGATGACTGATAGCAAATAAATAAATAAACAAAATAAAAAAAAAATGCTCAATCAAATTCTGCACTCAATTCAAGGTGAATAGCAAAGACAGACTGAAGCAGAGAAAAATAAAAGATTGACATATTTTGGAAATATTTTGACAGAAGTTTGTGTCCAACCCGTACAGTCCCATCAGTTTGCTGTCTTTCTCTCTGTTTTCCTCCATCCCTCTCACACACATGCAAGCACCCATACACACACACACACACACACACACTCACAGCCCCTCAGAGCAAGCCCCCCCACACAAAAATCACAGTGTACCATTCAATCAGTGCTTTTTTCTCTCTCCTCTCCATGGTTCTCTTAAAGGTTTTAACCATGGCGAGAATGAAAAGTGCCAGCGTTAGAAACCTCGGCCCATTGAGGAGGTGACAGGGTCTGCCAGAATATGATCCTAATCCTGTTTCCAGCATTCTTTTAGCCTGCTGGCATTGCCATTTCGCTGCATATTCTCTGAGCTGTCAGGCCCAGGGAAATCCCTCTAATAGTGCATTGCCCAGATACACATCAAAGTGCTCCTGGAAACCACCACTAGAAACTTACGGGAAAGGGAAGCACACATTTACACCATTTACACAGCCAATAAACACACACAGCGGTACGCTAATGCACATGCCTTCACACATGCATGCCAAAATAAAGGTTTGTATGCACCTACATACGGATACAAAGCTAAAACTCAGTACTAAAAGGTGTCCAACGAACTTTTGGACAGTGACAACAACCTTTGTCCTTTTCACCAAAACCTTTCAAAAATTCAAATCTTTTTTTTTATTTTTTGGATTAATTGAAAGATTAAATTGTGCAAGAGATGGGGTAGAGACACAGAGAAGGAGTGAAAGAGATGGAGTGATATCAAGAGGAAAACAACAGGTGGCTAAACTGTGTGTATCCCGGGCCACCCTCCTTTAGTTCCACTTCATTTTCCATTTTCTTCTTCTCCCTTTTTTCTTAAACACTCTGACTGCCATCTCGCCCCTCCCTGGGTAATCTTCTTAGTGAGAAGAAAACCCCCATTCTCTCTCTTCTTAATCTGGCTGCAGCCTAAACCTGCGGCTGCATTTCCAATGTGGGCCCTGACTAAACCAATGTGCTCTGAGCCAGTTCATGGAGTACCATGTCAGTCAGTAAACGCTTAGACACACATCGCACAAGGAAACATGTCTGCTAAGAGGAGCCTCCTCTAAGTAATTTGGAGGATAACCATCACTTTTTGAAAGGCAAAAGTTTCTATGTTATGCTGAAACACAAACTTTACATACACATCTTACTCTGCATCTTAAAATGTTGCATGAAAGCAATCCAGTGTTACAGTACGAGGTGTTTATTCTGAAGTCTGTCCCATCAGCTCATCCTCTCCAGGGCAAGTGGAGTATCATAATAAATAGATAAGAAAATATGAGGTATATGACAAACCTCTCAGAGAGGCAGAAAAAAATAATCATGTCAGAGGGTAAATGGGCCTTCAGAGGTGGCATCAAGAGATCTGGGCAAGACAGAAAATGAGGTGTGGTGGTCTGGTCGTACAATTGCCTGGGAAACCATCCATGTGGCTTCAAAACCAGCTCATGCAACACTTCAACACCCCTCTCTGTTTTTTCCATTAGGGGAACAGATGACAAAATAAGAAATCTGAAGGGAAGGGGTTCTCATCATTGCCAGTAATGTTACCCACTCTCTGTCAGCTACAGCTCGGTCTGGCATCATTCAATTTGAGTTTCAATATTGAATCGTAAGACATAATACGAGTGTTAACACGGATGCAGTGATGTTTTTTTGTTGTTGTTGTTTTGTTCTTTGAAGCCGATACTGGTATCTTCCCATCCATAGTGGCCAATGTGCTACAAGTTTTTGTGAGAGTCAGAATACAAATGCCGGTGCAAAACAGGTCCAGTTTTTCCGACAGGCCTGTCTTAAGATAATTAAGTGTACACAAAAAACGTGTTCGTGTTGTTTTGTTGCTAATTTGACAGATGTTTTAATGATAGAATCCTAGAAAAAAAAATCTAATTTTTTCCAAAAAAAGCTAAATTCCAAAAATTGGACCTTTTGGACTGACACCAATATTGAGTTTTAAAGCTGATATTGTCTGACACCAACAGTCTGACAATATACAATATATGGGTCCATCTGTAAGTGTTGCCACTGACATATCTTGTATGTCAGATTTCTGTTGCCAGACAGAAAAAGTGTCTGTGAAAGTAAACATGAATGAATAGTAGTTATGGGGGAAACCTGTAATCAGGGGCGAAAAAAAAAAAAACACAACAAACCTGTATGGTGTTTTCCATAAGCCCTGCGGTTGCGGACAGGGGAAAGAGAGACCGAGCATCCTGCTGGGCTCAGTGTGTCGGGGACAAAGACCCCCACTGCTGAGATCCTCTCTCTCACAGCCAAATGGGACACACGTCTGATCCTCGCCCCTGGGCTTAAAAAACACCACAGCAGGAACAGCAGCATCCTCTTTAATGCATAGGCTACCACTTGGTTACCACTTGTATTCATGCTAGTTAACATAAAGAAATGTACACCCTGAAGGTCCTGCACGCAAACTAAATAAACCCTGAACTCATTAAGTCTGTGAATTTGCCCGTGGTGGGACTAATAAAGGCTTATCTTATCTTAAGTCAGGCTGAAGACTTGCATGACCCACCAGTACCTGAGAGTTTGGGTTACGGTCCTTTCACCCCTCTGCTGATATTACATTGACAAACTAAGTCCTGTGCTTAATGGCTGGGTTTCATAATTTAATCTAAATAGGTATAAAGGGAAAATACAGATGTTTTACAAATACAAAATTCACATCATGTTTGGAAAGGCAAGAGAAGCATGGTTATGTAGAGTTAAAACCCATCATATTCATCTTTCTAATACATAGCATATGTCTCCCTAACATGGGCTTACACACACACAGAGACACAAACACACAGCGCTTCATTGGCTAATTCAATAATAAAGCAGCCAGCCAGTCAAGTCTATAGACAGTGAAAATAAGAGAGTAACTCATCTCTAATAGTCTGCCGTCTCCTGAGTGTTAAAACATGTAAATTTATGTAAGAGCCCATAGGAAACACATATTTACAATACGTTTAGGTAATCACAAGATGCGTGCACAGGCATTCAAGGCCCCGGAGACGAAAGCAGTCAATACAAAAATAGTTTTTATGTGTCATTAATTCCCTCTGCATTCCCCGATACATCCCCCTTTTACCGCAGTAATACAGTAATCACTCACAATCGCACAGAAAATTATCTGCACTCATCTGTGGAATAAAAAGGCGGAGGGGCAAAACAGGGCGAGGCGTCCCATTTTAGCTCTCTGCTGCCTCTTTAATGTTCATCTGGGAGCCGCACGGCTGCCGTCCATCCCTCTGCGGCGATGGGACCCGGCTCCTGCACTTGGAGCCGCTTAATGACAGTGGGATGTCGATGACACTCTGGTATGCCCCACTCGTTAGACACACACACTCACACACACACACACCTTTTTCACGCTACATTGCCTGGCCAGTACAACATAAAGGGTCATCGGCGGTGTGATGGAAAAAGAGGTACCTTTCCACTCACATTAGGTTATTATAAGGGAAAACATTTCACCTCTGAGTGATGCCAATGCAAAACGCAGACAATCCAACTATAATAATGAAAAGTGCAGAGATTCAGATGTGAGAAGCCAAATGGTCAAATAAGTCATTACCTATCTGATCATTACGCCCTCCTCCTACATAGTGCATTATTAGGCAAAGCCATCAGACCTGATGAATAATCATAGAAGAGGCCAAGCCCATTTTCACAGCCGTGCTGAAGAGGGCACATGATTATGAGGAAAAAAAAAAAGTGTCATAGTAATGAAGTGATGGTCGCCTTTCTCAAATCACATAGAAAGGTTAGATTTGATGTGGTGGTTGTGTTTGACACTATCCCTCTCAGTGTAAACTCAGTGCAGAAGTACAGAGACACAGTTAGGTTATCCCAACTTTGGTATCCATAGACATGTGTCAATGGCGCCTTCTAGTGGGCACAGAATATACCGGCTGCTTGTTGAGAATTACTTTATCTAGTGTTGCCCCCTACAGGGCAAAAACAAAACTGTAACAAAAAGCAGAAATGGAAAAGCTGGTCCAGTCACTAATTCACTTTAATAAGTCCAACAAATTCTCACTGGCAGAGAGAATGTCCTGAAACGGAAATTAAATGTCCCCGTTTTCTTGCAACAGTCCAGAAGCCGCAATGATAAATTCTAGCTTAGTTGTAATGACATAAAAAACCATGGTGATCAACTGGATTCTTCACTTTTATGATTTTCAAATGATGAGCCTGTCAAGCTTGTCCCAGTCCAGTGCTTCAACAGTCCACATCATTCACCGACTGTGCTCCAAAATAGCATCTTCAGTTTACACATGAAGTCCAAAAATGGAAGCAAAAAGTTAAATCCACAAACCAAAAAACGCAAACATTCAAAAGTCCACAAGCCAGGAGGTAAAGGTGCACGGCAGCCAAATAATTCACAGCTGGCCGCCTGTTCTAGTTCAGTCTCCTAAGCTTGCACATGTAGATGGGTCCAAAGTTAGCAGCTAGGTGTGGGAGGACCATCTCACCCAGGTGGAGGTCAGGAGCAAAGTGGAAGGTTTTCCTAAATGTGTGAGTGAGCGGTCGCAGACTGACAACCTGGAGGTGGATTTGATCAGGGATAACAACAATTAATGATAATATCATGAAAAACGAGGAAAGTGAGGAGTCGGGTTTGGTTTTGCGAAGGAAATCATTATTTATTCAGAGATGCAATTTATGTCATTGCACTGCAAAACGCTGCAGATTGACTGTTACAGTTAACCGGTCAAAGTCTATTAGTGGAAGTTTAATTTCCAGAACCAGAGATGTTTAATAATTCAGCAACAAAGTGTTTTAACTGTCATCTGCCACTATTGTTTCTTGGTCAGAGGATTATGGCATTTTGCTTTGTGTGTGTGTCTGTGTGTGAGTGAGTGTGTGTGTGTGCGTGTGTGTGTGTGTCTCTCACTGACCTGCAGGTGGATGCCATGTCTCTCTCTGGCCAGGTGGATGGCCTGTTCCACCACACACTGGTTCTGGAGTTGAGAGAGTGAGCAGGTGGAGTAGACGATCTCTCCGCCTGGACACGCCGCTTCAACACCGGCCCTGTCCGAGGTAAGGAGGCCAGACAGGAAGGGGGGTTTTATGCAAAATTTTGTCCAGCGTGCTCATTCGTAGCTTTCAGAGGACCTGAAAACACGTTTAGTCTGATTTAAATCCAGATTATCCGTGTCAGTGTTTTGTTTAGGTTAAACTGGATTCGGCACTAGACGCTCAATTTATCATGAAGTCAACCTGCAAAGTGCATTTTACATCTACTGCTGTCTCAGCTGGTGGTGAGGCCTCAGAGTCATCGTTGACTGTCCAAGGAGAGTCACCCTTTTACAGCTGTTGTAATAATTCAAGTTTTTAATAGTCAACATTTTCAGCATAACATACAATTCTTCATATACTATATTATTTGATTTGATTTTGAATTTGGTTTAAAATATGCATACAGAGCCATTGTTCAGTTAATTAAAATAGTTTAACAGCTAACTTCAGTAGTGAGTGCAAATGCAAGTAACTCCTTCCTGATATGAGCTGATCTGAAAGAAAACATGAGCAACACAGGGAGAGACAGCATCTCTGAATAATTAACAGCAACAGCTTAGCTGCAGACAACATGTCAAAAAGCGCAACACCTGTCCTTCAAAAATAAAATTTGATTTTTGCAATTAAGCTGTCACAGTTGATTGTGAGCAGTGGCTGTCTTTCCCCTCTTTATGAGGCTTTTTCTGTGTATGGAGTACGTACAGCAGCAGCTCGGTTTGTAGCTGAGGCAGCTGCCGCCTCTCGCTGGTCCTGCTCTTCTTGAATATGTTGTTGTCGTCCTCCATGAGCGAATGTCTGTCTGTGGTGCAGGGCACGTCAACAAGGACCTGAACACAGACAATAAAGGAGCAAAGAATGGATGTTAAAGCTTACATTACATTTTTCTGACAGAGAAAAAAAAGGATATTTCATGACGCTATTTCACAAGCTGCCACAACGCTTGCTAATGCTTACTCTGTCAAAAGTGTTCCTCTCAATTTCTCCCCATTTGGTGCCGTCAAAGGAGGTGATGCGTATCCTGTCATTGGTCAGAAGTTCCTTGGGAATGTAGCTGTGGAGGACCTTTCTGAGACGCATCGTCCGAGACACTGAGGCGTCATTTACACACAAAAACCCTGTGCCCCACACACACACACACACACACACACAGAGTGGATGATTTACAACAAGTGAGTGACCGAGCGACAACTATATTTTTCAAACAGATAACGCAAACAATAAAGGACTTGTGAGACAGACACATAAAGATAGAAAGCGGAGAACAGTCCTCTTACTTATAGTCTGTGTCTGCAGTAAAGCCAGCGTCTTGCCTCCCGGAGCAGCACACAGGTCCAACACAGAGTCACCCTGCTGGACATTCAGCGCCAGGCAAGGCAAGACGGACGCTGCATCCATCAGGTAGTAACTCAACAACCCAAACCCGTCTGGCCTTCAGAGGACAAGAGAAACCGAATCACAGAGAGCTGAGAACTACACTGTGTTTTTATCAGGCTGCGTAAATGGCAATGACAAGTGGAATATTGCTGTTATTTACATTATCAAAATATATCTCATCGTTGCTGTCAGGTAAAAACTCTGTGAATCCAGTCTTAGTAATTCTCATGTTTTCTCTGAGAGAAAAGTCTTCAGCCTCTTGAGCGAATGAAACCCTTTCAAAATACATTGGATAAGCTAAAAAGTGCAAGGTGGTCAAGCTAAAACAAGACTGTTTTTCTTAATCCTGAAAAACTGTTTCCACCCAAATGTGACCAGATGTTGACCTCAAGAATATCACATGTGCTTCTATTGATTATAAGGAGCTAACTTTCTGACCCACAAAGGCAATCATTTTGGTGCATTACTTTAAAAAAAAAAAAAAAAAAAAGCTCACCTGGCAGCTTTGAATCTTGTGATGTCCCCTCTTGGAAACACTAAGCATTTGATGTTGGGGCTCAGCTGCAGTGGAGACAGCTCCTCGTCAACACTGTCGGATTTGTTCAGAGAAACACTGCTGCTGATTTCCTGTTCCATGCTGCCCTCTGGTTCCCCTCCACTCGCTTCATCCAAGAATGGCTGTGCTGTAAAATTGATAAGAAATTACTCTCTATTGTTTTCTTGGAATGACATTTGAGACAAAAATTAGAGGTCAACCATGGTGGCATGGCTTTTCATACAGGCCACCTCCTGATAAAGGTGACCTGTATGAAAGGCAATCTCAGATTTTTTTGCAATGCAGCCCTAACTGGGAAAATGTTGGGTTTGTTGCTCTGTTTTGCTGCTGTAGAAACTCTTCCCCTGTTGTATTAATCAACAAAATTAAGCTGACTGATTTTTGAGAAATCATGAATGGAAAACTTAAATTAGGCGAGGTGTGGCTCAGGAGGTAGAGCAGTCGTTTGGTCATCAGAGGGTTCCCAGTGCAGTGTGTCCAAGTGTCCTTGAGCAAGACATTAAACCCCTGATTGCTCCTAATAGGCAGCGTGGCACCTTGCATGGCAGCCTCTGCCATCAGTGTGTGTATGGGTGAACGTGAGGCAAACACTGTAAAGGGCTTTGAGTGGTTGGTAGACTAGAAAAGTACTATAGGAATACAGTCCATTTATGATTTAAGGCTTTTTTGTAGGTTGATTCTACAATTAGGCATGAAAAACAAGCTGAATATAATTAATTAGCTCAAAAAAGTCAGTCAATGTTATTTTTCCACACCACGTAATAAGGCTAGCCATAGTTGGCAATCACATCTACCTATCATAGACTGATTAGAAAAACTCATCTGAACTGTGAGGCATTAACTCGTTGCCCTCGTTGGCTGAAAACCCAAACTGCACCCTTACCATCCTGATCTGTGTGACCGATGAAGTCCATGCACCCCTGGGCCTGGAGGTCAGCTAGAGCAGACTCATGGGAGAAGTTGTTGAGCAGGGCTCCGTACTTCTTCTCACAGAGCAAGCTGACGCGGACTGAGGGCCACTGCTGCCCCAGCTGGAGGCTGTAGGTGGCATCCATATACTGCAGGGCCAGACTGGTGGGGGGGGACTTGGGCTGAGTGGTGGCCTGGGGGGGTATTCCACAAATTAGGATTAACAAATTAGCCAGAGGTCTTCAAAAAGTGTTACACAGGCAAACATCCAACTGGTTTATGTGAACATCAAAAAGCTTAAACTATAGTAGACATGTTGTTAATGTGAAGAAAATATAGCTATGGCAGAGAAAAAAGGACATGATGGCAGCACAACAGAAGTTTTGCAGTTTTGCAGTCTTGATTATGGAGGTGGTGAGCAAGGCATAAGGTGGTTGTTTGATTTTTTTTTTTTTTTTTTAATCTTTTTTAGAAGAACATGACTGATGGATCACATATATGAGAGAAATGGGACACTGAAAGAGGACATTAACACCAAAAAGTGGCAGTTAAGCAACAACAGGGATGCAATCTGACATATAACTCTAAAGAAGAAGAAAAAGAAGTGGTACAGAATATTTCCTGCACTATTTTTCAAGTATCAACACTGACGAATGAATCATATTACCAAACCTAACATTCAAGTTTTGCTTTACAGAATCCAATCACTATTATCAAGATATTTTTGGAATACTCCAGGGTCTGAGACAATGTTATGCTACAGCTTTTAATTTGGAAAGACTATGAGTAAATTATGGCGAGGGTTACGGTTTATCAAGCCTGTCATGAAGTTCATGCGTGTCATATGGTCTTATATACTTTAAAATAGAGTGAGTGTGTGTGTGTGTGTGTGTGTATGTGTCCCATGTCAAATTCTTACACTTCCAGAGGATTCTGCGGTGTGTTTATGGCATTATAGAAATATGAAAAAAGGAACAACTCAACAGCCTCATCACCAACGCTGAAGCACAGTCGGTTCCTTCTCAGTTTTGCACTTTTACAGGAAATTTCTACTGATTTCGTGCCTGTTTACTCACAGGAGAGGCATGGCAGCTCGTGTCAGTACACCTAGACTTTGGTGTAAATTAGCTTTGGGCGTGTTTATTAGTGGATTTAATGATTGATAATGGACGACATACCCATTTGCCTTTCACTCGGGTTCGTCTGGGCGTCAGGCATCTTAAATCTTTGACTTTTCTGAGGAGAAGCCGCGTTTGTATGACCGCCGCCATCGTCCTGTGCGACTGGTAAATAGTCCGGCTTCACCCCGACAGACTAAAGAAAGGTTCCGGCCGTGTTGAATGAAATGGGCCTCAAACCGAGCCAGGCCACATTCTTCCTCATCCGGTGGACTTTCTAGCAGTTTCCTGCGTGTGACCTAACGCGTCCTCCACACACCGCCGACACAGTGGGACTTTACACTCTCTTTTGACGAGATTTACTGGGATTATTCAGAGCAGCAGTCATGGTTTTCGAAAACAAAATGATCACGTACGGCGAGCCGGATGACGAGGTAGCGAGATGTTGTTGTGTGGTTGTTTTTATTCTGTGTTTTGTTAAAGTTACACAACTCTGCCTCTGTGCCATGATCCCTGCTGTTAGTTAACTCGCGTGCCATCTGAGTTTGGCGGCAGCTCCTCTCTGGGCATCGCCTGGCAAGTGGCACAGCTTGATAAATTTAAACGTGTAATATTACACTCCATGTGGTTTGATGCTTTTTAAAGGGACATGCGACTGTTTTCTTCTTCTCCGCGTTCATGTCGACACCCGCGGCTCTCCACGCCTCACGTGGCTACTCCTGCATTTAGTTTGATTCATTTAGTTTCCATGTATTTTGAAATGATAGCTGACGCCTGTTTCCTCCAAGTTTCAGTGATGTCTGATTTCCTGTTCAGTAAAAAAATAATCTAATGCATCATTTCGA
The DNA here is from genome assembly GCF_902150065.1 of Myripristis murdjan. Classification (NCBI taxonomy): domain Eukaryota; kingdom Metazoa; phylum Chordata; class Actinopteri; order Holocentriformes; family Holocentridae; genus Myripristis; species Myripristis murdjan. Next base: position 14,661,018 of record NC_043996.1, read on the forward strand.
AGTCCATAAATTATAGATGAATGCCCCTTGCAAATGATTTTGATTTTTTTTTTTTTTTTAATATATTATCCAGAAAAAAAAAACATATGTCAGGCTAATATAACTAAATGCTTTTGATTTCACTGAGCAGGAGGAGGAGGAGGAGGCCGCAGCAGAGGAGCAAGAGGAGGAAGAAGAGGAGGAAGAGGAAGACATGGTGGTACGTTATTGTTTGCCATCTTGTGAGAACCCCACCTTGTTGAAAACAATCAGATCTGTGCTGACTGTGCATTTGAAAGTTGGAACATGGGCAGTGCCTTTATCATCACGGTTCATTAATAAACATCCACAACTTGTTGAGACATGTTACTGCTTGTCAAACTCTGGGATTGATTCCTTTTTATTATTATTAGAGGCTGTATAAAGATGACTTACAGTCTTCAAGAGGCAGATTCATGTCTGCCAGACAGCGTGAGGCACTCCTTTACTCAGCTTTTCTCCAAACATACACTCATGTCACTTTAATTAGTTTGAGAGCTCATGCTGAGTTCAATTTCTGACTTCTGTGTTGGAAAAATCTACATGAACACCCTCAAACTTGTGATTCCTAGTTGGGTTTCACAGAGTGCCTACATATCCAAGAGGTAGCTCTGTGATGCCACAACCAAAATAAGCAACATGGTGATTTTCTAGTGAGTACTAAAAACAAGAAATAACAGTTTTTAAGATTTATAAACAGATGTTCAAGATCAGTTAATACAGTTGGACAAAATTGGTTAAGTTCTGTATAACATTAATGGTCAAATTGCACAGGTGCTGTGTAGCCATGATATTGTGGTAATATTATCCATGTGGAAATGTGTGCACCACTCTGAAAGTAGTCAGATAAACACAGCTTTATTTTGTGAGTCCACATTATTCCTCCTTTACCATTTAAATGTTGAGATGTGGTAAGTAGGAAATTCCATGTGACATGTTTTCCCAATTCCAGTTGTTTTGAACGCAGCTTGTCACAGTCAAACTGTTGCTGGATAGACTGTTCTACATTTTACATTGCGAGACCGCTCTACCAGTGTAAGACAACATCTGGCATCTTCTAATAAAGAACACTGTTGTTTGTGCAGTGCATCTATATGAGGGTGGGAATCACAGAGTAACTGGTGATATGATACTATCACATTGTTTTACCCACAATAACCATGGTATCACCATACAGGCAATTCTGTGATATGTGTTACACTGTAAGATAATCAGCTATGATACATCATAGCTGTAACCAGAGAAGAAAAAATAATTTGGAAAAGGCGAAATAATTCTCCAATAAAGCCGTTGTGTGTTTCAGTGTTTTAATATGTTCCAGTCAAAATAACTCAAGACAGGGAACTGATTCGCCTCCTAGGAAGTCAAAGGAAGTCAAACGTGCCTCTGTGCAAATTAAGTTGAAAACTGAAACATTGATTCGTTGCACACATGTATGTATAATGAGTACGTTTACATGCACACCATATTCCGGTTCGGCTCAATATTCCGGTTAAGGTAACTGCGCCGCGGCAACTGGAATATTCCGTTTACATGTGACTTGGCATGCCCCCGTGTTTCGGCGTATTCCACTCTCTGACGTAATGCGACACTCAGCCGCGGGGGGCAGCAGTACGCGTATAGGCGTCTGGTCTGCCGAAAAAACAGACGAAGAAGTCTTCTTCCTCGTCTTATTCTACTTTTTCTTCTTCTTCTGTCGCTATTTCTATGTTTCCCCTCATCGATATCCTCCGTGATATTTAAGTCTTTCATTAGCTGAAGGTGGACTGCAGTCTCCTGGCTCTTGCTGCTGTCCGCCCTGCCGTTTTCCCCGCTTGCAGGTAACCATAGCAACGAAGACGCCACAGAAGTCCTTGTGAGTCGAGCATGCGCAGTCGTGACTGAATATTCCGGTTCGGGGAGTTTTCCGACTAAGGTGGTTACATGCCCCAATATTCCGGTTGGAACAGGAATATTCCAGGGGGCTTATTCGGAATTCTCTCCAACCGGAATATGACCTTAATCGGGTTCGGTGCGTGTTTACATGACACGTGCGCAACCGGAATATTGCGAATATTCCGGTTAATACAGGAATAAGGTCTGCATGTAAACGTGCTCAATGTATCACAAGAGAAAGTATCACAATGATTTGATATTTTGTCCAGCCTCAACATATATATATTCATGTAATATGTCAAAAGCTATGTTTCTTAACAGGCCAAGTGCCAGTGTTAATGAGCCAAATGACCTAACAACATTGCTGTATTCTCTACAGAAGAGATGAAGGCAGATGAGAAACAAGGGAGCCAGAGAGCTGAGATCACATTCAAATGAACCTCTAATTAATTAGGTCTGTGTAGCAGCACTGGGAGCCTGAGACAGAATACTTGTGCCATAAATAGGACGCTCATAGAAAGCACCTCGAATAACTGCCACTGTAGTTTGGATAATGATTTCCAAAGAAGCCGAAAAAGTAGCCGAGGCTTTGTGTTTCATGCCTTGAGAACTGTTTCACTTTTGCTCTTAATCTTTTGCATAAGAGTGAAAAATCAGGCATCAAAAGCAGAAGCGAGTGGAGGTAATGAAATGTAATGTGCTGGTGTAAAGCTGCTGAGAGAGCGCACAGAGTGTAATGTCTCCCCCAGTGAGAGTGAAGTTGTTCCATTTCCACAGCTCCACCACAAACCTTTCCTCTGTACCTGCTGTCTTTGTCGCTCTCAGGACCCTCTAGAAACGATACGGGCCAAGTGTGAGCAGACGGAGCACTGTGTGCACTACAAGGAGCGTCTGGAGATCTGTGAAGCCCGGGTCGGCTCCAGGTCCAGCACCGAGGAGGACTGCACAGAGGAGCTTTTTGACTTCCTGCATGCACGGGACCATTGTGTAAGTGTGTGTGTTTGCAAGTGTGGGACAAAGAGAGTGATGGAAGGGGATTTTTTTTTTTTTTTTTTTTTTAAATATATGTATTTCTTTATTTAACCACGACAAGCCCAGTGGGGTTTGGGCCAAGATAGATTGCACAAAAAAAAAACAGAAACAAAAGATGCAACAGACAGAATTAATACTACAATAAGCCTACCAGTGCAGTTTACAGTTCACTAACAAAAGACCACGCCAATAGGATACGAATCGAAAATAGTTGATTACATGATGGAGAACTGAGACAATGTATTGACTGTTTGGAGGGAATCATCGAGGGATCAGGGGATGGAGGGGGGAATGCAAAAACTAAGACAAAGGTGGGAGGAATGGATTAATGTGTGCCTAAACACTATTTTATGTGGAAGTGGGATGTGTTCGAGGTGTGGTCTTTGTTCCCAAAGTTGGTTATAAAACTTCATTTGTGGAAATAGAAATGGAAGACTCTGAGATGAGCTGACAGCCTGCCCCTCTCGTTCTCTCTTCTCCAAGCCCATACATGGCATATCAGAGAGAGAAAAGACTTCATATGACCCGTTTCAGATAAAGTGTTTAAGTCTGCATCAGTGTGCGGAGGATCTGTTTGTCTTAGTCTGTTTCAGAGTCGTTTACATGAACTTCTAGTAATCTAATTTCAGAAATGCCACTTAAATGAAGAACTCAGTTTACACTATCAGGTTGAGGGATTATGAGAAACTCAGTTAACAAAGGCAGATTTCTGCTGGAGAAACCGGATCATTGTGCCATTTAAACTTTGCTTGGATTTCTGAACGGCTTTTTACATGCACAAGAAGAGAGCGGATAAGGAAAATGACACCATGTACAACACTGGGCAGAATAAAAATGTCACTGTGTTCTATCTGATCATTGAATGTTTTTTTTTTTTTTTTTTATGATTTTATGTCCGTGTTACCACTGAAAATCTAATAGAACAAAAACATCTGCCACAGCTGCAGCAGATTTTGAGTAATCGCACCACAAGTAAATGCATTATCTGATCATCTTAATCTGGCAACTCAGTCATGGGTCATTCCTGCGTGCATGTAAATGTGCTGGTAATGCCTTTAATGGTCTCCTGATTATGATACTTAATCATTTTTTATAATTGTTTTCCTCTCTTGCTTTCTTTACAGGTATCACACAAGCTGTTCCACAACGTGAAATGAGCTGCCAGCCCAGTTCCAGTAGTGTTGCAGATGTTGAGTCTATTTAATTGCTAGAATTGTACAAATGCAGATAATAGCTATTTCTCGTCGATGTATTATTGTGAATAAAGTACAAATCTTATTTTTTTTTCCTTTCTTCGGTTCCTGGACTAAATAATAACCTCTTTGGCTATAACACATATCATTTAGATGGTGTAAGAAGCAGCATGTAAATTTTGAGTCACTGCTTGTATGCATCTAAGTGGTGAAAGGTTGTGCACAGAAATGTTTAGGGCTTCAGGCTGATATTTCACAAGATGGACAGTTCATATGCAAAAATCACTGCTGCAGTAATGGAGAGTTTATCTCAGTGTTGGTGATTTATTAATCTTTGCTAAAGGCCAATAAATTTGGAACATTAAGTTTCAATTCCTCTCTGGTACAGCTAGACACGTTTGCCTGGCAGATTGTCTTCTCAGGATTTGCTTCATTAAACTTCCAAGCACTGTGAAAGCTGTTGAGTCTTGCGGGTTTCTTTTTCTTCTTATTCCTTTTTTTTTTTTTAATGCATGTTTGAACCCACACCAAACACACTTTACTCTGTAGAGGAGAGATTGGTAGACTTAACACCTAGGACTCAAAGTGAAATGTTTCATCTTGACACAGTTTTTTTTTAATTATTATTTTAATGAAGGGACCTAATAAATGGAAGCTTGTTACACATTTTGAGATGAGACATTCTGAGAGATGACTGCCTTTCCTCACACTGCAAGGCATTTTTGTACATGGAAAATTCAGGGCTGGCAAAAAAAAAAAAAAAAAAAAAAAAAAAAATCAAAATTAGGTGAATAGACAGCTCACCACCTGTCTTGCCACCTTGGAATGGTTTTCTTTCTAGAATACAAAGGTCAGAGTTCATCACCCCTTATCCTTCTGCATCTCCATAAACTTAAGAGTTAGCTGAGTCAGTCTTGAGTTGGGGAAGCTCAAAAGAGAGAAAAAATAAAAAAAAAAACATTCTGCAGTAAGAAGTACACCACACAATCCTGTAACTAATTAAAATAACCTGTTTAATTTTGCTTCATGTAAAGCACATTGAATTTACCTGTGTACGAAATGCACAATATAAATAAACTTGACAAAATAATACGTTAACTAAAACTTTATTCAGTAAAAATACATCCAAACAATCATGATAATAAATAAAATCATAGCAAAATAAAAGTAACCTTTTAAAAAGTAGATACACTAATGAGCAGCTGGTGGCAGTGTTGCTCCAAGAATACTGTTGATAGTGTGTCTACAGAGTTTTTACAGTGATTTGAGAAGCCAGACTGTCACAAAATGATATATGTGGATAATCATGCACATGGTGCACAACGTCAGTGAGATGTAGAGCGATTCTCCTGATCACCAACGATTTTCCTTGTTGCTTTTGCCAACAAACTCGTCCATACATGCCTACAGAGACACAGAGGGAGACAAAGTTATTTTTCAGGAGTCAATACATTATGTTGGAATGGCCCCAGGAGAATCTGCCACAGCACTACTATATAATGGGATTGCTGAAGTAAATGTGTGGTTACCCAGAATGCTGAAATTTTAATAAGAAAATTAATAAGATAAGAAAATGTGTTGCTTAGTTTGGCCTCTGTGCCAAGCAGTTTCCCCCGGTCTTGGCCACACATGCTTAGAATATGACTTAATGAGGTGATTTTTCTCCCCCCAGAAAAGCTACTAGTCATGATCATCATCAGTCAAACACTTTTCAAGTTGCTTGGATCAGGACTTCATGGCGTATTTTCTCACACAAGTTAGGCAAATATAACAGCTAGTGTCTACAGGTTATAGTTGTGTTATTATGGAGAAAACAGAAGGTTTATAGTGCCAAAATCTGACCGTACCTGCATGAGCAGCCTCTCCTTCCTCAGTTTCTTATAGAAAAGCAGCACATCTGGATCGGCTCGGACCACCCGGGGGTCAAAGTCCATGACCCTCAGCCCCTCCAGGTTTCTGGCCCGGGACAGTGCCACGTAAGCCTGTCCGCTCTCAAACACACGTGCCAGTGAGATTTCCACACAGTCCAGAGTCATGCCCTAAGATACAGAAATTTAACAGAAATTATTAATAGGTGAGTTGTGTGTTTGGTCAAATTGCAATGCATTATATATCCCAACATTTGATGAATGATCTCATATTTTTTTCATTTCTTTAGTAGCGACTGCTTACACAAAGCAGCATATAGAAACGTAGGATCAGCTCATGACGTCACTCTGTTTGTTTCTCTGCTGTAGATCAAACATGGGTGACATTTTAGTCATGACCATTAAACTCAATTACCCAGAGAGCCCAAGTTTTCCTGTCGAACCAATTTCAGGGAGCGAGTTCAGGACGTATAGAGTCTGCCGTGAGAGCACGAGAGACAGCTGAATAATTTATGATATCACTACCAGCGCACAGTCATCAGCCCTCTCGGCGCAGGAGAGCTGGTTCAGGGTCACTGACCAGACCTCCCAGGCAATTAAGATGTGAAGAGGAAACCTGGCTGTAGATCACTTCTGACTCTGCAGTGCTTGTTCGTTTCCCGCCAGCAGCAGTCTGTGTTCACTGGTAACCCAGGGATCAACAACACTCTCACTGTGGTAAATGGCACAGAGGAGTGGGAGTATATCAGAGCCATCCATCACTATGAAAGGCAGATTTGGTAAAGTAGTGGTAAAAATAACAAAGTGCATATTGAATAGTGCCTTAACAAAAAGGCACAAGGAGCTCTTGCTTGTGAGTAATGCTCCCATGCTGTGCCGGTAGAAGAAATAAAGCCCTTTGAAAACATATTCAGCAACACCCAAATATCACAGGCAAATTGTTCCACCAGCACCAGTTCCTCAAGTAAAAGCTGCAGGTAAAAAGAATATGCATTTTTCTCCTCTGAAAGCGGTCCCATCTCGCTTCTCCCTGTTGGTCTTAAACTTGGCTGATAAGCAATAAGGCGCACAGGCAGCCAGGACTGACTGAGTTTAAAAGACTCAGACACTGTAATCAAAATTGTTTCCATTTTTAGGCCTCCGGGGAAAAATCATAATGAAAAACTCAAAAAAGTAAATGAGTTTTTGGTCAATGAGATGAAAACGGTCGTTCACCATAGATGTCATTCATTCAAGCTGAAACCACACAAACATCAAAGTGTAATTGCAATATCTGAACATGTTGTCTACAAATATGGCTTATAGTCTGGCACTGGTATTACCACACACCGCTTAAGTGTCTGTTTGGTACAACAACCCACTGATTACACATGAACACTCTTTTGGTGTGTGTATGTGTGTGTGTGCCTGGTTATTCACACCTGGCTCTTGTGGATGGAGATGGCCCAGGCCAGTTTGAGTGGCAGCTGCTGTCGGCTCAGGTAAATCCCGCCCCCAGATTTAAACATCCAGCGCTCTGGCTTCATCACTTCTGTGACCCCGCACAGGAAACGCACACGTGGGAGCCCTGAGGAAAGAGTTGCAAATACTGGCATAACTTAAAGTAATAATCTGTGAGATTTTTTTTAAAAATAGAGATTAGACACAATACAATAGTGGTTCTTTCCCAAGAACAATAATCTGGCACACAGGAAGCAGTGTTTTTTCATTAGAAGGAAGAACTGGGTGGTGAACATGAGCATTAACCAGCAACCAGACAAAGGGGGGAAAAAAAAAAAAAAAAAAAAAAACAGCATACAGAAAAATCCAAGGAAAAAGACATCACAGCACTGGACACAGTTTGGCTGACAAATCTAACAGAATACCATGAAGTAAATTTTTTAAAATAAATATTGTTTGTGTTTTTTTTGTTGTTGTTGTTTTCCCAGAATATATAATATATGAGTAATTATGTGATTATGTTGTGTGGTTTTCTTTTTTTACATTTCAGGAGAAAATGGTATAGTTTTACATTCTTGCATGTGTTTATTTCATGGATTTAAAATTTTGGCTTAAAGTACTGAATCATTTGTTTGACTCAAATCATGATTTACAAACTAGTGCCAAACTGAACTGTTACAAAAAAGAAAGTTGTTCTTAAATCAAAGTGGATCATAAATTGCACTGAACTTCTAAGACAAGACGATTAAATATTGACCTTGTTTTCCAGGCTCGAAGCCCACCACGACCCCTCGTGCTCCGTTCACCAGACCGCGCTGGACATCCAGGTTCTTTGTGAGCATGACCTTGCCGTGCAAGAATGACAGCAAATTACAAACCATTTTGTTACTCAAATGCCTATTGACCACAACATTACTGTCATCTTGTCATAAACTGTGCACCACATTGTAGTGGGTAAAGACTGTGTGATAAAGTTTTCTTTTTGCACACACACAGTCACAGGCCTACCTGGGCTCCCACTTTGAGTCGGAGCAGTCTGCTGACGGGGCTTTGAGCATCTATAGTCACCACCAGAGCCGGGTCACTGTCTACTGCCTCAAACACCCGCATTGACCCTGAGGGAGAGAGTTCAGCATGTTACTCAGGTGAATATTTAATATTAGCTTTAATATTAGCTTTTGGATATAAAGCTTAAAAAACACTGACCCAGTGGCTCAAACACTCACCACATTGCCGTGAGAAAGTCAGAAGGAAGTAACAAAAGGAAATAACAAGGGTCACAACACAAATGGTTTCTGACCGAGGCTGTTAACACCTTTCCAGAGAAAAAGGCCTCAGTAAGTTTACCAAATATGAGTCAGCTTACTGCTAACAATGAAGTCTATTCTCACCCGAGTCCAAGCCAAAAGATAAAGTTACACCTTGTGGCAAGGTTTAACAGAAAATCAGCAGGAAAGATATGGATTCAAACCTGGCAGCTGCTGGAGTTTGTTCTCATTTGTGAGCTCCACATCGTCCTTGTGTGTGCACAGCCTGGTGGCCAGGATACCGTCCTTCTCAATCTGATGATAGGCGCTTTCCATCAGCTTCGCCGTGACCTCCTCGGTGACTCTGAACAGTGTTAATTGAGAAACAATTCAACTTTTGGATAAGTCATCTGTAGCTTTGATGACTCTGAATAAATCTATATGCCGTGTACAAATAATGGATAACACATACATTTAGTGCACAGTGTGGTAATAATAAAATTATAAAAACATATTGCTGTTTTGACAGATATTGCGATTGTGTTGGCCAGGGCGTCTCTGTTACACCACAGGCCTTCATTTATAGCAGTATTGTCCCACATTTTACCTTTATCTATAATTGCACCTCCTGCAATTCAGATATTGCACTTAATCATATCGAGATTTCAGCAATGGTAAGTAACTGTTCAGCTCCAATGTAATTTTGTGCACTGGAATTGCATGGAGGTACAGTAATATTTTGACAGTGCTTATTACCTGCCGACCCTCACTGCCTGCAGGAGGGAGATGAACGACTGGTCCGTCTGTCGCCTCACCTCTGTTAGCTCCATATTAACCTGGATGACTTTACGCCAACTCCTGGACTGCAAGGTTGATGGAGAGGAAAAAGTTGCAGTTTTTTTTTTTTTTTTTTTTTTTACTGTGTTTGTATGTGAGCAGCATACAATCAGCTGGATGCCTTTCGGTTTGAGTAAATTATATTATCATGCAAGGCTGATGTGAATCTTTGTGGTTCAATAAGGTGTAATCATTATATTCAGCTCTTCCTCTAGGCATAGAAATGATGAAAAGCCTAATCATGAGACACATAACACAACTACAGCAATAACTAAATTGTATGATAAGTGCTGGGATCCAGGATGAGCTGACCTGGAAGCAGAAGCTGGCCTTTTCCTTTCCCTTGGAAACAGGAGGTAGCTGGAGGAAGTCACCGCAGACAATCAGCTGGATGCCTCCAAACGGCTCGGTCGACCTCCTCACCGACCTATGGCAGTGTACAACAGGATCATGAGTATGATGTCAAGGCTCACTGAATATTAAGTATTGATAGTAACATCTGCCAAGTATTACAATGAGCATCTGTGTTTTTGTTTTCAAAGTATGTTCCATAGTTTTCCATTGCTAAGTCAGTGCATGAAAATATTGGTTTTCCAATAGCTGCATTAAGCTCATACTGTATGCAAAATCTTTGGTGCTCAACACTACCTATTGTGGCATTTTTGCACTGCACTTCTGAGAGATCACTTGTAAGTCAAATACTGTGATGCCTCTACTTGGATGAGCTGCTGATTAAGTTTAAATTTCTCTAGGCGGCGCTCTTTCCTTTCTCTGTTCAGCCATGGTGGCTATGTCTGCTCATGCTGAAGACCCAGTTCCTCTTCTGTTTATTCCAAACAAAACACTGTTGCTGCTGGAAGTTCATATGCATCACTGTCTGTGCACCAGATGATTTTTGCAACAGACCCTGGGTTTTTAGCAGCAAAGTTAACAGCTTTTAATGAAGCAGTTATGAGTTGAATCACTATTGTGTTATATCAGCCGATGATAGAAAAACAAATATGGCCAGACATGAAAATGTATCCAATTAACTTTTAAATTCTGTCTCTATGCTGACACTGCACTATGTTCAGTAGGCTACATTCATCTCTATAGGGCTAACTGCAGTTGGGAAATGATAAACCTATTCCCGCAGGTCACTTTATGAAATACTTGCTGCGCTGCTATGAACCATTTCTCACCTTGCTATGGACTCCAGCTTGTCAAAGAACTGGGCCTCCACCATGGAGATTTCATCGATGATCAGATGCCGACAGCTGGTCCAGTGCTGCAGCACCCCGGGCCTCTGAGCCAACTCGATACACTGCTCCAGAGGGGCGGAGCCTGAGCCGATACCTGGAGACAAGCACGGGTGAGAGGGATGGAAAGAGAGAGAGAGAGAAAAAAAAAATCACAAACACAAGTGAGAAAACTCATGCAATCACAACAGAATAACTGCTGCTTCCTGTGCCTCTGGAGGTACACAAACTAACCTGATAGAGAGGGAGACAAGGGGAAAATGACCAACATGGCAAAAGTGGGAGAGTGAGAGAAAGCAGATGACAATTAACATCAAAGTATAGGAAAAGTCACTCACTGTTTTACACACAAAGGCACTCATGTCATTTATCTCTACAGTGGCACAACGACTGACCGGCAAAGTTGTGTAACGTTGTTCCTCCAATGTGACATGCAGCCACTCCTGTGCTCGCTGTGGCAAAGGTGCTTTTCGGAGGAAGAGAGCCCACAATTCTTTTCAGTAGGAAGGACTTCCCTGTGCCTGAACAAAATACAACCAAATGATGAGCTTTATGCACGAGAATTTCACAGATATGAGGAATATGAAGGAGGTTTACACCAGGTTAGTCTGAGAAGATGTTTTATGTGAAAGTGTGAGGAAAGGTCCCACACATATAGCAACATAAATAATATCTAAAGATTAAGCATATTAATGTCTATGTATGTTTGATTGTAGATGCATTTGCTCTGTTGGTGTAGCATTTTCTTGTTATCTCCCCTTAATGTAATCATTTATGATCCTCAAAAATGATATCTTCCTTCACAATGTAAAACATGAGAGCTGTATGAATAAATCTGTAAAAACAGTCTTCTAAAAATCAGCCTATATTTAAGTGCATGTTTTTCCAAGCCCTGTCTCACAAGCTTGTTGCAAAAATTTTACCTTGGCCACACAGGATCCTGTGAACTTACAGCATGTGATATATTGTGTTAAATGTTATGTACAGCCTCACACATATAAAGTTCATACCTGCACTTCCTGTGAAGAAGACATTCTTCCCGCTCAGTACAGCACTGAGGACAGCGGCCTGCTCCTTGTTGAGCCTACGTGCTGCTGGCAGAGACAGGACAGGCCTCTTGCTCGGGTTGGCCTTCACCTGAAATAATAAACACACCTCATTTGAATTAAAGAACAACAACACGCCGTTATGTACAGAGCAAGAACCATTTGTGTGTGTGTGTGTGTCCACAACTCACTGGGCTGAAATTACAGTCACTCCTTGACCTTTTGACCTGTGGTCCTACGCCTGCCATCTTATTGGTCCGGTCTGCCAGGCCTTTGGGTGGCTCTTTGGATCTCAGCTCGTTGGCCTTCTGCACATCCTTCTGCTGCAGGGGGCTGATGGTCTCGAAGCTGCGGGGCAGACCAGCCTTCAGCTTCTCTCTGTCAGTCAGCGGCTTGGTGGTCTGCCAGGCCTGGTGCTTGATGCTCAGGGTTTTGAGGAAGATGCTCAGCCGGTCTGGGGGGCAGTCAGAGATGAGCACCTGGATGTTTTCAGGGAGCAGTTTGACGGTGCACTTCCCATCCCGGGCGAACTTGGTGAAGAGCTTGAACTCTTTCAGTGTGTAACTCTGGGGCACTTTCCCGTCGTGGATCCTCAGGGTTATCTCCTGGAACTCATTGCGGCCCAGGAGGACGGAGGCCTTGCGGATGACCTGGCGTTTGATGGCCTGGCCGGCTGTGTTTAGGCGCTCGACGGCCACACAGCACTGGAGCTGGGCACCGTCCTCCCCGTGAAACATCGCGACAAGGCACTGGGAAGGGGTGAAACACACGGGTTACATGAATGAATCGTCTAGGCACTGCTTTAACAGACAAACACAGGGCATAGAGAGGGGAAAGGAAAGCTACAGAAAGGGGATGACATGCAGCAAAGGGCCTGGGCCGCTGAATTAAAGCGCTACACAGTAAAGAGCGATTAAAACATCACAGAATATGCATGAATTAAGAAAACAGACCGAGTGGATTGATCACACAGACACAGCCAACACAAACACGTTGTATCCTCCACGGTCACATTGTAACATTTTAACACGACACCACGATCGACAACAAACATGCAATAATGTTACGGAGAAAGCCTTAATTTTACCTCTTACCTTTGGCGATAAAAGAAGTTATATCGTTTATTTAATTTCCGTGTCCTCTGTATTGTGCCGCTGCTCTCTCTGTGTGTGTGTGTAAACTCGAGCGAAAACGCCGATTTCAAATTGTCACTGCGCTGAAACAGCCAATGGCCTCCCGAAGCCTCTGGCCAATCAAAAGCAGGAGATTTAACATCGCAGCCAATGAAAGACGAGACATCCCGCCCATGCGTCTGAATTGGCCAATCGTTACCACTATGTCGGGTGACGTCACGTTTCTTTAAAAGGCACATGGTTCTTCCGCAATTGGCTACGTACACAGTTTAATCAATTTCATGCAGAAAAGGAATCGTTTTAATCGTTTCCATAAAAACGCGAGTGTTTTTTTTTTTTTTTTTTTTTTTTTTTTTTTGACTAAAATAAACATTAAAATGCACTTCAGCAGGAGACAGAGCTTGTGAGGAAATGCGGCAGTTTGCAATTATTGTGTTCTTTGTTGCATAGAGTGGGTCCTCTATCTCCATCCTAAACTCACTTTTGTCTCAATGTCTAATTATGGCAAACATTTCAGGTAATAGATCTATTTCAAATGATATGTTATAATGATATGTTATGATATGATATGTTAATGATATGTTATATGATAAGTGTTAATGAAACCACACACACATGCACACCATCCCCATGAAATTAGCCCATTCACTGCACCTTCATCATTTCATGTGCTCATTAACAGTCCAATCATAAGCACATCATGGATATTGATGAGAGAACAATGAAAGACAGAGAGCAGCTTCATGCCAGTGCTCTGTGATGACTCACCCTCACTCCTCATCTTGTGTATAATAAACACAACTCCAAGCCATCATGCCCTATTCCCATCCCCACCCCAACACACACACACACGAATTCCCATTTGGCAGCCAGGCATTCATCATTTACACATTGCTGTACTTTGTGTAAACCATGAAAGGCTTCCCGGACCCTGATGAGGAGGGTGAACTTCCAGGCAACCCAGCTGATTGTTCAGCAATTTATTTTTAGGGCAAGGTTCATGGTCTGTGACTTTTAAGGTCTTCAGCAGCCAGTGCGTTGAACAGGGAGCAATGAACAGTGACAGCCTGGGTGTGGGTCTTCAATGAGTCTGGAGAAACCCAAACATATGACAGCTGTCAGACAGGAGCTATATAACTTCAGCTAATAAATGTCTTTGGGGAAACTGAGCCGGGATAAGGAGAAATAAGCCTTAAAAAGCATGGATGGGTTACATTGATCTTCAGTGACTCAGGCAGGTGAACAACAACTTTAATACTGTAAAACATATCCTAAACTTTTCCCCAGTGTATCCTCAATGGCATGCAGTGTGTTTATGAATCTGACACAGCAACGTGCAGACAAACAAACTGCACTGAATAAAGCTGTGCATAGTTAAGGAACATCCTCTCATGCCAGTCAAGCTGCCATTATCTATGACTTTAGCGACTTGAGCTTCTTGCTCGTTAGAGCCCGGATCCTGAGCCTGTCACATGGCTAAATTGGTCCTCTGTCATGCTGCGTGTGCAGAGAGAAGAAATGGAGACAAGGCTTTTAATACAGCAACAGCTCTCCAACATGACAATCTCATCCTCTGCCTTACCTTTTGCACATTTAATTGCACTGACAACGTTTCACATGCATTGTGTTTTCTAATGAAAAGGTTAATTAAGTGCATTTCAAATAGGCATGAAATGTAGCTTGCAAAAGCTTATGATCCAAGGAACAACCTGCTAAATTTTGCGAAACACCTGCGTTGTTTCGGAGATTGTATTTTAAGGGGCAGTTCTTTTGTTTTTCTCGAAACAATTCTGAAACAATTCTGATACTCTGGATTCTTCAAGGACATTCAAGCCAGAGGAAAGTGTGCAGTTAATTGTCATGCTTCTAGTTTCTAAAGACTCAAAGAGAAAAAAAATAATTTCTCCCTTGTCACCATATGTGCAAACTGAGAGAGCACAGTTGTCAGTGAATTTGTCTTTTTATTCTTGTACAAATTCACTGTTGACTTACACAGTCCAATTAGGCAGAAACAACACTGAGTGGTGTTTGCAGCTATAGTGCCTGGAGGCAGATAATATTTTTTTTTCTTTGATACTCAAGTGGCTGAATTGAAATACTGCCAATCCCATACTGAATATTTTCAAACAAAATACCAACCAAAATAATGCCACATATGTATGGACTGATGCCTGATGTCAGATGAAATGGCATCAGAACAATTTTGACAAGAAATATTTTTCACAATGCTTACTTACAACTTAGATATGATATCTGATCGAAACATAGTTTGAGCCTTTCACCTGAATAAAATATGTTCCATCAGAGTGAATTAAGGCAATTGTCATATAACACAGAATACCTGGAATTTCAGTGTTTCCCTATAACTTTTTTATTTTTTAGGAAAAACAAAGAACCTCAACTAACTCAGTCTCAAATAGATGCTGTCAGAGGTCCCCCATTTAAAACAAATACACATTTACAAAAGCTGTTTGTTGTCTGAGTGTTGGAGATGGAACAAAGCGCCCTTCAGTCTATTATCAGAAGATATTTTGTCCACGAAAATGTAGCTGTCATAACCTGACTGTTCAAAAATGTTTATCAGATGTCATTGGTGTTCCTCCGAATAAAAGGCAGACCTTCAACTTGTCCAAAAATTTCCAGTGAGCTTTCAAAATGGAAGGGGACATTATTCAAATGCTAAAAAAAAATATTGCTGGGAAATTATTCACCAACAGAAAACATTCCTGTTATGGAAGCCAACACCTTCTACGTCATGTTATCATCACTACTACTAGTAAACATTTCAGTATAATCAGAGGTGGTTTATTAGCCTGGGGGCTGTGGACTCTGACATGGGGGTACATTGGCTGTACTTGAATACTCTGTACTAATGCTGCATTTATATGTAAACACTGGCCTCTGATGTCAGTCCATACTCTGGTTTCTGTGCTATCTGTTAAAAAAAAAAAAAAAATTATGAGCACTGGATGCACTCACATTACATCATAAACTTCTCTTAAATCCCATAACTTTTTAATGCTCATGCACAGTCCTCTGCATTATGGCCAAACAAGAAATTCATCACCATTTACCTCAGAGCACTAAGCCAAAAGGGAAAGTGCAGATCAAAAAGCGCTAGAGAATCCAAGTGCATAGTGTCCTTTTTTTTTTAAATGGGGTCATTTTGCCTAAATGGTAAGGTGCATTAGAGCACATTTTCATTAAAGCTAAGTGTATGATGGTTCTAGTTTTATGTTGAGATGACATCGAGGAAAGTACAGCTTTAGCAGTCTTTGTACCTGCCCTGTAACATTGTGGTCATTAGGTGGGTGAAGACCTTATTTGATGATTAATATGAAATGTATTTGCATCCACATTAATGCACTGGAGTCATACAGAAAATATCAGCGAAAGGATGCATTTTGTTAGTTTTGTTGTACTGCATATGGAGGATATTGACGTTGCCCAAGACATCTTTTGCACATAATAATGAGGCTGAATCAGAGTTTTTTTTTTCTTTCTCTCCTTTCATTTCATATTGAATTTCCTCGCTCGCCCAACTGGCCTAAGTTAATCAAGTTCTCGTTCTATGGCGGGGGGCGTAAACACGGGGAACAGAAAGTGAAATGGTGTTATTTGTCATCGACATTTACATCGTGTGCAATCAGATTTCAGTGTTAGGTTTCTGCACAGAGTTGTGTGCTTCATATTCTTGTTTTATTCCTCTGGATTTGTTATTTCTGCCTGTGACGTCTTTTCTACATAGCAGAATGGATCTTTCCTTGGATTCTTTTTCTTCATGCGTTTCTTTCTGTCTTCCGTTCTTTTGTTCCTTCCTTCAGCCCCCTCTTCCTTCCTTCCTTCCTTCCGTCTTTTCTTTCTTTCTTTCCTTCTTTCTTTCTTTCTTTCTTTCTTTCTTTCTTTCTTTCTTTCCTTCTTTTTCTTCCCCCTCTTGCCTTTTTGCAGTGCCTGCAGTGTGACATTTTCCTATACAGTAAGCAGAGAAGTTGTAATAGAGGCAGAGCTTTCACTAGTAGCCTGACAACGTAAAGGGCACATGGGTGCACACACACACATACACACACACACACACACACACAAAGAGAGAGAGAGAGAGAGAGAGAGAGAGAGAGAGAGCCTTGAATAATGTCCATACTGCAGGTACTTAAGAGTGCAAAGAGATCTTCCCAGTCCTGTGGCTAATTACATGTCAGTCATCAGCACGTGTGTGTGTGTGTGATAGAGCCCCTCGCCTCCAGGCAGAGATTTTGCACTGGTTCCTTTTGTTTTTCTTTTAGCGTATGTAGTTTTGTAGGTGGTCTATGATATCATAAGGACCAGGAGAAGGAATAACAGAATTTTTAAAACAAAAAAAAAGTCTCTCATCTCCATTACTGCAAAATGAGTCACTCTGCCTCGTCGCGACTGATCCAGTCAAGGAAAACTCTCCTCAGCTCATTAGATGAAAAAGCTCTGTCAATCAAACCCGGATTATTCAGACTATTTCCTCTCACCTCTCCACTTCTTAGCAGCACAAACACCTTTCCCCCTCAGTCATGTTCAGGAAAGTGATTTTGAGAATAGGCTCGATTTAGCTTTCGATAAAACCAAAAACCATTACCTGCTCTGTTCAGGTTCAGGTTTTCAGATGCAGGAGGCTTCTTAAGTAGTGCACACACACGCACGCACGCACGCACGCACGCACATACGCACGCACGCACGCACGCACGCACGCATGCACGCACGCACGCACGCACACACACACATTCTCCAAATAGATGATATCAAAGAGGGATCAAAGGTTAACTTCTTGGCTTTGGTCTGCAAAATGGACTAGGAGCTGCGCACACAAAATTTAGATGAACATCATTTCTGCTTATTTGCTTATTTAATTGTTTATTTGGCTGTTGTGATATGGTTTGAATACAGGGTCATCATTTCTGCTTATTTGCTCACAAGAAAGGCTTATGGTAAGCCGTTGTTGATATGATGGTTTGAATAGAAGGGACAGAAAAGCTGTAATGGCTGCTTTATATTTTACCATCAGTTGTTGAGCATGTGGCAGTTAAACATGTGCAAGGAGGATAAAAATATTTATTTTGTTTCCCCTTAAGGAAAGCCTGTATATTAATTTGCTTATGCATGAAAGATTTTGCAATTGATTTGCATGAGGGCAGATGCTTTTTCTGTACTTCATAGCTCTGTCATGGTGACCTGAAGAAGACGTGATTTTCGCGGAGGAAAACGGTGGCTCGTTATTTCAGAGTTGGAATAATATTGCCTATGACTCACCCTAACATATCTGAAAATACAGAACAGAGATAAATGAGGACTAAGATAGATCTTCCTTTTACTTAAAACATGCACTGCAATTATTTTAACTCAGCCAGGAAAAGTTTTGCTATTGTTTTCTGACTCAAGGAGAATCTTTGAAAGATTTTTGGTCAGATGTTGAGGGGAGAGAGCCTTGACCTTCTCTTTAATTGTGCCGTCCACTGCAGACGAATATTTCTGTCTTTGGGGAACAAGTATCCAGTGTTGAATCCTCAGCACCCAGCAACAACACAGGCACAGAGATTTGGGCTTGTTTTGCAACTAAATGATTATTATCTGAAACAAGTCCTCCAGTCCATATGACAATACAGGTCATTTGTTCTAACCCTCTAATTCGACCCAGAGGACCGTTTCCTGAGCGAGCTACCTGTTAACTCGTGAGCGAGCTTGCAATGCAGCTCTGATTGGCAAACGAATGTTACCTCACTAGCCATTAAAAATACTTGATTAAGGTTAGGGACAGGTTTGTCGTAATGGTTGAGGTTAGGAAGAGGTCAGGGTTAAGGTTCCGAAATCTTAACTAGTGTTTGCTACCTAAAAACAAACACTGCTGTAGCTTGGATTTGAACTGAAAGTCATGTTGATTGATGCATCCGACATCCCACCACCCTCCTGACATGGACTTTGTCGCTCCTTTAACTCTACACCACAGTGCCATTATTGACAGGACCACTAGAGGTGGTGATAAGCTGCTGTACAAATGACCTGTGGGGTCGCTGTTTTTTTTTTTTTTTTTTTTTTTTTGTCAGAGGACAGACTCATTATGTGCCTAAGGTCAGTGTTGAGGAGGTTACTCAAATTAACGAAAGTAATGCATTACTTTACTTAGTCACTACCTGTAGAAAGTAATTTGTTACACACTTGTTACATCATGTAACAACATCGCCTGTCACGTAATCGGCAGTTAACAATATAACTTTAAAACGTATACATGCCCACCCTAATATGAAGAACACCTGTAAGATATTTCTTCTATGCTCTCTAATAAATGAATACCACAGACCTTTTGCATAACAAATTCAAAGCAATGTGCATACCTTTTACCCCTCAAAAGTTGTTGCCTGCTCTGCCATTTTATCCTCTCTCCCAGTAGCGGTTTTAGGCACGGGCGAAGCGGGCAGCCGCCCGGGGCGGCATATTTTCATGTCACGTGGGGGGCGGCATGAGCGCAAAAAAAAAAAAAAAAATCATCCTTGCTGCAAAGCAGTTTTCTATTACCTTATTCATCTGAATATAAGACAATATTTTTTTTCCATTGAAAATGCCCTGAAAAAACGCCCTCGTCTAATATTGGGGTCTAAGCAAATACACATGTATTGTGCTTGCATATAAACCAGTAGGTAGGCTCGCCTGATGCCGCAATTACCGGCGAATGGCCGCATTGCGCCGTCAATAATCAACCATGTTGTCTGTGTCCTTGTCCGTTGTGCTGCTGCAGCCGCGTATGAACAAAAGTTGATTTATAATGAGAGGATGGCAGTATGTGTGCGCCGCTCACCTGTCATATCCGGCAGACCTGACCGGGTGGGCGCGGCACCTGTAAGCATCAAGCCGGTGCCGCGGCCGGCCCGCCTGATGCTGACCGGTGGCTTTTTTTTATGCAAACAAGATTTTGTCCATATAAAAAGTATTTTTCCAAAAAAGGTATTTGTGCAGGTGTTGGCGCCCCTGCTCTGGGAGGGGCGCGTGTAGCCGCCAGAGGGGCACCGGTAGCGGCCGTTATCGCTTGGAAGTTCTCGCTGCGCGCACGCGCGCGCGCGCGGCTAGAACGGAAGGGCGCAAGGCAGTAATTTCGCCCAGGGCGGCAACATGGGCAGAACCGC
This sequence comes from Myripristis murdjan, assembly GCF_902150065.1. Taxonomy (NCBI): domain Eukaryota; kingdom Metazoa; phylum Chordata; class Actinopteri; order Holocentriformes; family Holocentridae; genus Myripristis; species Myripristis murdjan. Next base: position 14,681,084 of record NC_043996.1, read on the forward strand.
CACTGCTCTCTCCTGCATGAACTCTCGACAAAGCGAGGTGACGACGTTAGATGCATAACGCAAGATGTGTAAACAGGACCAAGAAAAATGTTGCGACATTAATCATGAGGGCCCAACATAACACATCATAATAAACATGAAAAAACTCAAGGCAATAATTACAATATATTCCTTGTGATACATTTTTGCTATAGATTTGTTATGCCAACAGAGAATGCACTAAAGCCAACCAGACACCAAGTCTGCTGTGAAGGATCGCTGGAACATGCAGTCATGTTGACACTGTGACGTATCAGAGGAACAGATAGTCACTCTGCACCAGCCTCAGAGAATTAACAGTATCTCAGGTAAACACTGTGGCGTCGGAGGGAACAAAGTTACAGACGGATGTGAAGTCCAACTCACTTTCCTTTGTCAAGAAGACAGCCAGACTTATGAGAGCAGCTGAACTCCTCATGCCACACAGCCAGACAGGCACTACCTGTTCTCACTGCAGACGAGAGAGGATTACTAGTAGCAGGGACAGCTTTGGTCCACTGCTGCTGATGGACCAAAGAGGCAGAACAGTTTTCATTTCATTTTTTTATTTTAGAGCTGTTTTAATTCCTCGAATGAGTATCGAATACAAAAACAGTGTAACTTCTTGATCACTTTGTTTAGTCAATTCCCTTTGACGTCAACAAAGCACATGAAATATGCAAAGTGTCCCAAGTATACAGAGGCATACTCTTAGCAGTAATGATTCACCTGCAGCAGACTGTAGTTCGCCTTCTCCCACCAGGTCTGAGCTGATGAATAAAATGAAAAGATCCCTGGTGCTGTTGGTTTCATTATATCACCACCTGCAATGGCCAACATTATGATCTGTGGTTTAGTTGACAGGGACAGATACAGTGTACGTAGATAAACTGAGAGCAGTTATCCAATGCAAGTATCATAGTGTGTATAGCTAATGATAAGCAACACTGCCTGGGCACTGGTGAGTACATGTGTTTAAAGTTGTACTGTAATTTATTAATCTCCTTATTTTATTAATCTATACCACAAAGTAGAGATTTAAAAGAGGAGAGGGTCCCCTCTACTGTACACATATTTTACACACACCAAAAATCCCTCAACCATCCTGGGAAAAGATGCATAAAACTCTTTGTAGATCGATGACTAAAAATCTGTGTATGCACAAAAATAAGCTACTTTGCACATACATTGCTGTTGTTCATTCAGTCTTTAGAAAACTGACAGCATTGAAGTGCAATTTCATCAGAAGTGAGACTGAAACGATGGTTGGCGAGGTTGAGCTATTTTGTTTTTGAGGCCTTCGCACTGTTATCACCAACAGGATAAAATATTAAAAATTGCTACAAGCAACTGAAGTTATTGATTCGGTCAGTTCTGAGCTTTGGACCCTGGAAGAGGTGAAAAAAAAAAAAAAATGATGTTGCCTCTGAATGATTCCTCAGCCAATAGATTGTATGACGTGTGACAAAGTGAATTTACTTTTTCACTGACAGTAATCTATAATTAATTATCATATTCAAAATCATACAATACATGCACAATGAAATTGGCTGTTTTCACAAGAATATGTTGGTATATTGAAATCACACACATACAGTATCAATTACATTTAAATTCAGTCTTTCCCAGTATTATCACCATGCCTGCTACCCAAAAACTCTGCATAAGCATGTGTGTAGAAGTGCACACATTTTCACTGCGCTTTCTTATTTATTTATTTTTTATTAATACCAGCTTTTGTGTAGAAAATAGCTGTATTAATTACGTTGTATGTACACTTTGTTTATGCAGTGTAAACAGGTCAGTGCAGCATTTCAGCTGCAAAGCACACACTGCAGTACCAGGTAATCATCGGCTGTGGCTCCTGTAGGTGTGGACCTGAATGAGTGTGCTTCACTAAGCAAAAACTGAACCTGGATGGATGAACCTGCGGCAAGAAAAGTCTTTCTCCACCTCCTCCACCCTCACCAGCCATGAAGTAGAAACATGTGAGGACTGTGCAGCTGATGATCTCATGTTACATGAAATCCTCAAACAGGTGCAGATATTAGCAGATATGCCAGTGTTAGCCAACCTCCCCTCAGTGCTGCTCTGTGTTATTCTGGTCTCACAGTTGCTGAGTGGATGTCTGCATCCCTGTCACATCACTGAATTACACCTCTGGCCTGCAGAAGTGATTGCCAGTAGAAAATTCCTCCAGACACTCATATTTTCAAGTCTTGCCTTCCCACACAGACACCTGCAGTACCCTGCTTGGGTCTGCCAGGCCTTTGAGGTGTCACTTCACCATGACTGACAGTGGCTGGTGGGACACGGGGGGTGATCATTAATGCCAACCTGCCAACAGAGAGGCAGGAGGCTTCAAAAAGTCAGGACAGAGACTATAGAAAAAGCTTGGAGTAGACATCAAAGAACCGCAGAGTGAGTCAGTGATGAGCAGTGATGGGAGTAACGGCGTTACAAAGTAACGGAGTTACTAACGGCGTTACTTTTATCAGTAACGAGTAATCAAAGAAATTACTGTTTCCCCCGTTGTAACGCCGTTACCGTTACTGACAATAAAATGCGCCGTTACTTGCCGTTACTTAGCCTACTACTAATACTTATTATTATTATTTTACTATCCTGTTCGAAAAATGTGCGTCTTGTAGAGAAAAAGCGGTGTGTCAATTTTCAAACCGGTCGGACTTTGCAGTTTTTCGTAACTTATCAACATGCATGGAGAATGACTGAGCACAAATTAGACGAATCGTCTGTGTACTCCGACGGCAGAGCGGATAGTTTTGCCGCCTGTCGTACAGAAGACCACGGGTTCAATTCCCCATCCTGAGTAACTAACATCATTACCTTAAACTATAATGTATTACTTTTTCAAAGTAACGTGGCCAACAGACAATGATAGATTAAATTTGACAGCAATGTCCACACTGCAACAGCAACGCAAAAATATGTGCATTAATAAGAGGATTTTAGAAAAGAAAAAAGTAATCATAAAAATTACTTTCCCCAGTAATTGAATTACTCTTCTGCAGCAGTAATTGAGTAGTAATCAAAATTACCTTTTTACAGAAGTAATTAGTAATTGTAACTTACTAGTTTTGTGAGTAATTGGTCCCAACACTGGTGATGAGTGTGGCAGATAGCTGTTGCTTGTGTAGTAGATATGTGTTATAAATATATAAAGGTTATAGTGAATATGGTTTTGAAGTGTAATGTTTGGTTTGTTTATATTCTTAGTTTATGTTTGCATGCTTGAAAAGTTTACAGTTTACAGTTACATTCCATGCTTCAGAACTCAGTTTCCCGTCATGCTTCAGGACCTCGCACACAGGCTCACTCAACAATGGACTCTCCTCATATCACTCCATATCACTTCGCTTACAGAATTTTCCTTTCAAATGCACATCGTGTACACTGCAGGCCTTTATAATGTAAATATTTACCATGGCAAACATTTCTAATCAACTGTTTATTGTTTTCACCCCCTGTCGAAACCACATACACATTTTCCTGCACCGCATATCACCAATAAAATTAAATAAACTGACTGTTGTTCCATGGTGGTTGGATTATTCCTCATCAGTAAGACGTTCAAACTATTCTACACTATTCTACACTTTTGATAATCATTGTTGTTAATCTTTTTTCCCTCAATGTCTGTTCCTTCCGTGTGTGTGTGTGTGTGTGTGTGTTTTTTCTTCTTATATAATTCTAAATTGATAGTGTGCTTCTCCTCTAAAAGCACTTTCATCATTTATGTGTTTATCGGAGGCTATGAGCAAACCCTTGTCTCATCACTATGGCAACCCAAAAATCTATTATGAAAATAGTCTGCTTTTATTGCTCATCATATTGCAATTTAGGTTTACAATGAGCATGTCAAAAAATGACAGCAGATACGAAGTGGAAGTATATGAAACAGACCTGGATAAAAACAACAATAGCAAGGATAATAATGTATTTAAAGGTGACAAAATACACGTATTTATTGTGTTACTGCTTTTACACACAGGTTTGTCTCCTTGAAATGAATTGTTGACAGCAGGCAAACCACTTAAAAGAAGAAATTGTTTTTTTCCCCTTACCATCCATTTATCATCTCTATGACTCATTTTAGACTGCTAAATAAAACACAAGTCTAGTCTCCCTTTTACTTATTAGTGATGTGGAAGAAAGTTCATGCATGAGAAAAGTTTTGGGGGAAAAATCTCCAAATCAGCTCAGTTCTCTGACTTCATACTTGCAAAGAATCTCGGGTAATTTTGTAACTCTACACCAGGTTAATTTATTGATACAACTGTATTTTTCCCTCTTTTCTCCAAATGAATTGACGATGGATGGAAAAGACGTAACATATTCTGTCACTAGGCAGTAACAAGCAAAAGGTTCTTGCCAGCCTCCACTGATGTGACTGCTGATTGTCAAGTTAATGAACAAATAGTCATGGCAGAAAAACACTGAGTTAGGCATTTTCAATAAGAAACAATACACTCAGCTGCTACACACCAGCTGGGTTACACTCACAGCTACCATCGAATGAATTTAAAAGGCCCAGCTGTCTGACTTGGGAAAACTGTCAGGAAAAATGAACACTATTATTGTTTTGCCAGTAGCCTCAAATAGTCAGGTCAATTTTATTTGTATAGCCCAATATCACAAATTACAAATTTGCCTCAGAGGGCTTTACAGCAACACAACATCCTCACATCGGATGAGGAACAACTCCCTTTAAGAAAAAAACCCTTAAACAGGGAGAAAAAAAAAATAGGAAGAAACCTCAGGAGAGCAACAGAGCAGGAATCCCTTCCCAGGATGGACAGATGTGCAGTGGATGTTGTGAGCACAGAGTAAAACACAAATCACATTAGACAGCACTGAAACAGGACAACAAAATTATAATGGCTTCATAAGATATATAGAGAATGTGATGAGGAGGATGCCAAGTGGTGTCAGATGCCACTGGAGTATCCTGGGACCTGAGCCACGCGACACCATGTAGACCTGGCAGGAGGATAGACATCACAAGCACTCAGGAGACTCACATCACACTTCACACACACGGAGGACAAGACAAGAAGGGTAAGAAGAATAATCTCCGTCATAAATCTTCAGGTTGATTGTTTCATGACAGGCAACCACCACTCGTCTCTGACCATCTCCATGCTCCCAAGACTCGGGGCTCAGCTAAAACCCCCGGGGCAAAGACGGCAGCATGTTGACTCAGACGTAATGACTCAGCTGTGATTCAGCAATGGCTCTCCACTTCATTTGTTTGTGCAATGTTGGGTATTCCCCTAATAAAAAAGGAAAAATGGCAATCGCCTCAGTTATGAGCTCTGCTTGAGTGCCATCATCTCTCTGGGGCTTATCTCTAACAAGATCAAATATCTCTCATGATTGCAATATCACTCAATTAGTGGAGTCAAGTGGTTTTGGTGGCTGAACCGACGACAGATATTACTTCAATTAATTACTTTGTCTGTGACAGAAACAAGCTTTTAATTGCTTCTGGTCGTGATTAAGTTCATATAATTTCTTTCCAACTTCGAGGTTGCTATAGGTTGCCTTCTTCAAAAAATGGTTATGAAACTATTTGTGAGGCAATCTGTGTGAAAACACCGCGTGGAGTATGATGTTTTTCTTGGCACTTGCAATATTGTTTCTGATGTGTTTCAGTGCTTTTGTGTCAAGGTTACTAGGTGAATTGGTAAATATGGGTGAGTAGCAATGATGCCTTACATGCTGGTAGTGAAGGAGAAACGCCTGACAGAACAGAATGTGTGGACACATGCCTCTAGTGTCCCAAGAAGCATCTGGAGCACACAGGGAGCCAAAAAACAAAACAAAACAAAAACGTTAACAGAGATGCTCATCTAATCAGTCTCTAATGAGTCTCTTTACTTGTTAAATTTTCATTTGGAATTTGCAGTGGATAAGGCTATTACTGATTCATTAAATTTATTAAGTCTACGCTGAGCGATAGGCAGTTAAGTTTAAAAGCTTAATTTTTAGTAAAACTCAGTTCAGTAAGTTTTATCCAATTACCTTGATAATGAGAGCTGCAATAAGAAATCACTTCTTTAAATGTTATTCGTTGCAAATGAAAACATGACCATGAACGACTGAAATCAAATCATTAAGTCAAATAATCTGCAAGCTCAGGGAACGTTCAATCTTTTTCAAGTTCTGCACCCACAACCTGACTTTAATGAAGCTGGGGGGGCTCAGCCTCAAAGTGATTTCCCACCCAAGAACCCACATATGAAAAAATACGTATGAAGTATTGACACAGACCAAGAGATTATAACATGATGCACGAATGATCGCTAAGTTTTTTGTCATAACAGTTTTTTGTGAATTTAAACTATTCCTCATTTTGCTGAGGAACTCTTTCTCTTTGCTCTTAATAATTCAGTTTGACTCAGCACATCACAAAGTATTTGTACATTTATGTTGGGTGTACATTGCACTAAAATCTGTTATGTGACCTAAGCTGGATTAGACCTAACTGTGACAGTATATTATAACTGATGAGCATTCACTAGATCACTGAAAAAACACCAGTGTGGGTGAAACTTCACATTCACATGCAGGGATTTCATTCACTGTGGAATAAAATGAATGAAAATAATACTTAGTTTTTGTGGGCATGATGGCTCAATAAATAATAATGCTAATAATGACAATGATAAAAAAAAAAAAATGTTCTAGACGACACAATGAGATTTTCCCCTGAAGTCACTCTCCAAATGGAGCAAATGATGACCTTTATTTTCATGCGTCATTGATCTATTGATATTGATGATTGGTAGAAATCACTGTCAGTAAAGCGAAGAACAACAATGGGCATATGTCTTTCGTAATTACAGTATTTTCAACTAATTACCTATTTACACTGTTCTCCTCTCCACTGTGGTACACTATGGTCTCTGTTGGTTGTACAGCCATGTCATCAACGGTATGGGCATCCCATATTAAAAACTAATATAACCAGCATCCCACGCAATGAAAGATGATTTGATGGCTCATGTTTGCTATATTATGGTGGCATGAAATGTAATACTCATCCCTCTTGTGTCACGGTCCTAAAGCCAGTTTTATTAAGCCATCTAGTGATATTCACCATGTCAGAATGAGGGGGATAATGTGATTGTTTTGTTCTGTGCTCCTCTTCTGAGCACAATATCAGACAGCGTGCCATTCAGATTATATGAAACTGATACATACAGACGCCATAATGCGATGAACAGCGAGTGTGTCTACTCTGCAGACAGCAAGACATCAGAGGAAGCTGTTAATATCGCTGGGGGGATTCCACTGGAGGATTGGCAGGATGTGATGACCAGTGTAATAAGACCAATCGCTGTCATGATATTACCTGAGCAGGCGGTCCTTACCGTGGTCACAGGTATGAAGGTGATCCCATAGAAAAAGATCCCAGCCAAATATCTTTAGTATCACCAAAGAACATATAGTAACGGTGCAGTCAGATGTCAATGCTTTTATTCAACACAGTGGACTGTTAGAAGAGGCTTTTTGTTTGTGTATTTTTTTTTCAACATTTAAGTAAAAAAAAAAAAAATAAAAAAAAAAATATATATATATATATATATATATATATATATATATATAATATTAATTGTTAACTATCTCCATGGTTACCTCAAGGATTTGCAATAGCAGCATAGCAGTGTGTGTAAGACAGCTTTGTTTATTTTTCACTTTGAAGGAGCTAGGCTAATGACTCCCATAGACTTTAAGTCTTTATGCTAAGCTAACACGAAATGCCACCTATAGGAACTGAACGTACAGAGGAACATTTTATCTCAGTCTGGATGAGTCAGTTTTGCCCAAAACACTGGACTATTCCTTCAATATGTGGCATAAAACTGCAATTTAAAAATGTTACACAAGTGGTCCATCAGACACATTCCCCTGTGGACGGATTATTAGAAAGAACTGTGGAATTTTTAATATCTTCAACCCTGCCGGTCTCATTGGTTGGTTTCTCATTACAAATGTATGCTGTTTTGTTCAAATCCACAGAATTTCATTTTAAAATCCACTTGAGATTCCAAGGTTTCTAAGATACTGAACATGTCCAGCTGAATTACAGAGAAACGTGCATAAAACAATCCAGACATTAAGATATTTTTTATTTGATGTAATGATGCATACAGTAACAATAGCATGGGTTTGGGTTTTCATATTTCACAATATAAATGCCATGTAGCTTTAGGAAAGTGTTGCAGATACAGAATATGTATGTGCCATTGGTTTGTACAGTATGGATAAAAAAATGTTTTTCCAAATTTGAAGCTACTTAAAGAAGAAAATGAGCGTTTGAAGGATTTGGATAATGGTTTGAATTCAGCTCAACTGCTGAGGTGTCGTTGTGAAATGTTGCTGTATCATCCTCTGGGGAGGGCCTTAATCTCTCTCTTCAGACATTTTTTCCCAAATCAGAAAGTGTGATTTTTATTGGATGTAGAGTTTGGTTGGAATGAAAACCTGCTGCTTGGCTCCTTATAGCACCTGATGACTCACCTCTGCACTAAAGGCAGCGATGAATCGGTTTTAAATGTCTACTGATTACCACAGAAATCAGTTTAAAAAAAAAAAAAAAAAAGATGCCACAAATACACACACAGTGACACATCTGGGAGTTCATGAAAATGAACTCCCAGATGTGTGTTCACAAACACATGTACACACACACACACACACACACATGCACTGGCATACATGCCGACACACACAGAGCAATTGCTTCCAACGCTGGGAGGTAATTGAGTTTTTCCCAGCCTCACAATTATGGCACATCAAGCCAAGAAATTAAGAAACTAATTGGGTCCACAAGTGAGCTGAATTATCACACGCAGGCTGTTTTATTTAATAACTTGGCAGAGGTGTGGTCATGGTGAGTGGGAGTATGTTTATGGGCGCTGTCATCTCTGTGTTCGGAGTTACCAACACAATCTGACATGATAGAAATGCTCAATAAGCAGTAGCCACCTGGCACATGTGTGTGAAAACACACAGTGTGGAGGACCATTACCACTGATGGCTGCTCTGTGCCTCTGACTGGACCAAAACACTTATCATCTCTGTTCACTGTTTTAGAGAGAGCGAGAGCTTTTCCAAATGAAAGGAAGAGTATATTGATGAAATTTCTCATGAGCCAGATTTAACAGGTGTGTGCAACCACTCGAAGGAGACAAACCCCAGTTGAACGTATTTCTAAGCAATTATAATTAATTATATTTTTGTAATTTTATAACAATTTTCAACCATTTTCCCGTCTTTTTGATACTAATTGCCATACAAGTTCAGACAGCAAAGCCAAATATATGTCTGTTGAGTGTATATGAAAGAAGAGGAAAATACCTCTTACTCATTATAACCTGCTGCCCTAAAAATCCCATTTTCACTTCAATTCAGTTGTGCTCTAATGTCAGAATATGTTCACTGTGGTTGGCAGAGGTGATTTTTTTTTAAAGGCAACTTCACTCATTACCAAGTCAAATACCATCTGACCACAGCTACACTGCAATAAATCTCAGTTAGTCTCACAGTCAGTATTAAAATCTTGTTTTTCTTAAAACAAGAATCTGCTTGTGGGTGACATTATAATCCCCCTTGAGTCCAGTGCTAATCAACTTGTTTGAAGCAAGTGTCGTTTTCTTGATCTTGGAGGGTTAATCTGCCTTATTCTGCTTTGTGTCAACATATTCTATTTGCAGAAATCCTGAAACAAGTCAAACTGCAATGGAAACAGAGATTGAGATTGAGATTGAGATGAGGTTATTTTATCTCACAGGAAGATTTTTGTTCAGAGAAAAAAAAAAAAAAAACAAGATTTGAACACTGAATATGAAACTAAATGTCAAGACAATTTATTGCTGTGAAGAGAGGAGGTGGTCAGTGTACGCACCACATGCATCACACTGAGCTCCAGGGTTCATTATATGTGGGAGAAAGGTGTGTGTGTGTGTGTGTGTGGTTTTGTGTATGTGGGTGGCACAGATGGATGTGAACTTTCCACTGCCATTTGTCTATATGTTGTTTCCAGCCTCAGGGTTGACATGTCTAACCTACGATAAGTCAAGGCTAACTGTTTTACAAAGAATGGACAGAAATCCTCCCACAACATACCTGCAGAGGAAAAAAAAAGATTATGCAACAAATATATCAGTGTGATTGTAACACCAAACCTGCAACCTGTCTGGACAACAGAGAGAGGGCAGAAAATCAGAAATTGCAACACAAAGCAACAGTAAGGTAGAGGGAATAATGGGGAAACAGGGAGATAAGAATAAGAATGCTGCAGTAGTAAGTACAAGAGCAAGACAGAGAGAGAGAGAGAGAGAGAGAGAGAGAGAGAGAGAGAGAGTGAGTGAGTGAGAGAGAGAGAGAGAGAGAGAGAGAGAGTGAGTGAGTGAGAGTGAGTGAGTGAGAGAGAGAGAGAGAGAGAGAGAGAGAGAGAGAGAGAGAGTATGAACAATATCTCTCATACAGATGCTTTGAGGTTGTGACATCCAACACACGCTTTGAGGTGTGTGTGATGGCATAAGCAGCAAAGCATCACTATTGTATTACCACAAAGGTGCTGACGTCCACAAAGTGAAGCTGCCGCCGCCTCCCATTCCTCCACTGTAGTGACAGAGGCAGCCTGCTGTCTCTCATCCAGCAGGAGCAGAAGGAGTGTGTGGATGAATGACGGGGAGCGTAAGAAAGGGAGAGACTATACCTCATTTAATCCATCTGCTGTCTCTCACTCTCTCTCTCTCTCTCTCTCTCTCTCTCTCTCCCTCACTCCTCTCCACAAAGCACCTTCTCTCCCCCTGTGCTGAGGCAGAACTGAAGCCTTCTTACTACTCAGTACTTCTGTCATTTAGACAGACTGTTAATATGAGCATTTGGTGGCAAATTGTAAAAGTATTCCACGTTTATTGCAGAGGTCTGACGTGTTTAGGTGCCATTATTTCTCGGCTGTCATCATTCAGAATAAAGCAACCTCAGTTTCCCCCACATTGTTGTTTAAGCCTTTATGGAGAACACTGAACCTGTGATTATATTAAAAAGGTAATATTCCGCTGTTTTGACTTTCTTGTAAGAAAGAGGTAAATGGACACGTGTTTTCACTTGACCTTTTAGCCCAAGATAGAGAGAAAGAAAGAGGGAGACCAACAGAGGGAGACAGAAAGACAGAGAGAGGAGAGAGATTTGAGAGTGATTTAGTAGTTTGCAGACTCTGGCTGTCCATGAGTGATTGTCAGGGAAGATGTTAATTCAAATAATAGGGGCGTCAGAGGTACGCTTGTTAGAATAAGGTGGGCCAAAACACTTTTTTTTCAGAAATTACATTTTATGTTTTATATCAATATATCAATATATCAAATACCTTATGCATATAGGATATAATTACACACCACATCTTTATAGATAGGATCTGACTTCCAGAGCATGAAAAATGTTTGAAAATCCCTGGTTTATAACATTTTGAAGTAAACATAATGCTGTATTTACTGAAATATACTACAATGCTTCAGAACTTAAGCAAACCATCTTTCCAAATCATTCTGGAGAGGTTGTGGGGAATACTCACATTTACATGCAGGACCTTTCTCCAGTATGGATGGCTGATCGATTTAAACTGCTGGGTAGACAGAAAACAACACCGATGCCGCTTGTTGACACTATATGAAAATAAGACCAAATACAGTCAGATAGATTAAACAAAAACAACTTTTAAACATGCACACATGCCAGCACTTTGTTCCAAAAGGTTTGGCCTAAAATGAAACTTAAGAGGCTTGAGATGCTTTGGAGGGGATGCAAACACTAGCTTGTTGTTTTGCTTTGTTTTTAATTTCATGGGTGAACAATGCCAGCAGTGATAATGTGCATTTTGTGTCCGACAACAGGGAACACAATCAAATGAAGTTACATCTAAGGTTTTCATTTGCATGTTGTGACTCTGGGTCTAGAGATCCATCTCGCTCTGATGATCAACACCTCGAGCGTGCATACATTGCAGTCGGGAAGAAAATCGGTTGAGATGTCTTCTGGTCAATAAGCAGCAGCGCACAGGCACAAGGCTCAAGCACAAGTGCACTGAACGTTAACTGAGCCACTCATTGACACCATTAATGGGATTGAAGATGCTATCACACCAGTCTGGCTGCAATATGTATATATCCATCCTTATTAATGTGTGTATCAGTGTCTCAGTCTGCAGGTACCCCAGAAGACATTTCATTAAGGCTTGGAGATGAAAGGTGGGAGATTAAAGAGCTGTAATTTGAATGGGGAATCCCCCAGGATCATTAGTGCAGGATGAAAAGAGGGATGATGCTACACACACACACACACACACACACACACACACACACACACACACACACACACACACACACAGACAAAGAAATCCTTATTAAAACCATTCTATGTCATCTGTGTGGCATGTGGGCGGCTACGAGTCCCTCAGGTAGTATGTGTGTGTATTTGCATGTGTGGGCAATGGAGCTGCTGACGTCTGAAGGCTCAGCGTTATTATAGCACGGAAGGAAGACTATACGCAAGAAACCTTAAACACACACACCCAGGGGGGATCGAGCCAATAGTCGGCCACGGAGAGAGGAGAGGAATCCACTTAGAGAGACAGAGATGGAGAGCTCGGCCTCCACCACTGTCTGCCATTAGACAGACCTTTCTCCCGTTGTATATGATGAATTCTTTCATTTCCCCTGATTAGATTACCCAGTGCAGGCTGCAGAGCTCACTGGAGACTTGTGTGTGTGTGTGTGTGTGTGTGTGTGTGGTAGGTTATATTATACTATACTGATAAAGATAATGATATACTATAACTCTAGTTCCACAAAAGAATATAGCGTGTTCTATAACTTCTATATATAATATATATGGTATTGTATACTATGTACTTGTGCTGAAACGATTAGTCAATTAGTCAATTCTTCAATTGATAGAAAATTTATATATTATAATTCTGATCAGTGATTCATTGTTTTAATCATTTACCAAGTAAAATGGCAAACATTTACTGTTTACAGAATCATGAAGATACTATTTGCTTACTTTTTTGTGTTCATATCATTAGAATTTTTTTTTTTTTTTTTTTTTTTTTTAGACAATGGAAGTAAAACTTCACTCCACTAATTTCGACACTTTATAGACTAAACGATTATTTGAATGAATAAATAAACCATACGATGTACAACATATGATGAACTGCACAAAACATACTATGTACCAGGCACCGTATGTACTAAATCCATGACCAACTCAAAATACCAATTTGTGGAGTTGGTTATAGTGACTTACAACATTTACATAAGGGCAGACACAAAGTGATGTTTTTAAGACAGCTGGTGTCGTCTTACAATGTGGGTGAGGCAAATTAGTGACAGAGCGAATCAAAATGACAAAAAAAAAAAAAAAAAAAAAAAAGAAGCAGACTGAAGGTCTCAGCTCATATCATCCTGACTAACACTGCTGAAATGAAGTTCCTTAACATCAGAATTTTCCTCATTACAAGGCATCCTGCCTGTTTTAACTGTCTGCAAAGCTTTGTTCAATAAATGAAAGTTTTATGTGAGGTAAACCCTTGAAGAGAAACATTTAAAGAGAACACAGAGACCCTCCTAGCATCCTTGAGGGTCAAACCTTCAGGTGTGTTTTGTGGTGTTACTTGACTTAGCAATAGGAAAAATGCATTGGAAGCAACAAGAGAATAGAAAAATGAACAAAGTTGTCACAAATCGCCTGGTGGTGTTTCCTATTTTGCAAAAAAAATTGTGCATAAATACTGGGGCTGCTTGTTTCGCTGTCTCAATTGCACATTGCAAGACAATATGGTCATGTGAAAGTCAATCCAAAGATAACACTCTGTACAGTGTGTTAACATCACCCCTGTATGCGATCAATATCACTGTCAATGCATTCCCATGAGTCCTCTCCTGCAGACATACAGGACAGCAGTGCAGCTGCCTTGCAATGTGATTAATAAAGTTTGTCAGCTGGAAGCAATTTCAATGCAATCAATGTGTGGGCTCTTAGATTTGTCCAATGGGATCAAGCAGTGTGTGTTTTTATGTCCTCAAGGTTGCACGGTACAGATCACATATCGTGGGATGTTGAATCTTACAGAGTAACAGTTACCTTTGCAGTTGCAATTATCATTGGATAGAGGTATTATATTAGGTGAGATTATAGGCTATACAGTTTACAGTCGCTGAACACACTTTATAACTGCATTCAGGTTTCAAATATGTTTTTCCACGTGAAATAGTTAATACACTGTGGATCACTTCATTTTGCATGTCGTAACAGAGCGGACTGTTGTCTGTTGCAGCTTATTGGGTAAATGTGGAGTTACAGAGCCAGCATCATTTGACGGCTGACGCGCTCTGCCCCTCGTGCTAATGAATTAAAGCGCTGCAGGGTGCTGACCTTGGTGCTGAAACGTTAGTGACGTGGTCTGCACCCATCCCGCCCGCCAGTATTAGACACTAATAGGATATTCACTGTCCTCTCTGGGTAACGGAAATTCGTTTTATTTTTAATAGTTGTACTTTATAGGTCCAATTACTAGCTCTCTGCCCTGCTGCTCTTCACTCTCAGCGGACACGTCCCATCGGTATGAGTACCACTTATTGTACATCCTGGCAATGCATACCTTGGACGATGTCATTTCAGATTTTGTCTTTTAGCTTTCATTTGGCAGAGATGTGTTTGAAAAACCACAAAGTCAAGGGACAAATTAGTTAATGGTCCATCTGTAAGTTTCTGCAAGATTTTGTCTCTTACATTTAGTAATCGATACATTTAAAAAAAAAAAATGTTAACATTTAGTCAGGCATCCGTAGTTGTTCAACGGATGTCTACGTAGAAGTGTTTTGAAGTTCTGGTGGCAAATGACAGCAGATGCAGGAACATTTCCCTGGAGTTAATTGAACTGACTCCTCTGGCATCTTGCCGTTTAAATAATATATTCCGTGCAATGAAAACGGTCGAATATTGATTCTTTTATCCTCCTGCACAAAATGCTAAACGTTTTAAGGGCACCTGGGCCCCGATGCACGTCACCCTCCTGACATCAGCACACCGCTTAAATACCCGCAGCGCCAAAGAGTGTAAATACAACCACACACTCATGTGGGCGCACCGGTGCCGTAGAAACTGCACACAAACAAACTTCGAGAGAATGCCCCACATCTTTTATGAAGAACGGCATTTCTGGATGCATTTTTATGTTGGTCGAATGATTACTTTGACTAACGTTTTATAGCTTCTGTGACAGCTTTCGAAAACACTAAATAAACGAATCACACCTTTGCATCCTCTGCACATTTGACTTTAATAATGATCAACGAAACGCTGCTGCCTGGCGAACTGGACACTAACGTCTCTGAGCCACCGCCGCTGCTTCTCTCTCTTAGTCACAACATCAGCGCCTTTCCTCCTCTACGGCTGGAGTCCAAGTCTCTGGTCATCTCCTCCACAATGTTCGCCGTGGGAGTCCTGGGAAACCTCATAGCCATAGTTGTGCTGTGCATCTCCAAAAAGGAGCAGAAGGAAACCACTTTCTACACGCTGGTCTGCGGGATGGCCATCACAGATCTGCTGGGGACTTGCTTCACAAGCCCGGTGGTGATTGCCACCTATGTGGCCAGCCGCTGGCCTGGCGGAGACCTGCTGTGCCATTTCTTCTCCTTCTCCATGCTCTTCTTCGGCTCGGCGGGGATGTCCATCCTGTGCGCCATGGCTGTTGAACGTTACCTGGCTATCAACCACGCGTATTTCTACTCTCAGCACATAGACCGGACAATGGCACGCTTTGCGCTCCTGGGTATCTACTTGGCAAACGTGGTGCTGTGCATTATGCCCAGCTTTGGCTTTGGGAAACATGTCAGACACTTCCCTGGGACTTGGTGTTTTCTGGACTGGAGAGCGACGGATCCAGTCGGCGCTTCCTACTCCTTCCTGTATGGTAGCGTGATGCTGGTGCTGATCGCAGCAACAGTTTTGTGTAATTTTGCCGTGTGCAGGTCGCTGGTGGGGATGAACCAGAGAACCAGGATTGTCAGGACGGAGATGTGCGTGCAGGGAGGCTCCCGGCGCCGCTTCCCACGGCTGCCGTCGGTCACCTCAGCGGCGGAGATCCAGATGTTCTGGCTTCTGATCTTCATGACCATCGTTTTCCTGGTCTGCTCAATTCCATTAGTGGTAAGAGGAATGGACTAAATGATTAGCACGTGATATTCTATTCTATTCTATTCTACTCTATTCTATTCTATTGTTTTATATTCTACTGTTCTGTTCTATTGTAATTTATTTTATTCTATTCAGTATGTGTATCATAGTTCGAGGGAAACTGTTATTCAAAGGCTTTTTTCAGAAGCCGTCATTGACACGTCCTCCTTCCTTTTGTCTCCACCTGACAGGTACGAATCTTTGTGAACCAGCTTTACGGCCCCTCTTATATTCCTGCTGCGGGGAAGTCTGACTTGGGCAGTGACCTTTTAGCTATCCGCTTCGCCTCATTCAACCCCATTTTAGACCCCTGGGTGTACATTTTATGCAGGAAGAACCTGCTGGTAAAGGGCTGTGAGACGCTGAAGAGGATGGTCGGCCAGGTCAAGGACGGCCGAGGCGACAACATCGGCTGGGTAGAAGGTCAAAACTCTCCACCGTCTTTCGAAAACAGCAACGACACCAGTTACGCGTCATTACGCACAGCCAACTACCGGAACGAGGTGGAGCACCAAGTTGGTGTCTCGGCGAAATCTTTTGCTGACTTTGCAATGAGACAAACTTGTGACTACGACAGCTTTCACCCGTTCAGCGTCCAGCCTAGCGGGTTGCTTGGGTCTGAGGAGGACATCGCAGCTGCGTCCAAACCAACAGTGGCAACACAACTTGCAGGGTTCAGCGGCGCGCGCTCTGCAGCGTGCCCCGCCGTGCCGCTTCACTCAGTCAGGAAAACGGATATTGTCACGTGCACTTTTAGCACGCCGAGCTCCTGTCAGTCAGAGAAATGCCTCTGATGGACATGTGTTTGTCTTGGATCTGGTTAGAAATATGTGAGCTGCAGCCACTGCACAACAGCGACATCAGCGGTGTTAAGTCAGTGTAAGAAAACATCACTATGCCCGGTGTTGAAATTGGAAATTTAAACGAAATCCACATTATCAGAGTTAAATCAACATTTTTAATAGTTTTGAACAACCGCCCCAGAGCAACATCAGCTCCAATCAGCAGCCAAGTCCCACTAAAAAAGGCCGCAGAACAGATCCAAGTCAGTGTGCTGTATAGGCTACTGGTGCGAAACACAGTACAGGAGCACTTGTGCAAGTGCTCGAGCACATGTGTAGAGAAATCTGGTTTTGCCTGCAGAACAAATGCAGTGAGAACACAGAGGGACTTAAAGGCGAGCAGAAAGTTTGTGGAACCACATTATCATACCCCATGGGTACAAATGAATGGCGTGAAGCGCTTTGGGGTTCATACAAGTCTGATCCACTCGTGAATCCATAAAGACACAGCAGATAGTTCTGCTAAATATGTTTTCTCGTGTGTGTGTGTGTGTGTTGTGTGTGTGTGTGTGTGTGTGTGTGTGTGTGTGTGTGTGTGTGTGTGTGTGTGTGTGTGAGAGAGAGAGAGAGAGAGAGAGATGATGTATTACCCAACATTGCACTAAGTGCACTTTGTATGCTGCTACATTACTCTGTGCCATATACCGGTGTTGCATGACGCAGGGAAAACTGAATGTACCTTTACCGTTTTTTTTTTTTTGCTACATCTTGTTTTATATTTGCATTTAATATTTCAAAAACTTTAAATGGTCAAGGTGAACAGACCCCTTTGGGCTTAAGTGTTGAAAGCTGTAGACTATGATCTGTCGTGTTTGGTGAGTGTGTTGCTGAGTCTGTCGAAGAGTTACGTCACTGAGGACAGAAAACCCTGTACAACCTCCACGCAATTTTTAATAAACAATTAAATAATCTGATTTATTTTATTTCATTTCATTTTGTCTTCATTAAATAGCAGGCTATGTGGTTGACGAGATTGGAGGGAAAGCTGTTGTATTTGACCCAGCTCAGGAGCCAATATTGAAGTATGTTGAGAAGAAATGTTTTTAATTAATTTCAGTTCACCTGGGTTAAATTAATATTTTTTGATTAAACCAGGAAATCAGCGGGCTGTCACAAAGTGTGACTGCAGTTGCAGCAAACACTCAGCAGGTGATGTTTAGGAGAACGGCGCCCTCTTCAGCTAAATATGGTTACGGCAGAAGAACGTCTTGCTCCGCTTATTTTCAACCAACAGGCGGCGCTACAACATAAGGGAAAACTATCCCTCATGCTGCAGATGCCCAGTTTTGACCAACTATGACAATCAGATGAAAGTCAGTTGGAGAACACCATTAAAATTTTACTCATTTTAGCTTCATATTCTGTCAGTTAAAAATGAAAACAATGTGCGCTGTATATTTATAAATCTTTATTCCCTTAGAGAATAATGCCATACAAAAATAAAGGAAAATCTGTATAATAATAATAATAATAATAATAATAATAATAATAATAACAATAACAACATTAATAATAATAACAATAACAATAATAATAATAATTTCTTGTATTGATCTAAAATATGTAATTATATGCAAGATACTAGGAGTGTGTAACCGTGTTGGGTTTCTGTGTTTCCTTTTGCCACTTTGATAGAAAAGATGCTGAAGTCCTTTACTGCTGATGTTCTGGTTGCTTGCTCTACATACATGCTATCAGTGCGCAGCTGGCTTTCTTATTTTCCAAACTTCGAAAATAAGAAAGTCTTCAGATATAATGACCTGCTGCCAGCCACAATATTAGACAGTTGCAAATCCCTTCATTTTGCTCTGGCCAATCACAATGATCACTGCTGTCAGGCTCAATTACGCGAAGAGCTCTGGAGAATATCTATTGATCAGATTTATTATATAAATTATATCAGAGTCAACTGGGTTGCTGAAATCCTCTCCATTAGCATAAAAGTTTCTTGTATTAGTTTTTTATTGTCTTGGGTCAAATGTGAGAGGAAATCCGACCTTTGGGGCAGTGTTG
Source organism: Myripristis murdjan (assembly GCF_902150065.1). Lineage (NCBI taxonomy): Eukaryota > Metazoa > Chordata > Actinopteri > Holocentriformes > Holocentridae > Myripristis > Myripristis murdjan. The sequence continues at coordinate 14,700,232 of NC_043996.1, forward strand.
GCTTCGCTCTGACGCACAAAATCAATCCATCACAAACAAAACAATCCAGTTTAACAGTCATTCTCCCCACATCTGCTTCACATGAGCTTTTCAGTCTGTGTATATGGGCCATTTGTGTGAAAATCTGCACCTTTACAAACAATGTATGTGAGCAAAAGTAACCAACAGCATGAAAACTGAATTTTGACAATAAATAGATATTTATCTACAATACAGAGTTCATAAAACAGCTCTCATATGAAGCAATAATAAATAAATAATTTATCAGAAATAAATATGTTTTCCTATTCTACAGTAATGCATAAGGATGCATGGCATCCATTTGGACGAGTTCACCTGAACATAGAAATCATACAATGCAATGTCCCTGTTTGTTTTTGTGACGTGAAGAAAACAATATTGAACTTTTGGGAAGAGTTGGCTTCCCCGGTGTTGCACTGACACATCCATCCAGTCACATCAGTCACAATACAGACAAAGTGCCAGTCCTGTAACGGTGTCATTCTTAACTCAAAACAGCTTCAGGGCTTATCCATATATAAAAGTATAACAGTCATATTGCATCTTATAGAGTCTCTTGCGTGAGTAATAACCAAACTGGCATGTATGGTGTTGGTTACCATTTATTCCTCTGAAAACAATTTGTGATGTTCTGACGACCTCACCCTCAGTCTTTGATTGTGGCCTTTGCCCTCAACAAGCCAGTCGCACCCAGCCCACTTCCTCCTTAACAGGAAGTACACAGCAGGAAATGAATAAGTGGCCTCCATCGCTTCCTCTTCTTGCCCTCCTTTATGGTACATCTGCTCCTGTCTGTACTGTCCCGGCCCTGCTCCGTGTGTGTCACAGCGCCCCCTCTGGCCATCTCATGCATCCTGGCTTTCTTGACCGCAGCCTCAACACTGAGCCTCTTCTTCAAACTTCTCTGTTCAGGATAAGTGACATCTGACCTCTCGTCTTTGTCACGCTCTCCCTCGTCCAGCCAGTCAGCCCATACACATGCAGCTAGCCGCAGACAGTGACTGGATGGTCCTCCACGTGGTCTGGGCGTCCATGAAGGAAACCGGCTCGTAGCGGTCGGGCCGGCAGCAGGGGTGGCTGCTGACCTTTCGGGCCGTGCGGCGGGGCAGAGAGCCGTTCTCCAGCAGGGCCTTCAGCGCCAGGTCGTAGTTGGTCCTGGAGGACTGGCAGGAGCCCACGCAGAACTTGAAGAGGACGATCTCGTCCGAGTCAAAGCCCAGCCCCAGGTCCCGAACCCTCATCTCCCTCTTCTCCACACGGCAGTCCCTGCTGCTTTGTTTTGGCTGCCTGCCGTTTTTACCTTTACCTCCACCTCCTCTCTCTCTCTCACCCTCTTTTTCTTTCTTCTTCCTCTTCTTTTTCTTCTTTGGTGAGCCTTTGGGCTGAGGCTCAGAGGGGTCGGAGGAGCGTGGGGAGCGGCCCACCCAGCGGCTACTGGGATGGTCATCCACCTCGTCTACTACATATGGATCTGGAAGAGAGGGAGGAAAGAGAGAGAGGTTGAGAATGACAAAAAGTAAAGTCTGGTAAAGTTGAATAATGCAGTAAAGCAGTATAGCTTCAGATTTTTAAAATTAGAGGGGATGGAGTTTTCCATTAGTTTATAATGGGAAAACCTGAAATGCTAGAGATGGCAGAGATAGGATTCTGGTCTTGTTGGTTGTGATCCTCCTGTCTAGGGGCATTTCAAGGATTTTGGCCAAGTACCCTGTCTCCTTTCATTTTAAAGAGTCTCTGGTATAATGTAATTTCTGATGTAGAAACCACCACACTTTTAAGTCAAAATGATCCATCACACTTTAAGTCTTACAAGGATAAATGTGGATTACAGGACTGTGAGGCGGCAAAGCCCCCAACTTAACACACTTTTCCACTTGAATTCTGTCTAATCTGCTGTAAATAATTCTTTAAAAAAAAAAAAAAAAAGGCTATTCTCTACCGTATAGAGCATGCCAGGTTGAGTAAGGGTCGCTCTCGTCTTCCTGCTCTTCGTCTTCCACCACCTCTGGCAGCGTCACAGGAAGCTGCCTCCCCTCCTGGCCTCCAAGCAGGCCCACAGTGTGGCCCGACTCCGCTCCCACACCGGCCACACCGCCGCCGGCTCCCATTCGAGCTCCTTCCACTAGGGGCAGCAGGGAGACCAGCACCCACAGCAGCACCTACAGGAGACGGATTCACATGTGAGACAACTGAAGGAAATGCTGGGGAATTTCCTTAACACATGCTGAGGAAAACGGAAGGACACTGTTGGACATGTGGCGCTAAGATCATGGTTTTTAGAAAGCTCAGCTGAGGATCTTTTGGGAATAGGCTTTATTAAAAATGTATATCTACAAATAATTCATCCTTTTGGTTTATAGTGAACTGTACAGTGGAGATGAGAAAGACCAGGTAAGGTTATCTGCAGGAGTAAAAGGATGATATTGGGAAATAATGAGAAAAAGATGACAAAGATGAAGTTAGAGAGTCTGAGAATGGTCTGTAGGTTAGTAAGAGGGATCCATGCAAACCTTGGCCCTCGCTGACATTGCCGAGGTCACGTCCTGTCTATTCTTTCTCCGAACCCGCCATCTGGTCCCATCTAGAGAGAGAGAGGGGATAAAGAAGAGGGTAAGGAGGTGAACAAGGCTTCACTCTGTCAATTTTCCAACTCCCAAAGCTCACTTTGAAAAGGATAACGTAAACTAAAGGCGTAACATGCGGGCAACATGGTATCTATACATTCACAATAGTCCAGATACTGTACAAAAACAGCCCACTGGGCCCCTGCACAAGCCGGCATGTCACATAAATCACGTCCTCAATGCCTGAGGACAGCATGTTTATTGTTGCTTCAGTAAAAGACCAATGTTTGCTGCCAACTAGTGTGGCTAGTGTTGGCTTGTCGGTTCATACATCCATACAACAGCCCCAGTCCGGCAACAAAAGGCAGCCGCTGTGATATAACTGTCAAAGGCATTCTTTTGGGTTACTCCTGTGGCAGAAGCACAAGGAGGGGGAACCAGGCATGGCGAGAGCACTCCACGGAGGTCCCGGACAAAAACCACAGAGATGCAGAGCAGGTGATAAGAAGGTGTGTGAATCTGGATGTTTATATACGCGCAGTGTGGAGGCTGAGCTGCTTGTGCTTGTGTTGGCTGTAGAGCACCACACAACCCACAACCTGAGGTCATGAAGTTCCTTCCTGAGCCCGAGACGTGAAAATTAGTAGAAGTCAGAAGTCACATTCTCCAAAAATATAAGCAGTGCATAGCGGTGGCCGTTGTACACATTCCTCCATTATGCTTACATTATCAAAGCTGCAGAACTTTCCAAGCAATACTGCACCATTTCGACAGCAGTGGTGCTGTGTGCATGTAAAAAAAAAAAAAATATATATATATATATATATATATATATATATATATATATTCTTTTAAAATGGCTTTACATTTATATGCCCGACGATATGACTGTCAACACACACGGAGGTAATTAAAAAAAATGATGGAGTATGAGAAAACATTCCCAATTAACATCCTCAAGAAACAAAAGTCAGTCAAACCCATTAAAGGTGGTCTATGTAAAATTGCACTGAAGTGACTAAATTAACTGAATTAGACTAAATTAATAAAAGTCATAACATAAGCACAAAATTTGATGGTTGAGTCATCAGACCCATAAGGACTGTTTAAAATTCAATTGACTCTCACTGATGTTTTTTTGTCAGTGGAGCCTAAATGTCCTCATTTTAATCGAAAGTCTGCAGTTTTACACCTTTTAATTCTGCCTCTCTGCCCTCTGCCCACAGATGTCCCCAGACATCTGAAGCACAAAATACTGCATATCGCAATATATTGCATATCATCAAGATGCCATAATTCAAGAGGGAAAACATGGACTGCAGAAACATTTGTAAATGACAAGCATCTACAACATCTGTCATCTCTAAGATGCTGCAGATAACCTTGGTACTGAACTACAGCAAGACTGAAGGTATGTAAACGTACACATGCACATAGTTGTGCTGTATATCTCATAGGTATGTAATGTGCCATGTTTATGTAACAGTCAAAGAAAATCATAATAATATTCAAAGTGCAATGAGATGGAAGACTAACAAGGTTAGGGGTCATACATCATGATAAGGTCTGTTGATGCATTTTTGCAAGCCAGAATATTTTAGCTCCAGCAATATGGTTGAGGAAGCAGACGGACAGAAAAATTACACAAATGAAGTTACAGGGGAAGAGTTAAAGGCACTGAGGAGTGGGAGACAAGAGAAAAGAGAGAGAGAGTGATAGAGAGAGTGATAGAGAGAGATAGAGGCTGGAGAAATCGAGAGAAACTGAGAATAATTCAGAGAGACAGACAGAGTGCACACCACCACTGCAACTTAAAACCGGACTGTGCTCCATTTCCCCTCTGTCCCTAAACTGATTTAAAACCTAATAGCAATGTGAGGTGGGATGGGGGCAGGGGGAGGGTGAAGGGTCCGAGGGTCTGCAGCATGCAGGCCTTCCTCCACAGATCCCCAGTGGATCCCTGGAGACGTGTCGTTCTGAGTCCTTAGTGCCACAGCTGGGAGTGTTTAGTCTCTTTTAACCTGGTGAGCTGGGAGTCTACGCGGGCCTGTCGGCTGGTTCATTTCACCCCAGCACTCTGGAGCTGTTTACAGCCCAACGCCTCCAGCCCTTTCAGGGATGGGGGAGGGCTGGGGGTCGTGTGGAGGGATGTAAGTGTGCAGCGAGGGGGAAGCTAGGGGGACAGCGGCAGGATGGTGGACTGCACTGGTCCTAAGGACCTAAGAGCTCCACAAGCTTAGTGATGGTGTGTGTGGCATGTATGTATACATTTGCACATGCAACAGTGTGTGTCTGTGTGTGTTTCTATGTGTGTTTAGAAAGCAGAGCATGTGTTTGTTCCTCATTTGGCTGATTAAAGCCTTTGGTTTGTCCATCAAGCTGCATTTCTGCAGCAGGGAGAGTGGAGCTCTTGTCACCTCCCATTTGTGTTGTTGGTGCTCTGTGCTCCCTTGTTGTTTGCAGTTAGTTAAATGGGTAAGCCTCTTGAAACAAGAACAACCCATAAGGCCAGATCTGAGCTACTATTTCCAGAGCCTTTTTGCCTGTTGCACACAGCCATTACAAAGGTTTTTTAAGCACTGGGACAGCCTGTGGATTTAACATAAAAGATATTTATAGATAGAAAGATATTTACAGCTAAACAGCAGACTATTATTATCTTTTGATTATAGAGTTTAAAAAATGTTTAAAAAAAAAGAGACTCAGAGAAAAAAAAAAAGTTCAATAGGCTCCATATCAAGTGATTGTGTTTATAATTGAGTTGACTGCTTATTAGAGTTGCCAGAAAATTACCTTAATTTGTTCTGTTATGTAACTGCATTTTATTAAATAATAAATTAATAAGCAAGGGATGCCACTTGTGGTTGTAGAAAAGATGAATCCATGTTTTGTAGCCCTTTGGCATGGGAAAATCACTAAAAAACACGGATTCATTGAAAAATAAAGCATTTATTAATATTATGATGTAGCCCTACCAATAGAGTTGTTACATTTCACTGTTCAACTGTGCACACTGAGCAGTGCATGCATCCAATTTACATTCTAACACAAATAGAGTAACTATTATTGTATATCAGACTGTAACAATACAACAATATATCATTATCACTCATATTTCCAACAGAGACATACCGCAGGGATCTAGACGATACTATAACAGAAATGTGTTTGTGATTACTGCCAGTGATCTAGGTGGCTATACTGTTACATCCTCAGACCTGAGCTCTGCCTCCATCAAACCTCGCACACACTGAAACAAAAAGCTCCAAGCTCGCCGGCGTTTCGCCTCCCTCTAAAAGCCAAACTCCTAAGAACCTTCTCCAGTAATGGGCTCCCATTAGAGATATTTTGTTCTCTACCATGTGTGTTGTGTGTGTGTGTGTGTGTGTGTGTGTGTGTGTGTGTGTGTGTACGTGAGGTGTTCTGACCTGCAGCTTTAACCTGTCACTACCACAGCGCCTGATTGCAGCAGCGAGGAGAAAAACAGCGTACAGTAAATCACGGCCGGCTCAATAAAAGACACCTGCAGTGAAAGAGGAGATGCGGGAGAGAGAGGCAGAACACCAGGAGAGCCGTTTGATCGCTACCAGACATCGGGAGACCGGCGAAACTCCCAGAAAACTCAGGACACTGATGCCCCCTCTACATGCATGTGCTCAAAACATGTTAATCCTGTAACTGACAGTTGTCTTTTTTGATGTCCATTTAGCGGTTTGCTGGTGATTTATTGTCATCTTGCCATAACTATTTCTCAGTCCTCTCAGTCTTAGGTTTTGGGCCAAGTGCTTAAATTTCTCAATACATTTTTTTTTTTTTGCATTTAAACAGAATAAGCACTATAAAATACACACTAACATACTGATGCTTATTCAAATCAATCTCCATACATTTTTTTTACCCTCATCACATCTTCCCCCTTTCTTGTGTCTCATCTTCATCATTTCCACATATGCTGTGTGCCCTTTTATATATTATGTCGTTTTTCTCATTTTACATTATTTATTGTGCTCTGACTCAACTTATTCACCCTTCAGCAGATGTGTGCCCTTGCATCTACAGTATGGTATATCTGAACCTTATAAGGGATTGACGGAAAAATGAGATCAAGCGGGAGATGGACAGAGAGAGACAGAGAGCATACATGAAGAAATCTAAGACTGAATGATGAGAGGAGGAGAATGCAAAGCAGAGTGGGAATGGGAAAGAGAGCAAAAAGAGAATGAGAAGATGGAGAGATTGACCTGTTGAATATCAATATTGTGATATGTGACTAAATATCATTTATCATTTGTCATTTGTGGCCTTTTTTGGTTTCAAAGGAGCATTAAAGTAAAGGGATGAAATTTTCTTACGCTGTTGTAGGTGGTTTATTATTTACCTCCTCCTGCTTGGTCATCATATCCACCTTACTGATGACTGTTGATCAAAAATCTCTTTTATGCAAATACCAACAGCCATCCCTGCAGTATCATGGCAGTATCAACATCCTGGTAATTGGTCAAAGAAACTGTGATATTTGATAATTGCAAGAAAAAGAGAGGAGTGAAGGGAGAGTGTTTGAGCGAGGGAGGAAACAGGAGAATGAGAAAATGAGAGTTCAGAAAGAGGGAGAGAGAGAGAGAGGGAGGGCAGACTGAACTCGGGCAGACTGAACTCAGTCAGGCTGTAATCCCATAATCCCTGGCAGGCAGGCAGGATGTAATTGCTCGTTAGTGCCAGTTTCCACTCTTTAGGAGGCCTGTCACCGGTGGAAAACCACAGAGCGCCGCCAAAATGAGAAACAGATAGCAGGTCCCATGCCTCAGTTCAGATAGCTAGGTAGGCCCCCCACCACACACACACACACACACACACACACACACATACTCTCTCTCTCTCTCTCTCTCTCTCTTCCCCACACACATCCCTCCCTTCTCTTTCTCTCACACAAACATACACGTATACTCTCCTTCTCCCTCTCTGTCTATCTCTCACTCTCTCCTGTACACACACACACACACACACACACACACACACATTTAGGCACCGAGGGGGCAGGCGTAATCAGAGGTGTGGACACCACAGAGCCTGGAGGAGTGGGAGCAGAGGTGGGGTGGATCAGGATGACCTCACCAGGAGGTTTTATTAACCGACTGACAACAACTGGGACTGGAACTGGTGGGGATTCTTCCAGGGGAAAAACAGAAACTATAGGATGAGAGAAAGCAAAACAGCGAGGCAGACTGTAGTCAGCGGGCCGAGTGGAATCCGTCAGGCGCAGGGTGACTGACTTTGAATAACAGGGGTGGGTTGGGCTGAGGCTGATTCCAAGCTGCTGTTACTCGCTTTTCTCTCCAAAACCGCTGGTGCCAAAGCAGGTGCTGTTCACTAAGCTTTGACCAAGTGATTATACTCACTCATGTTTCTGTAACGGAGCAGCTTTTTAGTGCACTTTAGTTTCTAAAGTATGTTTTCAAGGTCAGTCGTTTGGCTTTTTTGCTTTTACTTGACCACATTTTTACTGATGCATTGTACGTAGCTACATTTTAAATCACATCCATTGCAAAATAAACAAAATAAACTGGCATGAACATAACTGTGCATTTTATTTTGTCATCTCTGATGGTTCAACTTAAAAGAATCAAGTTGGATCTCTTTTGTTATTTCTTTAAGACATGCATGGAAAGGATCACACACAACCTTCTCTTTTCTAACTTGTTGGAAGAAAGCACATTGGCAGTGATCCACTCTAGACTTGATTTTTTTTTTCTCTATTAAATCTATTTAAGTCAAATTGCAGCGAGGTAACAGCACTTGTACATGAGTGGGAGGTTTCAGTGCACTTTCCACCCCTGCTCTTAACTCCAAGGTGATTTTGTATGAGGCTTGGTGTGAGGAATATTTCATCATATTTAGGAATGTCATGCGTAAAGTGCGTTTTTCATGTAGCTGCTGCTATCGGCCAGGCGAAGGCCAGAATTATTTGCACTGCTCACACAAAACTGAATCAATGCTCCAGCCTTTCTAGCCCTTGGATTGGAACTGTTTAACAATTCAACACATTGAAAATACACAGCCTGAATATGACGACCCAATACCAACACTGAAGATACAGTGATCTTTTAGTTTTAATCTCAAATTTTATCTGGCATCACTTAGCTGGTGATTATTTACTTCCAAAATGATCGTGTTGAGGGCTAACTATTTGTGGATTAGAGGGAATGGGACTTAATTCGAGCTGGGCCGCAGGGTTAGAGAGTGAAACCTGGATCTCATTAGAAGTACCTGGTAGAACTAAACACTTTTGGTTGCCTGATGATAAACCTAAATGATCAGTGATTTACTCCTCTGACCCTGCACCTTGGGTTGCCAGATTCTTTCCACACCAAAGAGAAGAGATCCTGGGAAACGTGTCTAATGGCTCTTCAGTGGGATAAATGAAGCACTTTCAGCGGAGTAAAATGTGTTTGAAGTAGAACAGCGGTGGATTAACATCCTCACATATGCAAGTTTAAATTGCTGGCCCTCGCCAAAAGTTCTGTGGAAAGTTACCGAGAACTGTCGAACCTCCGGGATCGTAAGGTCAAAACAAGCACCGTAAAGTGGATGTTTCTGAGGGTCGTAAAAGTTTCATTCATGACCAGGGTGCTGACCTTGAGCTGCAGCCCCGATAGTAAGAAGGAAGAGACAGTGAGGGTGAGAGCAAAGGAGAAGGAGAGAGATGTTGTCACAAGGGAATTAATTCATCCAAAAGGCAGTATTTGTCACTGTCCCAGCCACTGAAGCCACCAAAGAGTTCAAAACAGAAGCAACTGGCCGTTTTATTAAAGAGATACCCAAGAATGTGGCATAAATAAATAAATAAATGAATAAATAAATAAATAAATAAAGCTGAGCGACACAGTAACAGCTGTCTCTATCATTATAATGTGCACGCCAGTGAACAGCATGATCACCCTCCTCTCAAGTACATTAAAGTGGCAGACCACACAAAATACAAATATATATATATATATATATATATATATTTTTTTTTTTTTTCCTATTCAAAATTCTTCCTGTTGTGAGATGGATTGATACAGTTTGCTGGTGCTTTTAGTAAGGAAATAGTTCCAAACTCATTGCTGACAAGGGTTGTGGATTATATTGGCTGTCCGTGCCATTGTTTTTGGAAAGAGGTGTTGCTGCTGAGTTTTTCAGATGTAATTTTTTTGATGGTTTGAGCTCCACAAGCCCATGTCCATCCAGCTCCAGTGTAATGGGGTGAAAGGAGACAGGCAACACTGCAGCAGACTGGAAACTCTGCACACAGAAACTACTAAGATGGACAGATTACACAGCTAAATGGGACTCCTTAGCTTTTTTTTGTAAAACTATTCCTTTTAAAAATATATGTACATTAGGTTGATTTCATTGCTCATACTTACTCCCTTGATGAAGGTCTCAGTTGCACAGTTTCAGACACTGTGAATCTGGTAAGTGGGAACTTTCCAAATAATTGTTTTGCTCGATTGCGTGTCCTACTAATGACTACTTTTCTGATTTTATTTGATGTATTGCTATTGTTGTTGTTGTTGGTGGTGGTGGTGATGGAGACCAGTTGTCAGTCAGTTGTCAGCTCTGGCTTGGTTGATGACTAAACCAGAGGCGGTGCTATTAAGAGGATAAGGAAAGCTTAGCTTTGCCAAAAATGAACCTTCAAAAAAAATAACAATAATAATAATTTAAAAAATAATGATATGATTTTTGTCAGTGAATACTGGCAGACATTAAAACTTACAAAAGCTGTATGCGACTTTACACCTAAGATTCACCTTGATGGCTGTGTATTGTTTCCATAGGAACGACTTTGTTTACTTCAGTGTTTCTGCTGGCTTTCTGTAGCTGGATAGTTCACTGCGTGACTCCATGCTGCCTTCACAGGAATGGGACGTCAGAGTACCCTTTATAAAAATGTCACCAACAATGCGTTTAGTGTGTCAACTTAGGAAAATTGATTCTCAATTCCTTGATATTTCCTTGATATAATTAAGAGTTTCGTCTTCTTGAGAGCATTAAATTTTCCCAAGGTTACATCATGAATGCCGTGTTGTCGCCGTGCCATACTTTGTTGACAGTCCCCAAGTACCTATTAGCTATCTATCAACAGTATGTTTGTGAGATAGCTTTCTCTGCGTCTAAATTATAGAGCTATTGACACTTGAAGACCTGAATAACTGTCAAATATCCGACATGAAACTGACATGAAAGCATGACAAGCTTCAATCACAGCAGCACCATCAGCTGGCTTGATTCCAGCTGAGCTGAGGTCGTTTCTACCGCTGTAACTTTTCTCTTTAGCTCTGAAAATCTCCAAACATTGTCATAGCTTGGGCACAGTAAGCAGGTGTTCAGCTGTAGTTCCCATGCCGACAGTTTATGTGCTGTTAAGGACCCAGCTCTCACAACTTGTGGGGTCAGGGACTGGAGAAAATATTCATTGCACCTTGTTTCATGTACAAAGCAAGATGAGGACTTTCTTCGAGTGCCAGTGTAGCTGCTGCATTATCGTGACTTTAACCTCCACATATCTGATGCCCCAGCGCTGCCTGTGCATGTGACTTCTGCCACATATCTGTCATCAACAATTAATTATTGAGACACTGCGGTTTGTTCCCTAAAAGCCTCACCAGTAAAACATAAATCAAAATGTACATGCAGTCGAGATCATAGGAAGACTAATGACCGGTGGTTTGTTTAGCTTTCAGTTAGTCTTGTTTTGTTTTGTTTTGTTTTGTTGAATGAGTCATTCATTTGATAAATGGATTTTAAAAATCCCCACAAAGAGCAAAGTAGCAAGAGAGGGGAGGCGAGAGGAAGAACAGTCTCATACAGAGTGATGGAGAGAGATAAAAGTAAAGAGAGAGAGAAGGAGAGAGAGACAGAGAGACATAGGTTCCCTATAATGCTCCTTTTTTTCTACTATAGAAAAGTCCCATAATGAGCCTGCTGTAGGATTTTCCACATCAGCTGTAACTTCCACAATGTACAATGGCCTCTACAAGATTAAGGGTGCAGGGTCACTGGAAAGTTTGGCTGATGAGCGCTTGGCACTAATTACCAGAAAACCACCGTTCAACAGACTTGGAAGTATCTTGTGACTCCTTCATCTACTACATCGGGCCCGCTTTCCCATGAGCGCCTCAGCACAGAGACGCAGACAGGCCGGGACACATCTGCCTGTGCGTCCTCGCTGTCTCGCTCCCCTTCACTTTGTCTCTCACTGAGGCAATTCCCAGTGTCCCTGACCCCAATAACCCAAATTCCATCCTGATTAAGTTGGTTTTAAAAGGAGGCCACACAGAGAACCACAACAGAGCCTCACCTTAAATGGGAACACATTTAGCAGTGTTGCAGCGGTGATCAGAGGGTAGGATTTCCCTTGCCAGCTTTTGTGAGGACGGCCACACTTAAAGAGCCACGTCGGTCCTAGTCTGACTTCTTAACAACAATCGTGATCCAATCTCTCCGTCACAAATACTGGTTACATAAATGTGTACAGGATATGCTTTGGCATGGTAGAAGTCGAGGCTGACACACTCCCGTACTCTTCTGAACTGCTCTGTGAAAGCTGCCATGCACAGGTAATTGCATCTTGTGAACACTTGGCCAGCATGTGTGTTTGCAAAAATCAACGTAAATCCATGAAAATTTGCACACTTGAAAGGGACGATTGCGTTCCAGGCACATTCACATTCTGCACAGTGCCTCTCTGCTGCTTTGTTGTGACTGACAGCTCGGACCAAAGTATAGAGGGGGATCAGCAATTGTCTGAAAGTTGCATCACACAACACAGAAACCCATTCCTTGCATGTGAACTAGAAAACAGTTCTCAGAATTGGACCTGAAAACGTCTTCCAGCTTTGAACACATTTGGTATTAAGAGGCAAATTTTACGTAATTAGAATAGAGTAAAACAGTAATTTTAGTGAGTGTGAAAGTATTCACAAGATGGAATTATGTGTGTGTCGTAACTTTCAAGTTTCACAGAGCAGGTTTTTTTGTTTTTTGAAGTGGGAGTGAATGGTGGTAAATTAGCCTTGACTATCAAAACATCTTCTGTACTCACTATTGCAACTCATATCTGCGATTGACAGATATGATCACTGCTGTTGATGAGAAGGCAGACTGGGATGGTCCTTTAAGAGGCCAGAAGAAGAACAACAAAGAGAAATCCAGAAGAAATCCATACATTCAACAAACAATATCGTCTATTTCTCTATTTCTGTTCCCACTCTCTAACACTGACACTCAGCTATTTCCACATATCCACAACACTATTCCCCCCTCACCTTTCACACACAACCACGCATACATACACATACACACACACACACACACACACACACCCTGTCTCCACAGCCATCGCTCTTCTCTCACCATCCCCCCGTCCTCTCGACCTTCTCTTGCTCCCATCTCATGTTGTTATTTCTTCAAATTAAGCCCACACTGGATCCTGGAGAGCAGCCCTCAGAAAAGTGGCCATCAGTGACACACTCACACACACATGCACACACACACACACTCACACTCACACACACACATTGGCCATTAGTATGTCTTGTGTCTGGATGAACCAGCGCCCTCCAAAGTGTTTCCGTGTCGCCCGCTTGAGCCCCAGACAGGCTCGTTCTAATGACCTGGCCTGATAGTTCAAAGCGGCCCTCAGACGCCATGATTAATGAATCTGACCTGCTAATTTCAGAAGAATACAACTTATTGTATCAAAAAAGAAAAAAAAAAAAGCACTCACAGACCCAAACACTGGACTAGTTAACATTCTTCTGCATTTTGAGAAGAAGTCGTTTTTTGAAAGAGGGAGATCTTGTGATAAGGACAGGAGTTAGCATTATGTTTCATCAGCGGTTCAAAAAGTATTAAGTGCTGCTTTGTTCTAAAATTAAGCCGTTTGAACTTGAAGAAGCCAAAGCGCTCCCCAAAATAACAAACAAGTCAAGATTAGAGAAATAATTCCACTGGCGCACTTACACGAGATCGTCTACCGCTACAAAACTGAGGCCTGAAAAACAGAAGTAGCATGGGAAGCATTTGTCTGAAAGAATACATCTAACAAATTGAAATTCCTTTTTGTCAGATCATGCCTCCTTCAATTTGCCCTGAAGGAATCACTGTGGTTCACTGCGTCCTCTAAGCACTTCCAGATTGAAGTTGCCCTGTGGCACTCCAGGTTGCATAATCAATCTCCTTCTCTCTCTCGCTGTACACCCTCCATCAGAGGCGGTACACAACAAGCAGGGTCACATTACACACTCACTGTGACACACGTTTGAGGTGAAGTCACACCCAGCAGAAGATGCCATCCCTCTTTTATTGATGAGGTTTCACTGAAGAAACCTTCATCATGGATGCTTAATCAGATCAAGACATCCCGGGCTGTTTAGGATTTATTATGAATTTGATAAAAAGAACAAATTCAGCTGCTTTTGGAATCTGATCTAGTATGAGGTTTTCTGTAAATATATGCTGTTTTTTTGTTTTTTGCACATACGCACACACACACACACACACACACACACACACACACACACACACACACACACATACATACACGCACATACACACACTTATACACCGGCTTCGATCAGCATCTAAACTTGTTCTCCCTCCATTTCTTCTTTTTTCCAAGTCAGGCATCAGTTTGTAAGGTGAGGCAGATCAATAAAGTGTAAACTTAAATTAACTTAAATTTCCCACAGAAATATTTCCGAAAAAATTGTGACATTATCCACAAATTGTGCTGGATTAGTTGAGTCATTAATTTAACCCTAAACCTTGAAAAAAACCCATCCTTTAGGTCACTGGCCACACACCTGGAAGCTTTGTGAACAGTCAAGTCCAACTGGTAATTACAATAAACTAAACTCAAATTAAATGGTAATTGTCATGTTGCTGCATTGTCATGTAAATTCGGATATTTCTCCTACTGACTCTTGCTAGAGCCTCTTTTTGAGCCTCAGTGCAGATATACAACCTGAACCTAATGTATCTAAAAAGAGTGACGCTAAACAAAACCACATAAAAAAGATGTTAAGCCCGTAACACCAAACAAACTGCACACTAGTTCCCATAAAGCCCCATGCCAGTTAAAACACAGCAGACCACATGTTGGGAGGCTGCTGCTAAAGAGAACACGCCGGTCCGGTGTACCTGACCCTCAACAGGGCCGCCGACCCTGTGACCTTTGACTGCAGGAAGTGAAAGCTGTGGCAGTGTGACAGGGGAGTGTGAGATGCCTGAGCGAGAGGCTCTCCTCTCATGTTCACCTTCTGAGCAAACCTGGGGGCTCAAAAGACATGAGAGCAAAACAGCTAGGTTGTTTCATTACATGTTGAAGGCATTTAGCAGTGGGAGCCTGTTGGAGGTGTGTGAGATACCTCAGGTAATGACAAATCTCTCACACACACTAGGATTCCTCAAGTACAACAGGTAGCAGTTTGGAGACACAGGGAGGCTGAGGAAGAGGTCGAACTCAGTGTGTATGTTGTCAAACTGAGCCTCTTTCTTGTTTTGAGTTGTATTGCATGTGTATGTGGTTGTACATGCATCTGTTTGTGTGCATGTGCTAGTCACGCAACTGAATGAGTGAGCGAGTGAGTCACTGAGTGAGTAAGAGAGTTATCTAGAAATAAGTGAGTCAGGGATGTGCAGGTATAATGTCATTTCTTCTACATCTCTGAGTTGACAGTCCTGACAGAGAGCATGAGTCTTTGGGGTTGAGAGTAGAAAGCTGATATGCAAAAACACTGATAAAAAAAAAAAAAAAATACGATGTCTGATCTCGTGACCTTGGAAACACCAACGTTGAACCCATTCCAATGTGTTTGCTCTGTTAACAGCATCATTTGAAGAAGCATCGCAGGACCACAGTGAAGACATGATCAAGACAGCTTCATCTGAGAAGGAGGGAGAGTTGCTCGTCTCCCATCATGGGTGGGGGGGCTTGTTTTGCTATACTTGTGAGGACTGACCTGTTCTGTGAGGACAATCCAGGGTGTGGGGACATTTTGGGTGGTCCTCACAAAGGAAACATGCCAATTTTGTCTTATTGGTTAATGTTACAATTAGGGTTAGGGTTATGATTAGGGTTAGCCATGAGTTGGCTGTGGCTAAGGCTGGGAAAAGGGTTAATGTAATGTAAGTCAATACAATGTGTGGATGAACAACACATTGATATTTAGATTTGCAGCCCACCACAGCAGAGGGTCATGCTGGATACTGACTGCCTCTGTTTCCTCGCCAGCAATGAGAGAACACACACACACACACACACACACACACACACACACACACACACACACAGAGAGAGAGAGCGAGAGAGAGAGAGAGAGAGAGAGAGAGAGAGAGAGAGAGAGAGAGAGAGAGAGAGAGAGAGAGAGAGAGAGAGAGAGAGAGAGAAAATATAATTTGATTTATATTTTTTCCCATTTTACAGCCACATTTTCCAAAATCGTCTATAAAAATACCAGGAGCAAATCAACACAACCACTACCAGACTTAACAAACATTACGACCAAGACCAGCCAATAAAACCGCAGCGCACTCCCAACAAATCTGGGTCGCGGTGACCCGACGGTCAGGCAATCCTTAAACAGCTGGCAGGTGCGAGTAAAGAGATTTAGAGCTCAGTAGCGGACGCTGGTGATGCAAAAAGAAATCCGAGGAACATCAAACAAGCAATTTTCACTGTTGTCACAGCAAACATCAAGACAAGAGCTGTGACCGGTAGCAACTTATATTCTGTCAGCCTGGTGCCATCAGAGGGAAACTACTGGGGGATGCAAGGATACCCAACTACAGCTTGATTTATTCTTCAAAATAACTTTGTTAAAAGTTGTCTTGCATTTCTCTAAGGTGTCACCAGGTCGTATATATTAAAGAGGGAATTCTTGCAGCGTGAGTTTGTTATAAAAAAAAAAATGTATGGTGCTTTACCGGTTATCCTGCGCGTATTGGTCCCGTCCAAGTGCGCACCGGCGAGGTCAGGAGAGCCGCTTGATCCTGGTCGGGTGCAGGTCATGTCTTGGGATATCCAAACTCTGCGACGTGTATATATTGTTTAAAGAGACATTATTCGAGTGCTTCCAACTTTTCAGCGTAGGTTACTTCCTCGAAGGCTGAAGAAATCCCTCTAAAAGGTGTTCAATGTGAAAGGCGCCTCCTCCCTGTTTTGCGCGGCCGAAACCTTTTTCTGTCGCCGGTCCCCTGGCTCCGTGCAAAGCCTCAGCACCCTGCACAAGAACAGAATGGGTATAGCAGACTGTTAACCTGTGTGCTGACAAGAATATAGACAGCCAAAATATCTTAACAAGTCCACTACTGGAAGTCTAAGTCAATATTTCTGATGATGTCTAATGAAATGTTGAGTTCAAATGGGGTTAGAAATTCATTTATTTCAGCTGCAGATCAACTTGTTTACATAATTTTCTTGAATCAAAAGACTGTCTTAATGATCTGCCACATCTGCTCCCTCTTCAAGACACTGCCACACTTGTTTCTGGAGAAATCCTGAAACAAGTGGAACAATCTGTTGGAAATAAAAGAGACTATCTCAGCCTCACTGGCAGAATGTTGTATCTCTTTTAAGAGATTTAGATTTTAAGACTGAACATCAGACCGAATGACTTGGGAAGATGGATATGGTTATTTTTGCAGTAGACTATGCACAGCTATCCAGGACAGGGAAAATACATTTTACCACGCATATCTTTAACTGCCGTAGGAAAGTAGAACATAGCCTATATAACATCTAATTTGGGAGGGTTTTATGTTTGGGGTTACATAAACTATGCAACACAGTGAGAGCGAGCGAAAGACGGAGAGGCAGCCAGGCAGATAGACGGGCAAACAGAGCAGAATCATAAAAATGTTTGCCCTCATCTGAAGTGCAGTGGAAATCGATACTCTCGGTGACTCTCTGACTCGCGCCCCAACATTGAGCCAGTTTTTCAGGCATGACGTCCCCTCTCCTTACCCCTCTCCTTACCTCCAGTAACCTGTTCAGTCTTGCCTCCCAAAACAACTTGTATGGCTAATGAGTAAATATCACTGCGCGGAGCTCTGGCATGCATGTCTGGGGAAAGTCAATCCACGGTCTACACAGCATCAAAAGCTCTCGAGACGCAGAGACTTCTTACGCGGTCCGCGGTTGATCTATGTTATACTGACGAAATCACACAAACGGCTATGTTTTTCCTCTGTGTCAGCTGGCCGTGAACCCATCGGGATGCGAAGTTCAAACAGAAAGTCACTGTCCTGTCAGTCAAAATGTCTGCACGTCATAATTAAACATCAAAACTCTGTGCGTCGCGCCTTTACGCAGCTACCGTCCACGTCTCCAAAAGCTCGTCTAGTGCTCTTTAAACTCTCTTACGCTTACTTGGGGACTAAGGTATCCAGTTATCGGAGACTCTGCCGCTTCAGTGTCTTCTCAGGAGTCTACTGTCAGCTACTAAACAATGTCTACAATGCCCCGCAGGACTGGAGGCTATGCGTAAAAACTCCACGCCGCTCCGCCTGTCAGAGACTTTGTGAAACCGGAGCGCAGTGGCCGCTGTTCAAAGTGCTGTGATCGCCCCCCCCCCCCTCCTTCTCCAGCCACATAGCTCAAATGTCTTTTTGTTGCTCGGAAAGGAGGGAGGGAGGGAGTAATTGTCATACAGGACGGTCATTCAGATTTTTTTTTCCTGCCGTGTTTGAATGTGTCGAGGATCCAGCAGCGGAAGAATCTGGCGGCGTTTAAGAACGGGTGAATCTCTGTCTCACTGTTTACACGCCAGTCTCATAAACGTTGCGTGTTTTACTGCATTCCACCTGGCGCACGCACGCACGCACGCACACACACACACACACACACGCATGCATGAACGCGCAGCCATGTGTGCACGCACATTGAGGCCTGCATATGCAAACACATACTGTACACACACTTGTGCATGTTTGCCAGCCTCCTTATATTTACACAGTCATGCCCTGGCCTCTTCAGCAGACTGTGTCACCAAGTTGACTGTCAGGACTGGGTGAAGGATGGAGAAGGGTGGGGGTTTCAGGGATGCCCTCTGCCCCCCCAACCGCCCCTCCTGCTTTTCCCCTGGGGCATGAGCCAGTCACCTCATCACCTCTATGCACCCACCAGAGGCTCATGTCTCAGCTCTCCCAGCGCTCTCCACCCTGCAGTTTTCTCCTCACTCTGCCCAGTCACCCACTCCACCCACCCACCCTGCCAGCCCCAGCTCCCTCCGACACGAAAGGGCCCTCCAGCTGAGGCACTCCCTGCAGGGCAAACAGTAAGGCCCGCTGAGCACAAAGGCTGGGCAAACAGCTCCTCCGCTCTCCTCTCCGGGCGCACTGTCCACGCCACAGTAGCGAGACAAATGCAGGGAGGATCCCTGCATTTTGCCATGGTGCTATTAATAGTTGTGGCCGACAAGGCAACAATGCACACAGCTGAGGTGTATGACATGCAGGAATGCACCATCATACAATTAGGATGAGCCCGGGAACCACAGGAGGGAAGGTTGAAGGGTGTGTGTGTGTGTGTGTGTGTGTATGCATGAGAGAGAGAGAGAGACCTGTTAAGATGATGAAAGAGTACAATATTGATGACCTAGGTAGATAAGAGCCACAGCACACATTACAAAAGCAGCCAAACTTATGGGAAATGTAATGGCACATGCTGAATTGGAAAAAAGAAGAAGAAGAAAAAAACTTGGATAATAATTTTTGGAGAGAAAAAAAAAACTCAATAAAGCCAGGAGCAGGGCAGCAGTGTTTCAGCAGGGGGCATCATACTGCAGGCAGGCCTGGGCCTTTAAGGATTGTGAGCTTTTCAGATGTGTGTTGGTTATCATCCACCACTGTGATGGCCAGTGATGAACTGTGAACTTACCGTTTGTACATCCACAGTTAAACCCAATTCAAGTACACACAGATGCCATCAGCAGGACATACACTCACCTTCACACACAAGCTGTAGGGAAATCTAAGCTGGCAAGCTCAAATAACACAGAACATAAAGGGCTTTTTAAAATTCCTTTCATTTCCCCACACGAAAATAAAATGAAATTTATAAAGACAACAAAAGGCTTTTATGATTTGGACGACTTCAGCGATATGTTTTTCCAGGAATGTTTGTGGAAGGTCGTCCCTGTATCATTCGGAAAGCGCTGGTGTCTTTCTGGGATGTCCATAATGGTTTCCATGGATACAGGGTGCTGGTGTGGGCCTTTGGAGCCACTCTGAGTCCACTGAAATCTGTGACCGGATCAGGGGGGTCGGGGGGTTTGGGTTTGGCTGTGTCTCTGGAGGGGATGGGGAGGGGGAAGGAGGGGAGCAGAGAGTGGCTGTGCTCTTCCAGATGTGAAAGACAGTTGTTAAGTTTTTTTTTTTTTTTTTTTTTTTTTTAAAGAGTTGTTGTTCTCTCCAAGGTTCCTCTAGTTCCTTTTCAAGGCGCAGGTCATTGCCCTCACTCTTTGTCCTTCCTCTCTCTCTCTCCATCCAGAGGTGCCTTTCTCCTTTGGGCCCAGTCCAGCTCCCAAGGTTGTTTTCTGTTTTTCAAATGGGAACTACCCACCACCACTCTGTTCTATCTCCAACCCCGGGCCAAGTGTGCAGGACTACAGTCCAAACCAGAAGAGGAAAACAGTAAAACTCTTAACAATGTGTTCTTATATCAGTTCAGCAGGTGAATTCAGCACATAAAAACTCCAGTCACCCGTTTTACAATAACCTACAGTTCATCAGCACATTTCAGCCCAACAGGTGTCCTCCAGACTTTTCATTTTCTCCAGTCTGGTTTTATCACTGTTCATACAAACAAATCATAAAGCAACCAAGCTCCAACATATGGCTTGATTAGAGGCAGCGTGGATGGATGAAGGGTGGGTGGGGATGATCGCTGAAATAACCGTTTCCAACATATCTATCTATCTATCTATCTATCTATCTATCTAGATAGATAGATAGATAGATAGATAGATAGATAGATAGATAGATAGATAGATAGATAGATAGATAGATAGATAGATAGATAGATAGATAGATAGATAGATAGATAGATCTATATCTATAAATATAGATATAGATATATATGAACTGCATGTCACAGTGGGGCTCTTTTTAAATGTTTGTCTATGTTATGTCCTCGATTTTTAGCTTTTATGTTTATTGAATGGGCTCTATGTGTTGTGTTGCACTGTAAGTGATAGAGGAGAAACGACATTTCATGCTCCTGATGTATGTAGGTACATGGGGAAAATGACAATAAAAGTGATTCTGATTATGATTCTAAGTAATTTTTAAATTCATATTCCTGTGTGGCACTTGGACTAGTAGTAAGTATTGGTTGCAGTGTGTTGACAGGGCTGAGGCTTCCAGATGTCACTATGGCCTCAAGTCTTCATAAAAAAAAACAAAAAAAAAAAACGATACATTTATGCCTGTTGGTCTCTTTATGCCGTCTCTCATGGGTGAGGTGTTGCAAAATGCACTATGCCCATGTTGTACACAGAATTCTTATGGGCTGTCTTCTCCTCATACTTCATCCTGAAGACCACATGGCTGAGCGAGTGAAGTGGTTGGTCTGACTTCCAGATGTTCCTCTGACTTATTCATTGCCTCCAAGCACTTGTTGTTTGTGGATTCTCTTCCTATTACAGTCAGAAAGGGGGCGATGATGAAAAACATCCAACCTCGCATCTTTGAAGACTGTAATGTCATCTTTTAAGAGTTTTATGTCATTTCAAAAAGTCCCATGGGTGTTATTATGTAATTTATTGGTAATCTAGAAAAAAAAATTGTACACTTTATGCTGAGAGGTTGACAGAACATGGAGAGCCATTCAGTTCCTCCTCATGCAGGTAAATGACAGCACTGTAGGTGTGTCACATCCAGAGACAAAGGTAAACTAAAAGACAAAATGTGGGACGGAGTGAGCAGAGAAAAGGGAGGGTGTTCTCCCTCATCTCAGCTGACCGAGTCCTAAAGTAAACAGAGGAGAAAAAAAAACTGATATTGTCCTCCTGCACGGGTGTCTAAATGTGCACATTCTCTCCCATTCCAGCTATTTTACGAGGAGTTTAAATTTCGGGCCCGAGGGGTCACGGCCTCTCCACTGCAACCCCTGTGAGAGGGGGCGGGGTGGAGAGCCTGTCGCTGGGAATAAAAAGGCCAGTCGGCTGAAGAGGTGCAGGCGCGCTCATCTACCCCCGTCTGCCCGGACGAACAGGAACAACCGCCTCCAGCGAGCCAGCCAGCCAGCTGCCTCAGGAGATCCCAGGTGGCAAATATCGTCCTGCAGCAGAGAGAGGAGAGGCGAGAGAGAGGCAGAGAGGAACCATCAAGGCCCACCCTGAGGAGGCCGGGAAATCTGTTGGGTCAGAGTGGCCAGAATCAGGGTTGTGGTGATCGGTGAAGCGTGACCATGGGGGGCTGGTGTTTCTGGCACCCCATTAACAGCAGGATGAGACCGTCCACTGGTGTTTTTAAAGGGCCCTCAGCGCCTGTCTCTGCCTCATACCAATACTGACTTACAGCAGCCACAGCTGGACTGCCTGAGCTCCTCTGCTGCAGTGTAGGAACGAGAGTTTCACATCCGCAGCAGAACAGCCTGTGTGTTAATGTGTGTGTGTGTGTGTGTGTGTGTGTGTGTGTGTTCTTCTGCGACAAGCTTCTGATGGGTCCCTCAGGGCAACAACAATGAAACAAGAGCCTCCTCAGAGTTTGGCAGGTGAAGAGAAAGAAATGCACGAGGCAAAGATGGGAACAGGCAGCAAAACAGAAAGGGAGGAGGGGAGGAGAGGACTAGAGGGGTTCAGGCTAAAAGTGAGAGGGGAAAGTGAGAGTGGTAGAGGGACGCGGAGTGGGACAGACATAAACACACAAGAGAAAATGAGAGTGCATGGGAGAGGAAGTCCGGAGGATAGGGATTGAAAAATGATTTCCTCTGTCTCTGCAGGTAAGAGATACAGAGTGCAGAGCAGGGGAGGAAATCCCCTTCGCCACGCTCCTCTGTTCCATCCCTCCTTCATCTTTACTGTGAGTTTCCTGCGGTTTATAAGCCCTGGAACAGACTAATGGACACAAACACAGCATTACATCTTACATCTTAAGACCAGTGACCGTATCCTTCGACTGTGGCTCAGTGTTAACCTTACTCTTGAAAAAGCCAGATGCAAATACCTTAAGGCCACTCACTGTCACCATTTCTCTACAGCTAGGATTAAGTATATATGCGTTTGTTGTGATAAAACAGAAATCTAGATTAAATACACCAAAAATATTTACTTTATAGTGAATATTGACATCATGTACAAGGGATATGTATTAACAATGACACAGATACAAAAAAGACAAGAATCACTGATCTTTTTTTTTGGGAGGGGGGGTGAGGGGGGTCACCATAAACCAGTCAAAAGATGAAAACATGCACAGGCACATATCCATTACAAACTTATTTATTAAGTTGCAGAAAGCAATTTATAACTATATATAAAAAAAGAAATAACACTAAATTTTGATTACTTGTCATAACCTCCCAGCGATGATGGCCCAAGAGGTCAGAGGGTGATTGATGATATCTGATTGATCAATCCCATAATGGATTATGCAGTGAGGTGAACTGTTTGAAATAAACAATGATCAGCGCTGATACATTCTGCTTCATGGTGACAAGAGTTGTGAGAAAAGAGGATTTGGGCCCAATACATTTCAACTCCTCCAGCATTCATAAAAATTCCTAGAAAACTAGAAAAAAAAGTAGGGATTACCTCAACTAAGGATCTGCTTAGTCTCAACATTTTAGTCTCTCTCTATATATACACATAAATTATCCACTGGAATTATAAGGTCCTACTTCTATATCTTGGATTTGAAAGACTGGACCCAAACCTTTGAAATGAACACTGACCCGTGCAAACTTGGAAGTGAACATACAGACTGGGTTGCTCGTAGTTGTTCCTGCCTCCTGGGGGTCAAACCCTTCTCTACAGTATGAGGGTGAGGTGTGAGGCACAGACAGCACCTCACCGATAGTGCAATGGTTAACTGTTCCCTGTACCTTAGCCGCCAAAGCCCCGAGCAGTGACTAATTTCCAAAAAGTGATCCTTTGCGTGAAACCCGGCGGGTTGTGTTCCGACCAGTCCGAGGCGACCGGGTGGGACACGCAGCTACGCAAGATTTTGTCAGTGTGTTTTCAAAACTGAGCCAGAAAACAAGCATGTGATGGACAGACAACCCTGTAAGAGCGAGACAGAGAAATGACTGCATCTTTGTAGCTTATGGGTTTACAGAAATGGAAGTGAACCTGTGTGTGTGTGTGTGTGTGTGTGTGTGTGTGTGTGTGTGTGTGTACAGTAAGTATGTACTTCCAAGGAAGCAGTAGAAACATCATTCAAATAGGCAAAAAGTTTAAAAGAAAAAAAAAGTAAAACACGAGAACCCTGCTTTGGTAAAAACAGAATTTAAAATGCACCATCACCACATAAAGCTGATTATCGCATTCGGATGATAAACTGATGAGCTAACAGATGTGACACTCTAAAATTCTTGTTTGTTGGTAGACAGAAGCATAAGGTTTGATTGCGTAATACTGAACAGTTGTGTTGATGCAATGTTGAAATACTGAAATATTTGGTGGTTTCATTCAAATAAATAGCTAAAGGGTTTACTTCCACATGGAAAACTGAGCAACCCTTTATTTTACAGAGCTAGTAATGATCATTCTACTTTACCGTGAAACTGAGACAAGTAATTATCAGATTTTCTGATTACCAGCAACTTCCATTTTGCTTTTGGTGAAAATGTTGTTAAACTATATCAGGAAATTACTTTTCTGTATCCAATGTGGTAAACAAGCTTTAGTGTTGAACCAACATTAGCTTTAGTATATAAATCACAAAAATAGAGGGTTGCTGACTTTATGTAGTAACACTTAAATAATACTATAGCGATTAAAAATATGCCTCTGTGGTTTCATTGACAACACTGTTTCTGCAACAGCTTAACAGATGGTGCAGTCTTTGAGGAAGCACATGGTGGCAAATTTGTAAGAAATGCACACATTTTTGTGGTTTATCTAAACAAAGTAACAAAAAGCAGGCCTGCCTGTGACCAAAAACATTGGGACCTTAAAACTTGTAACAAAATAAATAATTAAAATAAAACTAAAACAAAAAATATATATTCTACAGTCCAAGATTTTACCATGAGGGGCTGGAAAAGGGATCAGATTTGTTGAGTCAATATATATGGATATATATGTTCGTATCCTGCCCCACTCTGGTTTGCCCAGGGCAGGACGTGCTGTATCTCTGTTGCAGCCTGGGGGTTACATGGAATAAAGTGATGAAAACAGTACCATGACACGAAGGGGCCAAAAAGAAGGTTTTACATGGGGAAAAAGACGGGGAGACAAAAAACAAACAGAAGAGAGAGAGAGAGGAGACAGGGAGAGATGGAGGGAGAGTAAGAGATACAGACAGTGTCCGAAATTAACTTTTTGGCTCACCTGGCAAACACTGATACACTAAACAAATACATTATGTAGTAGTGTGTTATACGTGCACTGTTAGTTAACCAGGAGGAGTTAAACAGAACCTTGAGCAAAGCCTCATAAGGCAACCAATCAGAGGCCTGTTTGATGCAGAATCGTTGGCTCTGTCTCATTTGGAAGGTAGTTTCCTTCTTCCTTGATATCCTGCTTGGTAACGCTAGCCAGTTAACCTTACACCCAGCTAACTGCTAGAATGATCAAACTGCTTCATGTAAAACAGAATAAAAGAAATGATAAAAATGTGCTGGTTAGTTTGGTGTAGTTGCTGGCTATGGAAAAAATGTGCATGATATGCAATAGTAAAAAACTGTAGAGCTGCAACAATTACAGTTAAAAAATCAGTTAGTTGCCAACTATTAAAAGAATCGCCAACTATTTTGGGAATTGATTCATCGTTTTGAGTCATTTTAAGAAGAAAATTTCTTCTGGTTCTAGCTTCTCAAACGTGAATATTTCGTGGTTTCTTTCGTCCACTATGACAGTAAACTAAGTACGTTTGTGTTGTGGACTGCTGGTGTGGACAAAGCATCTGAGGACGTCACCTTGGGCTGTGGGAAACTGACATTTTCCACAATTTTCTCACATTTTATCACCCGAAGAAGTGACTGATTCATTGAGAAAATAATTGACAGATGAATTGATAATGAAAATAATCATTAGTTGCAGCTCTAAACTGATCATCAAAAGACCATCACACTAAGCCCTGATTAGGCCCTGCTGCAGCAGTAACATTGTGACTGGATAGTGTCATTTCTTGGCTGATGCAGCAAGCTGCTGTGGGACGTCCTGCTCCATCTAAAGATCCACTGCATGCCTCCATGTGCAAAACAAGGTGCTTTAAAAACAATGTTTCCTATGTGTCCAACCACACTGAAACAGCATAAAACTCCCTATCTAATGCTAACCAAATAGGAAGCATCCAGGGGTTTAGTACAAAGCAATTATTTCACTTTGATTTGTAGGGTAGGCCACCAGCAGGAACACAAAGACCAAAAACTGAGTGTAACTGAGACATTCAAATACTGTCTCAAGAAACTGTCAGTCAGTGTAGCAGGTGACCCACACTGATATGCCCACCAAAGACAAATTCTACTGGTATTTGGCTTAGCGGGCACTAATTCCGGACACTGGACAGACAGATAAAAAATAAAATTATGAATGAACCCATGGCAAGTTGGGGGGTGGCTGCTGCAACTTGTTAAAAAGCACAGTAAAAATCTTTGATATTTACACTGTGGAAAGTAAATACATTCAGGCAGCAAAAGGAGAGGGGGATGACCTCTCCCTTATACGAGGTACGTTTGGCACTGCTAATATTCAACCCATGCAGTCCGCAACTTCTTCGTTATTTTCCTCCTTTCACGTCTGTCCCATCAAGCAGCTATCCAGTAAGTCAGTCTTTCAGGAAAATCCTGCCTTATGTACGGCCCCGTTCCATCTTTTGTCCTTGTCACTCATTCATGTGATGCTCAGGGGTCTGAAGTGGTAAACGTCGGGGTGTGGCTGGAGGCGGCCTTCCCTGTGACTGTCGATAAGACAGTAATCAGGCAGATCCACTCCTCCCCATGTCCCTCCCGCTTGAATCAGCAGGAGCCTTTGGTTCAAAAGGCACATGTGTGCATCTCTCAACAGAAACCCTCCACTATTTTGTTTTTATAATCTCCTTTGATATAAAAACTTCGGCAGTGTGCAGACCACCCAGATTCAAGGGGTCCTTTCTCCCCATTCCGATCCATTTCCCAGTATCTTGTTTTGTGGTTCTTTGGGAATGGTAGAGGGAAGCTCTGGGTGGGTGTAAACTCAGATGCCATTGGTCAGGTCTGTGATGACATTTGCCTTCACCAGCTTGCGGAGGAACTCCTTCTCCTTGGATATGTTGTGTGTCCATGACTGCCGGAAAAAAGGAGCAAAGAACAATTTCAGAGAGATGCCAGATACAGTCCCTACTATATTCAAAGTAGAAATGATGAGCCAAGCAGATAACTTGTCAGAACTCATGATATTCTGGAAGGAAAAGCCGATCCTAAATTAGCATTGCACCCTGGGATTTTTGATATATACCTGCCACAGTCAAGAACCTTCTCCAACATTTATGTTCCATCTGATGTTTTTGCTCCAAAAGCCTTGCTATATGTGCTCATGTACAAGCCGGTGTGTTACACTGGGAGCTTTGTATTCTCAGTGTGTTTACGCGTGGGTGTGCTTGTGTGCATATGTGCGTGAAGCCATGTTGGGTCAGTTTCCCTCCCTGCTGTGCTATGAGGATGCAGTCCAGTGGGCTGACATGTAACCAGAGCCTATGGTTCCTGTGCGGTGCTTTGGGATGAACAGGCAGAAAGAGCCAGAAAGCAAATGAAGGCAAAGTGGGGAATAAGAAACACACAGGGAGTGGATGAGGAGCTGAGAGCTGGGTCGGGTCCCGCAGCTGCCTCTGGTCCAACCTCCTGGTTCAAGGCTCTCCTAAGGGCTCTCGGCCTGTCTCAATCAGTCTCCCTATCACTGTGTGAAGGGTCTCACTCCTAACCATAACTGCGAGGAACAATAAGATAGGGTTTCACTGGGAGTTAGCACAGGGAAAAGGGCTGAAATGCAGGCTGATCCATCACACTCGCGTTCCGGTCATTTCTGCTGCATCTGTTGAGAGCCAAGGCTTAGTCATAGCAAAAATTCTAACAAAAAGAGAAATTATTTGATTGATTCAATTCAAACATGAACACTTGGTAAATAGGGCCTCTGATAAACAATGCATTCAATAATCAGGTTTTGTGTGGTTCATCTGAACTCTGAGGTTACGTGGCTGCTGTGGAGCTGTCAAGCATTCATCAAAACAGGATGAAGGATATTTCTCCAAACTTTCACCACAGAAGCCAGGTGGAATTAAAGGATGATTTCATGGCTCAGTAGCCCTGTGGTTCCAGCACAGAAAATCAAACAGCTCCGGTGTATGGCAGTGGTTAAGTGTTCCAAATAATATAGCCAAAACTGTTTCCATTAATTAGCCATGTGTCACTGATGATGACGACAATGTTGATGACGATGATGATAATAAATGGCAGGGGTTCAGTAGGAGTTTAGACAAAGGTTACCATACTGAGATCATGGTTTGCACGTCAGCAAACGGGTGACATCTTTCATTCCACTGGGCTTCAGTCTAAACACTGGGAGGAGGACCTGACTGGTGGGGGGAAGTAGGATCTACCATGAGTGTTAATAAAACCATTGTTCAATGTACACACTAATAGTAGGAACGCTGATGTCGCTACAATGAGTGGGAAAGGCCAGTGGCATATCAATTAAAACTGTCCAACACCCACAGAAAATTCCCTGGCTTTCTCATGGCTTAACTGATGAACTTTAATGAACTATGTAAACGTACCATAAGGTCTTTTTACTTGATTAATTTTGTTAACATATCAAATTTTGAGGTCATATCTTTGTTTTTTGTTTTTTGTTTTTTAACTCAGCCTGAGAAAATTCCATGATTTTCCATGAATTGTAGCAAAACTTAATAAAATTCCCTGACTTTACCTTTCCTGAATAGACTTTCAGATTTCCATTAATCCTCTTTACAGTAGAGCTTTTATCAGTTTACTGCAATACTATGTTAAAAGGGAATAAAATGTAAAAGGAGCTACTGTAGTGAACAGCAGCGGTGGTTAGGGAGAGCTTGAGGAATACACAGCTGGTGAAGGGAAACAAAGTCTGTCACCCCAGAGACATTCATCAAGCCATCGTCAGAGGTACACAGTTAAAATAATGATGTTTGCACAGTCAACTTTCCATGTTATTCAACATCTAACCAACAAGGTGACACACTGTCAAGTGATAAAGTGCTGAACTTTTTCACGTAGTCCCACTGGTGCAAAAGCTGTATGTAAGCTCCCTCGCATTTACTCTTGGGCCTGTGCACCTGTTTCTGCATGTCCAGTCCAATCCATTCACCTACTGCTAATGTGATCTTTGAGTCAATGTTGAAACACCAGTCCCATTTGTTTTACTGCATTTCTGTTACTTAACAATAATTCACTGGACATGACAGCATTTCAAAACCCCTGTTTTTTAAAACATGAAATAAGCAAAACACCATTGTTCATATCAGTGTGTTCACAAATGAAATTCTGGATTTTGTAAAAGGAACTAATTCAGAGTGTTAGATCTGAGTACTATTCAGTTGTACTGCTGAGTAGTAACCTTTTATAAAATAATTTTAGCATTTTTTTTTTTTTAATGAAATTTTGCATTCTCTCCATACGAGAGAACAGCGCACATTAGGTTAGGGTGTGGAGTAAAGGGATATAAGGGAGCAGAACATGAACTGGGATTTGATCTCAGGAAAGTCCTGTGGTATCAGTTTCCTGTTGAATTTCTGTTGATGTAGGGTGGGGGAAATTTTAGCTCTGAGACACATGTTCACTCCTGGGCCATTTCCAGGCTCAGTTCCAGCGGGTATCACTGGATGAGCTTTATTTAGACAATACTACTATGATAGACAGACAACTGCGCGGGATTTGCGGTTGTATTTTTTAGGGCAAGCAGAGCAGTCAGCCCAGATGTTTCATTTTTTTCACATTTACATTACTGCAGTTGTGAGGTCAGGCAGCTGAATGTAGAGGCAGTGTATGCATCCTACCTGGCTAAGGCCGAAAACACTCACCTCTTTGATTGCGGACATCTTGACAGTCTCGTAGTAGTGCAGGGGTGCGTGAGGCGTGTTCATGTCGTAGCCGAAGCCAGCCACAGCAACCTCATCACAGTTATGCAGCGCCATCGTTATAGCAACCGTCCCCAGCGTTGGAATGTTCTGTGGCGAAGACAGGCAGATGCATGATGTCAGACCGTCGCAGCACAACAACAACTTTTAAATCAGCAAACTCGCTTGACTCAAGACAACGATTTGGTGCAGAACCTGATATAAACAGAAGATCTGTAGACACTATGGCTGCAACTGATAACTATTTTCATAGCCGATTAATCTCTTGATGATTTTTATTTTCCAGAATAATCAATAAATCATTTACTTTATAGAGTGTCACATGACAAATACTCTTTGGAAGTTACCAGGCATAAAATTGCTTCCTTTCTCTGACCAGCAGCAGAAAGACCAATTTTATAATGATATAAAACACAGAAGTAAGCAAATCCTAGCATCTCAGCAAACTTGCAATAAGCAAATGTTTGGGTTGTTTACCTGATAAGTCACTAAAAGGTTTAATTGATTATCAAAATTTTCATCATTTTCTGTCAACTGACTTATCTTTTGACCAACTAGCTGTTTTACTAGCTAAAACATATTCATAACAGACAGGATGATTTGACCATCATGGGGATTAATGTAAAACAAACGGTTTGAGCTTTCTGACACTGGTTCAGACACAGCCATCCTCTCTACTTCTCCTGTGTCTACTTGCCCTCCCATTTCTGTACCTCTGTCTTTGCTCTGATCTTGACCTGCTGGTGATTAACTATTAGCTTTAAGACCCTAATTCAACCCCCCACCACCCTGCACTGCAACACAGTGATCTACAGGCTAGGATCCTGCTTCCTTGACTTGGGCTGCCAGGGGGCTGGGGGGCACAGAGACTGTGGAGGGGGAGAGAGGGAGAGAGAGAAAGTGTGTGTGTGTGTGTGTGGAAAACTTCGGGTGCAGAAGAAGGAATGGAGGGAGAATGGAGTGAGGCCCCATTTAAATCATTAGCTTGATTTGGAGCCCTCAGGGTGTAGCTGAACCAGCAAGCTGGCCAACCCCCTACTGTGTGCTGTGCTCTAATGCACAATAATTGTCACACATGCACACAGATACACAGACACATTCAACATAAACATTAGTAATAAATACGCCCATTAATTTCCACAGGCATAAAAATAATATGATCAGAAGAAAGAAACATGTCAGTCCCTTGCCACAGTCCGCCATACATGAGACACCCTTACACACACACACACACACACACACACGCACACACACAGTCAGAGCAGACCTGCCCACATGTTCAACACATGTTGCAGAGCAGAGTTCAAGTAGGGGTGTTCTGGTGGCGGCCCCAGAGGGCAAAGTTACGGTGATACACTCCTCATGTCCCCTCCAATTCTCTAACAACATTCCCTCTACACGTACACACACACAGAGCACAGATGCATGAATACAAACAGATTGTGCACACACACCAGTATTTAATTTCAACCGCGCCATGATGTTCAGCTTGTAGCACTTTGTTCTGTACTTTGAGGGTGAGAGTGCCCACCAACCAGAAGTTATCAATTTATTCCTCTGGGCGAATGATCTTTGGTCAAGACGCGATGCACTAGTCTCAAGGCAGCAAGACAAAAATCATTGGTTTGCCAAATAGATAATCTACATCATTGTATAACAGAATATAGAACTGCAGGGCAAATCATCATTGAGTCTGGACTCAGGCTGCAGTAATTAACAATGCTCACAGTGAGAACTCTATTATTATATCCTGTTCACCTACTTCATCTATCTGTTTTTGTTGGTGTTGTTGAAATGATGGATGCATGCTGGCCCTTTAAAAACAAATATTAAAATGCTGCAAAGTTTGGGAAGTGGTAGTAATGTAGTAATGCACAGTGTTTCATGACATCTTAATGCATTTTTATCCATTTTAAGGTGATAGTTCAGATTCTTACTCAAACAGTGGAATTTATGTGGTATTAGTGGAGCACATGCTTTAACTCCTTCCCTGTTGCAAGAACAAGATCCTCACCTGGAGTGTACTGCTCCAAAATGAATCAATTAGGTATTGACGAGAAAACAACACGATTCTGAGCGGTGATACAAAGCTAAAGAAATGCTTTCAAAGATGCACAACAGCACACCTACAGGGTGACACAGTGGCAGTGCTACAGCAGAAAAAAATTCCACTATTTTGGAAACCAGCTGGCTGCAGAGAGCGCTCACAGGGAAACTAAAACAAACGTTTGTTGTTGTGCATCCTTACAAAAAAAAAAAAAAAAAAAAAAAAAATCATCATTTGTGTTGGGTTCTGGTCTATCTTTTTAATTCAGTACCTGCCCAGCGAAGCTCTTGTTCTTGCAACAGGGAAGGATTTAATGAAGCTTTGGGATTTCTTGGATTCCGCAGCTTTGATGGGAGTTAACTTTTTCCCCCTGCTTTTTTGTATTTAAATCCCCAATTACATCATCCTGACTTCTAGGTGCAAGCCAGTTAATAAGTTCAGAAAAGTGTTCAATTCTCCTGTTTAATCTCCCAGTTTTCGTCTTGACAGATTCTGCATGACACGTTTGAGTGGTTTCATTTCCTGTGATGGCATGGGTAAGTGTTGTGTCCATATGGCTAATGTAGAATTGGCCTACTGCAATTTGGCTGCACAAAGTCTGAAGTCTGGGAAACTGACTTTTGTCATACACACACACACACACACACACACACACACACACACACACACACACACACACACACACACACACAAATTGCTTATAGAAAATAATGCTCAGCAGTGGTTCCCGCTGGTTCTGTTAGACATAACTAAGTGAAAACTTCTGTGTGTGTGTATGTGTACAAGACAGGGGCTTTAAAAAAAAAACCCACAATAATGTACACAAACACAATAATGAGGTGGACTCTAAACAAGCTTCTGTGTTGGTCTGTCTACTTTAAACTCACCCCTTTGCCCATGAGGCCGTTGTTGAGGGGCAGGCCTATGAACTGGAAGGCAGCCTCTTGGATGAAGTAGGGATTGAGGATTCTCATCTCAGTCGGTTCCCTAGGCACGTAGTGGGCCACTGACTTCCAGAAACCCTCTGTACCCCGCTGAGGGAGGGCAGGGGGGGATTAGAGAAAGGAAAAGAAGGTAGAGGAAGAAAAGGAGAGAAAAACAAAGAGATAGGAGGGAGAGAGAGAGGGAGAGAGAGAGGGAGAGAGAGAGAGAGAGAGAGAGAGAGAGAGAGAGAGAGAGAGAGAGAGAGAGAGAGAGAGAGAGAGAATTTAAATCACACTTCAATACTTTTTTGTCTGCAAGGTCAGAGTGACGCACATGAAACACAAAACTGACATTCACATGAAGTCACCTTTGCTGGGGACAGCCAGTGGCATTTCACCAGTCAAACATCAAAGACAGATTATCCTCTGTAATACTGACATTAATCAAAGAAGCCTATACCGCTACTACTGCTGATTAGGAAAATGGCTTTTGGGCCCTGAATGGCCTGAGAGGTGGGGGGCTGATAGGTGGAGGCTCTGAGGATATCAGTAATTACCACCACAGTAGCAGCAGAGCTCAGGAGTGGCTCTGGGGTGAAGCTGCCCTTGAGTGCTTGCAAAGTAAGTTTCCTGTCTCCCTTTCCAAGTTTTCACCATTTCTTTTGAATTGGGCTGCGCAATTATGGCATGCATGGTGATCCTGATTATTCTGCTAACCACTGTAATCACAAGTGTTAATCACAATGTCTGTTTGAGGAAAACGATCTGTTTCATTGCACATTTACCTATATTTCCACTTTTTTCAGTGCAGTATATTTCAGTCATCTTTTCACTTTGAGTGTCTTACTCTTGTGGTGATCTTTACTTGCACAATTCAAATAGTCAGCAGTTACATATTTATTTCTTATGGCGCATCTAAAACCCTGATGTATCAGATTTAAACCCAACATATCTCAGACAATGACAGACAATAATCCACTTTTTCCATGCTGAGACAAAAAAGCATTTTTCTCTCGATCATTGGGCAAATCCATTCTTAACCACTTAGCTCATTGCTACATTTTTATGTACATCTATACAAGGTTTCTCTCTTCCTTTCTCAGAGCTGCCTGCTTTTCCATCTTAAATTTCTATTTGATGACATGAGTGCTTGTTGCACTTTTAAAACTTGCAACTTGTCATTAGCAGTGGAAGCACTTAATACACTTTGATTTGGGGGAAGTTAAAATATAAGAAATACTTATATATTACAAAATTTCATGATTATTACTTGTGGAAACATAAAATAGTGATACAAAACTATCCAAGTTCAGAGTCCATTGCCAGCTTTACCGACACCAAAGTGTATAAAGGGAAGTGCTGCAGGAAGTGGTATAAATCACACCTTGACCTCTGAGGGGATTCTGGGAGACCTCAGGTCCTTTCACACACTACACACACACCATCACAAGGCACAAGGCCCACCAGTAAGACAGGCAGGCAACACACACCTGAATAAAATTATGTAAATGTAATGACACACAATTGCTCAATTTGTAGCTTAGTTCAGTGTAGGCATTCCAATACAGCCACAGCATACTGGGATGAGATACATACTTACAAAACCTAATCTATTAAAAAATGTAGCCATACATGCAATGCAAATTTATCAATTCTGACTTCTCTTCCTCTGTGACAAGTCTATAACTCGAACAAATCACCGCCTTTACTTGTAAGCCTTGTCAAATAACAAACTAAATGCACAACAAACTGTTGGTGCACTGTCGGTGAGTGACTTGCCTGACAGTGCGACTTCCTGAAAGGCGTACAGCTAAAGGGGTCAGCAGATGTAAATGGGAATCACCTGTTCAAATATTCAAGCACCCGCCCTGCTGCCTTTGATATGGCAATGCGTGATTGTGCGTGCGTGTGTGTGTGTGTATGTGTGTGTTGGCAGAGACAGTAGCAGTGAGTCTGCTGGCTTTGTGGCTACAACAGTGGCGGCTTGTTTTGAACGACGGCCCAGCACTGTGCCCTTGGCAAGTTGCAACAGGAACAGCGGCTCATCTCTCCTGTCAACACAGCTTGTGTTTGCCAGGGATCTATTTAGCAGGGCTGTTTGGCTGTGTGTGTGTGTGTGTGTGTGTGTGTGTGAACGGAATAAAGAGAGTGATGCATTTTTCTTTTTACTTAGATGGAAGGAAGGCAATAATACACACACCCTCACTTTTCACAGTGATGATTTGACATGTCCACAGACAACACTGTCACGGGGTGGGGATCTCTTTGAAGATATTCAGACAATTGGCAGACAAACTACAGGTGGCTCTGAGAAATGTAAAGGCAATTAGCAGACAGAGACTCAGGACGGCCGGTAAGCACATATGAGAAGGTGGATTGCTGTGTGTGATGGGTGTTTAGGAATGTTTAGTTTAGGAATGTGGGCTAGTGACTTAAATCCCCAGACCAGTTGGGATGGGCAGGAAAAGTCAATGTTAAGACTTAACCTTAGACAGCACCCACTGAGGTGCCCTTGGGCAAGGCACTTCTCAGACATTCCCACACAGCAGTTTAGTGGCCAACAGTAATAAACTGTGGTGGTACCTCTGCAAATGTTTGGAATTGCATAAATATGAGAGAGGGTGAGTTTGAAAAAGAACATGCATTTTCAGTAAAACCCTCCCTGGATAAATAAAAGTTAACAGCTTGCGAGTCATGAGCAATAGTATGGAAGTTGGCTGAAGACAGTTAATTAACTGCTCCTAAATGTTGTGCTATCTATCCACAACTGGCTTCTTGAGAAAAGGATGTGGTTTTCACTCTGGACTGACCACTAACTTTAAGTGTGTGTGTCTGTAAGTGTGTGTTTATGTGTCAGGAGAGAAACCACTGCACAAGTGAAATTTAACCACAAGCAGAACAGGAAGCTTCACAGTGGACCCGTACCACTCACTCACCCAGCCCCGACACAAACACGCATCCATGTCCACACACATTCACACAAAAGGTGAACAGGGGTGTGTAGCTTAGCCGGTTGAGCCGTCACTGGGTTGTGGTCAGAGAGGAAATGGCTGTTTCCCTTCTCTTGCGACAGCTTTATGGTCAAACTGGTCTCGATTATTAGATTTAGGTGTGTGCGCAAGGCTGTGCAGTCCAGTGAAGCACCTGTTAAAACAAGCTTGAACTGGGAGAGGTAAAAGGATTTTGACTGTAACGGAGGTTAAAATGCAAGGTTGAGATGAAGGGGGATAAGGGTGGGCGTTTGTGGAGCTCCAGTTGTGTTAACCTTGGCATCTCAGTTGAAACCTAACAATTCGCTGGTCAGTGGTGAGCGGTGCTGAGGAATGTTACTTATTTAAAAGTGACTTGTTACATTACAAAGTTACTGCCATTATAAATGACTTGTGTTATTGTGTTATCAGTTGAGCAAAGCAGCACATTACAGAACTTTGTTTAACAGAGTGTGACTAAAATTAAAACCCCCTTCCAATGTCTTGTGTATGTTGATTATTCTCACTACCCACATCTCAGCGCTGTAGTCAATACACTGCATTGTCTACTACAGTCCATAATTAACGCTGCAGTGTAATAAGAATGACAGACAGCCTTGTGCTTTTCATTCACAAATTCAAAGTAGTGGGAAAACGACAACAATGCTGAAGCTTTCTTCACCTCTGTCTTTGATGTTAGCTACACACTGCAGCTACAATCCGCAGTAAACCTACAAGCAGAATCAACGATTGGGGATTTTATTTTTGATTTATTTCTGCACCAACAAAAGAATCAGGATAAATAATAATGTCATGAAATGACTTGCCTATTTTAAAAAAAACCCTAATCAAGTATTTGATTACTTGAACTGAAGGACACATTAGCTTACTATTTACCACAAAAGCATTATCTGAGTACACCATCACATTTCTTTGTTAGTTATCCTCAGTATTCAAGAACCTTGAGATGTATGTTATATTTAGGAGACCAAAATAAGCAGAAAAAAAACAAACAAATAATCTATACAGGTAAATACCTGTAGGACTAGTGGTATTTTCCATTGCTTTAAATGTGCGATTTGTTAAATCAAACATGTCTCAAGTCAGTCAATTAGCAGCCCAAGCCAAAGCTGCAGGTGTTCCCTCTTGATTTGCCCTAAGTTTGGAAGTCGTATTTCCAGCATCTTCCACCTTAGGGTCCATCAGCATTCACACTGGAAACTTCATCTTCCCAGTGCACATTTAAGAGTATACTGAAGTGGGATAAACAGGTGTAGATGATTCAGTAACCATCACTCTAAGCTGTCCCAAACTTGAGAAATTGGTGGACTTACAGTTTTATTATGGCCCATTGTGTTATGTGCCCAGAAACCTCATACTGTCAGAAGGCCCAGAGTCAGAAAATCATGATGGATGACGGGCCCCAATGGAATGGCTGGAAAGTAAAGGTGAGTTTGGCCACAGTACTTTGCTTAAGTTGGACATGTTACAGAGATTGACTGTGTCACAGCAGGTAGGCAGTGATGGAGTCTTTCTGGCCAAACATCCTCAGCCTTCACAATTCCGTAAATCCAGTCAAGCTTTATCAGTCCTCATGAGCAAGTTCATCGCAGCAGGACATAGTATTGAATGTACTAATAAAAAGGTTCCACAACACTGCAGTATCAAATCACTCCGTAAAGCTCACAAAGTCGAGAGGAAGTCGGCTTTGGGGAAGTTGAGGCTGAGACTGGGTTGAGTGGCTTTAAAGGTGCAATCAAAGCCAAACTTGTATAATTTACGCTGAAGGTATTTAATCTCTGACTGGCCTGCAGTCAGCTGCTACAAAACAGGTGCTGAACTGGCCGAGAAGTAATTGAAGTAAAAAAGGGTTCCCAGACAGAGCAACAAGCTGGTGGGTGTGTGTGTGTGTGTGTGTGTGTGTGTGTGTGTGTGTATGTATCAACGGTTGCAGTGTCAAATGATGTGTATATACATATATTACACTGCTGAGTCACAAAAAAGCAACTTTCAAGAGCTGGTGTACACCTAATTTCTTTACGATCATAATGCTGAGAGTGAAAAATGTCAATTGCATTGTTTTGCTAACATCCAATGCTCCTTGTCTTGCAGGGAACAATAACAGAAGTTACTCTTTATGGATCTCCAAGAGTGGCCCAATAACATGAAAACACTGTCAGTCAACCTCTATAAGTCAAACAGTGATTGTCTACTTAA
Organism: Myripristis murdjan; assembly: GCF_902150065.1. Classification (NCBI taxonomy): domain Eukaryota; kingdom Metazoa; phylum Chordata; class Actinopteri; order Holocentriformes; family Holocentridae; genus Myripristis; species Myripristis murdjan. The sequence goes on from NC_043996.1 coordinate 14,738,270, forward strand.
CTAAGTGTATTTATCTAGTCATTTCAAAGCTATAGGGAAAACACGGCTGCACAAGCCACCACTAAAAAAGCATAAAGGGCAGGATTAGAGCAAGACAAAGTCAGAAGATGAAGAGAATAGAGACCTACTGTAAGGCAAGAGAAACAAGGGATCAAACCGGATGGAAAAAGTGATGTAAACTGAGAGATAAAAAGAGTAACCTATGATAAAAGCAGAACGCTAAAATGTTCCAAATCTAAGGTTAAACATCAAATCCCTGATGGAAAATGTACAGCCAGAGAAAAAAGGAGCATCTGAACACCTGAAGTGTGCAGATGGATATCTTGCAAACAGGGATGTGTATTTCTAACCAAAGTGTAAATGGGAAAATAACTATCTTAGCTTCTTTCTTATCTCTATTCAATACATCTAAGATCACGAGGCGATGTGCAAGACTGCTAAAAACATCACACTCACAAAAGTACCTATGGCCTTGTAAGAAACCATTTAAAATCATGCTGAAAGTGAACATGGTGACATTCAAGGCTCTCAGACACACATAACAGAAAAGAATACACCTCAGCTGCACTTCATTCCATAAATGTAAAAAAAAACTTAAATAAGAAAGGCTTGGTTTGGAACTGGACCTATTCAGGCTTGCCTTAAAGTTTGCGATGTGGTTTGGATTCAGTGGCATAAAGCACAGGCCAATGAACGTCAAGTTCTCACTTTTTTTTTAAACTGAAATGGGATATGTCACCATATTGAATATACAATGGAAGCCGACTTGGTGTATACCACCAACATAACTGCTTGAGAAGTAGAAAAACTGTAATGAATGATAAAGAGAGAGAAAGAGAGGAAGAGAGAGAAAGAAGGGGAGAAAGGGAGGAACAAGATGCCTTATAACTCCTGACCGTGTATGGGCATTTATGAAGCCTCTCAATTAGGGCAAGGCAGTGTATCAATATTATATCAATATTGTGATTTGAGACCAGATATCATTTGGGATTTTAGATATAATATCATTTCTTTACTTCTCCAATAGGCCGTTGCTGTATCAAACAACTTGGCTCTATCTGGTTTCTGAAGTCCCAGGGCTGCTGCCTCAGGATGTGGTTGTGTTTGATGTTTATGGAGTGGACTATCCAGAAGAGGTGGACTGGATTCCGGAAGGTAGACTTAAGGCAATTTAGAAACAAAAACGGCAGCCCTGAACTGCTAACAATCACAATTAAGGTTGTCTGGAGGTCATTAGCACTGTGTACATGTTGGACCTTCGAGTTTACAAGTTGCAGTGTCTCACCACATAAGTGTTTCACTGAAGAGGAGCCATTTCGGTAAGAATGTCTGAAAGGGGGAGAGATTTTCTAAAGTAGGAAATGTTGGTGAGCTGCACAGTAGGGAATTACAGTTTTTAAGATCCAAAAGAACTAAAATTCTGGGAAGCTTAGCTGCTTTTATTCCCTTTTGCTTGGGAGGAATTTGAAACATTCCCCAATTTGCCTTTGCTTTTCTTGACACATACCACGACCTCTGCCCCAATGGGGGTCATGGTGGTTTCTCTTTTCCCGGTCTCTCTGAGGTTATCCGGTGTGTGAAACCCGTGTCTTCACACTCCCATGACGGCAAACGGAGCAACAATGGAAACACTTGACAACATTGTGAGCCTGAGGACGTTTATGTGCAACACTGCCACTGGGCATTAAGAGAAGACATCTAGGGAGATCACAAGGTCACTGCCCTTTTGGCAGTGACTGTTGGTGTTTGCCTGGGTAAAAGATAGAGCAGGCCTTCTCTTTTGGCGGGGAGCATTCACAAAGACAGACAAGCAAATTAGTACAGGATTTTCCGCTCTGACATGTCAACATTTAAATTGACATAGCTACTCAATTACTCACCAACTCTGTTGCTCTAGGGAAGAGCACAAGAGGAATACCAATGTATAGGAGTGTTAATCATAGAAGGCTAGTTAGGTGACTCACTTTAGAAACACAACACTGATAGTAATCAGTGACATCTGGGCCCTATGTTAGTCACTTGGATCATGTTCCAAATCCATGTTTACCAGTATGTAAATGTTTATGAATGCATGTATGCATACTACTTTGGGTTTCTGGGCAGATGTTGGGCTAAAAACGAGCCATATAGCTGCTATCCCTGTCCTAGCCTCTTTTCACAGTGAGTTGTAATGAACTACCAGGCAGAACCACAGCCTGTACCCTGAAAGCCTGTGCATCACTGCATGCTAACACCATGAGACATAATCCAACTTGACCACAGCATTGTAACAATACAAAATGCTTCATAACATGAAATGCTTCATAACAAACATCCAAGCAAAAGTGTTGGAAGTTTCTCGTTGATGTGAAGCAACTCTCCACTTCTTTCAACCTGGCAATTTGAGTTATGCCCCCAACACCCAATTTGTGGCTCTAGCCTTGAATTTGGAGGAGGTAATGCTCTACTAAATTCTGTTCTGCCCTCTAAGGAAAAGTGCTCTCTTCATCAAATTCAAACTCAATTTATCTGTGGATCTGTCTGGCCTGTGGAGTGCAGTGAGAGCTCCTGTAAACAAACAGCAGAGATAGAGCACCGGCAGTCCACCTTCAAACCCCGTGTTTACCACCGGCTGTATATCCTTCACTAGCCCTGTTTGAAAATATCCCCACATATACAAACAAATGTGGCTGTGCGTGCATGTACTATGGGTGTGCACTGTGCATGAGGACAAAATCAAACTTACACACATACCGTAAGAGGGAAAAAAGAAAAAAGAAAACAAAGAAAAACCAACAATCGCCACAATCATGTTTGAGCACCTCTGTAAACACCATCTAACTGGGCAATCAACCAGAAGGCTGTATATGTGGGGTCGGACTCTCAGTCAGTGACATGTTGTAAGTTGAATCCCTGCCATGTGCACTTGAGGTAATGAGGGATTATGGAAGTAGAAAGCCTGGGATTAAAAAGCTGTGTAGTGTGTCAAGATTTCTACTTAATGGCTGCAGTATTGTGAGATTATGTGTGGTAGTGGTACTGATCGATTTATAACATCTAATCTATTCTGAATGAGCAATGTGTCTGCAGGTCTCAGATTTTATCAGAAGTAAGGTCAAGTTTCCAAACCCTGGCATGGTCTGAGCTTTGCCCCTGAGTTTACAACTCTCTGTGTTTGTGTGTGTGTGCGTGTGAGGGAGAGGGAGTGAGCGGGAAGCAATGTGTGTGTTTGTAATAGTGTACAAAAACACTAAATAACAGATCGGGAAATCGCATCGCTAATTTGAATTCTGTTCAACTATCCAAGGCTGCACTGTAGACATTTGTTAAGGCAGAATAATGCTGGATGGTCAAGCAAACTGACCACTTACATTGTAACAGTGTGCCATCTACAAACTGTTTAAGGAAGCAGCAAAAGAAAAAACCTTTGCTTTGATACCTGATGACTGAGAGACATGGATTCCTTCCACCTGTAAGAATACACACTACAAAGAAAAGTCCTACTGGACCAACAGATGTCAAAGCTCCCATAGTGTAAGCGTTCAGAGTTACATACATCCCTCTGGGACGGGCTAAATGGAGAGGCTTGCTGTTGTGTGGAGAGGATTAGCTGACGGGAGTCCCAAAGCACATCAATTTCTAAAGCAAACTGCCTCTGCACAATTGCTCAGGTCTTTGTACCTGCTTGAATGGCATTAGCAATAATTGAAAAAGGGGTTAAAAAGACACAATAGCAATGACTCATTGTTACTGGAATTGTGTGCATGTTTCCACTGCATTTGTCTCTGCTACTTAAGGTGCAACAACTGTCCTAAAGTAAGTACAATATCAATGAAGCTAGGATAAGCTCAGCCTCTTTGAAGATGTTTCCAAGACTTAAGATCCAGTCAGTTTTCACAGTAAACTCTGATAATGTTGCCAGGACAGCACATGGGTTGGGGGAAAAAATTACTATTTTTACACTTCCCAAAGCATCTACTACTTTGCCAAATATTTACAATCATGTTATTCACATGTTATTATTTTTTTTTTTTCATTTATGAGCAAACGACTAAATATATCCACAGGTAAACAAGATGGAAAACCGATGGGATACTGTGTGTCTGTACGTATGTGTGTGTTCTCTTGAAGTGAACAGAGCGTCTGGCATCATTTTTCATGAGCAGGAATTCAAAACAATGATGTGCCTCATTTGTCAAATGACAAACATTTAAAACGGCACTTTAAAGTTGATACGCTTACTACTTAATACACACACACACACACACTCCAGTGTCAAATTCAAGTGCAGGGAGACCATCCAAAACCTTCTATGCAGCCACTCCTAGCTGAACACATCAGCTCTGTATCTCAGTGTTCATTGTAAAACTAGTTTGTATGAAAGAATTAAATGGAAACAACAGATTTACCACACCTGGCAAAGCCAACCCCAATGTACATGAAATCCACAACATTATGTTTCTGTGGTAATATGTAGACTCAGGTAAGCAACTGGATTGATGCATTTTTTATTTTAAAGGGTAAATTAACTCCAGTTTTCCAATTCAAATCCTTATTTGTTACTGCAGTTTACTGACATCTAAGTGTTCTGCTGTATTAATTCAGCAGTACCCAGTAACCCAATGTTTCCTCGGTAATTGCACTGTAGTAAACATTGAATGGGGTTACTTTGGTTTTGATTCTACATCCGAGTTTTAGTGCTACAAGACAAGAACACAGACAATCACAGTCTGATTACTGCCACAATGGCTAGAGAATATTAAGTATAGTCTTATTTGGTAGTCAAAAATGATGACACTGGACAAAATGTTGGTAAAAGTAGTCTTCATTAGATGAATCATTACGCATCACCTGCCACACTGAACTGTAACAGTTAGAGGCTATGGGAAACACTAGCGCTTGCACATCTGTCCGTTCTCTTGTTCTCCAACACTGTCATCATGGCACAAACCAGAAGATGGTGAGGGGATTTTTCTTCTGTCCCGTTTTTAACTCATGAGAAACATTCTTCCTTCCTCATCAGATCAAAGGGGGCTGTGCCGGACGCCAGGGGCCAAATCAATTATCCCAGACAGCCATTTCCACTGTCCTCTCTTTCTGACACAACAGAAAAATCTGGGCCCTATCAAAGGCCAAAGGGGCCATCAGCCAGCCAACCAAGCTATTTTCCTCCATTTTAATTTACTCTTACCTTCCACTGCTCATTTTCTTTTCCCTAGCTATTATCCCTTTTCCCTATATTACTTTATCCTTTCCATGCAATTTTCCTCTATTCTTCCTTGTTCTTTAATCTGACTTCACACATTAGTCCTTTCATTACTTGTTTCAACTTGACCTTTTCTGCCCTTACCCTTTATTATCATTGTATTCTCATTTACTCTTCATTTTCTGTCCCTCGTCCATCACTCCTGACTCTAGTATTTTGACAAATGTCACCTTGTAAAATTTCCTGTAGGCTGTTGGTCCCTAAAAGCCATACAGCTGTGATGAAAGAGGTGGGTTCAGCAGTTGCCCCAGGTTTTACCAGTTTAGACAGAGGAATCTCTTACCAAGAATAAGGTAAGGACTTCAGCTATTCCACCTGCACAGAACATGCCTTAAACATGATTCCTGCTATTTCATTCACTCTAGACAGAGTCGTCACTAATCCCCCTCATTGTCCTTTAGTTGAATGGACTCAAAACAATCTGTAACTAAGATACTAGAGACTTTTCAACATAGAGAGAAATGAAAGTGCTTGTGTGAGCCTTTTTTTTTTTTTTTTACAGATAAAAGATGGAGAGGACACAGTAGTCATTAAAATTGTCTGCTGTCTGTAGCACTTAAAGAGATAAGGCGAAGCAAATTCAATCTGTCAGACAGGCCCTGGTGATTAAGAGGCCAATTCACAGCCTACCACTCAACCATGGCAATCAGTATGTTTCTATTGGACATTCAAATGGGCCCTTTAAAAAAAAAAAAAAAAAAAAAAAAACTGTATTAGTTTTCAGTTTATTCTTAAGTGCGACACCATCCAGACCTGGGGAAAAATAGGGTAACATGGGTGTTTTTAAACAAAAAATTATGTTCAGTTCATGAGAAAATGGTAATGCATAGTGAAAATTTAAATGTGCTTTCATTCAATATTTTTATCTCTGTCAGGCTGCAGCTTGTCACAGCAAGCCTTTTCTTGTTGGAAAGAGCAAGTTCATATTTGACTTGGTCACATTTCTGGGAGGGTCTGCCTAGGAAGCTGCGCATCCACAGACCAACAGGTAAAACATTTTTATTAGGTAGATTTTTTTAGCTGGAGCTAAAAAACTTCTCTACAAACTTCGCTACAAAACTTTCTCCATATTTTGACTTTGTCACTGCACAAACATTATATGTAGCAAGGAAAAATCTGTTTTTTCTGTTTGTTTGTCCTTGTATCTGTCCTTAGCTAATTTCACATACTCTAAGACTGTATGATCAAGGACCTCTTGTGGTTGAGGTGATCCAAAACCTTTGAACAATCTGTTGCATGCAGCAATTTGTCACCTAAGTCTGAGCACTGGAGATGGGGAGATACACAGGCAGTGCCTCTGTGTTTTCCCTTCTCCCAGTAGGGAAAGAAAGGGGTGGTTTGTCCCCTAAGTCTGAGCACCATAGAAGGGGAGATACACCTGGTGAGGATCTGCACTCTATTGAATGCACTCTTCTAGTTTAGCTATAAGACTAAATACGAGAAAGTGCTGGCAAAAAAATCAGGTGAATTTTTACCATCACTGTTTTTTCTCTTCTCTTCCTACAACATTAAGCATTCCAACTATCCAAAACATCCTCACTATACACTATGCATTCACACACACTTAATAAACAAGGCTTACATTCGGAGGAAGGAATGTGAAGAATGTAATGCAAGGTTAGACTGCTAGGTTAAGATAAAAAACACATAACTCAAATATTAAACAAATATTAACAACCACCCTAATGCTTCTTTTTCATAATCGGGCACAACAGTTACCATGGCTGCATAACAATTTCTTTTTACATGCATCATGCTGCTCAAATAATAGCTGGTGAGCGACAGAATCCCATTTAAGTAATGTGGCAAGTTATTTTAGAATACTGACCATCAGCTGCACTTACATAGGACGAAAAAAACTCTGAGCAAAGGATAAGCAAAACCACTTGAGTGCAGGGGTGGTTGACACCAATGTGGACTAAGAAAAGTGACTTAATGTGAAATCCATGAGATAACGCCTACATCGTTAAGACATCCCACCTAAGCAGATCTGCTGCGCTAAGCACAATTACTTGACCCTGCCAAGGAAATCGTGCTGGGCATGCTTTATACCCATTCGATGCCTGGCCATGCCCAGAGGGAAATGATATTAGACTGGTTCCAAGATCAGAATCATATTGCCCAACCGTGAAAAAGAGGCTAAAGTGCTTCTCAACATGGACACCACATTCAGCATCTGTGTCCAAATCTGTCAGATGTGAGTAGCCCTTCTTTTATCTCTGGAGGTTGTGAGCTGAAAAGATTGACAACCACTGATCAACCTCATATTCTCAAACTGACTGACTTGTTGATGAGGGTGACATCAGGGATCAGGGCGTACCCAAAGTCATCAATACTGTAGGGTACAGATTAGGACCCACTAAAAATGGAAGAAAAAAAATTATATTCTTCTGAATATTCACCTCTTTATCTCCACTGACATTCAATAATATCCTTACCAGTTTCTCCTTGAACACCATCTGTCGGAGCCATTTGAAATCCAGTGGTTTGAAAGCGGAAAAGACAAAGAGCGAGTCTTTCTCGTAGCGTTCTGGTTTCTGGATAGCTCCCTCTGGATAGGTAATTCTCATGGTGGTTTTGGTCCCTACATCCTTGCCATAACCACTTACAGGAGCCTCGTTCAACCTGTCAGCACAGAAAAATATTTAAGTTATCAGAAATTAGAAATGGATTAGAAGTGAATTTATGAATCCAAAAAGCCTGACCAGTACAGTCCCTGACACAAAGAAATTATAGTGCCTAGGATCCCCTTCAGCTATTGTCGATCATCAGTTATAAGCCTTTTAGTGAAATGCTCAGTAATATGTACAACACAAATTCCAGTTGCCATCTTGTTCATACTGTTTTACCTTGTGCATAGTAGATTTTATTTAGAGGACAAACTGCTTAGTCATCCTAAACAATTCTGTTTTGCTGCACTAAAGAGTATTCTTACCTCACCACAACATCATAGTCATCTATGCGGGAACCCAGAGACTTGTTGGCCAGGATACCTCCGTTGCCCACAATGATGCATCTTTTACAGCTCAAACTGCAAGGCAGGGGTGCCAAAAGTTAACAGCGCTCAACACTAAAGAGAAAGAGTGACTATCTATGTGAGTGCATGTGTGCATTTGATGAGTCAATTTCCAGCAGTAATTACCTGTCTAGGTCATCCCCAAGTCCATAGTTTTTGGTGGCAGTTAAAATAATATCTATGATTCTCTCTGCGGAGAAAAACAAAAAGAAAGGAAGAACCATGATGAAGAGCAAGAATACAAGGAAACAAGGATAATTTGGATGTCACATACACTGCATTGGACTGGATAATACGATAAATTAACTTCTTAAATGAGCATACCACTAAATTTAAATTATTTGTGTATGCCATTTTATGGCCTGCAATAGTTTGTATATGAATGTCTCAGGCTGCTTCTGCCAGTGAAAGAGTCAAAGTGCCAAAGCCTCTATATCCAGAAGACTTTGTAATTAGAAAACAGAAATGTAACATATCCTTAGAAAGTCATTTGCCTTGGGCATTCATTCAGGCGTACATCAGTTTCACATCACTGACTAGAAGATGGGACAAACTCTTTGCATTCATTGTTCAGAAATCACAGATCAGACAGTCCTAAAAGATAAGATACCTCAACAGCTGAAATTCACTGGTAATCTTCTTTAAGAGATTAAGACAGATCAGTTGAATAACAAACTGCCAAGGACTTCAACATATCAGCACAGCTAAACCAATCTTGGTGGTCTTAGGAAGAGGTGAGGGAGAGAACACCTCTCTCTGTTTATTCAGTAACAGATAAGAAGTGACCAATCAGCACTTAGCAATGGTGGTGATGGGAATATTGGGGGGTGGGGGTGGGGGGGGTCTGTTGTGTATTTGAGAGGAATGAATCTGGGACGAACAGACATACAGAATTTTGGATGGTATGCGTGTGTATGTACAGACTACCCCATAAAAGCACTCAAAGAGGAATGCTTTTTTCAAACAAGCACATTCTCCTGGTGAAGTGCACAATGTTGAACTTGTCTCCCAGCATGGCTAGCAAAGCTCTGATTGTGAGGTGAGAAACAGCGATGTTTAGCCATTGCACACATTCCTGCCATGTTCTACAGAACATTCTGCCGGAGTCATGTTTCCAGTGTTAGAGATGACATATATTTGTCTCTTGGTCTGGCCTTTTTAGGCTTTTCATACTTGAAATTTACTCATCCGAACTTCCTGAGCTGACAGCCACCATTACTCACAGAAGTTACACCTATCCGAAGTTATATTTGGAGTACCACAGTGGGACTTCTTGGGTGATATGACTAAGACAGCAGTTTCATTATTATCCCCTTAACTCCATCCCACCCAGCTTGAGGTTAGAAAATAAATGAAATGCATTTTCACTGTACTCATTACTGCACTTAATATTATGGCTGCCTCATAATAGTCAACCAAATGTTAGTCAGTGAGAAGAGTCTTAGTTGGTCAAGTTTTCTTTGGTTGGAGAAAAAAAAAAAACCTCTCTTCGGAGATTAAGTTTTTTTTGAGTTAATTTGAAATGACAGACACAGGAACTGGTGACACTCAGCCACTGAGTCAGACAGGGGCAGACTTTGTTTACTCGGATGGTACCTGCACTAATAAGTGCAGGTACCATCCATTATGTTGGGCAGGAAATCCAAAGTGTGGGATCATTTCGAGAGGGTAAAGGATGACCCCAAGAAGTGACATGCAAATTCTGGAGGCTGGAAGATTCACCTATTATTCGCCTACCTCAAACATGACTTATCATGTGAAACATGTAAGTAGCCTAACATTAGCCACCGTGCTGGTTGTACCGACACATTCAGAATCACTTCCACTTTTGCTGGTGTCGTTAACAGGCCGCTCGCTTTGTGTGTGGGCTTGTTAAATTTATATCTTAAAGTTTCATCATTACAGTTTTGTAGTTCTCTGTAATGTAGTACCTTGATAACAATGTTACTTATCACATTCTCTCTCACCCCCGAAGCTCAAACCATTTTCTGGTGCCCCCCAAAAATATCCATTTAAATAATTAAATCATTATCATAAACTTTCAACGATGAGTCAGCTAGTGGCTTGGACTAATGACTGCTAGCCGTCTAGGAAAATCTTTGGTCTGGAGCAGCCCTACTTTATATAATCTCCAACAGGAAGAGAGAAAGAGAAAGAGTGAGAGTTTAGATCAGAGCCTCACAGCAGTTTGCATTACGGCTCAATTGACCCTGGCTAACGATCCTAATGATTAACCTGCTGAGGAGAGAAGAGCAACAGCCCATTGTTTGGATGTGGTGTCGATGTCTGGCATCAAGCATCACCCCGCGCAGCATAAACACAAGGCTAAGGACCACACCTGGATCCAAGCGAGTGAAAAGTGAAAAATCACAATGGGCAAGCTTCTCTTACAGAGGGCGACATGGAAGCTAATCGTTATAAATACTCTGTGTAAACACTTCAGCTAAGTATGTCTTGGGCTACGTCTGAAGACAAATGGCCACAAGTTAAGACATTAGTCCAGTACACGCGGCTCTTGAGGTGACAAAATTCTCAAGTTGGACCTCAGAGGAAGACTGGAAGCGTCACAACATACACACAGACACACCATTGGGTGAAGTGCAGCCTAAACAATTTAAAGAGGTATGTGACTAAAGAGTGGTGTTTGTTAGCCATGTATTTATGGCAGCAATTTGACTCAACAGGAATTGCCATGGAAATTTTTTTATTTTAACCATCTATTAATGATTAATAATTTGCATCAATATTTAATGATGATGCAGACTCTACTAAAATTACAGTACAATTAATATCTTGCGGATGATGGTAAATAAGGTAACAATCAGCAGTATCCTAAAACAGACTTGCGGATTTAGAAAATATCATCTTTATTCCCAATTGCGTATTCACACTGCAGTGCTACGTGGTGGACAGAAAGCCTGATCACTGTTTTCAACAGATGAATAATGGTACTGCCTATCACACCTGCAGGTGGACACTGTCGACATTCTGAATTTTACCAAATTTTGTCTGCTACCATGGCAACGATGAAAGAAATACAGAAAATTTTCACAAAATGGATCCACCTACATATACTTGTGCACCTGCTCTTTTCTCATCTTCCAGTGAAGCTTTCAACCTCTGAACATTCACTGGAGTCCTGAAAAGTTTTCTGGGAACAGATACAGACTCTCTCTACCAACTCTCTACTGAACCTCCTAATCATTTATGGTGGGAATGAACGATTTCGGCAAAATGCAAGCTATCTTAGACAATCTGAAATTAAATACTGAAAACAGTCATACAGTGCTATTGTAACAGTGCAAATCAGTGCTGTATCAGCTGGCTTACTCACCAGCACTTTTCCTTTAGGCCACAAAGTGAACACAGCTTTAAAGTTCTGAGTTAAGCTATGGTTGCGGTGTACCTCAGGATGCCGCTTGGCAGCATAAAAAGTAAAAATAAACTTTCCCCACCTCTCCAGTGTTCCCAATTTGGAATCCTTTGTGGCGTTCTATTCAAGATCCACACGTATCATCTCTCCACATGAGTAACGCTAAAAGGGAACCCCTGCTGCCATCGCAATCCGTGGAGAAAACAGAAACCAGGTGTAGCGCTCACACAGGGTGTGCTCCTTTGATAGCCTCCGACTGCGTGTGTGTGTGTGTGACAGTGGAGCGCTTGCAAGAGCACAAAGGTAACATTCAATGTACCTTTAGATGCACTTTGCTTGTAAGTATTGGAAAATCTCTATAGAGCATGCCATTGAAGCCAAGTTAATGTTAGCGTTATCTCTCCAGTTCCCATGGCATTGTGTGCTGGCTTGATGTTTGAGTTGCTGGGGGGTGGGGGGTGCGTTAAGGTCAGGGAACAAGCAGAAGCACTGTGTGTGCAGAGTGCAGACGTGACAGTTGGCGCTCGGGGAGACAAGGGATTTCCCTGCCCCAAGTCAAGCCTGATCTGTCAACAAAAGCATACCACTTATACATGTGCCAGGTATAACAAAGCTAATTTAACCAACAAATGAGCAAAGTTGGAAAAAGCATACTTCATTTATCTGGCTTCTCAAGCAGGATCCATCAGCTGCAAGCGTTTTTTCTCTGTTTTTCACAGTTTTGCTTAACTTTTATTTATTTTGGAGCACAAAAGGTACAGCGTAACAACAAGGTGAGAGAGGCTGTGTTCTGCCAACTCCACCAGCATGCGTGGAAGCATGATAAATGATAAGGGAAGAGGGGGCAAAACCTTGGCGTCCTCCAGACTTGGACTATACTTAGCCTCGACTAAAATATTCAAAAAGGAGGTATTCGAGAAAATAAATGAGATGTTGACATGATTGAGTCTGTTAAAAGGTCTCAAGTTACATCAAGTGCACAGCAAGCAGTTCAGATATCTGAAGGCAACTGATGCTTGATGATAAGGGAAAACGGCTTGGCACTCATCATTCTTCATCTGGTTTCATCACCTCCATTAACATGACAAGTAAAATCTTGGCAACCCAAAACAGAACAGGGTTTTGTGAGAGGAATACCATTTAATTTCAGCTTTGAAAGATTATTTTACCCTGCAGTAGGGAGGTTAGATCCATATCAGGAGCATTAACTATTGACAGTTACTTTCTGCATAGACCTTTGCATGTCACACCAACACACACTTCCATAAAGCATAAACCAGAAATGGCTAGAGTGATTTTAACAGAGACGTTTTCTACAAATAAGTTTATTTTTGTTTGTTTGATTTTTTTTTTTTTTTTTTTTTTTTTTGTAAATCACAGGTCTATTACTACATACTAAGAATAAACATGATTAAACCAAAGTACAGTTCCAGGTAAATGCAACTAGCAGAGGGTGACTGGTGTAAGAAAGCTCTTTACCTTGTGTTTTGAAGCCAAAGGGAGGTAAGTAATTGCTGACTTTTGCTAGACGTTTGAAGTTCCGATCAAGAAACATGGGGGCTGGTTTCATAAACCTGCAACAAAGCAGATGAGATAGAGGAGAGGGAGATGAAGCGTGTGAGAGAGAGAGAAAGAGAGAGAGGGAGAGAGAGATTTCATTAGCTAAGAGGAAGAACTGTCACAAAAGTACCATGTTGTAAAGATGACGTCTTCAAAGTAAAGACACTGCATTAACCAACATTCTGTAAGTAAGCAATAATCCAGTACTACCTAATAAAACGATTACATGTCGTAGAGTAAATCATGCAAACCTATCAGGGTTAAGTGAGTCATCATGCAGACAATGAAGAGTTTGAAGCTACACACCCTTAGTGACAATAAATAATAGTTGTGCATTTTTTCACTTCCCCAGAGAGAAAGAACCCCTGTGGCCTCCCGTCATCCCTGCTCTGACCCCTGGGGCGGCAGTGTTAATGTCCTGGGCAGAGTTTAAGACACCAAATGGTAAAAGAAGACGCTTGTTCCACTGTCATTAATCTAATAGTGTCTCCACCTTCTGCCCCCTGCTACAGCTTCCCAAAAAACAAGCACAGCCTGCACACATGATAGCAAGGCAACTGAAAATAAAACGGTAATAGAAACAGAGTGAGAGGCAGAGTGAAACAGAGGGCACATGCAGTGCAGAGCCCTCTATACAACCCCTAAATCAAAGTTGACACAGTTTTGATAATCATGCCTTGATAATATACTGCTGTCACAATGCTTTTCCTCAGATGATTTGAGGTCAGACTGTTTCTCCAAAGAGACTTACTGTGGAGGAACTTGTTATTTATTACTTAAATTAGAAGGAAAAGACACTCAAAATAACCAAGTATGAAGAAAATGGATGCAAGGTGCAGACCCCTTATATTACTCCAGAGAGAAACATGTCATCCACAATAAAAACAAATTGAGTTTGGTTATAGTGCAAAACAGGCCTGTGAGAAATAATGTTTTGTTATGCCTCATGAGCTGTTTTTCAAACATCGCCTCTTCCTCCTCCTGTGTGTGTCAGTATATATTTGTGTGTGAGTGTGCCCCCTCTTTGATAAAGCACAGCTCTAAAATCGAAAGGAGCCATTTCCTCTTGGTCACGCCTGGGACCCGGGTGCTAGGCTACGTGCTGCTTCTGGAAGCGTGGCCGCGCGATGGATGAGTGTTTTTATGACCTGCTGTCAAGCTGGAGGACAAGAGAGGAGAGGAGGGAGCCAGTCGCAGCCCCCCTGACTTAAACAAGCACAAGACTCCACAGCTCGACTTTTACAAGACATGGCGAAGGTTTTCACAGCAGACTCGCATGTTCATTGAGCAACAAAACAAAAAATGAGGAGGAGGGTTGTAGTTGGATGGTTGGAGGGAAAAAAACAGTTTATCACCGATAAACCAATGTGTACATGTCTTGAAAATACTTGAAAAATTTTCTTCATAAGAATTATGAAGGGCCCTATTTTCCTAGTTTTTGCCATCATGCCCACTGATTTTGTCCAATATTACATCACTTATTGCCCTGCAGAGATTTGCATACACACCTTCAGGCTACCGGGTACGCTGCTGTCCAATACAAATACACAATCCTAAAGCTAAATCTCCTGCGGCTGAATCCAAAAAGCCATCAAAACTCCTTCATTCACCACAATAACATTCATGCTGCAGTTGCTTAGAACATTTAACAGCTGCAATTATCATGTCAGTTTGTCCATTTGATAGCTTTTTGTTGGTGTTGCTCACATGTTTCCTAGTTAATTTGCTTGCTGCCTGTCTTCTGACACATTCAAGTCATGTCAGCAGAAGCAGAGACATGGGATTTTGTTGCTTCTGTTTGAAATCTGTGATACACTTTGACAGTTTGAGAGGCCTACTTGTAATGTCCACAAGAGGGTTGAACATTTTTTATGTGGGAAGTTAACATTTACAGAACACCAAATGACAACATCAACAATCTACCTGCTCACAAGAGCAAGTTTCAGGCAATGCATAATTTCACACTGGCCACAAGAAGGTCTCACTTTGTTGCACCTTTAAAGCCAAGAAAAGACTACAAGCCTGCCATATCACAATAATCAAAAATCCAAAAGATATTGACATGACAATTGATATATCACTCACCCCTATTTAACAGCTGCAATTCCGTCAACTTGGGAAAGTACTTACTGTCAAGCAAGATTTTAAGTTTTCAACATAGTCAATTTTCATGTTGACAAAAACAAGGAACATAAAGCTCAAGTTGAATTTAACCAGATTTGTCCTTTAAGCTGAGAGCTTTGCACTAATAACACAGTGTGAGAGCCCTGTGGTGTTTACAGTAGCAGACATCAGAGATAATCAGGCTGTCTCGTTTGTCCGACTCACAACAAACCAAACCACCACCAACAGAACTACTGCATCTTACTTGTGGGGCCGGTGGGTGGCTGCCTGCCACCCACACACACCCACACTCACACACACACACACACACACACACAGGATTGTTTTCTCTCACCAAATACAACTAATGGCTCCACCACAGCAGACAGATTGCAACAGCAATGGCATCTCAAACTGTATAATCATGAAAAGACCAGGCATCTTGGATAGTTTACCATAACACTGCCAAAGCTTCACTAAAATTATGAGAAGAGCTCTGAGGCTCAATGACCAAACATGGCTGATACTACTGGAGGCCCTTCCGGTTAGCTTCAAGCTTGTCTCTCTTCCAAACTCCCTAACTGGTCTTTGATACCCTCATTATCCTCCCCCTATACAGTGTAAAAAAAAAAAGAGATGTAGAAACAGAGGAGAAACAGTCACGTCTGGCTTTCTCTCCTCCTAACATCACCTGACAGAAGCACAGACACTCAGAGACTCCTGTCCTGCCAAAACAAACGGAGATTCATTAAACCCAAGACATCAGAGGCCAAATGGGAATATAAATAACACGGGACCGTCAAGACTCCGTGAGCCCTGAGCCCAGACCAACAGACAGTCACAGACATCCTGACAAAACAGAGAGAGGAGCAGGAGAGCTGCTTGTTGTTAAAAAAAAATTAGTGGACTTCTAAAACAGGCAGCAGGCTGGGACGCATTGTGCTCATTTCCTTCACTAGGTCTATCTCTCACAGGCCGTATTTTCATAACCGCACCACTTCAAGTTCACTGCCAGCACTTGATTTAGAGCTCCAATACAAACAGTTTTGGGTTGGGTGGAGGGGAGGGGAGGTGTTGAAAATAAATTGGATTCTGTGGGGCAGGGGCTTCGGAGAGGACAAACACGGAGGAAGTGGGAGATGATTAGAGGGGAGCTACACGGGCCTCACTACTAGAGGTGAAGGAGGATTTCTCTACCACCTGAGCTGTGGGCCACAACCATTTCAACTAAATGCTAACATGAGCATTTATGATAAATGTGGATTTAGTGGATGAAAGCTGACATGAGACTAATTCTGAGCTTATTTGGTTTGAAATGAAAAAACATTTAAGAAACAATTATATTATTCTTTTGGAGTCTGGATTGCCATAGGCACTTTTGCACCGTCAGTATAACAGTTTAAAACGTGACTGCACCCACCGATAGGCAGACAATAAACAAATGAATGTTAACAAAAAAATAAGGTATCAGTTTAAGTGCTCTAACACATGGTACAATCAAGCACACCCAACAGGCACACTTCAAGCATCTTTGCAGAATAATGCATACCCATACACATAAACCCACACTCCCGCTCACAAATACATACACACACAAACATACACAACGTGTGTCACTTTGAACCATTAATCGCACTTATTGACCTGTGTGTGACTGGGGTGAAGGTGGTAGTAATCAGTGGGCTCCCAGTGGGGGTTCTGTGTTGTACCGAACTTTGATCCGACACGTGCGGCTGATTAGAGGAAGTTGTTACAAGAGAGGACATTGTTAACACACAGCCTCTGAGATAGGTAGAGGGCACTTCTTCTGATCCTTCTTGTTTAGCCACACTGCAATTTACTGCTGAAGATGTTGCTGATGGTGTAGTTGAGGGCTACGTGCGTGTGTGTGTGTGTGTGTGTGTGTGTGTGTGTGTGTGTGTGTGTGTGTGTGTGTGTGTGTGAGTGAAGGAGAGTCCAGCAATATGTCTTGGACAGACCCTCTTTAAATGTAGCTTTGAGTTCTATGTTTTCAGTCAGAATCGTGTAGGCCTACAAAGGTCAGAGAATTTCATTCAGGGCTTAGAGTGTAAAAATGTGCAAGAGATAATTAGTTTGAACACTTATGCTGGAAAAGCCTTGGCATATTTGGTCATAGGGACCTCGTTCTGTAACTAGGTCGAATACTGCACTGAACTGCCACTGGCTATTGTTCAGCAATGCGGAAAATTGCCCCTCTATTAGCTTTAGCTCCAAGAATGCTAATGGGACAATGTCCTATAGATTGAGCTGAGAGGGGCGGCAAGAAAAGCCGCAGCGAGATCAAAAGAGCCAGTGACATCAGAGGGGGCCGTAGAGTCTTTTGTGTATTGTGTGGGTGGCGGAACAGGAAGCTGATGATGAGTCATGGCATGCTGGACAGGAAGTTAGTTGATGCTCTTTATAGAGAAAGCCTCGAAGGCTCGAAGATATGAGTAGGGAAAGATGGCAGACCTTGTACTCTCATGACAGAGGTTCTTTTGTGTAACATGGGGCTCGCAAGGACAAAGTCTCATGTTTTTGTGATGGAAGAGGATGACAGACACATGAATGACAATTTGACAGGACTGAACGAGAATGTGGGAGCTTCTCTGTTTCTGACTCAAAACCCTTAAGGCTACATTGGCTTGAGTCGTGACATCATGCATCTGACTGTGCTTGAGTAACAGTTTTTGCCTTATCTCCCAATGACAACCACTTGAAATGATTTGTTTATAGACCTCCTGATGAATGCTTATGTGAACTGTATAACTGTTCTTATGGTGAGTTTGAAGGAGCCTGCCTTCTTTTTGACAAAGGACAGTTGAGGACATCCAGACCATTAATATCCACGCCATGTGACAGAGCCCTGAAAACAAACAGAAATCATGTGGAAAGGCAAAGGCGGTGGTTCTCACTTGGGATAGATGGTGGTCATCTTGGCTGCTGCGTAGCCTGGCTTGCAAGCTCCTTCGCTGAGGTTCCCATACTTGTATGCCAACTCCGGTGGCCTTTAGATTAATGTGAAAGACAGAGAGAATGAGAAACAACACGATAACTGATGATCAATTATAATGACCGGTTATAAACTTCCCAGAAGAGAAATTTGTTAGTTCCCACAAAAGCGATAGGCTTGTCAAACAATCTGCTTGACAGATATAGAAATACATTGCCAAGGAAGCTGGAAAACCCAGCAACAGCTCAGCACATCACCTGTGTGTGGCATGACAAAGCAAGGGGGGGCCCTAGTTCAAATAATCACATTGGCAGTCCTGAAACTAGAACCTCACTATTACCATCATGATCATTTATAATCTGCTCTATGCCAGGGATCCAGTTCAAATAAACAGCAGAAGGGAGAGAGGCCCCGGTCCTAACACTATGGGAGGCCAACCAACCAGTCATACAGGGTCAGATTTGGCAAGAGAAAGGCGCTTGACAGCATGGGACCAGCCTGGACAGAACATGAGGTTATTTGATGCTAATATGTAAGTGCTGCTACAAAAGTAGTAGCAAAAAAAAAATCCAGTTTACTGTCAACATGTTTTGCCCTAGTAACTGGTGAGGGAATTTGTTAGAAAATGCTCTGGGGGGTACTTTTTCCCATCAGTTCTAACCACAATCAGTAACAATAGAGATGTTATGTCAGGCAATCAGAATCACATGACTATCTAATGGCTGAGGTTAGTCTTCAGTTGGATTGAAATGTTGTATGCTTAAGCTCAATGGTGTAATTATTCAAAGTAAAGGCGAAGTAAATGTAAAGAGACGTATGAGATAACGCACAAAATTCCTGTGAAAACCACCGTCAAGTGCTGACATTATGCTTATAGTGAGAGTGCAGAGTGTGGACAGATATACCCTGAGAGAGCCAGAGAGGTGATGGCAGCATATAATTACAACCGGTATGTTAAAGAGGGTCCAGGAACAGGCCTAGCTGTGGCAGTTTATAACAAGAGTGTCAAACCAATTCAAGGAAATATACATGCATCAACAGACATGTTGACACAATGACAGTCAACTGTATAATGACTCAGAGTAGCATGTTCTGACACTGACAAACTGTAATTGCTGTGGCATAAACTGCATGACAAAAAACAATAACAGCATCTCAATTCATACTAATTTTCAAAATGTATTACTCATACCACAAATCAAATCTGCACAGTTGCTGCCAAGTTTGGTTAGAATTCCAATGAGTGATTACATGTTTATTTGAAAAGTGAGATTAATAGGCAGCAAGTGAGATTAATAGGTGGTAGATTTACATTTTATTCCATGTTTCCTCATTGATCAACTGAAATATGTGAAAAACTACCCTGAGCCGTAAAACATAAATCTCAAATAAAATCTAAAACAAAAGACCACCAATGCAGAACAGGGGCAGTCCATCCCTAAAAAATATGCTGAAAAAGCAGATAGAAGTCCAGTGAAACTAAGAAATAAATGTTTCCAGGTTTAACACATCACAAATATTCCAATTCTTCAGATGGAAATTGCTAATTGGGTGACAGAAAATTACATTTACTAGGAAACATGGAAGTACTTACAATTTTGTGTCCAACTTCAGCAGAAAGCCCTGCTTATCATACACTGGAGCAGGGAGGCAAAAAGGGAGAGAGGGAAAGATGTTATTAGCACACAGCTCCACAAATCATTTGGATAGAAACTATGCGTGCTCCATGGCGGCAACATTAAACAGCTGGAGCAATAACAGTGATCATCCAACCTACGATCTAACATACTGTCAACCATCAGCTCATTAGTTGTAGTTGTGAGTCTCTCGCCATGTAAACAGCCTGTGTATTTTCCTCCATAGGGAAAACAATATGGCAACAGCAACAAAAAAAGAAAATAAGGCAAAAAAGCATCAAGGTTAAAAAGGATTGGTGGTCAAACAAGCAAGGTTAGGGTGAAGCCAGCCAAAACAATCTGTTGAGTTCAAAATAAAGTTAGAAGAGAAGTTGGGGATCACCTATGGACAGCCACTGGTGCAGTCCATAGGTGCCTCATGAAGCATTGAGTTCAGGCTGTTTAGACAGAAAAAGCACAGAAACCTACCTGCTTTTCTGTTAAATAGTATTTAAGATAATATAAGAACTTTATTTGAACGTTGGAGTATCTACTGCACTCTGTCCTGGTTGTTAAGAGTTTTATCATTGACAGTGATGGTTTTAATTGTCTTAACACCTATCAAACACTCCTCACTTCATAACATAGCATTTCAGTCTGTAAAATTCCTTTATCGTATGAGCATGACAGACAAGTAGATGCAACATAAACAACAATAAGCATTAGTGGAAAAGAGAAAGAGGATAGTAACAAAGTTACTCCTGTGGTTGCAGACGTTGTCTTCAGAGGGATGCTGGAGGAGAGAGATAAAGAAAAGAACAATGGGAGTGCATGATGGCCGGTTAGGGAAGAGTCCAAGCATGGCCCTGGAGGATGGGGACTTTGCCATAGCAGCCGAGCTGAGTGCGAGTGTGCATGTGTGTGTGCATGTGTCTGTTGAGAAGCGTGTGGTAGCCAGAGAGCTGCGGAGAGGCAATAGCTTGGGAGAAAATAAGAAGCAGGGCCCTGCCATTAACATAAATGTTGGCCTCTGAACCCGCCTGAGCACCAAAACTCCTGCAAACCGTTTCACTGTCAACCACTGTGATGATGTACTTGCTAAAGACAACAGAGGGCACTGTTGTATCACACTGAAACTTCAAGAGAAGGGGAAGATTGAGCAGATGTTCAATTCCTCACTGGTCTGAATTTGTACAGCATGTGATTTAAGGCATGTGTCTAAACAACACCATAAAAAAGACCATAAGCCTGGTTTTCCAAGATCAAAGTAACGTAAATTGACCAGGAAATACGCAGCCCCAACCTCACCGAATTTTACATTAAGAATGCAGAATAAAAGCTGTCTCAAGTTACTGATGTTCAAGTGTGCATGTGGATAGGTTTTCACAAACTGAGAGGAATCAAATTTATGAATGTTCAGAAAACATTTTCATAAGATTGTCAGGTGTGTGACTTTTAGTAGGTAAGCAGTGAGCTATACAGTCTTGCAGGAGTCTGGCAGGGCGCAATGTTGGGAGGAGACATGAACCAACAGCAAAGAGCAATGGCTATGATTGATAACGTCATCTATCAAAAAACAACTTGGCAGAAATGGGTAACAAATTAAATATTATCAACTTGAATTTACTTTGAAAAGACTAGCATTATAATTCAGTTGTGTCATCAATCAAAGACAACATTCTGATTCAGGTTCATCTGCTTGAGTAATGAAACATTTACACTTTTCACCACAGAATACCACAGAGCTGGAATAACTATGCTTGACAAAGATCATCTATGTTGATACCGCTGACAAAAGACATTAAGATCCCAAAAGCATACTTTTTAGAAATTACGTTTTTCCCCCCGCAAAGATCCCATTTTGATCGCCCCCCCCAAACATGGCCACTGACTAATCGCATGGTTTCAGGAAGCTCTGCAGCTTTCTTTTAAAGGTGGAGGGAGAGCAAGATGGGTGGGAGTTGAGAGGGTGGGGTTGCAGTTGTACCTGAGCCTACTATTCGTCCCACGGTGAGAGCAATGTCTGTTTCCGACTCTGAAACACAAGAGGGTCAGTTAGCTTGGCTTGAGGTCAGTCTCTTAGGGTGGCATTGGGCTTGAAGACAACACCAAACCCAAAGACATAATAGAGTAAGAGAAGGCCGGGAGAAGAAGAGATTAGTAGCATTAGTCCCCATTGGTTGAATTAATAACCATGAGTCTGGATCTTCATTCAAAGATGAAAGCTTGATTAAGAGGCAAAGTAATTACAATGCCCCTAATGTGCTTTTAGTGGTTATTATGGCTGTGGTATTCAGAAATTTACCCATGAAGATTGAATGCGTGAATGAGCACTTGTAATAACAAGAAAAACAGAGACAAAAATGGAAGGATTTCATCATTGCATTAGCTGAGATTGATATTCCATGAGAGAACCTCAACAGCCCGGTTTCACCATGTTCCCAACAGTCTGACCATCACCCAATAAAAATGGGCATCGTCTCAGAGCTTCTACCTGTACGGCTTTTCACTTTAGCCCCTTTAGATGGAGCCCCTTTAATTGGGACTACAGCTGTTGATTCTGCATCTTTCTCTGAAAACAAAAGGGGGGGGAGTGGTTAAGTCAGTGGTTCACTCAGTGAAGCATATTATCAACACTGGAGAGCGGTGGAAGCAGCTGTTTACCAAAAGTGCTCAAGAGGACAGAGAGAAAAAAAGATAGTTACGCCTCAGAAATGAGCTGGAGCACAAAAACACTCAGACACTGGATACACACAAACAAAAAAAGGCACACCAAGAGGGACAGATATTGGAAGCAAAGTAAGTATCACAGCTCAGAATCAAAAATGTCTGCCACTACAGTAGTATGATTAGTTGAGTAAACTAACCCTACAGCCTGAACTTAAAACACCTCAGAGGAGAGCTCATTTAACAGGAATCACAAGAATTACAGCATTATGTAAGAGATAATAACTGCAGCTGAAAAAAAGACTAGAAAATGGATGTGTTAATTGTATTCACAGACACACCCTAACTGATTATACCTGACTCTACATTTACTTTTCAGCATGTTTATTATCCTTACACATGTGGCAAAAACTGCACATTTCCTGTTCACTGTCTTTTACAGTTTAGTCATAATAATTTGTTACAAAAGAGACAAAAACAAATAACCTTTACATATCAAGAAGTTCAGGTTCAATCAACACTAATTAAGGCCTTCGGTGATTACATTTTTTTTTTTTTTTTTTTTTTAAAAAGGTGTCTGTTCTATGAAAATTGTCTGCTCCAACTGTTTATGATTTGGCACAACAACCTACACACCTTTCCTCAAAATAGTGTGAGGGGGAAAAAACTGTAATCTGTTCCAAACACATATTTTTATATAACAGACTGAATGAGAACAATGCAACCTCTCCAGCTCAAAGTGTCTGGTGGGTCCAATTCTCCAGCTAATGATCTTCAAACTCTCCTCCAGCTGAAACCGTATAGGCCTGTTATTGATGACTGCTAGACACAAGAAGACAGTTGCAAGTGTCATGAAAACTTAGTTGGGTGTCAGGACTACTTTGAGCATGCACCTTTGTGCACTTTCTGCTACCTGAGCACTAAAGATAACATGACATCTTAAAAGTTTAATTTGCTTGAAATAGCCCCACAGGCCTCGCTTGGCAATTGTGGAAACAAGTTGACAGCTTGACTGGTAGCTAACATTCATTTCTCACGCTGCAGGTGTTCATTTCAAGCCCTCCAGGTGTGGTCTTGAAGAGTCAACACCCAGAGGTGATATTCATGTTACCCCATCTCCACCTGGTATGAAAATGCGTCTTTGGTGACACAAGTGGACAGCTCTCAGTCCATCCATTCACACCTGGCATTAAAATGCATATAGAGGGTCTATATGCATCTAAAATGTGTCTCACTTCCCCACCTGTGATTGCATCTCACTTTCCTGCTCTATATGCAAATCAACATGTATCATTAACATTTACAGTTTTTTTTTTTTTTTAGTAGAGAGAGAGAGAGAGAGAGAGAGAGAGAGAGAGAGAGAGAGAGAGAGAGAGACGGTGTGTCAACACCCTACAATGAAATTCTTAAGTTGCCAGTTCCCCTTCCTAAATAAATAAAGAAATAAATAAATAACATAAAAATAAAATTGCATTTTACAGGAACCAGGCATTTGACAAAAAGAGACACTCCAGCCTCATTTTAATGCACTGCCAATTACTTAAGATGTATTTTACATCTGTAAATTATTACAGGCTGGACCTGTAAATGTGAAGGTGGGTGGGGACTCTCCCACTGTCAAGGCTCTGATGTGTCACAAATGACAGACAAGGTTTAAAAATTTTAAGAAATTAAAAAAAAAAAAAAACTAAACCCAGAGGATGGTGAAGAGTACACATTCACATTGGATCCTGTAATATTTCCATAATATTCCAATAGTAACTCTAGTTGGATCTAAAGTTAGAAAGACTGTGTTTAATTGCACTGGGGCACAAAATTTAAGCAAGGCGGCCCAGTTTCATAAGGAGGGAAAAAAAGGGCTGGTCTAGCCTTTGTCAGGAGTGTTGGGCTCGACCAGAGCTTAAAAGAGAGGGCGTCAGGTGAGTAGGCAGTCCTTCAATGTGTCCTGAGTGGTCGGATCTCAAGACCCACTGAGGACAGACTGCTGCTGTTTATGCCTGTACTTAGAAGTGTCAGTTTGTGACTGGATCACTCAGGACGGATGTTAATACCAGGTGGAAATAGAGTCTCAGAGACAGTGAGCGCCAACTTCCCGACACACTTGTGTGACAAAGCCGATGGTGGCACTACAAGCTGTTTGTGCTTGCAATCAAATACACAGCCTGCCAGCTCCTTGTCAGTGAGCTTCTCTATGGCTTATCTACTGTGTTACTGCCATCACTATATATTGTGCACATAAAAACATAACATAATTTTGAGATGCAACACTTTCTACAGTGGGTCAAAACTGTGATATAGGGTTAGGTTTGAAACTCATTTAGAGATATACAAGGCAGCTGACTGGGATCTGTGTGTGCCTGTATGTCAGTCACTGTTTTTACTGACAAATGAACCAAGAGCACCACTCGAGCAGCTAGCACAACACCATTCATGCTTAAGGCTAACTTAATTAGGTGGGGAAAGGAGACCTCTATTGTTGAAAGTACAGGTGAAGCAGGGGCCCTCTCATCAGACCAGTCTTACAACAGTCAAACATCCTCTCCAGCTGCCACAGGGATGACAACAGCCATATGGATCTGTTTTGAAGTTTAAGCTTCAAGGTTGCACAGCAGAGTCAAAGGTAGCCAAAAACAAATACATAAGATCATGGAAAGTGTTAAGTCTAACCTGGGAAAAAGATAAAACAAGAAAAACAACACGAGAGAGGCAAAAAATGGGAAAAACCATATGGATGTGGTAACACTGTTAAAGCATCATGTGCTAAGTAACACTTTTCCACTGGAGGACCAGATTTTTGTGCCTGTTGAGGATGCTTATATAACACAGGATCAGAGCCTCATTCAGAACTTCATCTCTGCTGGTAAAAATGCACACAGAAATTCTTAATGATGCAAATGATGAACAGGGCATGTGCCTAGTGCAGCTACTGAGCCCCTAGTACAGGGCTGACTAGTTAGCACACCCCAGTCCAGGTCCGGACCCAGTTCTGGTTCTGGTCGGACTGTGAAACAGTTTGTAAACTTTTTATAGTCTTGTGGTTTGCTGTAGCTACTGTATCTCTGTGTCTTGTCCAAGCTCATGCGTTATTTAAATCACTCAACCATCTTGGCCAGTCAAAGCAACAGTACAGCTGGAAGAGCTTGTATAGAGCTTGTATATGTGAGAGAGAAAAGCAAATGTTGCAGGAAAAGAAAAATGCCAAACATGTTTTAAAGATAATTTTGTATTTGTTCAGAATAATCCCTTTGTTTTTCATCCAGTAAAACTGCTGTGTTTTTTGTCATGCCTAATGTTACCTCAGTTTTCCCAGAGGCACTTTATTTTACTGGTAGGTTATTGATAAAGGCTCAGGATAAAGACTCAGCAGCTAGATGAGGACTGCAGTGAGCAGTATTTTATTTTCCTTTCTATTTGTTAGGGAAATGCATTTGAAATGCATTATCTTTGAATTGTATTTTATTACATATTATAGTTATATACACAAACCTATACACATATAGATCCTCTATATGGCCACATAAATAAGGCCTACAAATCATAGGGAAAGTTAGCTATGATGGCTTGGTCATTTGCTGGGGAGGAGCTTTGAGTAACTGGGCCTTCTAAAAATGTTAACTGAATAGCCCTGCTCTTGCACAATGAGTCGAGAGTGAGGAAGTGAGATTATTCAGATTAGATCCTCTCAGGGACACAGCATGGCTTAGCCGATCAGGGTCGAGGGTAGGAGGAGATGGTCAGCATGATCTTCTCTCCCCCTCAACACACAGCCCTCTAAATCTTCACATCTGGCAGCATCACACTGCAGAGAGCTAAAATTCCTCATTTCAGTCAAAGCCCCCTTTCGGTCCATTCTATTTAACAGTGTGTTTAGAAATCAGCATGGAAATTATCAAGACGGCATCGAAATCTTCACTCCTTTAATTCTCTCTGGATCATTCAAATGCTATTTATAATCAGATGGAGGCAATGAAATTATTTTTGAGTGCCTCTTATCTCAGTCACATGCTGGAAAAAAGGAAACACTTGAAAGCATTTCACTTTGCTCCTTGAGGAGTTAAAAAAGCTGATGTTTAATCTAGATAAAATGGGAGGGGGCACTACAGAGAGCAGCAGCCCAACCACCAGAAACCTCAGTGACAGCTTGAGGAAGTGCTGTATTTTGGACGACAGCCAAAGCAGAAGTCCCTTGTAATTGACTACAAGCAGTGATGTCACAACACCATGCATTTATCAAAAACATGATGAAGGAAGTATGGAGTACCAAATAATTCTGTGGGGTTTTTTTTGTTTGTTTGTTTGTTTGTTTCCTGGTGATGCTCTACTGATTCCCAGCACAGAAATTTGATAGTTCACCACCGCCAACTTCTCTTACAACACAAGTTGCACTTAAAGTGATAGTTTGGGTTTTTACACACATTCTGGTATTTGTTGGTCTTTTCAGCCCCCAGATGTCCAAAATGGCAGAAATATTATTTGGACACCAGGGGGCCTGAAAAGAGCACTGAAAGTGAAACCAAAACCATAACATTTTCTGGTCTATATCTACTTCATTCATTTTGGAGCAGTACACTCCAAGTGAAGCTCTTGTTCTCACAACAAGGAAGCAATTAATGAACCAAACTCAGTGGATGTACTGTACTAAGATGGACCAACAAATACCAGTATACGTGTAAAATTCCAAACTACCAGTTTAAGCCTACAAATCCTTTGAAAAGAATTTCTCCAACTCACATTTCATAGAAAGACCGTTTTTTGTTTTGTTTTGGTTTGGTTTTTGTTTTTGTTTTTGTTTTTGTTTTTTGTTTTTTTTACACAGGAGTACAATAGAGTTTTCAAGTGTTACAGCCAGCACGGACATATCAAGGACAAAACACAAGAGATGAAAACCTCTCTCAAAGCCGTAGCCTTTGGATGGCAGATATGAGTGTGCTCTCTGTAGCTCTTCTCTAGATCTGTTTGGTTCAAAACACAGATATTTGTCTTCACTGTGCCAAGAGCTGCTCCCTTGGTAAGTTTTCCCAGAAAATATACCACTAAGAGGCATAGGGGTGATTGATGCTGACCACATGGATTTTTGCCAATGAAATTCTCCACTGACTCACTAGCCAGAGAGTTACATGTCTTTTTTAAAGTGAAATCTTCTAGCCCCATCTGCTGGTTTTCGACAGCTGTTTCAGAAAACCCCTGCAGGGTGACATTCTCCTCTTTCATTAACAGTTCTTACAAGGTAGCTCTGATCACACATTGTGAAGATTCTCTATTGGGCTAAAAGCCATAGTATGTAGTGTCACATATACCTCATGACTTCAGCTTTCTAAATGTGGCACACCATTCACACACAACTGTTGACTCAGGTTTTCCAACATTATGTGTCTGCTAAAATCGTACTGATTCATAAGCAACACCCTTACATACCAGTGGTGCTTGTAAGTTGCCACAGTGCACAGCCTGCATCATCATGTAATTAGTGTTGCTTTTATGAAGAGGAGAAGCCAAAAAGAGGCCATGTCTCGGTGTGCTCCAGGAATGCAAAACTGTATATTTCGGGTCTCCATTTGACTATACAAATTATTTGTTAAGTATAAGAAAAAAATCCCAGCTTCTTAATATCAAATGCCATTTCTTCCTATCTACAATAGTAGATGAGAGAATAAGTCGGCTGGATAAAACAGATAGAATATGTCTATGGTTAAAATATAGGTTGTCCTAGCACGGGAATGGTGACTGAGAAAAGGCATAGGGCAGGTGACTGTCACTATATAACTGAGACATCGCACATGGGCTGATGTAATAGTTTAA
The DNA here is from genome assembly GCF_902150065.1 of Myripristis murdjan. Classification (NCBI taxonomy): domain Eukaryota; kingdom Metazoa; phylum Chordata; class Actinopteri; order Holocentriformes; family Holocentridae; genus Myripristis; species Myripristis murdjan. The sequence goes on from NC_043996.1 coordinate 14,766,602, forward strand.
TGCACCAGAGAGAAAGCAGCTACCACCGGATGTACACAAAAATCTAATTAAGCTCTCCCACAACATCCGGAGCTGTGGTGGTGAGAATAACGGGCTAGCATAATTATAATACAGACAGACAGGCTTGAGACACTGACAAAGAACCTGGCACGGTATCTACTCAACAAGAAGAGAGGCCTAACGCTGTAATTTTGTTTTTAAATGATGTACAGTTAACTGGCTGACACAGCAGACGCAGACAGCAAAAGAGAGACAGACATCAAACAGACTTGCTCGGTGCGAACAGACTAAAACATGCGTAGCTCTCAAAGGACCAGTCTGCAAACTGTACGATTGCAATACAGATGGATGACAGGGGTGGATGATCAGATGATGAATAAAACATTAAAAGCATTCACATAGAGTGTAACTAGCTAATGTCACTCACGTGGCTTCTGGCCCCACACATGCAGGTGTAGCTTCCCGGAGGAGTAGTAGATAAAGCCCAGGACCAGCATGGGGCACAGGACGAACAGCAGCTTGTGTGTGGGCTTCATGGTTGTCAGTCATTCACATGGCACCATCTGGGTCATCACCTGATATGAAGAGTGAGATAGAAAGATTTCTTTTACTGATCCCTGGGGAGAAATTAATCTGTCAACAGCAATAAAGAATGCATCATCTAGAAATAACCAACAAGACAATTACACAGCCCAAGAACAAAGGGGAGCGCACATCGGGATGTGGGGAAAAGTAGATAAAAAATGAGTAAGAAAGTAAGAGAGGCAAACGCTTGGAGGGAAGTGTACACACAGGAATAAAACTAGGGGAGAGGGTTTCTCGGTGTGCATTATTGGACTGACTTGTTCAAGGTTTTATCTCACATATCTCTCCTTGGTTTCTTACCTCATCTACTCTCTCCCTGGGGCATATTCATGCTTGCCAGAAGACTGTATCTTTAAACCTTCTCCAAATTCATTTTGATGAGGCGTGGAGTTGGCTGTACAAGAAACCAGTAAAAGAATTTCACTTCAGCATTAATCTATTGTTTTTTTAGTTACTTCTGCAAGGGGGAAAAATATGAGAAGCAGAGACTCAAATCCGCCATTCAGGTTGTTTGGGTGGCTCTCTCATTGGCAGAACAAAGTGCAAGACAACATGCCACTGCTTATCTTTCCATGCCACATTTCTCTTCTCTCAAAAAAACAAAAAAAAAACAAACAAAAAAAAAGGATGTTCCTGCTCAAGATATTAGGAAGCCACACCCTGGCTGCAGAATACCATCCTGATAAGAGCAAGCAGTCATCCATAGCTGTTGGTTCATTCTATTGATTTGATCATTCAGTCAATTCATAATATATGTCAGCTTGCCTCATGTACAGTTAATACACCAATATCCAAACAGGTTCGACATTGACAAAAGATAATCCACTACACCTAGTGAATCATACCTACTACTTACTGTAGATGTTGCTTCACAGTAAACAAAATAACACCTTAGTCATATCAGGAGTGTCTGTGTGGTCTGCCCTCTGTTTTGAACAAGCAGTACTAAACACCAAGAGGTGTCTTCCACTGAATGAAAGCTAGCACCATGCTATTATCCTTAACCCCAGCAAATTCTTATCAGCACAAGCTATAACTTTGATTACACAGAGGACATGTTGAAACAGAGCATGCTGTGCAGAAATTTCTGGGGTGTAATATGTCAAAACGGGGCCTCATTTCGAATTCCACTTGGGATGGGGCATCTTTTTTTCATCCTGAGAACAGCTGGAGGCGAGTGCAAATGAGGGTCTACGAAGCCTTGGCACGGTAAGGTGTCAGAGCAGCAGTGAGCAGAGCGAAAGCTGAGATATTATTTTAATGCCTCTATGAAGCCAAATATTTCAGAAGATAGAGTGGGTTGTAATCCAAAAAGCCACCAGATGCCATCTGTAGGGTTAAAAGCACACCACAGACAATGCAACTTCATAAAAGTCCACAGGCTGTCTGACAGTGCCGTTGACAGTAAGATTAGACAATCCATCTGGCCAGGGTTGGATATAAACAACCCAATGAAAAGAGACACTCAGGGCTCTTCAGATCCAGAGTGTGTGTCTGTACTCAGGCATGTTGCAACACAGTGCACCTCGGGAGACTCAAGGCAAAACAGTGTGGCTGCCCCCCCAGCTATAACTGAAACAGACAATTACATATTGCTGGCTGTGTCTATTCAGGGATGGTCCACTTCAGACAGAACAAGACTGGCTGGATCACACAAATAATGGATCACACATCAATAATGACGAGAAAGGCGGCTAAAGTTCAGGTTACAGTGGACGGTGGTGTGACTTAGCAGCTAAGTAACAGTTATGTCACTGTGGTTACCCTCTGAGAGCACTGCCAGCCAGGAGGATGGTCACTGTACATGACTAAGTAACAAGTTGCAGCAGCTGTTGTCACCTCACTCTGTGATACATTTGTTGTGCATCGTTGCATAGTAGTTATTTCAGCTCCTGTCTTAAGTGTAAGTGTATTTGCTGTCACTGTGGCATAGTAACACGTTACGTATGTATGCCACTCATTTTAAACGAACCAAGTTGCCTGGCTAACTCAGAAGCTAACTTAGCCAGAGAAAATAACGGGACTTTTCGGTCCCATAATCCAATGCCAGATCACAGACACTCGCCATACAATGGCAAAACAATTAAAGGTGTTTTTCTTGTTCAACAGCTCCATTAATACTCCGACGGTAGAGTTAATGTAGGGCCACGGACAACTATGAACAAGCGTTTTCTTGCTTACACAGACAGCGTTACAGAGAAGACGACAACGAATGTCAAGCAGCTAGCGTTACTTAGCCCAGTTGCTAGGCTAACACGCTACGTTGGCGGAGTGAGAAATTTGTCTTCATCTCCTCGGCAGGCCTGCAGCGCAAAAACAGCACCGGTCAGTGGAAATATTGTGGCAAGGCAAGGTTTGGTTTCCAACAGCTAACGCTATAGGAGATCGAAACAGTTTACACACAAAGGGCAGATAACAGTAGCGTTACGCAGAGCGAAGACTGACAGGGGAACAATAACGTTACCGGGCTAACAATCTTGCTGGTGTTCACGGCCAGATAGAAAAGCTGGATCCGAGATTTGCCAAAAATCGCCACCATCATCACTGTAAAAAGCACGACGTAGCAACGTCTTATTGCAGTTCCCCGCTGACCTAAGTAGTGTAGACGTTACCTTTTCCTTTTCCTCTGAATCCTTGGGTCAGACACGATGCCAGTCTTAGTTTAAATAACAAAAAGGTCGATAACACGACCATGTTCTCCCCCCTCTCCAAGCCATCATGATGAAATCCGTGAAAGCACCCCGGCCGTGTAAGCACAAGACGTCCAGCCTGGCTGCCTGGCTGGCTGACTGGCTGGTTTTCCCCCGATTCCCCCAGAAGCTCGAGCTCGCTTCAAGACCGAGAGAGGAAAAAAGCAGCCCTCTTCATCATCACCGTCATCACCACCATCATCACCAACATCCACGGACAACGCGAACTCGCTGAGTTACACCAACATTTCCTCCCTGACGGTCACACGGGGTATTTCTGCTGAATTGTAATGCCCCCTCGGTTAACGGAGCCGAAATGAATGCACCTTTTCAGCTCGTTCTTCACGTGGTGCTCCTCTCTCTTCGTCAGCTGGTACATGGCTTTGTAACAGGGTTTGCCTTTGCGATGCTGCTGTGTGCTTTTATGTGTCCCGCGGTCACATCAAAATCCCCCTATTGTACCGATTCTTGTTCAGTAGCAATAATAGAGATGTAATAATGTACAGTTCCTGCTGAATTGCCCAAGCCACACTATAATGGTATATGCATAGCATGCACTATTTTTTTTCACTGACTGTACGGGAGAAAAAGAGGCTTCTTTTCACCACAGAGTTATGAGGAAATGTAACCAAATCCAAATCTTTCTTTCTTTCTTTCTTTTTTCTTTCTTTCTTTCTTTCTTTCTTTCTTTCTTTCTTTCTTTCTTTCTGTTTTCTGTTTTCTTTCAATAACACCGCCCTGGTTTGAGAGGTTTGGTTTTGTCACACTGGAGTTACAAAAGAATTGAACCAAATCCATGTTTTCTTTCTTTCTTTCTTTCTTTCTTTCTTTCTTTCTTTCTTTCTTTTGATCAATTACATAACTTTTGAGAAGTGTGATAGATTCTTAATACAACAGTGCATTTTAGTTATACACTGCAGGCCCATATTTAGGGTAGGTTAGTAAACAGTTGTTCCTCTGATAGGCCTTAATTTCTTACTTTAAATAGCCTACATATTGGCATTGTATGCCCAGCAGTTGTCAACAGCAATATGCCACAGACCTATGAGCTATATTGGCATCTAGATGGTATAGTCTAATTAAAGGAAATTTTGACATCTATTCTTCCCCTTGTGAAAAGCCCTGGTGGTCCTGTTCTGGTTTGGAGTGTTTTCCCAGGGATGTTTGGTTGTAATTGTGCCTTAAAGGACTGAGACATGTGCAATCACTGCTTATGTAGCTATTCCATGCAAATCTTCGCCCTATGATGTATTTTGGTTGCAGTACTTTCCAGGATGACAGTGCCGTAATCCACAAGCCAATCACTGATTTGCATGATAATATCGATCATACAGCAAATGACTTGCGAAATCCCGGCTCAGTCCATACAGAAGACTGTGGCAGTGTGACTGAGAGGACTGTTTCAGTCAACAGCATAAAGTCAGAGGATGGGCGATCAATCAGAATCATTGCTAAGCACTAACCTTGTCCCCTGTGAGACTGCTGGTCAAAGATAATGCCTGAAAAGCAGCTCACGCCATAAAGGAGCCACTGTCACTGAGAGAGGTCCACATGTTGGTGCTCCTGTTAATGTGGCTAGACCTCGTATGTCATCGTCACTCACAGGTGGGCTTTTAGCCAGTTATTTGCCTGCTGACAACAGCTTGTTGTTTAGCAGCAGATGCATAGGCCTGTATGTACTTCTCACCTGCTCACATTACTCTGTTAATTCAATTTTCCTCTCACAGCCAAGGTGTTGTGTATGCCCTGACATTCACAAGGCCACATATCCTACATAAGCAGTTATACTGGAAGCCAAGATAGGAGAGAGAGAGAGCGAGAGAGAGAGAGAGAGAGAGAGAGAGAGAGAGAGAGAGAGAGAGAGAGAGAGAGAGAGTGTGTGTTGGGAGGGGGTGTTCCTTCTTCCATTTTTTGCCCTGGGATGAGTGTGGTTGTGCAGCATAGCAATCTATTAATATTGAATCAAGCAGGAAATACAATATGCTCATCCACTGTTCTCCATCTGGGGTCAGGGCATTAGCAGGAGCCAAGAGAATGAAATATATACACATACAAACACAGATATCTGCACATGCACTCACAGAAGCAAACACATTCACAGCCTGTTGTAAGTTGGCAAGACTCGCCTGGCCTTCTGCACACCGGTCCGTAGTTTAGACCACAGTTTACAAATGGGAAAGATACATCTCCATGGAAAATAGTAGGAGGAGATGTTATTTTCCATACTCCAACAGTGTCTGGGAAATTCACCTTGACATGTTTGTTAGTCAGTGAGTGTGCTCCTGAACAGGAAAGCATTGTTTGCCATTTCCATTTTGTATGTGGGTCAAGTTTTCAACACTTTTTTTCCTTTGTTTAGGTCAAAGAATTCCTTTGGCAAAAGTGCTTGACCCTGATGTGATCACATCACTTCAGCACTGTCCATATTTGAATCCTGAGTTCAGTTGCCCTGAAGAAACCACATCCCATATCCACTGTGGTTTTAGGGAATGTCTGTGCAGCAAACTTAATTTGATCCTCCAGGCCTTTCTCACAAGCTGGACGTCGTAGTATCATCTAACGACTGTGGGTTCATTCTCACTGTCCTGTCATGCTCCATTGCTCTAATTATTTTTGAACTAGCAAGGGAAGGAATAACAGAAGAGTGTAGTCTTGAGTGACAGGTCTCTTGTGACAACGGAAATATTCCAGTTAACACAAAACCATTCACTCAGCATGGATTGCCAGAATCACAGGCGATACCATCAGGTCCATGCCTAGATTAATGTTTTTATCTTCACCCAGCATAGGCAGACAGTTTACACCTCAATTGAACTCCCATCTAAGCGCATCACAGCAGCCTGAAGGCACAAGAGATGGATTTAGGTGATGGGAACAGTGAAAAGATGTTTAGGGATTTTAACTCTCTTTCATGAGCTGGCATTATTTGTGGATTTCTCAATGTTAATACTATTGTATTTTAGTCACATATAGGACATGTATATATTAAGTGATAATGCATGACAAAGGGTTTGACTTTGGCAGATTAGATCTGCTTTTATGTTAGCTGCTGCACACATTTGTCTTCATAAATCGCTGCTGCATATACAGATTTCCTTGGGATAAATGCAATCCCCTCTAGAACATAAAACCAGATCTAAGCAGGTGCAGCTGGGGAAGAGGAGGGTTAAAGTGATGCTGTAATGTATGAGAAGCAGTGGCAGGGCAGCTAGACAAGCAGCCTGTCAAGGTAAGCTGATGTGTCATTTAACAGGCTTTGAGATGACAATTAGTTAACTATGAAAAATGTGCCACTCAGGAACCAATCAGCTGATGGAACCTGGAGAGTTTCCTGACTGAACTAGCTCTGCTCATTTTCAAGGCTTTTTTAGTGACTGCCGGCCAACAGTGTCCATATCACTCAGGCTTTAACAAATGCTGTATGGTTTTATTTGTAAATGATGGTACTGAGAGAAGAAGCTCACTAGAGAGCATAAACCACTTGATAAAATCTGAAACTAATATCCAGAAAGACCAATGGCAGAAAATCCCTCTTCAAAGCCTTTAGCCCAATCTGTATTCTTGTTCTTTTCTTCGGTTGCTGTCTATATCACTAAAATTAATTTGCAAATATTTTCTCACCAGTTGTGCTTTTCATTTTATTTTGAATTCCCAGGACAGCCAGAATATCAGCATGAGCATCTAGAATGTAGTCAGCAAAACAAAACAAAAACAAAGGCTTTAAATAGACTTAAGTTTGCCATTTTCATCTTGCTTGAGTGAAACTCTCATATGAGCAGGGCTTAGCAGGAAACCACGTGGCTCTGCAGCATTGGCTTACTGTGTCAAAATAGATAATAGATCGCTGTTTTATCTGAACCTTAGATGAAGTGTCAGCTTTTGGACAGGCAGCAGGAAATAAACAATTCCCGATGGGATAGTAATGGATCCCAAGCAGGGAAAGACTGCTTCAGGAGTCTGAATGTACAACACTTTGACTTTCTTAGTTTGTATCCATTCGCAGTGCATGGCACCATCTCAACCACAGCCACTCATTCATCAGGTCCCTAAGGAGAGGGCAAAAGCCTGTGAAGCTAATTATCATTCTCACTCAATCAGAAGGAACAAAAACCCCATTTACTCTATGCAATAATTTAGGTCAAGGCCTCTTAGACAGATAAACATTAGTTTCAATGTCCTTAAATACTCACTGGCACAATACCTCATTATGTGCACAGCGGTCATCATCACTGAGGACTATGTCATTTACAACAATGTTATTGAATATTAAATCAGAAATGCAACTTTACAAATAAAGCCAGTCAGAAGCAGAAATCTGAAGTCTTAACTTACTCTATAGCTGTTAATCAAATTAGTTGAACAACAACAAAATCCAACAGGATGAAAGATCGTACATGAACACCGGTAGCACAACATTGACAGGTATAACTTAAATATCCCTTTTGCAACATATTTACAACACCTAGGCAGTAATAGATAGAAATGAGTTATGGATGTGGCACAGCAAACAACAAACAAGCCAGAAAAAAACACCCTATATATGCCCTGCACTGATGATAAGTATCTTAGAAAATAACCAGAGATGACTTTAAATTGCAGAGTGAGGAGGTCTATGAGATGATATGCAAGTAACACTTAGATTCAAGTGTTTGGATTGTCAGTTAGGCAGAAACAGGCAAAAGATTCATTCACATTATTCCCTTTGTATGTGCATTTGTCTTCCTTCTGTGTTCTCTCCCAGTCTGTCTCTCTCTCTCTCACACACACAGCAGTTTCTCGTGAATGTGTTCATAAACACGTAATGCACCAATTCAAGGCTGCAATTAGATTGACACAATGCCAGCAAGTCAGCCACAGGGCAATTGGTAATGGTTACTGAATGTTGAATGAATTAAGCCAGAGCCATAACAGCCAAACTGATCCCTTTGCCTAAAGCTGACTAAATTCTACTTTGAACTTTGCTATTCTCTAGTAGTTTACCCTTAATGGGAAATGTCACCCACTGTAAATGATTATACAACAGCTCTCTTACCTTCAAAGAGTTGAGTAGTAATGACAGAATCTACCTTGTGCAGAATCTGTAGTTTCCACTGCTGAATGGTCACTGCTATGGTTGGTTAATTAGTCTCCAGCAGCTCCATAAGGAAGCGCATCCATGTGCTCACAAAACAGGCTTGCATATGTCAAAAATGTTGAGTAAGAAAAAAAAAATGGTGATCAAGATTAAGAATAATCCTGATATATAAAATAGAAAACTGCTAGACATGAAAATGAGGAAACAACACATGGCTTTCTCCTAGATTGTGCTGCTTACAAGGTCACTTTCTACCCTCCTTCAATGCACTTGGCAGCTCATTTTAAGGAAGTCTCTGTAGGTCAGCATCATGCATGCTAGCTTGGCCCTCAGTAATTCCTGTTTTTGTTTCAAGGCTTTATCTTGTATGATTGTGAGGATACTTTGGAAGATGGATATAGGGAAAAATATCCACACAAACAGATACAACAAACACTGACACATCTGCCCCGGATTTAATCATGTAAACTGCAAAATATATATCCCTTTCATGTAGCTACATAATTTAGGCTTAATTTAAAAATGAGCCAGGATTAATTCTGATCTTGAGCATGCAGACTATATCAAACTATTATCAGCTAAATAGTGAAACATGTGCTTTGTGTAATCATAGCTTCCAGGTTGTTTCATGCAGACAATGCCAGAAAGATACCATAAGTTTTGCTCTGCTTCTAAATTTGTATTTGTGTTGTGTATTATGTTTGTGAGTTTGTTTGTTAATGCTTTTTCAGTGATAGAAAATTTACAAAACACACTTGGATTGATGAAATATGTCTGTGTCTGAAGGTTATGGCCTTGAATTTCCACCAAAGTAGAAGCAGATATTACCTTTTCTGATGTGGCTGTCAGTTCCTTAGAGTATTAGGATCAAACAGAGCAACAAACAGAATAAGTGATCACACACTCACACAAATCAGGATTTCCAAAAGAGAGACTGCACCAAAGACAATATTTGATTGTGTCAATGTCCTTTTAGTACTGTCCGTTACTGTGACCGCCACATTAGTTAACCAGTAACAGGATGGAAAGAAAACATCTTGTTGGCCTGTTACCCTTCAATGGTTTAACAAATTACTCTGACATGTCCTGAAAAGAAGTGACTGATATTAAGAGATTAAAAATGTTTTCAAATCGTCGCTTGAGACCAGATGTGCAGAAGTAGAAGAGATATAAAAAGAAATCCGGCTTCCTATTTGGCGACAGAGTGTAGCAGGACATACTGAGAGCCCCTGTAATCAGCTTATACTGTGAATTAAAGATGTCTTGTGGATTTCAGTTCACTGCTATATTTTACTGGCATATTTGAATAACAATAGAAGGATCACATTATACAAAAGACCTGGAAACAAATATACATAATACTTATTACACTATACTGTCCATCTGTGCTAAGGAAATATTATGTGATAAGAACTTGTAATGAATGACTAATACACAGTGTCACCACCACACTTCTTTTTTTCATAGCCACTGAATAGAAAGCCTTTTCCTTCAAAAATGTATTGACTGAGGCTTTCATACAAAGGCTCAAAATACAGAGCAGCTCAGTATCAGTTTTACATTCATTTCAATGGAGTAAAATGTTTGTTTACATGTGTAATCTCTGTAAACAATGGCATAAAACAAGTTGTCGCTGTCCAGTGAAAACTGTGTATTTCCAATTTTGGTGATAACTTAATATAATGTTATATAACTACTTATATAAACTGAAAAATTTAGGGTTGTCAATCAAGACACTGTTTTCCTTCTTTTTGCAAACTGAAGAAAATTCCAAAAAGATTATTTGTTAAGACCATGTGGCTATGCCCAAATGTTTTCTGCTGAGGTTCATTCTGATTTCTGTCCTTAGCTGACATCAGTTTCAGCTCATCTGAGTGTGAGTCATAACAGTACTGTGTTGTTTCTCAACAAAAACCATATCCCGTATGTTAATGCTGTCCACATTGCCAACGCAAAGCCTTTAAATATTTTCTTTTTGATCATAACGTTACAAACCATAAAACAGAACAAGGTGGCAGGGGGTTAAAGATCTGGCCCATGTGGGGTTACTTACTTCCACATCTAACCATTTTAGCACATATTGTCAACACTGGTTTAGAATAGGAAGTTACTTCTCTGTCTTACGGCGCCATGATCATTTTGCAACCTTGGTGTTAAATTTGTGCATCCGAGAGTATTATTTCCGACTTGACATGATGAGAGGTGGGGCGTCTGAAACTGTGAGCGATTGTGTGCTGGCAGACAGAGATTGCTCAGATGATTATGGGGTCTATCCATCATGTGATGAAGTAGAGCCTTGGGAAAACCTATAGGCTTATCCTAGATTGCTGCAGTCTGCCACTTAATGAGGTGGTAAAAACAGGAAGACCCAATAGAAAGAAAGAGAAAATGTGTAATGCATGCTCTCAGTGAACCATTAATTGCACAATAGATACAGGTGACAAACAAAATGGGGAAAACAGAAAACCAGCGTACCGGTATGGTTCCCCATTCTTGTGCTATGATATCTGCAACATTTGGAATCAGCAAGCATTCATGTGGTACAAAAAAGCCCATACATGTGCATAGGGCAACAAATGCCCTGGTTTTTTCCATCCAGTTTTTGATGAGTGAACTATAAATAACATATGGTACCATGAAAAAGCCAAGCGAGCGAGAGGAGGTTGCAGGGCGATGTGCTAAATGTAGTCCCCATTTCACGTGTTTGGAAACAGAAATAGGCAGCAACTGGCAATAGATTCATTCACATTCTTCCCTCCCTCTGTCAAACTGCTCTCACGCACATGCACATGAACTCTTCCACATTCTCACATTTGTGTGCAATTATGTGCACACACACACACGTAATGTATCTATTCAGGGCTGCTATTTAGCATGGCAGGATGTCAGCAAAACAGTTGTGGCGAGGCAGCAGAGATTGTGTTGAGGAGGTGGAGTTGCAGCTTTGCACCAAGTGTCAAACTGTAAAGTGGGAGGAGAAAAATCAACAGCAGGCCTCGTTAGACGGGTTGAGACAAGTGCCAAGCATGCAGTGTTAAGGGAGAAATCATTGGCGTGATTTCAAGTTATGGTTTGAGCCACATGCCATATAAACTAGAGCCATGTATGCCGTGATGATATGAGGGCATTCATGCAGACCAGACTCCTCAGCTCAGTATGAATTTAACTTGATGTATGCCTCTTTGATAACTGTTATTTAAATTCCTGTGCGTTTATTGCGTTTATTGGTACATACCAATTAAAATGTTTCTTACAAAGTCCACAAGAAACGAGCGCTACTTAAGCTTACAAGGACAGAGAGGTTCTGTAAAACTTTTCTTATTCTGAATCGTTTCAAACTCATGTACAGGGCTCGTTACAGTGAAGATATCTGGTTTCCTAGGCTGAAAGGTAAACGTTCCTAAAACTCTTCAATTATGGCTAGTATCTTTAAGAGCATAACAAAAGCTGAGGATCAAATTAGATTTGTTACCTTCATCCACTGACCTTTTGTTATAATTTGTTTTCTTGATTCTGGATCAGAACCTCCCATTAAGGCAGGTTTTTATTGAATTTCAGCCAGACATTATGCACTCATATCAGGCCAAAAAGGGAGGATGAGGAAGGGGGGGATTGAATTATACGCTTACTCACAGAGCGTGATAGTCCACTCTGACCTGCAGCTCCTCTGTGCTCAGAATGTGGAGGTGAATCTAACCATGACACCGGTCACTTAGCCTTAACCCACCTTCTCTTTTCAGCGGGGAAAGTGGAACTGCCATGGCAACGGGCTTAAATTACGAGGTATGAATCATTGTATGTCCACGTTTAACAGACAGCTGGCCCAAACCTGATTTTCATGTTCATTGCATAAGGGAGTTTAGGTATAAAAGTCCACATTCTGTGACCTTGAACAACGGGTACAATGCCTCCATGGTAATGATTAATGTGAATGTTCCCTGGTTTTCACAAACTCAGAGAATGAATTGACCGCCTTAAAAATGATGAAACTGTATTGGCAGTGGACCTGGTTGGTGGGAGAAAGAAATGAGGAACATTCCCGAGGATAAGCAGGATGGGAAATAAATGATACAGGGACCTACATGAGACACATCAGTATCAGTTGTGCTGAAAACATCCATCCACTTCTTAGTAAATTAATGGGAGGCCAGCCAACCACAGAGCTCTGTACTCGCTTTCCCACAGTAAAAGCAGGTGTTTCATGAAAAATACACAAAATCATGACATTGAAAAGAAAAATACATCATACCCAGAGCGGATTCCTGCTGTCTGGCCTCAGCTGTATCTAAAATAATCCTCTTTGTTGGCATAATTTCACCCATTTCTTCCTTTATAGACTAGTTTCATTTGGAAAAGTTAATGTTTGAGATAGCTTCAATCAACACAACACCATGCCTCACTATCAAGCTGTTTTGTTCCCATGACAGACTCACTGTTTCAGTGTCAACATTATCTATGTGAATGCAGCAAAACACGGTGGGAACCACAGCACTGTCAGGCGAACGTCATAGGCCTACATGAGGAAACCAGGTAATATCTCATATCATATCTTACATGAAACTAGCTTGATGCATCCTCACACTGCGTGCCAGAATTAAGATAAGAAAGTAAGAGCGATTTAGAAGAGGGGTGGAGCTGCAAAGCCTGTCTAATTTTGAATTACAGGATGTAGTGCCTGATTTTGAATGTGTAACCTCTGTAAAATCTGCCTCGTTTGCATCATTTCTGACAACCTTAAAAAAATAGAAAATAGAAAATAAAAAAAGAAAATAGAAAATAGCCTTTTACCAATTTCCCCAGACTGAGATGTTTGATACCATTTTCACCTCTGTACATTCAGGGGTTCGGTTCTTATGGGTAGCATGTCATGTTAGCTTAGCATAAAGACTTGAAGTCTATGGGAGTCGTTAGCCTGTGAAAGTGAAAAAATAAACCTCGTAGCAGCTTCGAAGCTGTCTTATTTACACAGTGTGTCAAGTGTTTTTGAAATACATCTCTGAAAAAAAAGAGAAAGCGAAGCTGGATGGTGGACATATAACCACTGAACACGTTTTTTTTTTTTTTTTTCTAACATGTGTATTTCAACCCACATGGCACACTGTGTAAATGTCACACACCTGTTAAACCTAATTGAGCCTATCATATGTGGCTTGATTTACCTCCCAGCGCTGCAGTCTAACCTCAACTAGCCCAATTTGATTTGAATTACCATTTAAATGGTAATTTCCTCTACTCGTAAATGATAGCGCTTTTTACATTCCCTACCATAATTGTATGTGTTGTGTATTTAATTACACGTTTTCACATTCCCTGTTTTTTGTCACTTTAAGTTTAGAAACATTTCAATACCAAACCCAGCTTGATTTTAAGTGCTGTTTTCACTAAATACCATAAATAAGAGGTAATGTTGTTTCATATGGCTATTTCAAAGCTTCACCATTTTTGTTGTCGGAGACCTAAGCAGCTATATACCAGCTTACACTGATGTTTGCAAATCATATGTCAGCAGCCAGTAACCTGAGCTCTGTCACCTGACTGCCATGTGAATGGTATGAGGCCTTTGCAAACAACAATATCCTCCTAATAGAGGGATCTCAGGGAGCTACAGCTGCCGGGTCACACAGAGGGCCCAGAGGAGGGTTACGTGAGGTTGAGATGGTGTGGGAGGTACCACAGGAAGGCATGTTGAGAGAGACAGGCAGAGAGACAGAGAGCGAACGGGTATGAAAATGATAAGTAAGCTATTTGCATGGATGTGCTTGTCTGTTTCCACATCTGTACGAAGTCAAAGCTTGTTTTATGCGCTCGATGTTTTCTCACCTCCCTCTTTGTTTGAAATAGAAAGGGAGGGAACTGAGGAGTCAACAACCCAAATTACATGTTGCAAATGACAAGGTATCAGAGAGAGAGAGAGCAAGTACAAGAGGTGTGTATACAGGAAAGAGAACACATGATCAAAGGTATGAAAATGAGAAACTGCATGGGGGTAAAAGCAGGGAAAGCAAAGAAAAACACAGACTGAATTAACCTGACAAGCTACACTTCTGCTCAGTCCTCATGAGTTTTCACATCCCTGAAATACAGATGTAGTGCACCCAGAGTATTTAGGGCACTGAAAACTGCAGAATTCACAGTCATGCCGTTCCAATTAGTGATAAAGGGAATTTGCGTTGCCCCGTTCCAAAAAGGGACAAAAGCATTTTTACATGCGTATTCAAAAAGATAACACTCCTGAAATGTGAGGTAGCGGAGCTGAGATGCCTCCTGTCACCATCAGAAGCAGGAGAGTTTATACTTTTAGGATGTACTGACTTCTACTCCCTGAAACTACTCTACAAGCCGAGTTAAATCGTCTTCACTAAGGAAACTGGCACAACTCTCAAATGGTTTCACATGACCCTAATGTCTTCAGTCATCATACACCCTTTTCCATTACTCCACATAGAAATTCACTTTGTTCTCTGTGATGATGATCCACTTCAGCCCGTCAGTTTATTGGTGAGCACCACTTAACCGCAGAGTGCCACTTTTGCTTAATTTCAGCTCCAGAGGACTCACTGAAAGCAGCTGCACTTGCCTTTGGTGACAACAAATAATAACAGTGATGTAAAACCAATGCAGGCAATTACATGACTTTGTATTCACCGTGGAGGCATGGATTTTTGCTTTATATCCAAAGTGGCCATTGTACTCTGAGAAAAACACTCCAAGAGAAAATATGGCTTTTATCAAATGCATGTACATCTGAAAAGTGAGTATCAGAGCACTGAACGCTTTTGATGGAATTGTCTGTAATTTTGTTTGGCGTGTCAGCTGGGAACCTTAACATGTTTACTGAATTCATGCTGCCAACAGATTCTTATTCAAGCTGACAAGTATTGACTGTGATACTCCAAGCAAAAGTTATATGATGGGACAGGGAAAATGGTGCGACTATTTTCTCACAGCACTGGCGGAACCAGAATTTCATTAACAGCCATCAAGTTTGTCTTTTTGAAAAGTATTTTTCATATCAATACAGGAGAGGATGTGGCTCAAAGGTATAAAATGAACCACTCTCATCTTTTTATCTTTAGCTGCCACAGTGGACGCGCAGTGCCGACAAACGTCCTTTCCGGTGTTCAACAAGCCGTCCTCACAGGAGCCACATATTACACTTGCTGTAATGAATATTTCTTCCCCAAGGATGCTGACAAAGTTAGAACACTCGGCTGCTAAATGGGGAAATTAAACCTGACTGCTGTGGTGGACTGAAACAATGTTGGCAAACAGTCCTTTGCAAAAAAAAAAAAAGAAGTGGATTCCACTGTTTGAGGCGTTTCTGTCTCCTCCAGAGAAATAAGATCCGTGGGCTGTTGTGGTGTATCTCTCAGCCACCAGGAGTCTATTACCTGAAATGTACTGAAAACAATGAAATGTTGCTGCATTTGATTGTTTTTTTTTTTTTTTTTTTTTTTTTTTTCTTTCTACAACATACCCAGTAAAACAGAATGAGATGTGTATATTCTGTATGTTATTTCTGATTTGGACTCACTGAGGTACATATTGACAGAGGTTCTGAAGGACAAAAACACAGCAGTTCTCTCTCTTGTTTTTTTGTGGGTTAATGTGACCATTGATTTTTCCCTCAGCTGGCAAAGGTAGGGGGGGAAAGGCAAACAAAGCTATTCGACATAAGAGCTGGCATCCTCGTGTGTCTGTCAGCAGATGTTGATATGACCCTGTGTGGAGGAGGAGGAGTAGGAGGGGAAAGGTAGGAGGAAAGGGCACACGGCCCAGCAATGACGCTCATCGGCCAGGCCTGTGCTGCAGGTGGTTTGCTGTCAGTCCACGTCTGTGTGTGTGGGGGTGAGAGAGCGCTATCTACCATTTTCCCATCACAGCATGCGTGTTTGTCCTTGCCTACCTGCTGATCTATCTGTCGATCCATCCAACTCTGTGCTTTGTTCTCTGCCTACATGTCTCTGTGTTTCCATCCAAGTTCCCTCCATAACACATTCCACTGAAGTATTTAGGCAAATTGTCTATTTCCATTTGCGTAGATTAAGGTATGGCTGCTGGACATGGAACACACAGAAAATGGACACTGCAACACACAAATACACAAATATATGGTATGAAATTACTGGATTTCTTCTTTATGATGAATTCCCATTCTCTCAATAGGCTTTTGTTTTTTTTTAGGTAACACTAATGCCCACTGATGCCAATAAAAGCAGGATGAATTGGACCAAAATGATTTCTACATAGAGCACATTATAACACCATCAATTTTCTGGTGTTCCTCCAGGCCACCAACAATAAAACCACTGCTGAAGAAAAGATCAAAAACCATGTGAAAGCCCAATTCCCCCCTAAAATGCAAAATCGAAAGATTGGAGCAGAGGATTTTGACATAACTAGGTATCCCAAAAATAACAATTTGAGCACTACAACAATAGCCGAGGCTGAGAAATTGGAGAACAGCAAATCAAAATCAGAATTAGCTCAGCCCCAACTGCAAGGAAAGATTAGAGGGTGGAAAACTGTGCTGACACATCACAGAGGCTTTCGTGTCTCTCGGTGTGTAATTCACTGGTAATTAAGAGGAAGATATGTCACAGTGAGGTTGACAGATAAGAGTGAAACTATACCTGGCAAGTTGGCAGTTTGGATTTTTCTTTAACCACATAGAAGTGAATGAGCACGTCACTGCCTATCCACAGACCAAAGATACCTTTGTTTTACCGGGATTTCAAGGTGAAACTGATGCAAAACACACACAAACGGGTTTTCCGTTCTCTTAAATGGAAAGTGGAGTCTTTTTTTTTTTTTTTTTTTTCTCATAATGCTGATGTGGGAACCATTGCCCAGAGACGTTCAGTGGTACACCAGATGCGATGTGGCAAACTGAACAGTCGCCAACAGGTCTACAGCAGATACTCAGAGCGCGCGCTCGATGGCTACTCGAGCGTGCAGCTTTTTCCGGTTCAAAACCACAGCAATATTCTTGACAGCTCTTCAGTTCCTGTGCAGCAGACAGTAGGACTCTCACCTCAACATCCTCTATGATTTACACATTTCCTCAGCGGGTGATGGAGGGAGCAACCAGTCTCCAACACACAAGAATAACAACTAAGGCCACAGCTTGGTTTTTCGCTGCCATTGTAATAGCCACTCACTTCTCTTGTCTGTCCTGACTGGCAAGGCCTGGTAATCCTGGAGCTAGTTTCATTTCTTTTTTTCCTTTCCACTGAAGGCACAGCAGAAGGAAGTGGCCAAGAAATACAGCACAGTTCTGTGGTAAAAGACTTGTGGTGGGAGCATAAAGCAGTGATCTGGCACAGCTGTTGTCTTTCTGGAAAGCAAACCTTTCGATAGTGAAATGTCTACATTCTAAAAACAGACATAAAAAAAACCCACCTATATAAGCCGCCTTTTCTTTGCAATGAACTGTGAGTTTTTGCTCATCTGTGATGCATTAACTGTAAGACATTCTTATGATGGTGTACAACAAGCAATGGCAGGTTCTTGTCAAGTAGATGGAAAATAAGTATGACATTACCAGCTCAAAGAAATAAGAACATTTCATCACAAAATCTGATAACAAAACACTCCAATAATTTGTGACAAAATAAGTCTTACCTGCCAAAACTACACTCAGAACACAGGAGTGCACTGATATGAAGAAGTTGGAGTCAACCATCTAATTAAGTTCTATTTTCACTCTCAACACCTCATAATACTCACCTTTACACATCAGATCCAGCGTCAGCAGGAGATAAATCAGCTGAAAGAAGAAAAAATGCATAGCCCAAGGACACAGTGCAGTAATATAGGAGTGGTTCTTGCAGAAACAGGATCCGGATCTCAATATTGTTATTCCTTGTGATCTCGGTTCATTTCTAATGTTGTAGGGCTTGTGATTAAACAGAGTATGTGTAGACTGTACTTATGTTGAGCAAACACACACACAAAACACAGGCTTTTTTCTTACTCCAACCTTTACTCAAACAGTTGATATGTTTACAAAGAGTGCACAGAGTTAATGCTGACCAATAGATGGACCCAAATGAAACCAAGTATGGACAATAGTAACTATGAAAATGTGATGGGTATATTTTGAGAGGTGTCTGCACTCCATGCCCTCCTGAGATGCCAGTTGATTTTCTTTAATTCTCACTACACTACTTAAAGCAGGTATAACAAGGGACTTGGACAGAGGGAGCAGGAAAGATCACTTGTTCTTCTCTCTGAAAGTCTGAAAATTACCCCGCAATCATCTTTAGTCTAGTTAGCACAACAGAAATTAAACTCAGTACAACCTTAATCTATACGGCTAGCTTTTATCAAGGAAAAATAATCTTGCACGTGCTCAGTGAAGTACCTGAACTCAGAGGAAGCCACTTGTCTAGATGTTGGTGTGTGCCATGGGCCATTAAGAGCAGGGAGGTCATAAGTGCTTTTTGTTGAAAGAGGGATTTGACCCATATTGGCATTCACACCATCCAATCCCAGCAGAGAGGCTTACAACAAAAGAGAGCAAACCTGAAAACTTAACAGAATGACTGAAAACCTATCCATATAACAAATATAAATACATCTGTGATTTCCTAGAGATTGTTAAAGCGCAGCAAAGCCATGACAAATACAGCTGTGTTTCCAAATGCAACACAACTGGTATAAATAAAGTGTAATAATAACAATAATCATAGTGAATGTTATAATAAATCTAAGCTTTCATACATGACAAAATCAAAAGAAGTAAGCTTGTCCCTTTGGAACTTCAGGCTTTAGCCTCTAAATTTAGTCTATTTTGCTCCTATCTTCACAGTAGATGCACGTTGTCACACCTGCATATTGGGTAAAGGTGAACTAAGAGGGATAATGCCTATGGGTTGCAAACTGCAAAGCATGAAGTGAAAAACACAGACTAAAGAAAGGAAGAATTGTCAAAAATCTGGCCCATATCTGACGGTGGTAGAAGTCATCAGGGACCTTGTGACTTCAAGAACTAGGAAGCTCCTCTAAAAACACCCAACTCTTATATACATACAGAACCAGATTTCCAATAATTATTTCCTGCACTGTAAAACAGAAAAAATAGAACAGCTGATTTTATGAGCAGTCTGATGTTGATTTCAATCTGCACAACAACTTATTTATGGGACAAATATCACCACAGCAACAAACGACTGTCCAGCTGAAACTGTGTAAAGCTGCATTTCCTTCGTGGCTAGGGTTCTTAAATGTGGTGGTGAAAAAACAAAAAAACCCTCTTGCCCCAGTTACATGAGCCTGCCTTTTTCCACATTTAATAATTCATTGGTGGCTTCTTCCTGAGCAGAAGAGGAGATGGAGGAAGAAGATACCATTTACAGAGAAGCAGGGAGTGTGATGGTTTAGCGGTGTCTGACATGATAAATCAACACACATAAAAGTCATTTGAAGTCCCAGCCGTAGTTTATAAATATGTAGCCCGATGGGCCATGGAAGCCTTCCACATTCAAGAGGGGGGAGGAGGAGGAGGAAGGGGGGGCATTCCTATCAGCAGTAGCCAGAAACGAAGACAACCAGGGCATGGGGACCTGGAGCTGCAGCTCTCTGGATGTGAGGTGAGGTTACGAGGTGGAAGGGAGAAAAGAAATGCAGATGGTTGAGCTACTCCATGATGGCTCGGTAAATGACAGGCTCAATGTAGTCCTCTCTGTATCTAGAGTTGATGACCCGCTGCCTTTTGGAGTTTTGTTTGACATCATTCTGTGTGAAGAGCTCAAAACGCATGTCTGATGCCACCGACTAAGGAGCAAAAGAGAGAGAGAAAAAAAACAAACAAACAAAAAAATGAATGAATCTGATAAATAGAATAACCAATGAATCTACTGAGTCTTACAGTAGCAGTTGTGTAGCAGCCTTAAACACGGCTGCTACACAACATTTCACAAAGATTTCAAGGCAATCTTTGTATGCAGCTTCTTGATGACCCTCCCCACGCCATTCTAATTTATACAGTAGTTTGTGAGTTACCATTCGAGACTTGACTCGTTTGGGCAGGTCCTCATCTAGACTGTAAATGTCTTCTCTCTTGACAGTGATTTGTGACCCATCCTCAAACTCCACCTGGAAACACAAACGCGCACACCCACACACACCCACACACAGATAGGGATTAACCAGAGGAACATGCCCAACAGGAAAACGTTCATCGTCTTTTCTCAAGATAAACACTCGAGTGCCAACCTGTATTTGTCATGAACATTCTCTGTCAATTCACTGCTAATTTATGCATTTTAACTTACAAACTGGAATGAAGCTTTCAGACATAACTCAAATACTTGATGAATAATATCAGTGTCATTTATATATTTATTTCTCTTTTATGATCATTAATGCCCATGAAGACTCTCATTCCACCATTATATATCACTGATTCTTGGGAATTTGGATAAATCATGTCCCACTAAAAAAATGCTATTTCTGCTGGAAATTTACAACATTTTAATGAATAAAAAGAATCCAGGGCATAATCAGGGGGTCCTCTGCACATTTGTAAGGCTCTTTTATAGGTTTATTTATTTTTTTTAATATTAATTATTAATTATTTCAACTTGTTTAAAATGACAAAAAGTAATAATTTCATTGAATAATATATTTACCACATGAAAGAGTACATCATACTATGTATTAAAAACTACAAACGATGAGTTTTGAACAATATTTACTATTATTTTGTGGTTGCTCAAAATGTGTCCCACATATTCGTCACCACCATCAGATATTTATTTAAAAAAAAAAAAAAAAAAAAACTCTACAAATACAAAGTCAATTACATTCCTGAGGATCCCTTTTCAAACCTTCAGCTCTACTGCATGCTTCAAGACCACTCAGGCTCCTGGAAGTTTTCTATTTTCTCTTAAATCTCTTCATATTTTTGGACACTGCTACTGTCACAACCATAACATGTCAACACTGTCACTTCTGTATAAAAAATATTAAATTAGATTATGGAATAAATGTATACTTTTTAAGAAGAGGTCTGATGTAGGTAGCAACAGGGGGGAAACAAGATGGCTAATGTGAGCAACTCATGCTTATCATGTTTAAGTCTGAAAAATACTTATAACAGTGCTCAGGATTGTTATTTTTTGTACCAAATAGTTAAATAAAGTTGTTAAGCAAGAAGCCATTGACTTGAGTGGTATAAATTTTGGAATTGTATGTTGGTATGAGGCCACTGTCACCACCGTCAGATTAGTGTCACCACCGTCAGAGGCAGTTATATTGGTTTTAAATAAATATGCTTACAATATGTTTCTTTGGTGCTGTTGAATTATTAAAGTAATAGTTTCTTTTAATACAAAAATATGTTTTTCAAAAAAAAAAAAAAAAAAAACAAAAAAAAAACATTACAGTGACGGTATTGACAAAAACAAAGTAGCCTAATAACTGGAAAAAAGCCTATTTTATGAAAAAAATAGAAAATGAGGAGGTTGCACCGGTACATTGCTGAACAGCCAAGACCGTGGCCTATAATGATATACCTTCAGATTTTGTAATGTAACTCTTTTTTTTTTTTTTTTTTCAAAATTAAAACCTGTTTTATCCAAATTCCCAAGAATCAGTGATATGCCAGTTAGAGGCTACTACTTTGTTGTTCTGCAGGTTTGCTGTACAAACCACAGGTTCCCACTGTTTTCGAAAATAAATTTGAAATAGCTCTCAGAAACCTGCCCCTGAACAAATGCAATCCATTATTTTAAACAGTGCAACTATTGGAATTTTTCTTAAACCATCTTTATAACACCACAGTCATTCCAGTGACAGTCCTGTCAAAATTAAAAGTAATTCCTTTCTACAAGAATTGAACATGACCAGTTTAAGTGAACCCAAGTGTTCTGACCTCAAACTAACGCACTGTGTCAAAGTCCAGCATTTCCCTCATTATCTTGCAGATTTTTGGTGCTGAGTCTGCAATTTGCAAACAGTGTAATTCTTTGGTCATCATGCTTTTGTAATTCCAGTGAATTACACAGCATTAGCAATATTATCCAATATCTGCTTTAAAAAAAATGGATATTGGTGTAGCCCTTGCTTTGCTCCCCGATACGGAGCAAAGAAAGGTTGTTTTATTTTATTTTTGAAGATTCGTAATATTGTTTGACAAAATCTCTCGGATCTTTTTTTGGCATTTACAATATTCTATTTGTTCATTTCGTTCACTCAAACATTTTAATTACAAATAGATTTAATCCAGGAATAGCTTGCTTGTTTGTATTTTTGCACAGTATTTCTCAAATTTAAAGATATTGGCAGCAAAAACCCACATTGGTTGAACCACAACTCTGGGCCCCTTCAAGACCACTTGGGATCCCTAGACCTTGCCCTCAAAACCACTGTCTACAGTTTCAGCGAGAGGTGCCTGACCCAACATCTTTTGATGTGGTCTGAACCCACTGAGAGCAACATTACATACATATAGCAATGTGAGTGTGTGTGTGTGTGTGTGTGTGTGTGTGCGGAAAAAAAAACTCTATAGGGAGAAGAAAGAAAGGGAATGTAAGAAACGAAGAAACGTGTCAGAATGAGCTTATTACCTGGTACATGGGGATGGAGTGTGACGCTACAAACTTGGCTCCATATAACAACCCATCCGTCCAGCGCACTTGGACTGCGTCACCCTCAGCAGGTGGACCATACTGAACACAGTCCCGATTCTGAAAACACGTCATAAGAAAAACACAGGAAATACTGAGGTCACTGATACACGTTACAGAAGGAAACTGTAATAATGCTGTGTATAACACTGCCTTTCCTATCCACAGTGTCCACATTACACACAAGGTTTACATGCCTTCTGGTAAGCTTCTCTCCCATGCTAGAGATCTCAAGTGACATTTTACAAATAATGGTGTATAATTATTAGAGGGTAATACCCGTACACTGTTGGCAAAAACAGGCCCTGTCTCAAAGGAATCACATTGCAGCCTGTTTCATGGCTGCCGGCTGAAGCGATGGACTAATTCCAAAAATGTTTGTGCCTATTAGTTATTTAGACCCCAAATAATTGAAAAATAAAGCCCAGGTTTGTACTACTCATTAACAGCCATGTGATACACTAACATAGCTTATGCAAAAGTCAAGCTTCTGTGCTTTATGGTTCATGCAAGTGGCATGCAGAGGGATTACATTTTACTCCTTAGTGCATAATACGTAAATTACTCTGTTATGACATAGAAAACATGAGAGAAATCCTAACACCACAAAAACACAGATTTCAAGCATTTCTATTAACCTCTATGTCCTCAGGGAATAGGTTGTCGCTATAGGAACCATCGTCGAACACCACCTCATAGAAAGTAGCGTTGGTGAGCTCTGTCACCTCACTGTGGTAATAGCGGCCGTTCTTATGTTTGCAGATCACCTTCTGCCCCACTTCCAACTCCCGCAAGGAGGCCGCATTGCGCTAGGGGAGAGAAACTGTGGTTTACACCTCACAGCTAATAATCAACACCGTGTAAATGCTATGTAAACAAAGAAACAAAAGATAAGATAGCAGCTGCTGTGTAATAAAAAGCATATATGTCCATAAAGATAACTCAGCAAGAATTAGGCTACTGTTTAACTTTCACATTATTTGACCTGTGACACGCACTTGAGATTATACTTCCTTCTGAGGTTCTCCAAAGAGGCCAAAACCTTGAAATCTACCAATAGTATCCAATAAATAAATAAATACAAGAATGTCTCAGAGATAAGTTACATTTCAGTGAACATCAGCTGTGTCCTTGTGTGTCTCCTGACAAGAACAGAGATTTTTCTGTCTCCTTTACTTAGTGAATTACAGGAGCATGAACATCCAAAAAAGTACAAATCTCTATGGTCTGTGGAAGCTGAGAAAATGGTTTTCCAACTTGTGTTGTGCTGCATGGCTGACTAAATCAATGCCAGAAGCTAAGACAGACCTTATGGCTCATTGGAATCCTCACTTCCTAAAAGCATCCAGGAACAAAGATAATCTTTGTCTACTCATCTGTAATAAGACAGAGATAATTCTTAGCTCTAAGATGAAAACAAACACTCATCTCATAAAGTGGACAAAAAGCCCCTTCATGTTTAGTGTAGAAAAAGACTGGAAACTGAACATACCAACAATTTTCATTCTGAGAGGGCTGTATAATAAAGACAACAATTTTAACAACAGAATAATAGTGTTTTGACTGCCATGGTAACTACTGAATTGGACAGAAATAGCTTAGGAAAAAAAAACATTAAATTTGCTGGCACAATGGGAGCAATTATTTCTATTAAAACCTTTCTACATAATCAATATGACTCTACTTTTTGATGTCAAGAGAGAGTTGCCAGGTCAGGTTTTAGACAATTCTTGAGTATATCTAAATGTATGTTTAAATGGATCCCCCCTCCAATGTTTTGCTTGACAGGCTAAACTAATAAAAGCACTCCCATGCACTCCCAACTGTCTGAACACACACACACACACACACACACACACACACACACACACACACTGGTGACTTCCCTCTAAATTTCAACATTCGGTGGCAATAACAATGAGCACATTTACATGCAAACCATATTCCTGTATTATTCGGAATATCCGCAATATTCCGGTTGCGCACAAGTCATGTAAACACGCACCAAACCCGATTAAGGTCATATTCCGGTTGGAGAAAATTGCGAATAAGACCCCTGGCATATGCCTATTCTAACCAGAATATGTACACACCTTAATCGGAAAATACCCCGTACCGGAATATTCGGTTACGCCTGCGCATGCTCGATTTACAATGAATACTGGGGCGTCTTTGTTGCTATGGTTACTGCAAGCGGGGAGAACGACATGGCGAACAGCAGCAAGAGCCAGCATTTTTGGAGTGAAGAGGAGACTGCAGTCTGCCATCAGCTAATGAAAGACTTAAATATCATGGAGTATATCGATGGGCGAAAACACAGAAATAGCGACAGCTTCTTCTTCTTCTTCTGTATTTCCGGCAGACTGGACACTTATACGCATACGTGCCCCCGCAGGTTGAGTGTTGCATTACATCTAACACTGTTAAAACAAAGTTACAGAGTTGAGCTCAAAGGTTGTTTTTTTTTTTTTTTAAACTTTGTCAATTATGCGTCCTTCTCCAGATACAGTGTTCACAGTAACAGCATCCCATGCATCTTATTTTCTATTACTTTATATCCACTACTGATGCTAAATATGAGCTCTGGGTTCTGTCACCCAGAGGATTTCAGCTGCACCCTGTCCCCTGTCGTGTCCAAGCGTGTGCACATGCCCTCACTTGTTTTGTGATCACTTTATTGCACAATGAAAAATATACATGACATTTTTTTTTTTTTTTTAATGCCTGCAGACTGATGTCCCACCTCTTTTAGACTTGTGTTTGGGTATTGACTTCTCTCTGATAAAGTTCTGTGTGTGACTGTGTGTGTGCACATGGCCCTGCACTCTCATGTCTTTCAATGGGGTCTGGCGGATCATTTACCTATGCTAACTAGGGTCAACTGGCACGCAAATCCAGCAATTCCATGGTTTAAGAACTCATCATCAATCCCACGTAGACCTTTCTTAGGGTCTTTCTCAAGAGGAAATTTAAGAAAAAACTTTGGAAGATATTGGTGAATGAGGCCCATCGAGATTCCATTGATTGCTGCGAGAACCAATACAGGTCCTTGGCTCTCTTTTGTATACCAATACTAGTTCCATTAAATATCAGTAGTATCAACACAACTTGATATCTCACTCTGAACCTCACAGTGCTCTTATTCTAATGTATCCTGTGTGTTTAAAGGCTTCATCTGCTAAAGTTGCAGTTTACATGTTGCATGTTTATCAGACTATAAAGCACATAACCAGACCGCTGTAGCTGGTCCTACCATTGTTGTTACAGGAGGACATTTCATATAGTTCCTCAAATTTGACGTATGTATTTGAACTGCTTTGTTTTCTACTTGACAGCTACAGGGCCACATTTCCCTTGTGACTCTTGAGTTCTTATTCAACTGTAGCCTATGTGTTTAAATTCTTTCAATTTACTTATAATGTGTTCATACTTAAAAAAAAAAAAGGTGTGTAGGCTGAATGGGATTTCTGTTTTTTGCTATGGTACAGAATCAGGTACTGAGAATCACAGAATCTGCTGGTTTTGGCATCAACTACCATTATCCTGGTTTCAGGACATCCCTAAGAGGAACCTTTTTTTTTTTTCCACAGTGAGAATTTTTTTCTTAAGAAATGTACCAATAGCAGATTTTTCCTTTTTGTTTTCTTTTTCTTAAGGGTGAATATACAGGAAAAAAAGAGTCACGATAGGCTTAATACAGTATTAGGCATGACTGAGCTGGCAGAGTTTTCAATCCAACACAGTGATAAGGGCACCATGAGGAAAATGACATTGTAGCCAAAAATAGAAACTAGCGCAAATGCACTTGGAAGGAAGTGCATGGGCTGAAGTGAAGGGGGATACAGTTTCTCTGTGGTACCTCTGGTATGACAGGTGCTCTGTGTCTGTGGCAAGTGATAAAGACGATGAATGGCCAGTCATCTGGGTGCATGAGGATGCCGGCTGCCTGAGCGCAGGTGGGGTGGAAGGCTGTAGAGCAGCGGCCATGGGAACACTGAACGCAGCAGCCCGTTACCTCCCTCTTCATCCGCTTCCTGCAGTAGATGCACTTCTACCAGAGGGAGGAAGAGGAAAAGGGGAAAGAGCGGAGAAGAAGGAAATGAGTAAAGGATGATAACATGCAGGAGGAAGGTAAAAAGTAATCAGAGGAAAAGTAAGAAACAGGCAAACAGAAGTGGACGTGGGAGGGGACACATATGTTGGGGAAATCATACAATTTCCTTTCTCTACCTTCATGGGATTTCTGACATCATGTTTACTTATTTAGAGTTTCATCCATCCAGGAAGACACTTTACCAATGAAGACCTTCATAACAATGGAGACAAGGCCAACTATTGTGACTTAAGTCGTTATGTATTTCCAACATATTATTCAGTACGTGACTCACATGCAAGCAGAGGTACGGGATAGACACAGACTGAGTACATAAACTATAAGTTTCACAAAAACACTTATTCAACTTATTCAAGTGAAAACCTTGGATAATTGAAGGAAACACCCACACAATGAAAGAATGCACATTTATAGACTATGTGGGTGATTTTCTATTTCTATTCGGATGCTGTCAGAATGTCGCAACCCCTTTATGTGATTGAAATAAACAATAAAGCTGCTATCATTCAGAAATAGTTGGCACCGAATGAAAACTGACTAAAGACAACCAAGAGGCGCCACATCAGTTTTAGTATGACACAGTGGCAAAACACGTGGCTTCAGCTTGATCCCACAAATAGATACTATTACATTAGAGCCCTACATACTAAGTAGGCAGTCCACGCATGGTTCTAAAGTGTGAGACAGTGGAAAAATGGAACTGATTTGTAATGCCAAGAATAAATAGAAAGACATTATGATGAAACTGAGATATACAAGCCAACAAACTGTTTTCAGAATAACTGCCTTCTACCGCATTGGCATATTACAGCACGAGTACCCAAAAAAATATTAATATCAAAGTGCTGAGGAAGAATATGTCCACCATCTGGTGGTGGACATACCCAAAACCTAAAGGGAGGCAGGGGAACTCCATTCCAGTGAGCATTACAGTATAAAACAGTTAAATTTTGCCATTCTTTCCAAGTTGAAAAGAATCTTGTGGTGCCATTTTTATATCATCTTTGTGCTTTAATTTTTATTTATTTTTTTTTCCAAAAGGTGCCACAATGTATTCTAAAACTCTGTAGTCAAACATACATAGACCACTGTAACCAAATGAGTCTCACCAGTCTGAACCTGGGCAATGGGATCGCGGTGAGGTCGATGGGGCTACGGTCAGTGATGTTGATAAAGCGAGCCTCCAGCACAGTGAGGGCACATAGCACGTGAACCCACCTGCAACACAAAACAAAATATAGATTGAGGACAAAGAACACAATATCCAGAAACACTGTAACTTTGAAGTAATAAACACACGATTTCAAAGATAGATTAGTTGAACGCCATTTAGTGTCAACTTTAAAGGACCATACCAGTGGGTTTTGAATGTTTGGCCTATCTAATACTGTTTCCTCACAATTGTACATTGCAACAAACCATTCTGCAAATCATGTAGGGTTACAAAAAATTTCACAGTATATAACCAAAATCCCTTGAGTTTCAGATTTGAATTTTTGGTTGAAACATCCACCATCTGATGTTTTGCTTCTGCGGCTAACAAATCTTTCTTCGGGGACAAATTTGTGACAGACAGACCATTTAACCACGCCCAATTTCAAGACATCACCACCATATCTGTGTGGTCAACCATTACAGTGCTATCCCCATGTTTTTAAAATCATTGCTCACTCTACTGTCTGTCTTTTAAGTTGCCCTGGGTAAGAGCATGAGCCAAATGGCATTGTGCATACACGCAATCCAACCTATGGCAATCCATCCATAAATTATGAAATGATCCTCAAAATATGGGATATTGATAAATGAGTGAAATAGTGCATTACTATAAACAATAAGATGCCACTGCCAACGAGTTCTCCTCTCCGCCATATGCCATTAGTGCACAAGATGGTTGGCAGATAGTAAAAAGTTGCTTCCATCTATAGGCATTTCCTGTCATTTAGACTGACATTCACTTAATGAGTCCTAGGTTGAGTGGTGAGTGTGGGACCACAGGCTGAGAGTGTGTTCAAGAATGTGTGCATTTCAAGAGTGCATTTTTCCTGAGGTGGCTGGATTCACTACTCATTTTTACCGTTATACTCGAGGAAATGGTATACCCACTGATGTCAAGGGAAGCTGAATGGTAGGCATGGATAGTCATTTGTGGTGTACCAGCCATAGCTGACAGCCAGGCCATGACTGGGCTGTACTGGAATTGTCTGAAATCCTTCATGGCAACCCTCTCTTCTTTTAATTCACACATTTATCGCTGTACTCATTAAGGAAACATAATGGAAGGCACATATATATATATATATATCTATATCTATATCTATCTATATCTCTATATCTATATCTATATATAGATATAGAGATATAGAGATATAGATAGATATAGATATAGATATAGATATATATATATATTTCATTAAATAATCTATATACAGCACTGTACAAATCAAAACTGTAAGGTGGCTGCATTGTGCATGTGCTGGTGCTACTTACTTATCATTGTTGGCTCTCTGCAGAGCACCGCCTCTCAGGGAGCACAGGCAGCAGTCCTGGGGTAAAAAGCATACAATAATTTCATTATTTATAGGCATTCTAGCTCTGCCAGATGCAACATATAGAGGGTGTGCAAAGTCAGTTGAATGGACACCTTTTTTGAATTTCAAGGCAATGTGCATGAAATGATGCAGAAGCTATCTAGGTATCTTCTATATGTGGTAATGTTGCAACCATAAAATGATGGCATCTTAGGTTTTAATATTTTTCTCTATATAAGTTTGATATGCTTCAGCGAAGTGTTGCCAGCAGCGGATACAGAATATGTATGGGCCATTGTTGTACAATGTGGAAAAAATGTTCTTCTAACTTTAAAGCTACTTAAGGGTAAATTTAAGGCAAAACTTGGAGTTCAGGGGGTTAAAATCCAACGTTCAATCCAACGTTAAAATCCAACGTTTGGTCTATTCAGGGTAGAAACGCCTCCTAGTGGTCACAAGTGTCTGTGCCAATATTAGGATACATCCAAGCAATCTAGTGGCTATGCTCTGAAGCAGAGGGGAATTAATTAACTAAAATATCATCTGTGTGGTCAATTAATCATAAGAGTAATGCATCAAGACATATCCTGCAAGTGCATGCTGCACTGCATGGACAAGATGGGTTTGAATTTCACTATTAGTTATCACACTGAACAAAATTTGATCAAACCCATTCCAGATGATTTTTTGTTTGTTTGTTTGTTTGTTTACCACAAAACACAAAATTACCAAATGTATGGGTTCTTTAGAGGTTTAAAA